>NC_138768.1:534138077-534765577 GCF_965119305.1 Pelophylax lessonae | reverse complement strand
TCACAGTAAGAGTGGGTTAACAACCTGTCAATTTCCCATTGGGGAGATTCCCCTTAACTTCCCGTCACAAAGCCAAAACAGGAAGGGAGAAAATCCCTTATAAAGGTGATGGAATCCTGGAGTGTTACCAAAACTAGCGCCCCAAATGGAAGATTTTCCCTCTATTCCTGTTCTGGTGTCAACCCAAAATTTGGGATAGTTTTTACTTTCACTTTTGATAACCTGGACAAGAATTTTAGGTCTAATTGCTCTCCATTCTACCCCAAAAATATAGTTTTGCCTTTAGTGACACTATTTTGTTTACTGCCACTTTGAATAACCCAATGCATCTGTTTCCCTGGGTGTGAGAAGTAGATGCATGCTCTGGCAATCCTCTAAACTCGTCTCTCCCAAATTTTATTTATTTTTTGTATTCTAAGGCCTCTTTCACACGGGCGCTCCGTATGTCCGTATATCAACCCATCCGTTTGTGGGTGATATACGGACATAATGCATGTCAATGGGATTGCAGATGTCAGCAGGTGACCATTCGCTGACATCCGATTTGCGTCCCTTCAGTTCTGTTTTTTTGGAACGGAACAGAACCCTATTTTTTCCTTCAGTTTAAAAAAAGAAAAGGAAGCAAAATCGGATGTCAGCGGCGTCATCCGCTGACATCCGCAATCCCCATAGACTTACATTATGTCCGTATATCATTCGCAGATGGGATGATATGCAGACATACGGACTGGACAACACAAGTGTCATCCGTGTCCGTAAAAAACAAATAAAAAAAAGTGCCGGAGCGGATAGCAATACGGTCCGCTTCGTGTGAAAGAGGCCTAATGAGCGTCAGGTCATTCTCCACCACGCGGCTCATTCAAGTGCAAAAAGTTCGGATTAGAGAAGAGCTTGGAGGATGCCTAAGCTAATCTCGAGGGAGCAGGGCTTAACCTTCATAACTTGTAAGCATTTACATTATTCTAACTGCAAAACAGACCCATATCCCAAAATCTCAGACCCAAAAAATGATGAACAAAGAGAAACCCCTTTGAGAAATAAACTTAATGCATAAAAAAAAAAGAAAAGGACCTAGCTTTGACAAAATGCAGAAACTCTTGTATTTAATAAGTATTTTTTTGTTACAACACACAAGATGCATGTTCATATAGATACTCACTACTGTAATCTCCATAGCCATAGTAGTTATATCCAGTGTAGTCATAGTTTCCATAGCCTCCATAGCCCTGGTTGTTGTATCCATAACTACTGTAGCTTGGATTCCAGTAACTACTATATCCCTGGTTCCAGTTCTGGCTTGCGGCTATTGAAACAGGTACCAACATATTTAGAAACGATTAGCAGGTTAATCAGAAATATGACCCAGTAACATTTTATTTAATGGCTTAATGCATTAACCTCCTCTTCCTCTGGACCTCGTTGAAGACCCTCCGCCTCTTACTCCCCACTGTTGTTGCTGTTGTTGATACTGTTCCTTTGAAAGCGCTAATTTGATTTCACACTAAAAAAAAAAAAAATCAAATAAAAACATTCAGGCTAAAGAGAAGGCATACACACACCCCTAAAAAAAAAAATCATATTCACCTTTCTTTTTACAGCACATTATTTAGGTCATTCTTTATAATCACTATTTCATAAAAGGACATTTCCACGCATATGCACTTTTGGTGAGTTTCTGGATGCACCCAGCATGCACTTGTGAAACTTAGCATGTGACACAGAAAACACACCAAGAAGCATGCAGGACTTTTAAAAACACTGCAGTGGTGTGAGGAGTCCCATATGATTTAAAGCCAAGTTCCACCCAAAAGCGGAAGCTGTCAGTTTCACTGCTAGTTTCCCCTTACCTTGAATGATGGCGGCAGCACCTGAGAGCCGATCCGAAAATCGGCTTTGGGTGCTGCCATCGCATGAACCCTGGATAATATTTTAAAAAGTCAGCAGCTACAGTACTTGTAGCTGCTGACTTTTCATTTTTTGTGGGGGGTGTGGAACTCCTCTTTAACCACTTAAGCCCCGGAAGATTTTACCCCCTTCCTGACCAGGGGGTTTTTTGCGATTTTTTACTGCGTGACTTTAACGGACAATTGCGTGGTCGTGCGACGCTATACCTAAACAAATTTCGCGTCCTTTTTTTTCCCCACAGAGCTTTCTTTTGGTGGTATTTGAACACCTGTGCGATTTTTTGATCATGCGCTATAAACAAAAAAAAAAAAAAAAAAAAAAGCGTAATTTTTGCAAAAATAACAATATTTTTCACTTTTTTTTTTATGTGAAATTCCCCCCCCCCCCCCCCAAAATGTAAAAATCTAAAATTTAACATTTTCGGCCAAATTGTTTTATGCTACATATGTTTGGGAAAAAAAAAAAAAAAAAAAAAAAAAAAAAAAAAAAAAAAAAATCGCAAAAAGCGTATTTTGATTGGTTTGCGCAAAAGTTATCGCGTTTACTAACAAAGGGAAAGATTTGTCATTTTTGGTGGTTTTTTTTTTTAAACGAGTAATGGTGGCGATCTGCGTTTTTTTTTGCGGGACTGCGACGGACAGATCAGACCCTTGACTGACATTTTTGACACTTTTGGGGGTACCAGTGACATTACTGCAGTAATCAGTGCTATATATATGCACTGTTACTGCAAAAATGACACTGGCAGGGAATGGGTTAACTGTATTGGACAGGGAGGGGTTAAGTGTGTCCTAGGGGGCGTGATTCTAACTGTAGTGGGGAAAATGCTATTAGTGTAAAAACAAAGATCAACGGTTCTACATAGTAGAACCGTCTGATCTTCATTTTTACACAGGAGAGAATGACAGGCGGCTTGTTTACATAAGCCGCTCTGCTTTTCTCCCGCTGTACCGACAATCGGTCACACGCCCGCACTCCTCCCTGAACGAGCCTCAGCGGGCGCGCGCTCGGCCGCTATTGGCTCTAATAGCAGTGACAGGCGAGTGACGTAGACCTACGTCACTCTGCCTGGCCGGGGCTGACTGTCGCAGTAAATATACTGTGAGCAGTCAGCAACCGGTTAAATAGATTGCAATCACGTTGTATTTTTTGCATGGTAAAAATGCATCAGTGTGAAAGCAGCCTTAGACTTGCCTTGGGCTCCTAAGCATTAGCAGGTGTTTAAAACCTAGTAGTACAGCTATGCCATTTCTCACTGTGCAACCATCCAGAGGTCCCAACAAAAGATTTTCAAGGTGCTGGGATCTCCGGAACAACCTGGACTCCCTGCTTACATCACTAAGTAAGCCACCATAATATGCATCAACAACCAAAAATTAATAAAGGCCTTTTACTGTTCTGCCTTGGGGAAGCTGCACTCAAACTAATCCAGTTCACTGCACCCCCCATGGCCCACTGTTTTTTCACTCCTTTTTTTTTTTTTTTTTTTTATGCAAAGGGGCCTTTAATGGTTTAGAAATGAAAAAAAGTCTGCAACGGGAAGTGCCAAAAATCGTGAGAGTTTAGCAGCTGAGCTAGTTTTTTTATTTTAGGCTGTGTTGAAGTCCGGAATATTTGAATGTACACCCAAGCTAGACTTGGGCTTTAAACTATGGTTTGAGATATAGGCGGAACATCCTGTCCAGGAATCCACTCTCAGTCCTTGCATATCTACAATAATTCTGTTGCATCATGCCAACCGCAACAAACCTCTACTGTCTTATTCCAGGGAGAAACAAGATGTGAACTCACAAGACAAGAAAGCCATGCTGACGTGGTCACAGAAAATCCCAAAACGTAATAGCCTGTCAAATGGCAGTACTATAAGGTCTTAAAGCGGAGTTCCACCCTGGATTTTTTTTTTTTTTTATACCCCCGGGACAGTCAGGGCTAGTGCATTCCACAATGGCTAGCCTCTGATCTGTCCCGGGTTGCACTTACCTGTTAGGACAAATACTTACCTTGCAAACGTCTTGTCCAGCGCTGCCATCTCAGATGTGGGCAGCTTGAAGCCAGCGCGTCCTCTTCGGCGTCTTCTTCCGCCTTCTTTGGTCCCACGATGCTCTGCGCCGGCCCCGACGTCACTTCCGGGTCGCGCGCGTCATCCCTCCACAGCTTCTGGGCATGCCCAGAAGCTGTTTAGAAGGGGATGATGCGCGGGACCCGGAACTGACGTCGGGGCCGGTGCAGGCGCAATGATTCCTGGGAGCTATGACGTCCAGCTCCCAGGAATCATTGCAGAGCCAGGAAGTGACGACGGGCCGCGGCCGAGGAAGGAGGAAGAAGGAAGTAAGGTAAGTATATTTTCTTCGCTACGAGGGAAGTAAAAAAAAAAAAAAAAATATGCGATTATCCATTTCTTTTTCAGGTGACCCGGAGCGAGAAGATGGAGGCAAGTATAAAAATAGGGTGGAACTCCACTTTAAACGTTTGTTTTACTTTACAGTTTGCCCTCCAACTCAACATACTTTACTTAAGCCAATATTATGGTACTTCTTTTCCATGATTTTTTTCACTGGCTCTTCTTCCGTAAAGGTGATGAAACAGAAGCCTCGCCTTTTGTTAGTCTTGTTGTCCATGGGTAGCTCAATTGATTCAACCTAAAGGATTTGGATTGTAAAGTGAAAAAAGAAAGAAAATAAAAAAAGGTTATGCCCATATATCCAATGCCCGTTTAGCTCATCATTTTTTTTTTTTTTATTAAGATTACTTTACAGGTTGATAAAAAGCAAAATATACCTCCCCAAATGTCCCAAAGTATTCCCTTATTTTATCTTCTGGTGTGTCTGGTGATAAACCTCCCACAAATATCTTCTTCACTGGTTCCTTTGTCTTCATTGCCTTTGCCCTTTTTGGATCGATGACTTTGCCATTCAGTTTGTGCTCTTTGTGTTCCATCACCTGCAGCAAGAAGCGGACTAAATGTCACATTCAGATGCAATGAGGAGCAGCAGCTGCTATCCATGACCACTGACAGAAAATTAGAAATAAAAATGCTTTGTTCTGCAACACCTAACCAAAGCTCCCCTACTGTGCTACCTCTATTGCTCTCATGCTCAGATGTGAGCAGAAATTAAAAAAAACAAAAAAAAAAAAACCAAACACTACACAATACATCACTTAATAGAAAGGAGGATGACAATAGAAAAATTGAGTTATGACTGATGGTATCAGCCCTAACTGCAGTAAACCACTTCAAAGCCACAATGAATACAGGTGCACCTCCAAAAAAAAAAAAAAAAAAAAAAAAAAAAAAAAAAATTAGATCACCATGAAAAAGTGAATTTCAGTAATTCAATCTAAAAAGTGAAACTCGTTATATAGATTCAGTACACAGTTTATATATGCCAAGCATTTCTTTTTAAATTTTGATTATGGCTTACAGCTAGTGAAAACCCAAAATTCAGTAGCTCAGACAGTTAGACTATTGGGAAAAGTTCAATATTGTAGACCCATGGTGTCACGCACTAATCAGCGAATTAACTCAAAAAACACCCATAAAAGGGTTTCCCCGAGACTTTAAATGGTCTCTCAGTCTGGTTTCAGTAGGTTACAGTGTCATAGGGAAGAATGCCGACTAGACCGTTGTCCAGAAGACAGTCATTGACACCATCCACAAGGAGGGCTAAAGAAGCTGTCTGTTCACAGTGTGCTGTATCCAAGCATATTAATGGAAAGTGCAGTGGAAAGAAAAAAAAAAGTGTTAGAAAAAAGGTGCCCAAGCAACAGGGATAACCACAGCCTTTGGGACTGTGACGCAAAGGCCATCCAAGAATTTGGGGGAAGATTCACAAGGACTGGACTACAGCTGGTGTCAGTGCTTCAAGAGCTACACCACACAGTCGTATCCAGAACATGGGCTACAACGGTCTCATTCCTTGTGTCAAGCCACTCCTAAACTAGGGACAACATCAGAAGAGTTTTCCCTGGGCAAAGGAGAGAAAGGACTGGACTGCTGCTCAGTCGTCCAAAGTCCACCTTTTGAAAGAAAGAAAACTTTTGCATTTCATTTGGAAATCAAGGTCCAAGAGTCTGGAAGAGTGGAGAGGAACAGAATACGAGTTGCATGGGGTCTAGTGTGAAGTTTCCACAGTCAGTAATGATATGGGAAGCCATGTCTGTTGGTGTTGGTTCACTAGATTTTATCAAGACAAAAGTTAGCGCAGCCCTCTACCAGGGAATTCTATAGAACGTCGTGCTTCCCTCTGCTGACCAGCTTTAGGCCCCTTTCACACACTGAGTCGATCCCCGGCTGAGCAGGCGGAGACACAGCTGTCAGGTCCCCATTCTTCTCTATGGGGGAATCGGATGGGAACGGACCGTCTGTCCGTTCTCATCCAATCCACCAGACAGATGGAAAATAGGGTTTCCATCCTTTCGGTTTTGACGGATCGGATGTCAGCGGACATGTCTCCGCCGACATCCGATGCCCCATAGAGATGCATTGGGCGTCCGTTCAGATCCGCCAAAAAAACTGACAGGCGGATCTGAAGGAACTCCCTGTGTGAAAGGGGCCTTATGGCGATACGGATTTCATTTTCCAACAGAACTTGGCACCTGCCCAAGTTTTACTGATCATGGTGCTCAATTGGCCAGCAAACCCGCCTGACATAAATCCCATAGAGAATCTGTGGGGTATTGTCAAGAGGAAGATGACAGACACCAGACCCAACAATCCAGATGAGCTGAAAGGCACTATCAAGCAACTTGGGCTTCCATAACACCTCAGGAGTGCCAGAGGCTGATCGTCTCCTCCACGCTGCATTGATGCAATAATTAATGCAAAAGAAGCCCTGGCCAAGTATTGAGTGCATACTATATACTGTACATGGACATACTTTAGGAAGCCAACATTTCTGTATAACAAAATCCTTTTATTGATCTTCTGTAATATTCTAGTTTGAGATACTTAATTTAGGGTTTTCACTAGCTGTAATCCATAATCCAAATTAAAAAGAAAGAAATGCTTGGAATATATCACCCTGTGTGTAATTAATCTATACACTATAGGAGTTTCACTTTTTGAATTGAATTACCAAATTAACTTTTTGATGATATTCTATTTCACCTGATTTACACTCATTAAAGCGGAAAGTCTGCAGTTAAAGCACATCGTGTGTTTCATTTCAAACCCATTATAGAGCCAAAAAGATTAGAATTGTGTCGATGTCCGAATATTTATGGACCTGACTGTATTACGGTCTTGAAGTGGTGGTACTCCTCTTGAAAAAGATCATTGTAGATTCTGGTGTTAGGGGTGCCTAGGCACTTTAGTACCTACAGCCTCGTATTTGTATATCTGCAGTGTAAGATCTAAGGAACCGGTGCCATTGATATACAAATATGAGGCTGTAGGTACTAAAGTGCCACAGAATGCTTTGTATTTTGTTAATGGGTTCACATAATACAAACGCTGATAGGGCTGGAGGAGTGGACGGGAGGGCTGGAGGAGTGGACGGGAGGGCAGTGTGGCTGCAGGAGCTGAGATCAGAAGGTCCAGCACCAGGACGGGTAGCAATAGCTCAGTAACCAATGTAAATTGTAAATTAAATAGGCAAGTCCGAGGTGGTATACACTTCATTGGACTTTACCCATAGCAAACCAGCGCATTTTAAAATGTGGCAAAATTCCTGGAGTTCAGGCTAAAAAAAAAAAAAAATTCAAACTGTAAAGAGGGCCCAAAAAAAAAAAAATACTAGACAAATACTAAAATGAGTACTTTACCTTGTCTACACCTTCTGATTCCTTAAACAATACAAAACCAAAGCCTCTGGAGCGTCCAGTGATTGGGTCTAATTTCAAAGTGCAGTCTACAACTTCTCCAAATTTTGAAAAGTAATCCTTTAGATCTTTCTTTGTAGTGTCCCAGCTTAGACCACCTATAAACATCTTACTGCAAAAAAAAAAAAAAAATAATAATAAAATGTATACTTTTTATGTAAAAACAAACTTCTACATTTACAGGCATGTAAAGCAATATTATATTCCATCTCCACTGCAAAAGATCTCACCATTCATTAAGCTTCTTAAACTATGAGAATACCAAATGTACAGTATTTTATGTGGGATATATCTATTAAAATAAAAAATCTGCATGTACATCGCTGTAAGGTGTCTTCGGTTTTACAACAAAAGGCACAGTTTACACTTTAACTTTATAAAAGTGTAGACGCTTTCACTTTCAGTTCTCCAATAGAACTGAACAATTCTGGACAAAATGAGAATAACGATTTTTTTTTTGCTTAGAATAAAGATCACAATTATCGGCGTAACATCTTTCACCTTATACAAAAAAATTGGGCTAACTTTACAGGTTTAGTTTTTAATTTATTGAAGTAATTTTTCCCCCAAAAAAAAAAACTGCGTTTGAAAGACCTCTGCGCAAATACAGTGTGAAGATATTGCAACGCCCTCCATTTTATTCTCTACGGTCTCTGCTAAAAAAAATTAAATAAATAAATACATATGTTTGGGAGTAATTTCCTAGCAAAAAAAATAAAATACTGATTTTAACTTGTAAGCAACAAGTGTCAGAAAAAGGCTTAGTCTTTAAGTGGTTAAACTGACCTCATTTGCAGAAGAAGTTCATCCCTGTGATCTCTAAAAAGAAAAGAAGATACAATGTTTCTTTTTATCTCGCTTTCAGGGCTGAGCTGCAAATGTTGTTGATGAACATTACTGGCTGCGTTTTTTTTGTAAACTGAGCAGGAGAACTGCTCTGCACTTGGTACATGAATCATGGAAATGCTGGGTTAAGATCGTGATCGCATTTTTTTTTTAACAATTGTTGATGCAGCTCTATTATTTTCCATAGAGAAGTACATTATTATCTATACAACTGCAGCAGCTTGTTTGACTGTGTCCAAAATGCAACATTCCCTAGCATGTGCTTATCTATTCATGTCAAAATTATAACTGGGTGTTATAAATTTCAGTTGTACCGACACAATCACAATTTTTCTAAGGAAATCATCTTTTTGGTTGCAAGTTACTGACAACTCAAAAATAATTTTTAGATTCAAAAATTTCCTAACAAAAAATAGTTCTCCCAGGAAACACAGTCAATAGATTTGTATACTAAAGGTTACTCCATGTGTCAGACTGACAAGAAATATTTTTTTTTATTTCTGTATGAAAGTATCCACTAAAGTCTTGAGATAAGGAAAACTGGGATCTGAACTGAAACCGTAGTAGGGAGGCTCAGATTAACAACTCTACAAGAAATAAAATACATCACAATCTACAGTTGAGAAACAAAAGCCTTGGGCTGGCCATACATTATACAATTTTGCTTTAGATTTACTAAAACCATGTAAAAAAAAAAAAAAAAAAAAAACCTAACCACTTTCAATTTGTATGCAGACAGGCCCTTGCACTACATAGCTGAAGGTTAATCTATTGGAAATTGAAGAAAATAGTTTAACCACATCAGCTCTGGAAGATTTAATCACATTCACAACCAGGCCATTTTTATTTATTTTTTTCTATTCGGCACTATGCCAATTTACTGGCTTGCCCATCTGCAGGCCCAGGACAGACATGGCGGGTGCTGGCGGCTGTGGGGGGGGGGGGGGGGGGGGGAGACGAAGAGCAGAAACATGTCCACTCTCCTCCCCGTCTTGATGTGACCGGGAAAGCGACGTTCCTTCTGGGTCAGCATCTAAGTGTCAACAGGTAGCTCAGCCAGGAAGAAATGTTTTGCAATGCGATCTGCATTGCAAAACATTCAGTGGAGCCCAAAGCAGACTGTGTCTTTTAAACCCTGCATATCTTAGTAAAGAGAACCATTTAACTAAAAATCATCACATAGGGGACTTTGTCCCCTATACAAGGTAAAAAAAAAAAAAAAAAAAACTTCCATCCAAGCACAACCCCTTGACCCCCCCCCCTCCGTAAAAAAGGTTTGAGGCTCCCACCTCCACACGCAAACGCATGCATTGGGGGGCACCTACGCTTGAAAGCATAGATTGCGATACACATTACGTATAGCTGTGCACGCCGGAGTGAGAGCAATAATTCTAGCACAAGACCTCCTTCGTCACACTAAAATTATACCTACAGGAGGCCTTTGAAGCGTTACCTATATAAAATATAGAATACTAAAGTTCGTCCTCATTTCACAGGCGTACACAAATTTAAAGGTTTAGCATGTTAGATATACATTTACTCGGCGCAAAATCGCCTTTAAATTTTACCAAAAATTTAGGTAATTTATTGTGTTATTTGCTGTAAAATTCACTTTAGTGTGTTTTTCACTGACATTTTGCATTTCCTAGACCTTTGCGGTAGGATGTGACATAAAAAAAATTAAATACCAATATTTTATTCTCTAGGGTGTCTGCTTTTAGAAAAATGGGATTTTTGACTTGCTGTAAAATCCATTTCTCTGATGTTCATTGACAGACAGCTCCTGATCTTCTTAACCATGGGTTATACTGGCCCCCTACAGGAGAAGGACAATAGGCAGAAAAAAAAAAAGTCTAGCTACGCCTATGGGCAGTCCCAGGAGGTATACTCCCTCTCTCTACTATAGGTGCTCAGTTGTTACAAGCAGTGTCAGAGGAATCTTCCTAGAAGTAGGTTTCCTAGCTTTTAACAGCGTTGGAGACACCAATTCACGACTGTAAAGCAGGACAGAAGATTGGTCCTTGGAACAGGAGATCCAACCTGAGAGGAAGCTTCCAAGGAACTTCAGCGACCAGATGCACCAGAATGGCGTACAAAGCCTGGCGAGGCCAGTCCAGGGCCTCGCCAGAAAAACTGGAATCCCTTCGGTCTCCATCCTGCCTAGAAGTCTTGGCAGAAGCTTAAGAGGAGGGAAGGCAAAAATCAGATGATACTGACCCCCACAGGGCCACCAGCGCATCTGTGGCTTTCGCAAGAGGATTCCGTGACCAAGCCACAAACCTCTGCACCTGTCGAGCCAGGAAGCCAACAGATCCACCTCAGGATTGCCCCACCGGAGACACAACAAATGAAAAACCTCCAGATGAAGGGACCATTCCCCTTGGTCCAAAGCCTGCTGATTGAAGTAATCCGCCTGCCAGTTTACACCACGGGAATGTATATGCGGAGAGGGCTGGAATTAACTGTTCTGCCCACCTTAAAATGCCAGCTACCTCCAGAGCCACCAGGACACTTCTTGTGCCCCCCGGTGACTGACATAAGCCACGGCCGTGACATTATCCGATTGAATACGCACTGGACATCCCTGAAGACGATCCGTCCAATGTTCCAGGCACAGTCCGATTGCTCGGAGTTCCAAGACATTGATCGTAGTCTTGACTCTTCCATTGTCCGGGAGTGCTACGTCGCAGTAAATCGACAGCGGGCGGTCCGGAAGCGGTTAATGATATTGAGCAGTATCATTACATATAAACAGTAAATTTAGCACAATTTTCTTTGTGCAATTTTAAAAAAAATGACATTACACTGAGAATCATGATCTTTATTCCAAGAAAAAAAAAAAAAAAAATAGAGATTCTCATTTTACCCAGAATCGTGCAGCTCTACCAGGAACCAGGTGGGCATGGCTCCAGACAGAATCCCTCCCCATCGGAATGGGGGGGGGGCTGTTGGCCAGGAGAAACACTGCGACTCGGGCCGAGACCCGGTCGTGTGCGACCTCGCAATCCAGCCCCCTTCTGGTGGAATCTATGTACGCGCACGCTGGCCAGACTAGCGTGATCACTGGATCTAGATTATCCAGCCCGTCGCCCAGTCCGGAAGTTGATTATAGATCTCACAGAAACAAACCAACCAGGAGAAGAAAAAAAATTGCCAGGATTAGAGATCCCAGCAATGAACTAGGTCCTTACTCCTGACTAGAAGATGCACATTATGGATTCATAGACTATAATAACGTTTGACAGATCATGAAAAGAAGGTTATAACATTTTGAATCACCTCACAAGATCCAACATGCCAAATAGAGCTAAAATTCTGCAATCCGCAGGGAGGCATGAGCTTTGCTGATTGAATAATTCTACTTTTGAATAAGCAGTTAGTGAGTTGGACCTGAGCAGAGAGATCACTTCCCCAAAGGGGAGAAAGGGTCCATTTCCACATAATCCTGGTAGTGGACAGGCTTTTCCACAGAGACTGTGGTTGTTTTCAACAGAAAAAAAAAAAAAAAAACTGACACATTTGATACATCTGGAATACATTTTGTGGACTTAAACTGAAAGTTCAAATAAGCTTAAAGTGTTACTAAAACTCACAACCATAAAATCTTTCTGCATATGCACTAAAGCATGCTTGTTATATTCACCATGGAATCTAAGGGGTTAATCCTCTGCATTGTGTACAATGGCAGTTTGATCAATATCTTTTCTGATCCTTCCCTTCTTCCACAGGCTCCAATCCATTTCCTGACAGAACAGCCTTGGGGGCACTCTACACAAGCTCAGTCTGGTGTGTATTGCAAGTGATCTGCACAGGGCCAATCAGCACTGTCCAGGCATAAGGTCAGGGGTCAGGCAGCCTCAGGACAGTCTGAGGAGAATGAAAACTCATCCTACAAGCTTTACCAGGACACTGATAGGAATTGCAAAAAAGACTGCTATATACTGCTGATGAGAAAAGTTAAGCAGTTTATATTTACTAAAATAATTGCATTTCTAAGTTCTGTGTACTGTGGGAGGCCAGATATAGAGAATGCAGGCTCCTAGGTTTAGTAACTAAAAAAGGTCTTTTCACAAGGATGCCCCCACGAAGCAGGATCTACTTGTTCAGCAGGGGGGGGGGGGGGGGGAAATCTCTGCCCGCTCTCATATGGGGCAATCATATGAAAAACGGACCATCTGTCCATTTCCATCCGATCCGCCAGATGGATTGGTCCCTGTCCTTCCTTTTCTGGCTGACAGGATCGGATGGCGACATGTGTCTGCCAACATCCTCCACTCCAAAGAAGATAGACTGGAGGGTCTGACCAGGTCCCCAAAAATAAATATATAATATACACGAGAGGCAGACCTGATCGGATCACCCAAGTTAAAATGGGCCTTAGCGCTTGGTTCACACTGCCACGACTTGGGATTCGACTTGTGAGACCCCCCCCCTACCGCCCCAGAGTTGCATGGCATGTGAAATCCCATGTTAGGCAATGAGAGCCGTCCTAATTAGCACTACTGAAGTTGCTCCAACTTTAGAAAAGATCCCTGTTCTACTTCAAGACGACCCTATTCAACTTGTGCCCATAGACTTAATTTAAGTCATCTCAAAGTTGGATCCTCATCTATATCGCTTCAAAGTTGCATTAAGCCAGATCAAAGTAGTACTCATGTCGCAGCGTAGGTCACAGTAGTGTGACCCAAGCCTTAAACATACCATGTAAGCCAACGTTTCAACTCCAGTCCTCAAGTACCCCCCCCAACAGGTCATGTTTTCAGGCTTTCCATTATTTTGCACAGGTGATTTGATCAGTTTCACTGCCTTAGTAATTACCACAGTTTTATCTAAAGAAAATCCTGAAAACCTGAACTGTTAGGGGTACTTGAGGACTAGAGTTGAGAAACATTGATGTAATCAACAATGTCAGGAATTCCTAAAGAGTGTCACAGACCCCGTTTAGAATGGTACAATAATGTACTGCAGGCTGGAGTGTCCATACCACAGACATTCCGTCATCAGTGCATGTTCAGCCTAGTGACACAGCTTGCTGGGAAGCAGTCAGATGTGTAAGTTACAGAATAAGGAATGTGTTCCTTATTATAATGCCTTGTTATTGCACTGGTAAAGTAGTAATGTTGTATATAGTAGTCTCCATTGAGAGAGGTCCACTCCTCTACTGCAGGGTTTCTCAACCTTTTTTCAGTGAAATCACCCTTCAAAATTATGGGTAGTCTCTAGGCACCCTCAAATTATGGACAGCCTTGAGTCACACCAATCTACAAAGTAAAAAGCTATTCTATTTTTACATAAAGCAGCAACATCCACACTTGTAGGACACCCAATGTTAGAGAGGATTCTTCCAAAGCAAATACACTTTTGCACGCTAGTATTGCAATGTTTCTCTTCATTCTTTTCTCCATCACTCAGCTAATGGGACCCCAGCGCTGACAGAGAAGGTCGGGGGGGGGTACTAAATAAGGATGCTGTGCAGAGGACGGACATCCTCCTTAACTGATGTCAGTAGTTAGGATGCCAGCGGCTAGAACATTGTAATGGTGCAAAATGAAAACCCATGGCATTGTGTAACTAAAAGGCAGGCTTAATCCGTCTGCTGGCTTGTATACTATTATACTATATTTGGGGCAAATTTTAGGCATTTTGCCAAGGCATCCCTAAAAAAAACCTCAAGGCACCCTGGTTGAAAAAGGCTGCTCTATGGTACTAGAAGAAATGTAAAGCATAAGGAGAACACCCTAAATATATAAAATCATCTCACTGTTCAAGTGACAAACATCTTCCTGTGTAGTGTGCATCAAACCTACAGTACAATTATCATAGATACTGAAATACTTACTGAGAATGTCCAGGGCAAGTTTTCATTTCAGTAACATATCGGACTCATTATCTTAAAAGGTTTAAATAGGTTTAATAAACTTTCCAGGTTGGTTTTACAACATAAAGCATCATTTCAGATATTACTACAAAATGTCATACACTCAGGTTTCCAAGTTTAAGTACCTGAAAGAGAAATAAGCCATGCATTTTCAGTTATGGTTGCACTATAGTGATTGTTTTGGAATGCTGTAACAGCTTGCAGTCCAGTACATATTCACTTTGTATTGACATTTGTTTAGGCCTAAGAGCCGGTCCACACTAGCGCGACTTGTCAGCCTGACAAGTCGCGCTCCCTTGTCAGCCTGACAAGTCGCGCTCCCTCGCGGTCCATTGACCGCTACAGGACCCGTTCTAATACACAAGTCGCTACGACTTAGAAAAAGGGTCCTGTACTACTTCGGGGCGACTTGCATAGACTTCCATTATGGTAATGCACAAGTCACCCCCGAAGTAGTAAGGAGTCGTGTCGCCTTAGTGTGAACCAACTCTTAGGGTAACAAATACAGTTAACTTGTGGTGCCTTCAAATATTGTTAGTACAAGTGGTAACATCCCTCGGAGCCCATTGTTGAGATCAAGCCCCTCCAACTATTCCATTTTCCTGGACAGTTGCATGACAAGGGTAAGCCTGATTTATGACTTGGCCTAAAGTCAAGGTCCCCCTGCGATCCACAGGAAAGGAGGGCTCAATTTAAAAGACTAAGGGCCGGTTCACATTAGTGTGATCACAGAGATCGCATGTAATTCGGAGCGCACTGCTCCTAAATTACATGCGATCTCTGTGCGGTGCAAATTTCAGCCATACACTTTGTATGGCTGAATTTGCACCACAATCTCACCAAACACACACATGACCCTTTTTTTTATCCACAGCAGAATCGGATCGCATGGTGGTTCACACTAGTGCGATCCAATTCTGTGGGAACTTGCAGATCGCGATCTCAACTGGGGGTGTCGTTAACTGTTAATTGACACCCCCAGCGTATCGCATATGGCAGTGTGAACTGCCAGGGGTGCGGATGTGACGCGGGAACACGCTGTATATTCACAGCGATCCCACACTGCAAAAGTGTGAACCGAGACTAAAGGCTTGTGCCAATGTACATAAGCTGCGGCAAGCTGCTCTAGCTTTCCCTTTGACTATATGATAGTTCTGATTGGAACAAAAGCCCCTATACACAAGCCCTTACAAACATCACAACCTGGCTACACTTTACTGTTAAACATTTTCTACTCGACCAGCACTGCTGGCTATATAGTTGGCTGTGCTGGTTAGCAGGGAAGTCTCCCCGCTGTCAGAATACAAAGGCTCAGCAAGAAGGATTCCCTCCATCCCCCTCGAAAGTGTGCATGGGGGAAATAACGTTTTTTTTTCTCCATCAACCTGTTGGTGGACAGGCAAAAAAAAAAAAAAAAAAAAAAAAAAAAAAAAAAAAAAAAAAAAAAAACACACCTACATCTGAGTACACTATCCATGTCAGTATACACAGTGCAGCACACATACCGCTCAGTACACCCTCCACACACATCAGTATACACAGTCATGCACACATACATGTCAGTATACACGGTGCAGCGCAGTTTCAGCACAGTACACTCCCCCATACACGTCATTATACACCGTGCAGCACACCCTCCATTAGAGATGGGCTCGAGCGTGTTCGGGATCCCACTAGGAAGCCGACACTGCACATGGCTAATCACAGGCAGTGAGACATTTCCCGATCTGTGCAGCTGCAGGTTGGGAAAATGTCTCACTGTCTGATTAGCCATGTGCAGTGTCGGCTTCCTGGTGGGATCCTGAACACGCCCAATTCCATTCCTACCCTGCATACATGTCAGTAAGCTTGTGAAAGTATGAGGAGCAATGCCTCATGGGACAAGTAGTCCTGGCAAGGAGAAGGAAGTTTTTTTTTTTTTTTTACCTTGCTATAGGGGGAACTCTATATTATACTTTGCGGCTTGCTATAGGGGCCCTCTTAGGACAGGAGGAGCAAGAACCAACAAGGCACCCCAGAAGAGAACGTACGAGTACTGATACTTTTTCTCTCAAGTACTCCTCGATATCAATTACTGATAACCATTTTTAATGTCGTGGCAGTTTATTATTTTTTTTGACTAATGAAAAATTATTACCATTTCTTTATAATGAAGAACAATTTGGTGGCTTTGAAATTGCGCTACTTCAAAGCCGCAGATCAGTGCAATTTGGACCTCCGATTTAATTGCGGCTTCATTTAACAGAACTCAATGCAAGACAATGGAATCCAAAAAAAGGTATCGGTTTTAGAGTATCAGAGCACCCTTTCCAGCAAACTATACAATGAAAAAAAAATATATATATTTAGTTCACATACAGTTCATACAGAATTTTCTATTGTTCATGTGGTCACACCCCTTAGCACCCGATTGTACATGTATTTAAACCAGGGCTCGACAATCCCCGGTCGCCAGGTCGCATTTGCGACTAGAATTAGCGACCTGGTGCCTGGGGTGCCCTGCAGAAGGTGTCCTGTCATTTTTGCCCGGACTTCCACGCACAGAGTGCACGGACTTCCGGGCCGTCTGAAAATTGAGGCCCTGGCTTTTCGGCCTACTTGAGATGACAGGCTTCCAATGGGGACCTGGCGCCCTCTTGTGGAGGCCGGGAGTAATGACTGTTGTAATGACTGTTTCCACTGCCTGATTGTTCTCAATTCATTACCATCTCCCTGTCCAGTTAGTTACCTTTGACAGGGAGTGTGGTTATTATTTATTTAATTTATTTTTTAAATGTAAAAAAAAAAAAAATTCTCTCTTTTTTTTTTTTTAATTAAAAAAAAAAAAAATTCTTTTTTTCCCAATTATTAAAAAAAAAATGATATATAGAATATTATATATATATATATATATATATATATATATATATATATATATATATATATATATATATATATATATATATATATATATATATATATATATATATATCTATATCTCTCTCTTTTTTTTTTTTTTTTTCCCTCATCGCCATGCCACAGCCGAAGGCCCCTTTCACACAAGCTGTCTGATCAGGTCCGCCTGTCAGTTTTTCACGCAGACCTGATCGGACCCTTGATTCTCCTCTATGAAGCAGTAATCTCCCGCCATCTGATCCGTTCTATTTTCTATCCATCCCGTGGATCGGATCAGATGGCATCGGATGGAAAGAGACAGACAGTCTGTTTCCATCCAATTGCGCTACAGAGGAGAGTGGGGTTCTAGTCATATTTATGTGTAAATTTAGTATCCGTTTTATTAAATAAAGCTTGGTTGTTAGTTTAAAAAAAAAAAACTGGCTCCTAACATTTTTAGCTGGCTCCTAGATTTCAGGAAAATTTGTCAAGCCCTGATTTAAACTATCTATTGGGATTTGAGCACAGGTATATATTTTCTCACCATACAGTTGGTTGTTTGTATTTACCACTGCATAGGGGATATGCAAGAATAAGGTTTTTTTTTTTTTTTTATCTGATTAAGCAAAACAATATCATCAGCCAACTTATACCAAAAAAAACGTAATCCAGTGAACTCTAAACAATGTGCCTTATTTCTCAATATGCGACTATATTAGATTAAATGATACAATCCCAGTGCTGAAAAATGGGTGAATATAAATATATACTTCACTAATTGAACTATATATTAAAAAAAAAAAAAAAAAAAAAAAGTTTTATATACAACCCCAGTGAAGAAAAAATTTCAATAGATCTAATTTATATATATATATATATATATATATATATATATATATATATATATATAATCTATAATGTGTGTGTCCAGTGATTAAATGTGGCTGGTGCTCAAAAAATGGAACATCCAAGTGACTTCTTGTGGATCGTGAATCCCGTGATAACTCCTCCCCAACAGTGAATCCACTTACCAGATGGCGTGGACCCCTAGGCTGTACAGCCTAGGGGTCTAAAAGGCTTGGTACTGGTAAGCAATGTAGATAGGGACCCCCCTTAGGTATTCTCTCCTTGATATGGGAAGACAGATTAAAAATACCCCCAAATAGTGTAATGCGTTCCAAAACGGTTTTATTGAAAAAAAAAAAAAAAAAAACCATGCAGATGTACACTTACAATGTCATCAATATTCATGGGCTCATCATATATCACATAGCTAACCTCCAAGATTTAGGTGAAGCAGTCATAGCATACTCCTCTCGCAGTCCGTGCAGTGACAAGCGGTGTGCGTTCCACCTTCCCAGAAGTGACGCATTACGTTGCTATATATGATGAGCCCATGAATATTGATGACATTGTAAGTGTACATCTGTATGGTTTTTATTTTCAATAAAACCGTTTTGGAACGTATTACACTATGTGGGGGTATTTTTAATCTGTCTTCCCATATCGAGGAGAGAATACCTAAAGGGGGGTCCCTATCTACAATTGCTTACCAATACCAAGCCTTTTAGACCCCTACGCTGTACAGCCTAGGGGTCTACGCCATCTGGTAAGTGGATTCACTGTTGGGGGAGGAGTGATCACTGGATTCACGAGCCACAGGAAGTCACTTGGATGTTCCCTTTTTTTTTTTTTTTTTTGAGCACCAGCCACATTTAATCACTGGACACACACATACATTTTTTTTTTTTTGATTTTTGTTTCCATCACTGGGGTTATATATAAAAAAACTTTTTTTATATAATTCATTTAGTGAAGTATATATTTATAATCCCCCATTTTTCAGCACTGGGTTGGTATAATTTATAATTGGTATATTTAGTCACATATTGGGATTTATATTGCACTTATACACGAGAAATAAGGCACATTGTATGGAGTTCACTGGATTAAGCTTTTTTGGGTATAAAATGTAAGATTATGCACCGTCTTTAGTGCTGTGTTTTTTGTTATGTTTTTTCACTGAGTGATGAGCAGAAGCGGCAGTATTGTATTTTTTCTGATTAATTGTTGCCTAGCGCAGGGTGGACTCTGAATTTAGAGTCATTATCACAAAAAAAAAAATATCGGCCAACTAATCGATTATGAAAATAGTTAGTTGCAGCCCTAAACCTGTCCCCCCTTTCCTTCCCTAAAGGCATACATTCTTTGCAATTATGCCCACAGCCCCTGGGGTTTGTTTACATCCCTCTACCATCTTTCATGTGCTAGCTACACCATAGCTTAGGTGGTCTATGGGGCTGTCCCCTGAGATTTTCCTCCCTCAGGAGATGGCCCTACAGAACCCTGAAGGTACAGAAGGTCGACAGAAGCATGTAAACACCCCCCCCCCCCCCCCACAAAGATAGGGATACAACTGCAAGGTTAGGTTTGAGCTCCGTGCTCCCTCCCACTGTCTGATCAGCGCTGCCATTGGAAGTCCCCTCCTGCTCTTTGCGCTACTCCCAGCACCCCCCTCTGAGCTCATGATTTGGTGACTCATGACAGCTTTTGTACCATTTTAAACGGCAAATTACAGATTTGGTACCCATGGCTTAAAAGGCAGTGGTCGCCAACCTTTCAGACCTCACAGACCACTAAACTCACAATTTTGAATCCCACGGACCACAAACACAAATTTTTCATGCCTTAAGTAAACACACAATGCTTCAGCTCTCTGCCCCCCGCATCGCACTGCTGCCTTACACAGACTCATCATTCAGCCATGTGCTCAAGCCCTGGGCTCCCATCCACAGTCCGATCAGCGTTGCCATTGGAAGTCCCCTATTTCACCCCCCACTTTCTGCACTACTCCTAGCGTCGGCCTCTCACAAGAGCCGAAAATACAGATGACGCATCAATGCAATGCATGCCCTATAGGACAACTTTTACCAAAGACCATAGTTGTCCTTTATCTACATGGTTATACCAGGATGTTTTTTTAAGAGCCGAAGGTTGGCTCTCTTGTTAAATCTACTTTAACACGCAGCAGGAGGGGACGTCCACCCCACCCCGGCTCTACTGGGATCTCCTAGCCCACCAGAAGTCCCGAAGTCCCAATCAACGAGCTTGTGATTCCCCTGGCTGATCAGAGCCCAGCAAAGACCTGATCGGCTTTGTTGGGCTCTAGGATATAGTAACCCAAAAGCTAGGAGGTTGCATCATTTCTGGTTTACCCGGATGTAAACCGCACCACTTTAAAAAAGCATTTGATCTCACTGATCTTGGTGTGTTAACCAGTTCTGGACCAGAAGAGTTTGCCTCCTTAATGACAAGGCCATTTTTTGCGATTCGGCACTACGTTACTTTAACCCTTTTGGGGGTACCAGTGAAATTACTACAGTAATCAGTGCTAAAAATATGCACTGTTACTGTAAAAATGACACTGGCAGGGAAGGGGTTAATCTAGTGGGTGATCAAGGGGTTAAATG
This sequence comes from Pelophylax lessonae, assembly GCF_965119305.1. Taxonomy (NCBI): domain Eukaryota; kingdom Metazoa; phylum Chordata; class Amphibia; order Anura; family Ranidae; genus Pelophylax; species Pelophylax lessonae. The sequence goes on along the minus strand of NC_138768.1, from coordinate 534,744,784 downwards.
TGAGCCTAGGGGAGTGTTTACTAACTGTGGGGGGTGGACTTTTGAAATTACCATAAAGACCTGTGATTCTATACAGAATAAGATCACAGGGACTCTGATAATTTTACAACAGTTGACCGTTCTCTCTCAGCGGGGAGCGATCACGGGTGCCCGGCAGCCCCATGCATCCGCATCCCCACTGCCAAGTGGGAGCGTGCTCGCCCTCCAGCACCATGCGTGACTTAGTACTACGTCGGTTCGCGCATCCGAGCAAGCCTGCCGCAGTAAAACTGCGGCGGGCAGTCGGCTAGTAGTTAAAATGCTTTTAAGTGCAGAGGACTAGAATTTGGTGTCTTATAGACCCCCAGATATCTCCAAAAAGACTACCTACCTGTCACATGCCTATGTCTACATTCCTTGCGACAGCAATAAAAAAAAAAAAAAAAAAAAAACCTACACTACACAAAAATACAGTGTGACAAATTGCAAAACCCGCTATTTTATTCTCTGGGACAGTTGGAGAAGATTTTTAATAAAAGGACTTGTCAAAACTGTTTTTATTTAAACTACACTGCCTTATTTTGGGGTGAATGGGTAGGGGGTACTCCTTCACATTTGAAGAGGACCTGCCGGCTGCATGCGCAGATAAGAGTCTGGTATGGTCTTGGAATTTTTTCTCCATTTTTGTGGGAGGTTTCCTTTAAAGATCCATACCAGACCCAAAGGGCCTGGTATGGATCTTGGGGGGGGGGGGGGGGGGGGACCCTGTGCCTTTTTTAAAATGTTGGCGCGGGGTTCCCCTTCAAGATCCTCAGAGCACAAGTCACACCACAAGTCGGATCATGATGATCTGCTTTGGATGCGACTTCTATTCAAATCGATGGGCTGAAAGTTTGATCAGTTAAGTTGGCTCTCACAGGGAACAACTGATTTTGAATGCAGAGAGAGAAACACTGCTAAAAATTGCATTTTTGACTTACCGTAAAATCCATTTCACAGTTGTTTACTAACGGGACACAGCTCCTTATCTTCATGACTATATATATACACTGCCCCTACAGGACACTAGGCTGACAAAAGCTTAACTACGCCAATGGGGCAGTCCCAGGGGGTATAATCCCACTCTCTGCTATAGGTATTCAGTTTTGTTACAAGCAGCATCAGAAGGGAAAAAAAAAAAAAAAAAAAAAAAAACTCCATAGCGGGGCGAGTGCTGTGGCCACCAATGGACATCAGAGAAATGGATTTTACAGCTAGTCAAAAATCCCATTTTCCCTTTCATTCTTTGACGAACACAGCTCCTCATCTTTTTGACTATATAGGACGTCCCAAAGCAGCGTCAAAACATGAGGGGTGGGAATAGTAAGGAAAAAGAAAAAAAAAAAATACAGCCATCCAGGTAACATGGAGCTCACCAGGAAAAAAAAAAAAAAAAGGAATTTTTGTAAAATCTTACCTGTAAAATTCCTTTCTCTGAGTCCTGACAGTCGCCGCCTCTTCATATTCGTCACATATGGGGTATTAGACTTTGCTCCGAAGGAGTAGCTAGGCAACAGAATATGTTAACATTAAAGCTTTTAACATCTCACCCTCAAGGGGTGGTCCCCTCAGTCAATACCCTCCTACTTCCTGCAACCATATCTCAGTTTCAGTGGAATAGCAGTAGAGTATACAACCAAACCCCAAAAGAGGGGCGGGGGCGGCGACTGTCGGAGGACTCAGAGAAAGGAATTTTACAGGTAAGATTTTACAAAAATTCCGTTTTCTCTTACGTCCTCCGACAGTCGCCACCTCTTCATATTCGTCACATATGGGGACGTCCCAAAGCAGTGCAAACATGAGGGGTGGGAAACGCATCCGCGCCGAAAGGCAACGCAGTCTCCGCATCAAAGAAAGGAACCTTACCAAAGGAAGGAAACCAGCTGGGCTACAGGAAAAACAATTGCTCAACAGGAGCAACAACCCAGGAAAAGACAAATAACCAGGGGATAAAAAAAAAAACTTATCCCAACAGCCAGAGGTCCCCAACAAGGGACCCTAGGGAATTGCCGCACTAAGAACCTTGCGGCCAAAGGAAGCATCCGCCGATGCCTGAACATCTATTTTGTAGAATTTTGTGAAAGTGTGCACGGTCGACCAAGTCGCCGCCTTACACACCTGGGCTACAGAAGCCCCAAGACGACAGGCCCAAGACGTACTCAGGGATCTAGTAGAGTGCGCCTTCACAGGCACAGGGGGAACCTTCCCCTGCAAGGCATAGGCCTGTTCAATGGTCTGTCTGATCCATTTGGCGATGGTAGAGGCCGACGCCGCCATGCCTTTCCGAGGACCCTCTGGAAGAACAAACAAGGAGTCCGTCTTTCGAAAAGACTCAGCCGATTTAAGGTAAACCCTTATCGCCCGAACAACATCCAAAGAATGTAATCTCACCTCCTTTGGATGTTTAGGCTTCGCGCACAGCGAAGGCAAGACAATATCCTCATTAAGATGGAATTCCTAAACTCGCTTCGGAAGAAAAGAAGGATTAGGTCGCAAGACCACCTTATCCAAATGAACAACCAGATACGGAGACTTGCAGGACAAAGCCGCCAGCTCCGACACTCTGCGAGCCGAAGTGATCGCAACCAAAAAGGCGACCTTTTTGGACAACATAGACAACGAGATCTCCCTGATCTGTTAAAAAGGAGCACGTTGTAACACAGATAGAACGAGATTCAAGTGAGATATGGTTGCAGGAAGTAGGAGGGTATTGACTGAGGGGACCACCCCTTGAGGGTGGGATATGTTAAAAGCTTTAATGTTAACATATTCTGTTGCCTAGCTACTCCTTCGGAGCAAAGTCTAATACCCCATATGTGACGAATATGAAGAGGCGGCGACTGTCGGAGGACGTAAGAGAAATATATATATATATTATATATAATATATAAATAAAAATAAAGAGAGACACCTTCAAAGAGGACAAGTCCTCAAAACCTTGCAGCCGAAGGAAGCATCCACAGATGCCAAACACATCCACTTTATAAATTTTGTGAATGTGTGCAGACGACCAGGTGGCCGCCTTGCAACCCTGCATCACTGATGCCTGATGACGGAAGACACCAAGCACTCGAGTAGAGTGTACCTTAACAGGGAAAAGAGGAACCTGACCCTTAATGGAATAAGCCTAAATCACAGTCTATCTGATCCATCTGGAAATAGTCGCAGCAAAAGCAGCCAGCCCTTTGTGAGGTCCATCCATGAGGAAAAACAGTGAGTCTGACCTTCTAAAAGACTCCAGTAGCCGCCAGGTACACCCTTATTGCCCGAACCACATCCAGGGAATGCAAAGTAATTTCCTTAGAATGCTTAGGCCTGGGACACATGGAAACCAACATGATGTCTTTCATTCAAATGAAAATCCCGACACCCTGCGCACAAAGTGATAGCCACCAAAAAGGCCCCCTTCTGGGATAATGTAAGCAGGGGAATCTCCCGAATATTTTCAAAGGGAGGCGTGTGGAGAACCGACAAACACCAAATTGAGGTCCCACGGCGGAAACAGAGAACGCACTGGAGGAACCAAGTGTCTCACTCCCTGGATAAAAAAGTATGCACCAAGAAATGTGGGGCCAATGGACGTTTAACGAAAGCTGCCAAGGCCCAGACCTGGCCCTTGATGGAACCAACCCGTTGGAGGTAAGCAAAGATCCGAGTCACCAAAAAGGATTTGGGGTGAACACTGAGGGATTCATACCACGCAACGTACGACGGTAAATCTTCATAGAAGATTTTCTAGCTTAACAGCGTAGGAATCACTGATTCAGACAATCCTCTATCTTTCAGCACCTGGCTTTCAACAGCCAAGCCTTCAAAGCCAGCGACCGTATAGCAGGATGAAAGATTGGCACTTGGGACAGCAGATCTTCCCCAAGAGGAAGTCTCCAAGGAGCATTGGCGACCAGCCGTACCAGAACAGCGTACCAAGACAGTTTAGGCCAGCCTGGAGCCACGAGCATGACCAGAATCCCTTCTGCATCAATCCTGCGCAGGAATCCCGCACAGGGTGGGCACCGATCTGGACAGACCACCGCTCTATTGTAATGTGGCCCCTTTTTTCCTGGCGTTGGTAGTGGCTTTGCAGCTCATTTTTTCTAACACCCGTGTTCATGCGGCCTAAAGCAGCAGTGAGCTGCTGGCTAGCAAAGAGCTCTTAAAAGTAATACAAAATCACAGTGGTTACGTGAAAATACAAGCTTAAAAAAAAAATAAAGCCCAACCCTAGGCGTATGCAAGCTGCCTGTCTAGTCCTATACAATTCGAGTCACTGACCTGGAACAAGCATGCATATCTGGAAAGTCACACATCCTTATTTGCATGCTAGCTCCAAAGAACCCATAGAGATGCACAGAATTTTTTTGGAGGCCAAAACATAATGGCTGAAAATGGTGTTTTCGCCATTTTGCCAATAAGGAAAAAAAGGTAAAATTTTACTGTGCTTTTCATAAGTCACGTGACTCAAAAACTGCATTAAAAACATAACAGGGGTCGTTATTGATGCGTTCTTGTTGAACTTTCAATGCATTTCGACGGGGAGATAAGTTTTTGTAACCACAAAGGAAGCGCAATGGACCAGTGTGAAGATATACATAGAATTTAAAAGGTGTACATTTTTCTGGAGCTTTTCTTGCGCTAAAAAGGTGCAGATAATGGCTGACAAATATTAGTTTAAATTTATTTATGTCGTCATTTTCAGTTTCAGCTAAGTGCATCCTGAATTTTCGGTACCAAAAGTTACATTCAGTGCACCTCTACAAAGTATTGGAGAAGCCATTCTCACCCTTTTAATCACAGAGGGAACGCTTACAATAATATTCAGGTCTTGGGGAACCCCTGCTAAAAATGATTTTATACACAAACAAAATGCAATATATATATATCACAGTACATAAGCCACACCACACTGGTGGTTAATGATTACACTTGGTGTCGGTGGAAAGAAGGTGGGAAAAATGCCCTCCTTTAGAAGGCTTGCTAGCATGATCATTGGTGCCAGTGGTTATTAAACAAAAGAGGAGCTCCACTGGCCCCATGTCATTGACAAGTGGCATTGTTTCCAGAAGTATATAGCCACTATCAGTTGGGAGTTTAAATCACCACTGCTAAAGGAACTCCCAACAATCTCTGGAGGAACCCTGGAAACAAAAGGCTGTGTTCGAGCAAATGAATAAACCAAAAGAACAGAAACTATAATTGAAAAAAAAAAAAAAAAAAAAAAAAAAAAGACTGCCATTGCTACTATGTATTTTTCAAAGCTGTACTCAGACAAGAGATTATTTTTGGGCATTTGCATTATAAAAATAAAATTACCACTAAAAGTGTGGCTGCTGCTGTTAGAGAAAATTTTCACTTTCAGTCCTGGCTGTAGTACACAGATCAATAAATTCAGAAAACACCTTGTATTTTTTTTTTTTTTTCTTTACACAGAATGCAAGGTGCTCTGGGATTGTCGCCCATAGTGTTTTTGTTGTTACTGTAGTTTAAGGCTCCATGTACACGGGACGCTGGAAATGGCCGTTTAGGAGCAGTTGGGCGTTTTTTTTTTTTTAGAAGCCCCTGAACCCATCTACATTTTATCTTATCTATCCATGTACACCAGGTCGTTTACAGTCATTTGCAGGCAGTTGCGTTCAGGGACTTTTTTTAGAACGCAATTATTTGCGTTCGAACGTATGTTTCCCGGCGTTTCAAACACAAAAACGCGACCGAACGCGATGACCCGCGTTTAGCGTTTGCGTTTTTCCATTTTAAAGGGGAATAATTTTTTTGACCTCTAGGAACGGTTCTAAACGCAAACGCCCGCAAACGCCACTAAACGCCCGCTAAACGCGGGTACAAACGCGACCGAACAGACATTTCAAACGTCCTAAAAATTCCAGCATTCAAAAGGGACTTTTAACAACGTCCCGTGTACATGGAGCCTAAGACTTGACATGTCTGGTGTCTATTTACTCAACGCATCCTCTCCTTTTATATTTTACAAAATGGGTATTAAATTGCGTGTTTGCACTAAAATTTATTTTATTATTTTTCCTGAAAAACTGCGTTTAATAAAAAGAGTTGCGCAAATATATGAACAAAAAATTTGCAGCCATATTTTTATTCTACCGGGCCTTGGCTTTCCGAAAACCTATCTAAAGTTACATTTTACTGCTAAAAACTAAGATTTTTACGTAGGGAGGAAAAAAAAAAAAATGTATGTATGTATGTATGTATGTATATAATATCTATCTAAACTAGTTAAATAAAATCCTGCATAAATACAATGTAAAATAGCATGCAACAACAAAAGACGTATCAGCTCAAGAAACAGCAACAGAGCCTCCAGCACTGAGCTACAACTCAACAGCATTGCTATCTGGCTAGTAACCGTTACATTTGTTTGCTAATATTAGCAGAACATGAATTGATTGGAGGGCTTGTGGATTGCTTCAGTCCCTTCTTGCAATATTGTACTGATGTACGAGCATCATACATTCCAGGGTGAAAAAAACATGAGGATGGGTTATATATTACTTGCAAGTAAACACACACAGGAGGAAGAGACACATTTATGTGTATTTGTGCGTAAACACACAAAAACACTGTTCGAAAAAACAGATTTCTTTTTTCTTTTTTTTTTTGTTGCTCATCAATACACAGAGCATGTATAGAAGCCTGTGTGTACAGGCGCAATGAAAACAATGCGCTGCATTTAGATCAGTAAAAAAAAAAAAAAAAAAACACCAGGAAGCCTGAAAGCAGGCAGCCGTGTGCGAGAGGCCTTACTTGTATGGTTATACCAACATTATTAGCAGGAACAAGGTCATGAAATGTGTATTTTTCCCAGAAAAGGTGATAACAAGTGCACAGTTTAGGGAGTACATATTTACTCAAAACCCTACTGCACACAGATGCTTTCGAACATCTAGTGTAAATTGAGGGTGATACACCACACCTAGATGACACAGCATTGACTGCCTTTAAGCAGGTATACGCTGTGCTTACATAAAACACACAAATCCATGAACATGGCTTTTATTTATTCAGGGATTTAGGCCTCTTAACAATAAACTGATGATCTTGGTGGTAGCAGCTGGCAGAAAGATCCCAAGTAAAAAGTGCAAGTTCCGTAAAGACCTCGCACATGCGCAAAAGAAAAAAAAAAAAAAAAAAAATCTTCACACTTTTCTAGCTGCTTTTAACACACCTGTGTCCCATAGATCAATGATTTTCAACTACCAGGTCGTTGCTGCCAACCTGCGGCCTACTTCTCCCGTGCCTACCCTTCCGAGTTGCGGCTCACCCCTTCTCCCATGCCAACCCCTTCTCCCGTGCCAACCCGCGGCCTACCCCTTCTCCCGTGCCAGCCCACGGCCTACCCCTTCTCCTATGCCAACCCCGCCGAGCCGCAGCCTACCCCTTCTCCCGTGCCAACCCCGCCAAGCCGCCGCCTACCCCTTCTCCCGTGCAAACCCCGTCGAGCCGCTGCCTACCCCTTCTCCCAGGCAAACCCCACCTAGCCGCTGCCTACCCCTTCTCTCGTGCCAACCCCGCCAGGCCCTACCCCTTCTCCTGTGCCAGCCCTGCCTGCCACGCCCTACCCCTTCTCCCGTACCAACCCTGCTGACACGCGGCCTAACCCGGCTCCTGTGCCAACCCTGCTGAGCCGCGGCCTACCCCTTTTCCCGTGCCAACCCTGCTGAGCTGCGGCCTACCCCTTCTCCCGTGCCAACCCTGCTGAGCCACGGCCTACCCCTGATCCCGTGCCAACCCTGCTGAGCCACGGCCTACCCCTGCGCCAACCCTGCTGATCCGCGGCCTACCCCTTCTCCTAGGGAGACCTACTACTGTGCCTCCCAGCCTTCTTAGTTGCCCCACCTCCCATAGTGTCCCCTCAGTCACACAAGCAGTTAGGAAAGGCTCTATAGCCCATTGTTGAACCATGCTTTTGCCACTCCCCTATCCACTTGAGCTGCAGAAGCAACGGCCAGGGGTGCACACATGCCACATCTGTGAGGCTTTGCAGCAGGAATTATGCCCCCCTATTGCTTTCGGCTGCCATAATAGCCTCCAAACGTGATCCATGCCTGCTCTGCAAGCGCTTCCCAGCCACACTCACTGTGTGCAGATATGGTGTGCTAGCGCAGGGTGCAATGGGTTAAAGCAGGAGGTGATATAACAAGTCTTAACTGCCTTTCAAATTCTTTCCAAACACAGATCGCTCTTCAGAGAGCAAAGCTCGTGTGCACAAATCCTAAAAGCCCTCATGCACCCTCCAGTATTCCATAGTTTCCTTAGCCTCAAAAAGCATCCCACAGCTGCTGCCCCCTCCCCCACAAGAAACCTCATCCCCCTACAAGGCCGCCAAGTCTGCTGCAGTCTCCTAACCCCCTCCATCAGTACGGATTTTGCATTATGCGAGTCACGTTTCTTTTTAGCTTTTTGGGGGGCATACAAGGTTTTGGAAGAATGGAGCAGGTCCTGGTCTCAAATTGGTGGGGGAATGACCACCATAGACAAAGTGCCTGTAATCAGATTAAAATAAACAAATAAAAAAAGAAAACACACACACGACGTCTCAAACGTCTTCCCCCCCCCCCCCCCCCCCCAATGAGCAAGAGACCTTATGCCTGTGTGTGAATTTACACAAGCATGGTGCAAACCTAGGAACAGCCATTATTACTATGGGCAGCTGAATGCTATGGGCTCAGGGATATACGCCCTGATATCCCAAAGCCTCCATATGCATGAGGCCTAATGTTTCCCCACCCCCATGAAGGGTAAGCATAGGAAGGGGTCCCTAAATAATGCAGTCGTCCCCCTATATGTACCTTTATATTCCTATTGTCCCCACACAGACATGGAGCTAGTTTTGTAGGTAGGATAGGGAGACCTCATCTAATACAATCTAACCTCGAGCTAATCCCAGGTTGCCCACGTGACCAGGACTCCGGGCCCCTGCCATAAAGGCAATGGTGCTGAGCCAGCAGGCGGCCACATAAGTCCTGTACCAACGCTCCTCATTGCGCCCAACTTCACCCACCGACACTAAAACAAAGCACCCCGAAAATAAATAAATGCTCACCCCTCGTCGTCCTCGGCCTTGCTGGCGTTTATTTTGCCGCCTTCGCTGGGTGCGTCACCCTCGGCCTCGCTGGCGGTGGCCTCCATCATGGTATCGTCTTTCATATCCTCTTCAGCCATTATCGCTAGCTAAAAAAAAAAAACAATGGCGAGGAATGAGCAGCTGCAGAGGGAAAGACGGATAATGGCGTCTCCCCCGCCGTGCCACTCCTCCTATACAGCCTGGCACCGCCTCTTCGCTCCCACAAATGGCGGCGCCATGGAGAACGCCCGAAATGGCCGCAAGGGAGAATACATTATTCCTACGGTCATTGTGGGAGCCGATACAGAGCTCCTATAGGCTTGGGCGAGGCTGAAAGCAGGAACAATAAATGTACATGGCTCCTGAGGCGCCATTATAGCCCCTGACCCAAAGCACAGTACATATTAGAACACTTCCAAATAAAGACCTGAGGCAACATTTCTGTGTGGAATACTGTCTGACACCGTTTGTTTGGGGGGGGGGGGGGGGACTGTTCATAATTTAGGGGCACGAAATATTATTATTATTTTATAGGATTTATATAGTACCAACAGTTTGGAGGGGGGGGGGTAATTGCAAATTAATGGGCACGTAATATAATTTTATAGGATTTATATAGTACCAACAGTTTAGGGGGGGAGGGTAATTACGATTTAGGGGCACGTAATATTATTATTTTATAGGATTTATATAGTACCAACAGTTTGGGAGGTAATTACAATTTAGGGGCACATAATATTATTTTATAGGATTTATATAGTACCAATAGTTTGGGGGGTAATTACAATTTAGGGGCACGTAATATTATTATTTTATAGGATTTATATAGTACCAACAGTTTGGGGGGTAATTACAATTTAGGGGCACGTAATATTATTATTTTATAGGATTTATATAGTACCAACAGTTTGGGAGGTAATTACAATTTAGGGGCACATAATATTATTTTATAGGATTTATATAGTACCAATAGTTTGGGGGGTAATTACAATTTAGGGGCACGTAATATTATTATTTTATAGGATTTATATAGTACCAACAGTTTGGGGGGTAATTACAATTTAGGGGCACGTAATATTATTATTTTATAGGATTTATATAGTACCAACAGTTTGGGGGGTAATTACAATTTAGGGGCACGTAATATTATTTTATAGGATTTATATAGTACCAATAGTTTGGGGGGTAATTACAATTTAGGGGCACGTAATATTATTATTTTATAGGATTTATATAGTACCAATAGTTTGGGGGGTAATTACAATTTAGGGGCACGTAATATTATTATTTTATAGGATTTATATAGTACCAATAGTTTGGGGGGTAATTACAATTTAGGGCACGTAATATTATTATTTTATAGGATTTATATAGTACCAATAGTTTGGGGGGTAATTACAATTTAGGGGCACGTAATATTATTATTTTATAGGATTTATATAGTACCAATAGTTTGGGGGGTAATTACAATTTAGGGGCACGTAATATTATTATTTTATAGGATTTATATAGTACCAATAGTTTGGGTGGTAATTACAATTTAGGGCACGTAATATTATTATTTTATAGGATTTATATAGTACCAATAGTTTGGGGGGTAATTACAATTTAGGGGCACGTAATATTATTATTTTATAGGATTTATATAGTACCAACTGTTCGGGGGGTAATTACAATTTAGGGGCACATAATATTATTTTATAGGATTTATATAGTACCAACAGTTTGGGGGGTAATTACAATTTAGGGGCACGTAATATTATTATTATACAGGATTTATATAGTACCAACAGTTTACGCAGCGCTCTACAACATGAGGGTAGACAGTACAAAGACAATACATTTTAATACAGTAGGAATCAGAGGGCCCTGCTCGTTAGAGCTTACAATCTAATGCTGGCCATACACTATATGAAAAATCGTTCAAACTGATTTTCAAAAAGGAACACTCAGCCATGAGAGCAGACAATCGTGCCGTCATGTAATGACTGAATTTTGATCAATAAATCGTTCAATGGCCATAAATGAATCCCTTTTTCGTTCATTTCGTCACTTATGCCTAGTACGTTTGTAAACAGTTTGGGCAAGAAACGCATTAACCTTTCAATTTATCGTTCATTCGGCAGAATTTTCCAAATTGTTCCTTCAATTTTTCGGCTCCAAAAAGTTAAAACCGATTTTCTATTTGTGCCCATTAACTGGACGAACGTACCAAATGACAGATTTTCGAACGATTTTTCGGGTAGTGTATGGCCAGCATTAGAGTAATAGACCCCATTCCCACCTGAGGGATCTGAAGCGCGTTTTAACAATCAAAAATGATTATTCAAGGATTCCGCGCTATGGTAATCAGTACAGGGCTGCTGGCTACCTCAGAAATCTCACAAAAGTGGGAAATCAGGAGGAAGCCCACGAACACGTTGGTCCGATTGGACATGTCCAATCAGAGGCAATTGCCAGCAATGGCACTGTCCGAATCGGTGCGATGCCGCATTCCCAAAAGTAGTTTCTGTACTATTTTTGGCAATTTAGGGGGTGATTTCCATAGACACCGGTGCAGGAACCCACACAGATGTCTGTGAAATCGCCCCCAAAGTTGGACTGAAATGTTGGCTTGAAATTGCACGATTTCAAACTGGCCCCGGTGTGAACCTCGGCTAAAAGTGAAAAGGGGGAGGTAAAAGTGAAGCTGCCTACAATATGTGCAAATGTGTAAATATTGGTGTATAGTCCCTTCAAAAATACAATCAAATAAAATGATTACAACAAGGCTCCTTTCACACGGCCGCTCCGTGTGAAAGGTCCGCTGCGGGACTTTTTATTTTTTTTTTCCACGGAGCGGATGACATTTCTGTCATCCGCTCCGTGTGCCCGCATATCATCCCATCTGTTTGCGGATGATATGCGGACATAATGTAAGTATATGGCACTGCGGATGTCAGCGGATGACACCGCTGACATCCGATTTTCCTTCCTTTCCGTTTTTTACACGGAAGGAAAAATGGGGTTCTGTTCCATTCGTAAAAACGGAACAGAACTGACAGGAGGAAAATCGGGTGTCAGCGGATGGTATTCCGCTGACACCCGCAGTGCCATTCACTTACATTATGCCCGCAAATCATCCGCAAACGGATTGGATGATTTGCGGACACACGGAGCGGCCGTGTGAAAGGAGCCTAAAGATAAATGTAAACCCTGTGAATATGCAAACAAATAAATAATATTCCTGAAAACACTCCTGTGATCCAAGGAAATGCTATCAGTGTAAAAAAACAATGTGCTAAGAAAAAGAAACAATAGGAAATAAAAATATATATATTTTTGAATTAAATGCTGAACGCATGCAAAAAAAACTCAACAATCCAAAATGTATTCTTCAGACCCGTTTCAAAAATATGCGATGTCAGACATTGTATGTGATTGCTCTTAAAATTACATGCAACGTCTCTGCCTTGCAAATTCATCCATACAGATTCTATGGCTGAATTCCATCGCTTTCGGACCAAAGTGGCACAGGACCCTTTTTTGGTCCACACCAGAATAGGATGGCAAGGGTGTTCATACCTATGCAATCCGATTCCTGTTCGAATTGATAGTTTTCACTGTGCAAACTGATCTTGGGGGTGTCATTTACTTTGTATTGACACCCCAGCGATTCGCATATGGCAGTGTGAACTGCCTGCAAGTCAAGTGCGATGCGGGAACCCGCAGTTGATTCGCAGGGTTCCCTCATCGCATATATGTGAACCGGGCACTCAAAGTACCTAATGTGTGGATCAGCCTTCGACTAAGTATTGGAAATCACACATACATACATCTTCATCCAAAAGTCACAAGTGAAAAAAGTGACTTGTGCCTTGATATTCAGTGGGGGATAAGTGAAGTCCACTCGTGCTTCCCCCCTCAGGTCCACACTCACCACAAAGTTGCACCCCTGCAGGGGTGAAGGATCTTTAGCCAGACTAGATCCTTTCTCCTCCTCGTCCGTCTGGTTTTGGCCTGCATTTTCCTAATCACCTCAACGTCGAAATTCCCATTATAACCGGAGCTGGCCATTGTCTACCTGAGCGTAGTGTTGCTTGAACCCTATCACTCGAATCGATCCAAGCATGGTGTTTTATAGGTGGCGATACATCACCTCCTTACCGCCTGATTTAACCCTACGATTCTGGTGCAGCCCTGCAGATCTGCATTGGTCGTGTTTAGCGGCACCACCCTTATGTTTTGCCGTGTATGTTGGTTTCAAGGTAGGCTGTAAAAAAACGCAGCTCAACCCCTTGTTTTTATTGCTGATCCCATGTGTTTGCGCTGCGTTTTTGCAGCGTATCAGTGTGAAAGCAGCCTTGCCTGGTACACACAATGAGATTATTGGACGAATGATCTTTCCTTTTTTTTTTTTTTTGCGTGCTTGTCTCATATCAAAAATTAAGCCTTTACTAAAGTTACGAAAATTCCCGTACGACAGAATAAAAATTGAGAAGTTATGGTAGGTGTTGTTTTGTATGTGTATGGTATTTTTGAACAACAACTGTACTGATAAAACGAAAATCATACAATGTGGTATAGTACGAGAAAAGATTTTGTGCTTGTCCCATAGGATAGTTTTGCATGACTGTTTTTATTGCTGACCCCATGCGTTTGTGCTGTGTTTTTGCAGCGTACCAGTGTGAAAGCAGCCTTGCCTGGTACACACAATGAGAATATTGGATGAATGATCGTTGAGTTATTTATTTTTTTTGCATACTAGTCTCATATCGAAAATTAAGCGTTTATTAAAGTTACGAAAATTCTAGTATGACAGAAAAAAAAATTTGGAAGTGATGTCATGCGCTGTATTGTATGTGTATGGTATTTTTGAACAACAACTGTACTGCATTGCTGGGCACTGGTCAGCCTGCATTGCTGGGCACTGGTCAGCCTGCATTTCTGGGCACTGGTCAGGCTGCATTGCTGCATTTCTGGGCACTGGTCAGGCTGCATTGCTGGGCACTGGTAAGGCTGTATTGCTGGGCACTGGTCAGGCTGCATTGCTGGGCACTGGTCAGCCTGCATTTCTGGGCACTGGTCAGGCTGCATTGCTGCATTTCTGGGCACTGGTCAGGCTGCATTGCTTGGCACTGGTCAGGCTGCATTGCTGGGCACTGGTCAGGCTGCATTTGTGGGCAACACAACATAGAAAGAAAAGATGGGGCTTTCTAGGCCAATTGGGAGAGGGACGATCAAAAACAACAATCAATTATATATAAAACACCTTGTTTATTGGTACAACTTAAAAAAACATATATGACATTAGGGTATATAACCCGACATCAATACAACACAGAATTAAAAAGGTACATTAGTGCAGAAATACTTTCCCATAAGGGGGTATCAAGGACCCATTAAAGATGTTATCGAGTCTTTGGTGGAACAACGGTCTAGGGGTCCCAGCAAGCCGACGCTTTCACATGGGGCTTCCTCAGGGCCAGAGAGACCAGAGAAGACCGGTATTTCTGCAATATTACATATACAACAAAAAATTAGAAACCATGACATATGTATCAACCACAAAAACACCAAGGAACCAGAAACAAAAAAGTATATATCATACAGTATACATGAATATATGATTTGTACTCACCCCACTGTATAATGGACCATGGATGGACAGGACCAGCGGACCACCAATGATCAGAAAAAAAAATCTCCAGATCAAACAGTGAATGTCTTTCTTGTATTGTACTTGTATAGGAGTTGTTGCCTCTTTGTGCTAATGGGAGTATATAATTGCTATAATTACACAATGGTGACCAGATTAGTATCTAGATGTCAAAGCAGTTACATTTCTATTATAGGTATTGGTTATGCTATCAGTACCCACCCACCAATGTATGCAGCATGCATTCACAGCAAGATGGGTTTTTGTCAATCAAGTTATTTGAGGTTTTTGTCAATCAAGGGATTTGAAGCACATTGCCCAAGCAATCGCCTCAACGTCAAGATTCCAATTATATCCAGTGGTGCCCGTTCTCTACCTAAGCGTTGTGTTGCTTGAACCCTATCACTAGAAGTGGCTCGTTCACATGCTCGTCTGTCGCTCCTCCTACGATTGCGGTGCACCCCTGCAGATCTCCATTGTCGTGTTTAGCCGCACCACCATGCTTTTTGCCATGTATGTTGGTTTTCAGGCAGGCGGTAAAACCGCAGCTCAACCACCTGTTTTCATTGTAGAATAGAAAAAAATGGCGCCGTCTATATGTGATTTAAAAAATATACCCGGCAGCTGCCATCAATTTTTTTGGGGAAATTTCAAAACAAATTTGGAAAAATTATTATAACAATCTGAGGCGCTACACAATGCCAATATCAGTGATAATATATTATAATGCCAATTTCTACCTCATAAGTGAAAAAAAATAAAATAAATTATATATATATAACCTTGTTGTTGAACATACAATATATAAATATCAATATTAGCATAGAAATATAGTACAAATATTTTCTATATGTGTGATTGGGTATCTTCTACACCCCGTGCTTGATGTGCTGGAATAATCTCGTCTCACGTGTGCTCATATGTGATGGTCCTCCACCTCAATGTAAGGTGGTCACTCACCAGATGTATTCTGGCCACCAGGACCCACACAGCTTTGATATATTATAAATCACCAATTGAGTCTCCCAATTTCCAAACCAGTCATCTCATTCCATATTAATCATAATTTGGGCAAATATATGTATCATGGCTTTAAGTTGTTGAACCAGGCTTCAAATCATAAGGATTTCCAGGAAAAAAAACATATAGACGAATGGTCGTGCAATATCGTTTATTAAAGTATCCAAGATGCACTCACATGTTGTTGTGCCCAAAGTGGCACCCTTTCTAGAGCATTTAGTATGCAGTAGTTATCACCATTCTTACAAAGACCTGGAGTGCGTTCCAACTGCGTTCCACCAAGAACTGGAAATGACGAAGCCGGAAGTATCACTGCTACGGACCTCAATGCATTTCACCTGGAATGGTGTCATCAGGAAGTCAAGTCTGTTTTTATTGCTGACCCCATGTGTTTGTGCAGCGTACCAGTGTCAAAGCAGCCTTTCCTGGTACACACGACAAGATTATCAGATGAATGATTTTTTTTTGCATGCCAGTTTCATATCGAAAAATTAAGAGTTTACGAAATTTCCGAAAATTCTCGTACAACAGAAAAAAAAATTTGAAAGTGATGTTATGTGTTCTGTATTTGTATTGTATTTTCAAACAACAACTGTACTGAATAAACGAAAATCATATGTTTCGGTATCGTGCGGGAACAATTTTCATGCTTCTCCCATCGGATAGTTTTGCAAAAATTGTCGTGATCTGCCTTTGAAAGCTGTGTACTAACGATCAGATTATTGTATGATCACTTCGAAAGGAACACGCAATAGACCCTGTCCCCACCTGAGAGATTTCAAGCACATTTCCCTAACAATCGTCTTATATTTTCCTTATATAGATTAATGTGATATATATATATATAGGATATTGCCTTATATATTAATGGGATATGTATATATGAGTATCGCCTTATATATTAATGGGATATATATATGGGATATCGCCTTATATATTATTGGGATATAAATTCCCATTATATCCAGTGGTGCCTGCTCTCTACCTAAGCGTCGTGTTGCTTGAACCTTGTCACTCAAAGCCCAAAGGGCTCGTTCTCATACGCAGCAGGGCAGGGTCTGTCACCCCTCTAAAAATCTATCCAAGCATGGTGTTTGATAGGTAGCGACATATGGCCTCCTTACTGCCTGATGTCACCCTACAATTGCAGTGCAGTCCCATAGATATGCATTGGTCATGTTCAACAGCACCACCCTCTGAAAGTGACATGCTGTTTATGTTTTGTTTGTATGTTGGTGTTCAGGCAAGCGGTAAAACTGCAGCTCAACCACCTGTTTTTATTGCTGAAACCCCTGCCCGGCCACACGTGTGAACATGTCAGGGTTGTGCATTTTTTGGCTGTTTTCACACTGAGGAGTTTTTCAAGCACTTTTGCATTAAAAGCACCTGAAAAGCTCAAGAAAAAAGCTTGTCTTGAAGCCCAATGAATGTGTTCACACTGGGGTGGTGCGCTTCCATTGCGATGAAGAGCAGCATTCTTGGAGCATGTTTGGAGATTAAAAATGCACCTAAAATACACCTTCCCATTGAAAGCAATTGAAAATATGGCAAAAAAACGCACTAACTATGCATTTTGGAGCGATTTTTGAGTCACATGAACTTTAAAAGACGCACCGCAAATGTGGTAAAATGCATATGCGTTTTTGCAGAAGATCAGTGTGAAAGCAGCCTTGCCTGGTACAAACAGTGAGATTATTTCATATAGAGAATAAATCATTTACTAAAGTTACGAAAATTTTCATACGACAGAATTAAAAAATCGGAAGTGATGTAATGTATTTGTAATGTATTTGTATTGTATTTTCGAACAACAACTGTACTGATTAAATGAAAATCGTATGATCTGGCATTGTAAGAGAAACATTTTCATGCGTGTCCCATCAAATAATATCAGATGAACTGTCGTGAGCAGCTCTTGAAAGCTTTGTACTAACGATCAGATTATTGTAACATCGCTTCCAAAGCGCTATTTTTCCTACGATTTTCTAATTGTGTGTGCGGGCAATAAGGAACACGTAATAGACCCCCATTCCCACCTGAGGGTTTTGAAGTGCATCGCCCAATCACCTCAACGTCAAGATTCCCATTATATCCATTGGTGCCCGTTCTCTACCTGAGCGTAGTGTTGCTTGAACCCTATCACTCGAAGCCCAAAGGGCTCATTCACATACGTGGCAAGGACTGCCGCCCATCTGAAAATCAATCCAATCATGGTGTTTGGTTCAGATTCAGAATACTTTATTGATCTCAAAGGGAAATTGTTGCAACAGATACCACATACAAAGACAACAAAGGATCACAACAATGAACAGAACAAGACACATAACAAAATTTCCAGTAACAACCATTAGCACCAAATAAAACAAAGAAAACTACACACTAATAAACATCCATACAATTTAAATACAACATAGAATAAATAACCAAGATTAAAAATAATACACCACTTTCTCTAGCATTACTCCAAATAATAATTAACATAATACCAACATACTATAAAAACTACATAAAATTTCTGATCATAAACCAGATTTTGATCTATGATCAGAATTTTTATGTAATTTTTATAAAGGAGACATATTGCCTCCTTACCATGATGCAGCCCCATACATCTACATTGGTCGTGTTCAGCGGCCCCACCCTCCGAAAGGGACACGCTCTTTATGTTTTCCCGTGCATGTTGGGGTTTACGCAGTTGGTAAAACTGCAGCTCGATTGCCTGGGCCTATTGCGTGCCCCGACCACACATGTGAACAAGTCAAAAAAGGAAACACGCTTCTTTGGGGCAGAATTGTGTATTTTCTGGCTCTTAAAGACTGGAAAAAACAGAAAAAGCACATAGCTCCTTGTGTCAACACGTTGTAATGCAACCAAAATTAGCCAACTTATATTCTCTAAGACAACCCTCCATATTCCACAAGGCAGCCCTCCAAATTTTCTAAAGCAGCCCTCCACAAAGTGTGTGTTGTGGTGCACTGCAGAGCCAACGGGTTGCCTGCTACTGTTTATTATAGTTGGGTGCTGTTCATGATGAATTGTCATTGCCACGTAAACGTGTGAACAGACCCTTAGGTTGTATTCACATCGAGGCAATCCAGTTCTGGGCACCGGTCCTCAGAAGGGATGTGCTGGAACTGGAGAGAGTCCAGAGAAGGGCAACAAAGAAAATTAGGGGAATGGAGGACATGAGCTATGAGGAAAGCCTGCAAGCATTGAATTGATTCTCTCTGGAGAAGAGACACTTGAGAGGGGATATGACATCAATGTACAAATACAAATACATCAATGTACAAATACAAATATAAAGATGAATCAGCGCTAATGGAATGAAATCTCTAGAATTCTATAAAAGCTAACAATGCATCATAGCCTAAAATCCTGGATAGAAACGTGTGAATGAATAAGAACAGTAGAAATATTATATTGTACTGGTCTGGTAAGTCTGGGACATATACAACCAAATTTCCCAAAAATGACTGGAGTAATGTATCGAACAGCCAAATTATCGCATCATGTAAATTCCATTAGCGCTGATTCATCTCTTGCACTTTATCTCTGTTAGTAGTTGGTGAAAATACTAGAATTGGCTGCTGATGGTTTAGGACTTTGTCCTAATCTCATACTTACCATTTTATTAGTGATTCACCATTCATAACACATCAACAGCTCCCTCTGAGTCCCTCTCATTCTGATACCCAAGTGGCAGCGCATATATCACCCTCTTCTTTTGTTTAATGTACAAATACAGAACTGGTGACCCTAGCATAGGGAAAAAACTTTTCAGAGAAAGGGAATTCAATAAGACACGGGGCCACTCACTAAAACTAGAGGAAAAATGGTTTAACCTTAAACTGCGTAAATGGCTCTTTACTGTCAGAGAGGTAAGGATGAGGAATTCTCTTCCACAAGCAGTGGTATCAGCAAAGAGCATTGATAGTTTAAAAAAACTATAAGATGGGCATCTTAAAGACCACAACATACAGGGGTATACAATGAACAGTGAACAGCAAACACACACACACACACATCATAGGTTAAACTGGATGGACTGATGTCTTTTTTCAACCTCACTAACTATGTAATCTGAAGCACATTTCCTTAAGTGCTTCAATGCTGAACAACATCAATATTTCCTTTTTGTTTTTCAAGACTGCTCGTTTGCGCCTAGAGGGTTGTGCCACTTGAAACGTTGAAACTGGTCATTCAAAGCTCAAAAAAGTACATGGCACATTTTGGCTTTTATAGACTTCAATGGGAGTGCTGGAAACATGAGTGAAAAGCATGTAGTGCCTCTCCTCCTTGTGACTAGTTTTCCATCGACTAAAACAAAAACGTTCAAGCCTGAAAACAACCCAAAAATGTGTTTACAAACGTTCAACACAGAAGTGTGAACAGGACCGTATACCAGGTTCACACCTTCTTGAAGCCTCAGTCTGCTTTGAAATCTTTGTTTGAGAGAGAACTTGCTGATGCCATATAACTATCTTGTTTCTTGTTGATGTGCTCAGTTTTGCCATGGTGTATGACCTGTGACATGAAACTGTCCTTTACAACCTCACCTTAGTAGCAGCGTTTGGCTGTTCCTCATCTAGTTTTTTTTTTTATACAACTTTTGTTTATTAACAGTTCCAGGAAAAGTTTTACTTTTTCTTATCCACTTCCTGCTTTGCAGCTTCCTTGGCACCGATGCCGAAGAGGCGTCCGTCGGCGTGTGCCATACGCAGACTGGCGAAGGCTTTGAAGTTCTTCTCGTCCTCGGAGATAACTCTGGCCTTTTCTTTCTTGAAAGTCTGGCAGATTGGCATGACAGGGCCCTTCAGCTGGGTGGCCTTCTTCAACTCTTCAGGAGAGCCGTCTCCCTTCTTTGGAGCAGAGGGTTTGCGTGGGAAGATGATGAGTTTGGAGCGGTACTCCTTCAGCCTTTGTACATTGGTCTGCAGGGACTCTGTTGACCTGTTGCGACGGCGGGGGTCCACGGAGATGCCAATGGCGTGGGCAACCCTTTTGTTGATGCCGGCAGCCTTAAGCTCCTCCAGGCTGAATCCTCTACCAGCACGAATCTTGGTGTGATATCGGACTGTTGGACATCTCACCACCGGCCTGAGGGGTCCTGCGAGAGGTCTCAGGGTGATTTGTCTTGCTTTGGCCTGACGTGCCTTTCGCCTGCGGATCTTCCTGGCGGGTTGGTTAAACCAAGTGGCCACTCGTCTCAGCCAGTCCTTGTGGAAATGGGGCTTCAAGATCATTCCATTTCTGCTGGGGGCCATGGCTGCTTAATCCCTCCACGGGGAGAAAATGGCCGAAAGAAAAGGGCTCCTCATCTAATTTTAAGCCTCCTACACAGCTTTTTCTGTTTCAGTCAATGACTGTTTCAGTCTACATATGAAAGTGATGATCATTGGCACCTACATGGTACAACTGGTTATACAAATACCTGACTCTAATCCTACAAAATCCCTGACTGTGTGCAAGTGTAAGAATTGATGCTGGTTTGAAGCCAAAGAATAGTCACACAAAATATTGGTTTGTTTTTAAGGATTTCTTGTTTGCCCACTTTGCATTTTGTAAATGGATAAAAATAAACAATTAAAATATATATTTTTGCCTACTTTACAGAATTTGTTCACACCTGCCTAAAACTTTTGCACAGTACTGTATATGTAATAAAAGCAAGCAGGTAACACTCCCTCCATGTTCCCCTCCTTGTTGGGCTCCAATTTTGGGTCACATAGGAGGCTTACCCAGCAATGGAATCTTCTGGCCTATGCTAGGCAACTTGATAGGGTTGCTTGCCTTGCACATGGGGTACCTTTACTTTTGTTCTGATCAGGCACTATGCAGCCCACCCCTGTATTTTCATTCTTCCCTGAATGGAGAGAAGGATACATATATGCAGGTTGATGCGATTTTGTTGCCTATTCTTTCCATTTTAAATGTGTGTGTGTTTTTTTTTTTTTAAAACTTTTATTAAGAACATACTGCACTATGAGTATTTGCACCTCATATGTCCCTATGGAGCGTGATTGAAGTTGGAGTGGAGCCGGGGGTCAGAAGGCTATTCCATCATCCATTGTTGTTTGGGGTTTATCTCCTAAAGTGCTTCTGGCTTTTCATTAGTTTGAAAGCCAATAATCTCTTGTAAGCAGCCATCTACTTTAATTTTTACTGGACTTCTGGTGTGTCCTCAAGTTTCTCCCTTTTTGGAGCCTGTTCTCCTGGATTTGTGTTTTTTTTTTTCTTCCTTTTTGATTGTGGGAAGCATCCTTTGCACACTTGTGGAATTTTCTACTTTTTATTAAAACTCATGTATGAACTTTTTTTTTTTTTTTAATAAGATAGATTTTTTATGTGTTTTTTGCAATGTATTATTATTCACTTTTTTTTAAAAAACCTAATCCGCTGGCTCTTCTTCACCTGAAAAGGAATTGGATAGTTAGATATATTTTTTTTTTTACTCACCTTGTAATTGTAGATAGAAAATACTCACCTATTCTCCACTTCCTCCCTCTGTGCCGCGGCTCCACCGTCACTTCCTCTTTGCAATGATTCCTGGGAGCTGAACGTCATCGCTCCCAGGAATCAATGCGACAGCACCAGCCCCGCTCGTCACTTCCGGGGCGCTGTCGCATTCCCTGCTAAACAGCTTCTGGGCATGCCCAGAAGCTGTGGAGGAATGCGGCGCCGCACCGGAAGTGACGAGAGGGGCCGGTGAAGGCGCATTCTGGGAGAAGAAGACGCGGAAGAGGACGCAGAAGAGGATTGCGCCGGCTTCAGCTGCCCACAACAGAGATGGCAACGCTGTAGAAGAAATTTTCTAAGTAAGTATTTCTTCTTGCAGGTAAATGTGAACCGGGACAGATCAGAGGCTAGCCATTGTGGAATGTACTAGCCCTGACTGTCCCGGGGGTATGTTTATTGAAAAACTGTTTTTGTGCCCGGAACTCCGCTTTAACTTGTGCTAGCAGCTGTCTTTTTTTTCTGCTTTTTTTTTTTTAAATCATTCATGTGTGAATTTTACATGTTATGTACCTGCTTGCTGCCTGGACATCATGTGCTGATGCTGTCTGTACTGATCCAGTAATTTTTATGGACCATGTTCCTGCTGGCTGCCTGTACCAATACTTTGGCTGTGCTGACCATATCTCTGCCTCCTGTCTGTAATGACCCAGGACTTTATATTGACCATGTTTGTGCCTGCTGCCTGGACCAAAACTTTGTGTCACGTACCTGGTCTGAGGCTGATTTGACGAGAGGACTTCCCTTGCAGCTAAGTGCCAAGCACCCTTGAAGGTGAGAACAGGGAGTGCTAGGCTCAAAGAAGCATGAGCACCACATAGGTAGATCTGCTGGAAGCTGCTGGCTGTACAGCGGAACTGGATAACTGTCAGCTGCTCTGTCTGGATAGATGGCAGGACCTCCGTAGCACCTGGAGATGTAGTGCAATCAGGGCAGTGACCACAGGCTAGGTGGTACCCGGGGAAGAAGCAGGGTCAGGCTGGCAGGACCGGACTGAAGAAGCATAGTCAGGATGGGAGCAGGAGTCATACACAAGAAGGTAAGCCAGGGAGAAGGCAGCTGCATGGTCAAGAACAGAGCCAAGGTAATTTACAAGGATCCAGTGGAGCAAGCTGAAGGGTAGTCAAGAGCAAGCCCAGGGTCATGCATGCAGGGACGGCCTTTGGGGTGTGCTAGCTGCTGGAGGTAAGCGGCGACTGTGGCCTGGACAGGGTCAACACAAGCCGCGGCCGCCGCTTACCTCCTGCTGTGCAGCTGTGCCCGTGTTTCCGTCGGAGTCCGGACTGCAGGGCTGAGCTGTGTATCTCTCTCACACAGCTCAGCCTCAGAGACACCGCTGACAGATCCCCCTCCTCCTCTCTGGAGGGACGCGGGAGGAGAGAGAGAGATCGTCAGCTCTTCCTCCTCCCGCCCCTTCTCCTCCTCCTCCCGCCCCTCTCCTCCTGGGTTTGCCCTGCCCACACTCCCCGGGGATGTGTGGGCGGGAAGTTTAAGCACAGAAGAAAAGCTGCAGACAGCCTGAGCCTACATCCTGGGGTAAGTAAGCTTACCCTCTCCTGCCTCAGTATGTAACAAATGTAAGGGGGGCTCTCTGATGCAAAGGGGGCTCTGTGGTGGTTTTCTGATGTAAGGGGGGGCTCTGTGGGGGGCTCTGAAGGTCTCTGATGTAAGGGGGCTCTGTGGGGGGAGGTCTCTGATGTAAGGGGGGCTCTGTGAGGGTCTCTGATGTAGGGGGCTCTGTGTAAAGGGGGCTCTGTGTAAGGGGGGCTCTGTGTAAAGGTGGTTCTGTGGGGGGGGGAAGCTCTCCGATGTAAAGGGGGCTCTGTGGGGGTCTCTGATGTGAGGGGGCTCTGAGGGTCTCTGATGTAAGGGGGGCATCTCATGTAAGGGGGGCTCTGTGGGGGGGTCTCTGATGTAAGGGGGGGGCTCTGTGAGGGTCTCTGATGTAAGAGAGGCTCTGTGGGGGGTCTCTGATGTAAAGGGGGCTCTGTGGGAGGTCTCTGATGTAAGGGGGTCTGTGGGGGTCTCTGATGTAAGAGGGGGCTCTGTGGGGGGTCCCTGATGTAAGGGGGGCTCTGTGGGGGGTCCCTGATGTAAGGGGGGCTCTGTGGGGGGGTCTCTGATGCAAGGGGGGCTCTGTGGGGGGTCTTTAATGCAAGGGGAGGCTCTGTGGGGGGGTCTCTGATGTAAGGCGGGCTCCGTGGGGGGGGGTCTCTAATGTAAGGGGGGCTAAGTTATTAGTGAACATAAAAAAGTTCCAAGAAAAGTCCAATAAAGTGCAAAAAAGGTGCAAGAGTCGTCAGCCAAGCCAGATCACACAGTTCAGCCTCAGAGACGCCGCTGACAGATCCCCCTCCTCCTCTCTGCAGGGACGCGAGAGGAGAGAGAGAGGTTTTCTGATGTAAGGGGGGTCTCTGATGTAAGGGGGTCTCTGATGTAAGGGGGGCTCTGTGGGGGAGGGTCTCTGATGTAAGGGGAGCTCTGTGAGGGTCACTGATGTAGGGGGGATTTGTGTAAAGGGGGCTCTGTGTAAGGGGGGGCTCTGTGTAAATGGGGGTCTGTGTAAAGGGGGCTCTGTGGGGGGGCTCTCTGATGTAAAGGGGGCTCTGTGGGGGTCTCTGATGTAAGGGGGCATCTCATGTAAGGGGGGCTCTGTGGGGGGTCTCTGATGTAAGGGGGGGCTCTGTGAGGGTCTCTGATGTAAGGGAGGCTCTGTGGGGGGTCTCTGATGTAAAGAGGGCTCTGTGGGGGGTCTCTGATGTAAAGGGGGTTTGTGGGGGGTCTATGATGTAAGAGGAGGCTCTGTGGTTTGTCTCTGATATAAGGAGGGCTCTGTGGGGGGGGCTGATGTAAGAGGGGCTCTGTGGGGGGTCCCTGATGTAAGGGGAGGCTCTGTGGGGGGGTCTCTGATTTAAGGGGGGCTCCGTGGGGGGCTCTGATGTTAGGGGAGGCTCCATGGGGGGGCTCTGATGTTAGGGGAGGCTCCATGGGGGGTCTCTAATGTAAGGGGGGCTAAGTTATTAGTGAACATAAAAAAGTTCCAAGAAAAGTCCAATGAAGTGCAAAAAAGGTGCAAGAAAATGTTCAAACAAGTGCAAATAAATATTTATGGTGACAAATCTTCAACAGAAAAAAGCACCATATGTGGTGCTTCCACCAATCACCCCAAACTGACTCACCAGACTTAAATAAAAGCCTATGTATTTTATGGAATCACGCTATGTTGATTCATTTTTTGCACATTGTAGAGGTTATGAATATTTGTTATTTATTTAGTGGTGGTATAT
This sequence comes from Pelophylax lessonae, assembly GCF_965119305.1. NCBI lineage: Eukaryota > Metazoa > Chordata > Amphibia > Anura > Ranidae > Pelophylax > Pelophylax lessonae. The sequence goes on along the minus strand of NC_138768.1, from coordinate 534,719,217 downwards.
GATATCTATACTGTAGTAGCCATGCTGATTTAATTATTAATTTAGCACTAGCAGCAATTATACTCTTAAATAGTTTTTCAATAGATGCAGCCATGTTTAGGGGAGCGAGGGGTGAGGATGGGGGGCACCACAGGATTAGCTCGCACAGGGTGCCTGAACATCTAAGGCCAGCCCTGCATGCATGGTAGAGCAAGAGTAGCAGAGTCCTTAGAGCAAGGCGGGGACAAAATCAGGGATCAGCGCAGCAGAGACATCCAGAGACAATCCAGGTCGTTACCAGGTAATCCAAAGATTACAGGAAACACAGGAGCAAGAAGTGGTAGTAGCTGAAGATCATCCAGCAAAATCTCTAAGTGCAGCCACTGACCTTATATAGGGCGTTTGGCACAAGTTCTGGCAGTAGATGTGCGTGAACACATGCCAGTGCAAAACCACTGCACTTGCCATACAAATGACGCAGCTCCTGGCCACTGTCAGCACCACTGGTTGCTAGGAGAACTACCTGAATCTGCTGTACATGTCAGCAAAGCTACCAAAATGGGCAGCAGGGTTTTTCTGAATCTGGTGCAGGACCTTTTAAAGCATGGGTGCTCAACCTGTGACCCTCCAGCTGTTGAGGAACTACAAGTCCCATGAGGCAATACAAGCCACTAACAGCATGACTCCCCCAAACTTGCTCATCTTTATGAACCTTGATTTGTGCACTGGTGCAGTCATGTTGGAACAGGAAAGACCATCACCAAACTGTTCCCACAAAGTTGGGAGCATGAAATTATCCAAAATGCCTGGGTATGCTGATGCCTTATGAGTTCCCTTCACTTGAACTAAGGGGTCAAGCCCAACCCCTGAAAAACAATCCCACACCATAATCCCCCTTCCACCAAATAATTTTGACCAGTGCAGAAAGCAAGGTCTATAAAGACATGGATGAGCGAGTTTGGGGTGGAGGAACTTGACTGGTCTTGACAGAGTCCTGACCTCAACCCGATAGAACATCTTTAGGATGAATTAGAGTGGAGACTGCGAGCCAGGCTTTCTCATCCAACATCAGTGCTTGACCTCACAAATGCACTTTTGGAAGAATAGTCAACCATTCCCATAGACACACTCCTAAACCTTGTGGAAAGCCTTCTTAGAAGAGTTAAAGCTGTTATAGCTGCAAAGGGTGGGCCAACTCAATATTGAACCCTACGGACTAAGACTGGGATGCCATTAAAGTTCATCTGTGTGTAAAGGCAGACGTCACAATACTTTTGGTAATATATTGTATATGGTGACTTATGGGCAAATGTACCTGTATATACCATTTAAATTACTAGTCAGTGTCATTCCCACGCTACCCTGTTATAACTTCTGTTAACCACGTTTGTCAAGTCCCAGGATCAGTGAACTTCTTCTTCTCACTCGAAATATAGTGGAAAATGGTTTTTACAGGACTGGGTTAATGTCCCAGCACCAAAACTACCCCTTTTCTCAGGATTGGATTGGGCCCAGAAATAGCAGAGTTAAACAAAATTGAAAACTTGAAAATTTCACATTTTCCAACACCCAACTGTGACTACTTCATTTTACCAATTTTTATTTTAAGTGGCAGCAGAGTCATCCTCTGACCTTCATCCAAGATGTGTCAGCATTGGTGGGTGAGAACATGGCATATGGGCATATATATCTGTATATAACTGTCCAAAGACAATCTGCTATATACCTGTATAATATACCAATTAGTCTCACTCAAATGCTACCCTGTTATAACTTATGCTAGCCACATTTGTCCAAACCCAGGAGCAGTGAACTTCCTTCCACTCTGGTTTTTCCAGGGCTGGTTTACTGTCCCCGCACCCAACCATCCTCTTTTCTCAGGATGGGATTGGGCCCAGCAATAAAAAGTTTTCAGGGTTATTATCTCTGACTGGTTCTGCCTTGACCCCCCTCTCGCTGCTCACCCCTCCCAAACTCTTGAGCGGAGCTCGGCTTTCCCTCACCTGCGTCTCCCGCCAGGTAGCGGGTCTCCAGGTGGGACTGCGGCTGAGGGATCACCGTTTTTCCGCTCTTTGGTGAGTGTTCCTCACCGACATACTGTCGCTATGGCGACAACCTTTTTCCTTCTATTCCCTGTTTTTTTTTTTCTTTTCTACTGTTCCTTTCCCCCCATTGGTGTACACCAGTCTATGTGTGGATATTGGTATATATCCGGTTTAGATTTCAATGTCGAAAGTGACATATTTATCCTATAATGTAAGGGGGCTTCATACTCCAGCTAAACGGCATTGTCTATATAGGGAACTGAATGCGCTGAAAGGAGAAGTAGTGTTCCTGCAGGAGACTCATATTACCCACACCTCAAATCTTAAATTGACCACCCCCACGTACCCTACTTGGTACTATAGCCTGTCGGATATTCGTAACTCCAAGGGAGTCGCCATAGGGTTCCGTAAAGGCTCACCCTTTAAACTCATACAAATGGTAGCTGATAGATTTGGGCGTTATTTGTTCCTGAAGGGCACCCTGGGCAGCACTGTTGTTTCTTTTGCAAATGTTTATGCCCCTAATCAAGATCAAGTGTCTTATTTAACGACCACCCTGCGTAGGTTCCATGAATTTGCTGACGGAATATCAGTGGTGGCAGGCGATTTCAACGTCACTATGGACCCCCTGCTGGATACCTCCTCTGGTAAGTCTTATATCTCATATAAACGGTTAAACTATTTGCGTACACAATTGCATGAATTTCAATTAATAGATGCTTGGCGTGTTTTCCACCCTTCAGATAGGGATTACTCGTATTTTTCCAAAACACATAATTCATATTCAAGACTTGACTATTTCTTGGTGGACCATTTCCACCTCGAACTAGTTGACTCTGTCACTATTGCTTCATCTTCTATTTTGGATCATTCCCCTATTTGTCTGACTTTGAAGATTCCTTCTCTCCTTTATAAAAAAATCCACATGGAAGTTAAATGATTCCCTAATTCTGAGCCCCCCGGACAAACAAAATATAGGTAAAGAACTAGATAATTTTTTTGTTGACAACTCCTTGCCGGAGGTCAATACTGCTGTTCGCTGGGAGGCCCATAAAGCCTATATTAGGGGTAAACTAATAGAATTAGGAGCAAGGAAGAAGAAAGAGCCCGTATCATGTCAAAGAACTCTTGTTGCTGAAATACAGGTTCTTGAACGCTCTCATAAGGCCTCCCTTGCTGTCTCTACCCTACAGTTACTGACTAAAAAACGGGAGGAGCTTAAGGCCCTATTTCATGCACAAAACAAGGCCATATACCGCAAGGTGTCCCAAAGGATATACGAATGGGGTGATAAACCTGGCCGACACCTGGCACGGTCTTTGCAACAACAAAAAGTAGCCTCTTATATTCCTAAAATCAAGCGACATGATGACTCTTTGGCGCACGATTCCACCTCTATCGCGGCCGAATTTCACAAATTCTATTTAAATCTCTATTCTGTTCCGAAAGCTATCTCGGATCCAGAAAAGCGTAGATCATTGATGTCAGAATATCTTGCTAGTGCCAATCTCCCTTCTATCCCACCAGAGAAAGTTAATTCTCTGGAGGATGAAATTTCGGTGGAAGAACTCCGAGCCGCTTTAATCTCTACCCCAATGGGGAAGGCCCCGGGCCCTGACGGCTTTTCGGCCTTTTACTATAAACAATACACCGAAACCTTGCTCCCTCACCTGGCCTCCTATGCTAACTCTATTCTGGAAGACTCTTCTTTGCGTCCGGAGACTTTACATGCATATGTTACGTTAATCCCGAAAGAGGGTAAAGACCCCTCTTTATGTTCTAGCTATCATCCCATTTCTTTGTTAAATGTCGATGTTAACCTATATGCCAAGGTAATCGCCAACAGATTGCTCCCCTTTTTACCCGCTAGTATCGCTAACAGTCAAACTGGTTTCATTCCTGGTCGTGAGGTGAGGGACAATGTGTCACGCACAATTTCACTTTTATCTTTTGTTCGCCGGCGCTCCCAGCCCACCCTGTTGCTTTCCACGGATGCTGAAAAAGCGTTCGACAGGGTGGACTGGGAGTTCCTGATGGCGACACTACAGGCGTTTGGTCTAGGCCCCCGCCTGTGTCGTTTGATTAATGCGTTATATAAATCCCCTACTGCTCAGATTAAGGTTAATGGTATCCTTAGCGAATCAATTAAGCTCTCTAATGGGACCAGACAGGGCTGCCCGCTCTCCCCTATACTTTTTGTTTTATCTTTGGAACCTTTTCTGGCTAGAATTCAAGCAAACCCCTCGATTCACGGTATCACGGTCGGGTCTATGTCACAGAAATACGCGGCTTATGCGGACGATGTTCTTTTTTATGTACAACAACCCATGATATCTCTGCCTAATCTTCTTTCTGAATTTGATAGATATAGTGCTCTGTCTAATTTTAAAATCAATTTAACGAAGTCGGAAATCTTAAACGTTACAATTGCCCCGGCAATGGCAAATGACATCAGCCCAGCATTTCCCTTTATATGGCAACCTTATTCTTTTAAATACTTAGGGGTACATATTACTGCCCAGGTGGAGGATCTAGCACGAGCAAATTATATTCCTTTACTTAACACAATTAGAGCTAACTTTGCGAATTGGCATCATTTAGCCACCTCTTGGATAGGGAGGGTGAATGTTGTCAAGATGAATGTGCTGCCCAGGGTGCTCTTCATGTTTCAAATGCTTCCGTTTAACATACCCGTCAATTTGGTGAGGACCTTAAATTCTTTGGTTAGAGCATATGTTTGGCGCCGCTCACAGCCTCGGCTTGCGCTCTCGCTACTTTCGCGGGGCAAAAGCCGGGGGGGTTGGCGGTGCTGGACTTCGGGAGATATCTGAATGCCATCTCCCTGGTTCGGATAGCCGATTGGAAATTTCATACAGAGGAAAAGCTCTGGGTTCAGCTGGAGCAGAAGCTGGCAAATACATCATTATATACTCAACTTTGGATACCGCCGGAGACTAGAAATCTTGCTGACACTATTTCGCCTTTAACCAGTTCGGTTTTCCGCGTCTGGGATCGGCTTCATAGGCTCCATAAAATTCCATACAACTCACCGCTTATGCCGATTTTAGGCCATAGCCTTTTCCCGCCTGGTTATAAAGATCACTCTTTCTCCCAGTGGCTACCACAGGCCAATGCTACGCTGTTGCATCATATAACGGGGATGGAAGGAATACTCCCATTCTCTAAAATATGCCAGGCCTCACCAAAGACATTTATGGATTGTTGGAAATACCACCAACTTCAGCAATTTGTGAAAAAACTGCCTTACCCCTTACGCAACATACACTCCCTGAACCCGATTGAACAATTCCTAGCACGCCCTGAATCAGGTAAAGGTTTATTATCAAAGTTTTTTAAGGCATTGGACGCACTAAGCCCCAACTCCACCCCACATTTTTTGAAACAGTGGCAACTAGATTTTAAATGTACCTTTTCGCCGACACAGGAGGAGGTTATTCTTCAATTGTCTCATAGTTCAGGAACATCGGCGCGGACAGCAGAAGCCAATTATAAGTTTCTCACTAGATGGCACTGCTCCCCCGTTAAGCTACAGAGGATGACACCATCTCTCTCGGCTGCCTGTTGGAGAGGCTGTGGGCTTAGAGCTACGCACGCACATATATGGTGGTTCTGCCCAGCAATCCGACCCTTTTGGACTAGCGTACTATCTTTAATTGAAGAGATTCAGGGTTTACCTATTGCTAGGGATCCGTTGTCTGTCTTATTCCATGACACTAAACTTCCTCCGGCCCAGTATCGAAAGTCTATTACCCTCACCTTTTAAATGCAGCTAAAGCATTAATCCCAAAATATTGGAAACAGTCTACAGTCCCCTCGATACCTCAATGGTTGCGGGCAGTCGACCGTACTTACTACCTGGAAGACATGACATTGGATCTTCGTGGTCAGGCATCTCTGGCACGTAAGATTTGGTCATGTTGGTTAACATTTACCCACACTAACATATACGCTTCATATATGGCTGAGGCCTCTCTAGGTTAGAACGTCAAGACTGGTGAAACACCAAGGGACCCCCTTCCTTTTTTTTTTTTTTCCTTTCTCCCATCCCCAGCTTTCTTTTTTCCATCTTTTTCTTCTCTCTTTTCTTTCTCTCCTCTCTTTATTGGAGAGCCCCCGCTTAAACAACTGGACTAAAATGCTTAACAATCCCAGAAATATTGATTTTTGTAGGTATATTAAACCGTATGTTTTCTGCATTGGTTCTAGTTATGACGAGCAGGGATTGCCTAACTGTATATAATCTGGGGAGACCCCCCTTTTTCTTTTCTTTTTCATGCTTGTATAATCCGTATAAAACTCAATAAAAAACATATTAAATAAAAAAAAAAAAAAAACAAGTTAAGAAAAATTAAAAACTTGAAAATGTTTCCAATACCTTACCATCACTTCTTGAAAGAAAACGGCACATGGTTTTTACAGAGTGGTTTACTCTCCCAGCACCCAACTCTCCTCTTTCGCAGCATGGCTTGGGACTGGCCATGGCAGAGTTAAAAAAAATTGAAAACAAGAAAATGTAACATTTTTTCGAATACCTCGCCATGGCGGCTTTTTTGAGCGGCAGGAGAGTCATCCTCTGACTAGTATTTTGACCTTCATCCAAGGCGTGTCAGCATTGGTGAGTGAGGACATGGAATATGGTGAACTATGGGCATTTAGAACTGTATATACTGTAATGATCAGTCTCATTCCCATGCTACCCTGTTATACCTTCTGCTAGCCACGTTTGTCCAGTCCCAGGAGCAGTGAACTTCTTCCTTTCACTCAAAATATAGTGTCAGCATTTGCTTTCCAAAATGTGGTAATTTTGTGGATAATTCCATTGTCATGTTGCTCCAGGGCCTCCAAAAATAGGATAGTTGTCAGGAAATAGATGTGTAATTTATGCCCTTAGAAGGTTCTCCTTGGATGTTGAGCCTCTCTTTATGGCTAGACTGTTAAAAAGTCTCACGTGTGGAATCCCCTTACTCAGAAGGAGTAGCAGAATGTGTTTTGGGGTGTAATTGCAAGTATGCCTATGTCATGTGTGAGTAATAACTTGTTAATATGACAATTTCTTTATTTTCCAAAGAATTGTGAGAAAGAATTACAAGTTAAAAAAAACTCCCTGTATGCCTCTTACTAAATACCTTGGACTGTTTACTTTCCAAAAATGGGTCTTTTGGGGAATATTTGTACTGCCCTGGGATTTTAGGGCCTCAAGAATTGAGATAGGCAGTCAGTACATCAGGATTGATTAAATTTAAATGAATCCACTAAGGCTCCGTTCACATGTAGGCGTTTTGGGGCATTTTTGGGGAGTTTTTCTGCTCTAGGATCAGCTCTCAAAACGCCCAACAAGACAAATCCTATTCATTTCAATGGCCCCTGTTCATATCTGAGTTGACGCTGTGAGCAAAATGCCCAATGCTCAAAAAAGTACATGAGCTTCTTTTTGGGCAGATTACAGGCGTTTTCCATTGGTCTCCATTCAATCTAAAAACGCCTGCACAAAAAACGCCTGTAAAAACGGCTGTAAATCGCGGTAAAAATGCAGTAAAAAACGCGCGAAAAAGCTACGCTCAGGTGTGAATGTAGCCTAAATATTAAACACTGATTTGGGTTATTTTTTAACAAAGAAGTGTAGCAGTATACATTTTTACGTTACTTTATGAAAAAAACTTTTATAATAGAAACAAAGAAAAATTTGTTTTTTTCAGTTATATCACAAAAAATACACAAATCAAAAGAAAGCTCTATCTGTCTAAAAAAATGATAAAACTTTTTTTTGGCTACAGTGTTGCATGATTAATAATTGTCTAGTAATTGTCATTAAAAATATGAGAGCACTGAAAATTGTCCTTACTGTAGCAGGAAGGGGGTAAAAGTTTCCAGTGGTTATGAATCACACCATCCAAAGACAACTTCTTCTTTCTTCTTATTTGTCAGCCCACCAATAACCTTTTTTGTAATCTCATACAGCATGCAGAAAATGTGGCACATGATGATGTCATGATCCTTATCTCATGCATGCGCCGTATAGCAACACTTATTTGTTATGTGCCACCTCTCCTGCTTCCAAGATTTTGCAGTTTAGGAAAAAGAGCTGTCTGGAAGGCACTGGTGATGTAGCCTTCCCAGGGTGCATCTGTGGAATTATGGCAACAGTGCCTAAGAAGAACGAAGAAGCAGAAACACATTAAAAGTGAGTAAAAGCAAAAATCATTTAACAAATAACTGGTAGATGATTTTACATCACCATGCAGAACTTATAGTCCAAAGAAAATTGGCTAAGTGGTAGAGGTGTACGCTCTGAAAACATTTTAAAAGATGTTTCTCTTTCAATTTCAGAAAGCCAGATAGCTACAGCACCAGTCGTATATTTGATGTAACATAAGCAGTAATAGAACACCCTTAATTGTAGTGGCTTGATGTGATTTGATACCCAAGTCTGTTGAAAGTACAGGTATCTGATGACAGCCATCGCATGTGTAAACACCTGGCTATTTGCCACCAAATGCAAAGAATTTTGGCACAATCTGTAGGCAAATAAAATAGCAGAGACTACCAACGGAAAAAAAAAAAAAAAACACAGCAGGCTGCCAAATACTCATCCATATACTTTCATATAATCCAGCATTTCATCACAATAATGTAAAACATAAAATGACAGATAATATATTTTCAGTAAATTGTACCTGTGCTCATCAAACATGTTTCTAATGTAACACTACTGAAGTGGATGTGGTGCCTAGAAGTATTCATGTGATCACATATCATCTCAAAAGATCACCGTTTCCTTATGGAGCCCACATAGATCCCAATCTCAGGCTGCACATCAGGCCTTCGTTTTCTTCTCACATTCAAACTAAACTCCACTTCTGTCACTCAACTGTCAAATGCCAGAGGTTTTACTACTCTCTGAAGTTCTGGCATTTGGCAGTTGAATGAGAGGGTGCTGGGCTTAAAGTGGAACTTTAGTCAGAAAATAAAGTCCTGCTAGATCACGTCAGGCTGGCCCATTTTTCAGGTATAGTAAGGCAACCAGATTTTTAAAATGAAGTCCTGGGATATTTTTTTTTTTAATTGGCAAATGCCACGGGACTGCATAATGCACAGAGCGCTGAGCACAGGACTGCATAATACACAGAGCACTGGGCACAGAACTGCATAATACACAGAGCGCTGGGTACAGAACTGCATAATACACAGAGCACTGGGTACAGGACTGCATAATACACAGAGTGTGGGAACAGAACTGCATTATACACAGAGCGCTGGGCACAGGACTACATAACACACAGAGCGCTGGGCACAGGACTGCATAATACACAGAGTGCTGGGCACAGGACTATATAATGCACAGAGGGCTGGGTACAGGACTACATAATACACAGAGCGCTGGGCACAGGACAACATAATACACAGAGCGCTGGGCACAGGACTGCATAATACACAGAGCACTGGGTACAGGACTGCATAATACACACAGCGTGGGCACAGAACTGCATCATACACAGATACAATGGGCACAGGACTGCATAATACACAGAGCGTGGGTACAGGACTGCATAATACACAGAGCGCTGGGCACGTGACTATATATTACACAGAGCGCTGGGCACAGGACTACATTAAACACAGAGCGCTGGGTTCAGGACAACATAATACACAAAGCGCTGGGTACAGGACTGCATAATACACAGAGCACTGGGCACAGGACTACATAATATGCAGGAGGGTGTTCGGCATAGACAGGGGCGGACTGAGCGGTCGGGCACTACGGACGTGGTCCGATGGCCCGGCGGGAAGCCAGGAGGGGGAGGGGCCCAGCCGGCAAGGGGGCCCGCCGCCCAGTATAAAATTAACTCACCCGGCCGGCAATAAGTAGTGAATGGAGGGGAGGGGCCCAGCGCTGATTCAGTGTGAGGAGGGGAGCTGGGGAGGGGCCCGGCGGCGGCGCTGCTTCTGTGTGAGGTGGGGAAGGGCCCGGCAGCCGTTGCTGCTTTAGTGAGAGGAGGAGGGGCCCAGGCTAGCGCTGGATTTCCATTGCTGATGGTGTCCTGTGTGCGGGGGCGTGTTGGCGTCGCATACTGACGTGACGTCGACGTGCCCCGCCTCCATAGGGCGTGATACATACGACGATCCAGTACAGAACTTCAGTGGATTCCTGCAATTGTCTTCTTCAACAATCCTTCATCCATCCATCCATGGCAGTGGTTTCATTCTGTTTGATTGTGAGTAGTTCTTGTGGCCTGAAATCCAGCTCCACTCAATGGTCTCTCCTGTGAGGAGTGATGTGTACACAGTACATTTGCATTATCCCACACAATTTTAATAAAAATATATGATTCATATATTTTTATTAAAATTGTGTGGGATAATGCAAATGTACACATTATTCCTCACAGGAGAGACCATTGAGTGGAGCTGGATTAGTTGCTGATGCCTAGCAATTTGCAAAGGATTTCCCTCTTCCTCAGATCCCCTGTTTCTGTTTGATTTGTGAGTAGTTCTTGTAACATATGGCCTTTATGTGAAATCCAGCTCAACTCAATGGTCTCTCCTCTGAGGAATAATGTGTACATTTGCATTATCCCACACAATTTTAATAAAAATATATGAATCATATATTTTTCATATATTTTTATTAAAATTGTGTGGGATAATGCAAATGTATGTACACATTATTCCTCACAGGAGAGACCATTGAGTTGAGCTGGATTTCACATAGAGGCCATATGTTACAAGAACTACTTACAATCAAACAGAAACCGCCAGGGATCGTCAGTATGCGACGCCGACACGCCCCCGCACACAGAACACCATGGAAATCCAGCGCTAGCCTGGGTCCCTCCTCTCACTGAAGCAGCGACGGCCGCCGGGCCCCTCCCAAGCTCCCCTCCTCACACTGAAGCAGCGCCGGCCGCCGGGCCCCTCCCCTCCTCCCACTACGTATCGCCGGGTGAGTTAATTTTGTACTGGGCGATGGGCCCCTTTGCCAGCCGGGCCCCCCCTTTCTGGCCAGGCCCTCAGGCCACGTCCAAAGTGCCCGACCACTCAGTCCACCCCTGGCCACAGGCCATCAGCCTGCCAGCCAGTAAGCCTGCCAGTGCCAGCCCACAGCCAGCAAGCCATAGGCCCACAGCCTGCCAGAAAGCCTGCCAGTGCCAGCCACAGCCAGCCAGCCAGCCAGCAAGCCACAGCCTGCCAGCAAGCCACAGCCTGCTAGCCAGCCAGCAAGCCTGCCAGTGCCAGCCACAGGCCCACAGCCAGCAAGCCATAGGCCCACAGCCAGCCAGAAAGCCTGCCAGTGCCAGCCACAGGCCCACAGCCAGCAAGCCACAGCCAGCAAGCCACAGCCTGCTAGCCAGCCAGCAAGCCTGCCAGTGCCAGCCACAGGCCCAAAGCCAACAAGACACAGCCTGCCAGCCAGCAAGCCACAGCCTGCCAGTGCCAGTCATAGGCCCACAGCCAGCAAGCCATAGGCCCACAGCCAGCCAGAAAGCCTGCCAGTGCCAGCCAGTGCCAGCCACAGGCCCACAGCCAGCAAGCCATAGCCTGCCAGCCAGCCAGCAAGCCATAGCCTGCCAGCCAGCCAGCAAGCCACAGCCTGCTAGCCAGCCAGCAAGCCTGCCAGTGTCAGCCACAGGCCCACAGCCAGCAAGCCATAGGCCCACAGCCAGCCAGAAAGCCTGCCAGTGCCAGCCACAGGCCCACAGCCAGCAAGCCACAGCCTGCCAGCAAGCCACAGCCTGCTAGCCAGCCAGCAAGCCTGCCAGTGCCAGCCACAGGCCAACAGCCAGCAAGCCATAGGCCCACAGCCAGCCAGAAAGCCTGCCAGTGCCAGCCACAGGCCCACAGCCAGCAAGCCAAAGCCTGCCAGCCAGCAAGCCACAGCCTGCCAGTCAGTCAGCCTGCCAGTGCCAGCCACAGGCCCACAGCCAGCAAGCCATAGGCCCACAGCCAGCCAGAAAGCCTGCCAGTGTCAGCCACAGGCCCACAGCCAGAAAGCCACAGCCTACCTGCCAGCCAGCCAGCCAGCAAGCCACAGCCTGCTAGCCAGCCAGTAAGCCTGCCAGTGCCAGGCACAGGCCCACAGCCAGCAAGCCATAGGCACACAGCCTGCCAGAAAGCCTGCAGTGCCAGCCAGCAAGCCTGCCAGTGCCAGCCACAGGCCCACAGCCAGAAAGCCATAGGCCCACAGCCAGCCAGAAAGCCTGCCAGTGCCAGCCACAGGCCCACAGCCAGCAAGCCACAGCCAGCAAGCCACAGCCTGCTAGCCAGCCAGCAAGCCTGCCAGTGCCAGCCACAGGCCCAAAGCCAGCAAGACACAGCCTGCCAGCCAGCAAGCCACAGCCTGCCAGTGCCAGTCATAGGCCCACAGCCAGCAAGCCATAGGCCCACAGCCAGCCAGAAAGCCTGCCAGTGCCAGTCAATGCCAGCCACAGGCCCACAGCCAGCAAGCCATAGCCTGCCAGCCAGCCAGCAAGCCATAGCCTGCCAGCCAGCCAGCAAGCCACAGCCTGCCAGCAAGCCACAGCCTGCTAGCCAGCCAGCAATCCTGCCAGTGCCAGCCACAGGCCCACAGCCAGCAAGCCACAGCCTGCTAGCCAGCCAGTCAGCCTGTCAGTGCCAGCCACAGGCCCACAGCCAGCATGCCATAGGCCCACAGCCAGCCAGAAAGCCTGCCAGTGCCAGCCACAGGCCCACAGCCAGCAAGCCACAGCCTGCCAGCCAGCCACAGCCTGCTAGCCAGCCAGCAAGCCTGCCAGTGTCAGCCACAGGCCCACAGCCAGCAAGCCACAGCCTGCCAGCCAGCCACAGCCTGCTAGCCAGCCAGCAAGCCTGCCAGTGTCTGCCACAGGCCCACAGCCAGCAAGCCATAGGCCCACAGCCAGCCAGAAAGCCTGCCAGTGCCAGCCACAGGCCCACAGCCAGCAAGCCACAGCCTGCCAGCCAGCCAGCAAGCCACAGCCTGCTAGCCAACCAGCAAGCCTGCCAGTGCCAGCCACAGGCCCACAGGCAGCAAGCCACAGCCTGCCAGCCAGTCAGCCTTCCAGTGCCAGCCACAGGCCCACAGCCAGCAAGCCAAAGCCTGCCAGCCAGCCAGCAACCCTGCCAGTGCCAGCTACAGGCCCACAGCCAGCAAGCCACAGGCCCACAACCTGCCAGCCAGCAAGCCACAGCCTGCCAGCGCTCAGCCAGCAAGCCACAGCCTGCCAGCGCCCAGCCAGCAAGCCACAGCCTGCCAGCCAGTCAACCTGCCAGTGCCAGCCACAGGCCCACAGCCAGAAAGCCATAGGCCCACAGCCAGCCAGAAAGCCTGCCAGTGCCCGCCACAGGCCCACAGCCAGCAAGCCACAGCCTGACAGCCAGCCAGCAAGCCACAGCCACCCAGCCAGCAAGCCACAGCCTGCAAGCCAGCCAGCAAGCCTGCCAGTGCCAGGCACAGGCCCACAGCCAGCAAGCCACAGCCTGCTAGCCAGCCAGCAAGCCTGCCAGTGCCAGGCACAGGCCCACAGCCAGCAAGCCACAGCCTGCCAACCAGCATGCCTGCAAGTGCCAGGCACAGGCCCATAGCCAGCAAGCCAAATCCTGCCAGCCAGCAAGCCACAGCCAGCAAGCCTGCCAGTGCCAGCTACAGGCCCACAGCCACCAAGCCACAGGCCCACAGCCTGCCAGCCACCCAGCAAGCCACAGCCTGCCAGCGCCCAGCCAGCAAGCCACAGCCTGCCAGGCAGCCAGCCAGCAAGCCTGCCAGAGCCAGCCACAGCCAGCAAGCCACAGCCTGCCAGCAAGCCTACCAGTGTCAGCCACAGGCCCACAACCTGCCAGCAGTATCCAGCAAGACCACAGCCTGCCAGCGGTATCCAGCAAGACCACAGCCAGCAACTGTAATTAAGGTAAGAGGAGCCAACTTGGCCTAGATATCAGAGAGCTATGTTGTGTTGTTTAATTGTGGGTGTGGCTGGAGGTGGGGTGTGGCTGGAGGCGGGGTGTGGGTGTGGAGGGAGGCATGGCAAGAGTGTGGCTGGAGGCGGAACATGGGTGGGGCCTGGAAGGGGCCCTTGATTTACTGTATTTTGCCCGGGGGCCCTGAGGGTTCTCAGTCCGCCTCTGGGCATAGAGTACAGGGTTCAGAGGTTTGCTATGCACAGAGGACATTTCTGCCTCCACATCCATAGCTCACCTCTGCGCCCTTCTCTCACAGATTATCTCTGCAGCCACCTCTTAGCCCTTTCCGCACAACAGCCAAACTCTCCATTTCTCCACGCAGCTGCATCAGCTCTGCCCCCTGCTCCCCCCTGCCCCCACCTGTGTACAAACAGATCCCCCCACCATCTGCTCACCTCCTGATCTCAGCCCTCCACACAGTCAATTTTTGGCTTTGCCTCTCCTCCACCGAACAGCACAGTGGCGGCTGGTGCTCAAAACTTTTTTGGGGGGGGGGGGGGCGTTGCTTTGCGGCATTGCTTTGCGGCAAAAAACGCTGTAAAAAATTGCGTGACTTTGAGGTCCCAAAAGTGTGAAAGGGGCCTTCAGTAATTAAGGTATAGTGTGCCCGCTTTCAATGCAGAGAGACCAGCGTGCCCCCTTTCAATGCAGAGAGACCAGCGTGCCCCCTTTCAATGCACAGTGACCAGCGTGCCCCCTTTCAATGCACAGTGACCAGCGTGACCCCTATTAATGCACAGTGACCAGCGTGCCTCCTTTCAATGCACAGTGACCAGCGTACCCCTTTCAATGCAGTGACCAGTGTACATGCCCCCTACAATGCAGTGACCAGCGTACATGCCCCCTTCAATGCAGTGACCAGCGTACATGCCCCCTTCAATGCAGAGATCAGCGTACATGCCCCCAATGCAGAGACCAGCATACATGCCCCCTTCAATGCAGAGATCAGCGTACATGCCCCCAATGCAGTGACCAGCGTACATGCCCCCAATGCAGTGACCAGCGTGCGTGCCCCTTCAATGCAGTGACCAGCATACATGCCCCCAATGTAGTGACCAGCATACATGCCCCCAATGCAGAGAACAGCGTGCGTGTCTCCAATGCAGTGACCAATATACATGTCCCTAATGCAGAGATCAGCGTGCGTGCCTCCAATGCAGTGACCAGTATACATGCCCCCAATGCAGTGACCAGTATACATGTCCCCAATGCAGAGATCAGCGTGCGTGCCTCCAATGCAGTGACCAGTATACATGTCTCCAATGCAGAGATCAGCGTGCGTGCCTCCAATGCAGTGACCAGTATACATGTCCCCAATGCAGAGATCAGCGTACGTGCCTCCAATGCAGTGACCAGTATACATGCCCCCAATGCAGTGACCAGTATACATGCCCCCAATGCAGTGACCAGTATACATGTCCCCAAAGCAGGGATCAGCGTGTGTGCCCCCTTTCTTACTTGGAGCAGCAGCGGCGGCGATCGGCTCCTCCTCAGTCCCCCAAACGGCTTCTTCTGCTCGGTCCCGGTGCGTCTCCTCCAGTCCTTCCGGTCCCGCCTCCTCCTCGGCCAATGGCATGGGGTTTGCCTTGCGGCCAATCAGGAAGCGCGTATATTCCTGATTGGCCAGGAGGAGGATCGGTGTGACAATAGCGAATTTTCATTCACTATTGTCACACAATGAGTGGGCTCGGGACGCACTGCTCTGCGCCCCGGGTCCACCCTTTGCATCGTCCTATTAGAGCCTCTGGCTCTAATCAGGTGATGAAAAAAAAATCCACATTGAACTCCATGCGCCTGGCGCGCCTGCATGCAGATTAGGGGGCTGGACGCATGGATGGGGGGGCGGCGCCCCTGCGCTCCTAACGAGTCGGCTGCCACTGGAACAGCAGCAGCAGTGAGGTTGTCCAGCAGGGGGCGTCGGCATCTGA
Organism: Pelophylax lessonae; assembly: GCF_965119305.1. Taxonomy (NCBI): domain Eukaryota; kingdom Metazoa; phylum Chordata; class Amphibia; order Anura; family Ranidae; genus Pelophylax; species Pelophylax lessonae. Next base: position 534,703,310 of record NC_138768.1, on the reverse strand, counting down.
GCCACCAGGCTGTTTCTCAGCCAGCATGGGATGCCCTGTCTGCGTTAATCCGGCCCTGAATCCAGGGACAAAACCGGGTACAGATTTGGTCCCAGGACAGTGTCCTCAGTCTGGGGACTGTCTCCGAAAACCAGGAATGTCTGGTCACCCTGAGGTATAGCTATATAAAACATTAAAAATCCAGTAATTTATAATCTATAATAATCCGTTTAAAATCCAGTAATACACTGTTTTACCCTGCTCTGCACATGCTCACCCATTTTAGGCATTTTTATGCACAGTTGTAGAGGCCTATCTGCTGACAGCCTTAAAGCAGAATTAACCATCCTATCCTTTACAGCCAAGGAAGCTGCTTCTGTTTAACCACTTGCCTACAGTGCACTTTCACCCCCTTCCTGCCCAGACCGATTTTCAGCTTTCAGCGCTCTCACACTTTGACTGAGAATTACTCAGTCATGCAACACTGTACCCATACAAAAATTGTGTCCTTTTTTTCACACAAATAGAGCTTTCTTTTGATGGTATTTGATCAATACTGGGTTTTTTATTTTTTGTGCTATAAATAAAAAAATACTGAAAATATCGTGAAAAAAACGCATTTTTCTTTGTTTCTGTCATAAAATTTTGCAAATTAGTCATTTTTCTTCACAAATTTTGGCCAAAATTTATACTGCTACTTATCTTTGGTAAAAAAAAAACCCAAATAAGTGTATATTATTTGGTCTTTGTGAAAGTTATAGAGTCCACAAGTTATGGTGCTATTCATTGAAAATTGATCACACTTGATCACACCTGATGTACTGAAGGCCTATCTCATTTCTTGAGACACTAAAAGGTCAGGAAAGTACAAATACCCCCCAAATGACCCCTTTTTGGAAAGTAGACATTCCAAGGTATTTAATAAGGGGCATGATGAGTTTTTTGAAGTTGTAATTTTTTCCCACAATGCTTTGCAAAATGAAGATTTATTTTTTTTATTTTTTTTATTTTACAAATTGCCGTATTAACAGGTTATTTCTCTCACACAGCACATGTATACTTGCAACTACACCCCAAAACACATTCTACTACTCCGCCTGAGTATGGCGATACCACATGTGTGAGACTTTTTCACAGCCTGGCCACATACAGAGGCCTAACATCCGAGTAGCAGCGTCCGGCATTCTAGGAGCACAAATTATACATATCATTTCCTGACAACCTATCGCACTTTTGAAGGCCCTGGAGCACCAGAACAATGGAAACCCCCATAAAATGACCCCATTTTGGAAAGCAAACAGCCCAACGTATAATTTTTGAGGCATAATGAGTCTTTTGAATATGTCATTTTTTTCCACAAGTTTTTGGAAAATGTGGAAAGAAAATGAAAACACATTTTTTTGAACTAAAAAATAAGAAAACAGTAAATTTAGCCCAATTTTTTTCCATAATGTGAAAGATAATGTTACGCCGAGTAATTAGATACCCAACATGTCATGCTTCAAAATTGCGCATGCTCACAGAATGGCGCCAAACATTGGTACTTAAAAATCCCCATAGGCAACATTTTAAAAATTTCTGCAGGTTACTAGCTTAGAGTTACAGAGGAGGTCTAGGGCTCAAATTATTGCACTCGCTCTAACGATCGCGGCGATACCTCACATGTATGGTTTGAACACCGTTTACATATGTGGGCGGGACTTGCGTATGCGTTTGCTTCTGCGCGCGAGCTAACGGGGACAGGGCACTTTAATTTTTTTTTTTTTTTTTTCCTATTTATTTTATTTATTATTTTTTTATTTTTACACAGTTTAAAAAAAAAAAAATGTTTTGATCATTTTTATTCCTATTACAAGGAATGTAAACATCCCTTGTAATAGAAATAGGCATGACAGGTCCTCTTTATTGTGAGATCTGGGGTCAAAAAGACCTCACACCTCACAACTACACTAAAAAAGAAAAAAAAAAAAAATTGTTGAAAGAGGAAAAAAAAAAAAGCAAAAAAAAAAGCGGCCCTTTAAACCGGTTGCTAGGCAACGTCTTTTGACGTAGCTCCGGTCCTCCAAGACCATAGAGTTGAGTGAGGGCCATCTTGCCCTCACTCGACTTCCTGTCTCTGAGGATCCGGGACCGGTTAGTTTTCCCCGCTGCCGGCGGGTCCGGTAAGCTGGGAAAACATCTGGGACGCGGCAGGAGGGGGGGGGGGCACCTCTTCCCCTGCACCGTAAGGGTAATTCCGCGGCGAATCCGCCACTGGGACCACCCTTATCTGAAAGCCGACCGCCCGCCGTTTCAAAAAATATGGGGGTTATGGGGGCTATCTGCTGCCATAACCCCAGTATTTAGCTTTTAATGGCCGACGCATATAGTCGTTAGGCGGTCAGTAAGTGATTGCATGTATATGGCAAACAGGTGACGATGACTGACGGGGTGACAGGTGACGATGACTGATGGGGTGACAGGTGACGATGATTGATGAGGTGACAGGTGATGATGATTGATGAGGTGACAGGTGACGATGATTGATGGGGTGACAGGTGACGATGATTGATGGGGTGACAGATGACGATGATTGATGGGGTGACAGATGACAGTCACTGACAGGGTGACATGTGACGATGATTGATGGGGTGACAAGTGACGATCACTGATGGGGTGTCAAGTGACGATGACTGATGGGGTGACAGGTGACGATGACTGATGGGGTGACAGGTGACGGTGATTGATGGGGTGACAGGTGACGGGCGATGGTCACTGATGGGTGACAGGTGACGGGCGATGGTGCACGGCGGTACTGATGGCAGTCTCTGGTGACCGGTGAACTTTAGGCTATGTTCACATGTGAGCGTAGCGATCATGGGCAGAATCACTGCCATTCTGCCCGTGATCCAGAAATCATTGCAAATTGCGGGGCGCCTGTGCGTTGCCCGTGATTTGCAATAGCACCCCAAAATGCTGTGCGATGTTGCAGCGATTTCCGCCTGCCGAATCGCAGTAACATCACGCAAACAACGCATGACGCTCCAAAGAAACTCTTGTACCTTTTTTGGGCGTCATGCGATGTTTGCGCGATGTTACCGCGATTCGGCAGGCGGAAATGGCGGCAACATCGCACAGCGTTTGGGGTGCTATTGCAAATCAGGGGCAACGCACAGGCGTCCCGCGATTTGCAATGATTTCCGGATCGCGAGCAGAATCGCAGTGATTCTGCCTGCGATCGCTGCGCTCACATGTGAACGTTATGGGTGTCAATTTCTGGGCACTGATGAGGTGACTGTTGGGTGACAGGTGACATTGGGGGGGGGGGCTGAGGACTGTGTGGGGACCTTTATTAGTGTGATTTTTACTTTGTGACAGGTGTACAGAGCAGTAACTCACTATTTCTAGCTCTGCTCTCCTCATACTGGAAACTGTATGAGGAGAGAAGAGCTAGTAACACTGAGTTACTGCTCTTTGTTTACATTTTGTGATCGGCTGTGAATGGATTCACAGCCGATCACATAGTAAACAGTCACTATCAGTGACTGTTTACTACCGCCGGTGACAGCTGTGTTCCTACGGAACACAGTGCCACCGACACGACCGGGCTGCGCGCTCCCGATCGCGCATGCGCGGTCATCTGGTGGGCGCCTTCATTGTGATCGGCTGTGTCATTGGAACACAGCCGATCACGTGGGAAACAGCCACGCCCATTGGCTGTTTCCCCCCTGCCGGTGACGGGGGGTGTCCCGGGGACACCCCGACAACGGCAGTGCAGGGCGGCGCACACGCGATCGCACGCCTGCCCTGCTTAAAGTGCCGCCGTCATATGACGGCGGCCCAGGATAATGGTCGCACCGCTCCGCCGTCATATGACGGCGGGCGGGCGGCAAGCGGTTAAACTGCAACTGCCATGGTGCTGTACATGTGATCAGTTATTATGACACCAGCCATTTGATGGTTTGACATTTTGGTTGAGGACACAAACAAATGTGACCATTAGCAGTCCCCGGCATTCCAGGAATGTAACAGTTTTTTTTTTTTTAAAACCGTTAAATCAATGGGTTTAGTTCCATTTTAGGATTTACTGCTGTTTGGGGGCTCGGGGCTTCAGCAAAATGGCAGCCTCCAGCAAGAAGCAAGTTAATTACAGGTAAAGTTCTTCTTTAAAGCGGAGTTCCAGCCATTTGACTCACCTGTCCAACGGTCCAGCGATGCTGCCGCCCGAAGCCTCGATCCTCTCCCTCGGCGCCGGCATCACTGCTGTGGGCACCCGGCTGTGAAAGTTTGCGGCTTCACAGCAGGGTACCCACTGCGCATGCGCGAGTCGCGCTGCGCGCCGTGATTGGCCTGCAATCTTCTGGGACCTCTGACATGTCCCAGAAGATTGCAGGGAGGGAGGGGGAGAGGAGAACTTCCGTTCAGGGCGCCGCGGCGCTCCGAGCGGAAGTGGGAGCGGGTACCTGTCAAAACTAGGTACCCGCTCCCCCCCCCAAAAAAATGACATGCCAAATGTGGCATGTCAGGGGGGTAGGACCACCTAAAGCGGAAGTTCCACTTTTGGGTGGAACTCCGCTTTAAAGTTGAACTAAATGCATTGATTTAACCGTTTCCCAAAGCAGTTACATTCAAGGCATGCCATGAATAATAACTGTCACAGTTGCTTGTGCTCTGAACCTAACTGTTAAGCAATCAAATGGCTGGTGTCATAACTGATCACATGTGCAGCACAACGGCAACCGCTGATCAAATAGAGGCTAAGATTGCAGCTTCCTTGGCTGTTAAGGATAGGAGGGTTGAGTTCCGCTTACAATGTACAATTAAATATAGACAACCAGGCAGGCTTTTTATTACAGAGGAGACATATTCTGGGGAATTCGTAAACAGTATCTAAGGCACTCTTTAGAAATTAATTAATTTGAAAACTTGAAAATGTAAAATTTTTTCCAATACCTTGCCATGACTGCTTTTTTTTTTTTTTTGAGCAGCAGAAGTGGCAGGAGGGTCATTCTCTGACTGGTATTTTGACCTTCATCCAAGGCGTGTCAGCATTGGTGGGTGAGGACATGGAATATGGTGAGCTTTGGGCGGATAGAACTGTACATGGGCGTCCGCAGAACTTTTTTCAGGTGGGGGGGGGGGAGCATAATTTTAAGGTCACTCATGCTCTGCCCCTTTTTAGGAATGTCTTGAAGGGGAGGGGCTTAGTCTTTATACTTATTTTGAGTATCTATTTTAAAAGCGCAAATGGCAGCATTTATTTTTAAAGCATTTAACTTAAAAAAAAAAAAAACGTGATCCTGTACCCTTAAAGCATTTTATACAGCACAGTGCTTGTGCTGTGTAATTCCTGCCCCCCCCCCCCGTATCACCTAAAATACCTGGCTGATCCTGACTGGCTATGTCCTCCCCTCTGTAAACTGACCACGGTATACCATGGCTGCTGAGCCCTGACATCGTGGTCAGTTTACGTGCCTCCATCACTCGCAGCTCACCTGTCCTCCTCTGTCCTCTCTCCCCCCCCTCCCTCCCTGCCTCTCTGCTCCTGTGTCAGTGCCCATCCCCTCTCCTCCTGCTGCTGTAGTTTCATTTAAAGTTTAATATCCTGTCTACAGTCTGTTTAATAACCCTGTGTGCCCCTGTGTCTGTGTTAAAAAATGAGCCATTCTTTACAAGTTTTCAGAGCGCCAATCGCCGCTGACGTGACCCGCCGCCTCTTCCCTCCTCTCCCCCTCCCCTCCCGACTGACGACAGCAAGGAATAGTTGGCCCCACCCGCTGCAGTCACACAGGGAGAGGAGGAGAGAACTGACGGGTCATGTGAGCGGTGCTCGGCGCTCTGAAAACTGGTAAAGAACGCCTTATTTTTTTAAAACAGACACAGGGGCACACAGGATTATTAAACAGACTAGACAGGATGGTATAAAGTGGCTTAACCACTTTAAAGGGGAAGTTGAGATTCCGGGGGGGGGGGGGGATTGGCCTCCCTTGCCCCTACCTGAGGACGCCCATGAAACTGTATATACTGTATAATGTAATGATCAGTCTCATTCCCATGCCACCCTGTTATGCCTTCTGCTAGCCACATTTTTCCAGCTAGAGGAGCAGTGAACTTTTTCCTTTCACTTAAAATATAGTGTCAGCATTTGTGGGTGAGGGCATGGCATATGGTAAATTATGGGCATACATAACTGTATATCCTCCGTAATATAATTATTAGTCTTATTCTGTCAGGAACCATAAACCAGGTGGAGACAGAAGATGCAGTTAAAATCTCACCTTAATAAAATATCAAAAATGAACACAGATCAGGAACGTAGTCAAAAACTGAAGCCAGGGTTTGGATGCCAGAGCAGGTAATCAGACGGCCTGGGGTCAGGAAGCCAGAAGCCAGAAGCCAGCGTAGTAAGGAGCAACAACAGGAACAGGTAACGGAATAGAAGTCAGCCAGGCCAAGTCATACACAGGTACACACTGGAGATCATAAACCATGCTAGGGCTGAAACAACTAATCGATTAATCGACAACGAATCGATTATGAAGATAGTTGTCAACTAGATCAGTACACCATTCATACATGTCAGTAAGTGCCTGAGAACTTGAATGTGTGAGGAGCAATGCCTCATGGGACATGTAGTCCTGGGCAGGAAGTAAGTGGTTCTAAAAGTAGAATTTATTTTTTTACATAACTATAGGGGCACTCTATCCTATGCTTTCCTGTTTGCTATTGTGGCACTCTGAAGGCAGGAGGGTGGAGCCAGAAGCATTGGCGGGGGACCCCAGAAAGGGAGAATCGGGGCTGCTCTGTGCAAAACCATTACACGGAGCAGGTTTGTTGTTTTTAAAAAAATCACTTTAAAGACTGTGTGCAGGGAAGGATCAGCATCTGAACTCAGAGAAGGTAGACGCTGATATACTGGAGGTAATATAAGGCATTACAATTACATTTAAAGTAAACTTTTACCAGTATTTTGCATATATTTAAAATGATCATGTCCATGAAAAAAAAAAAAAAAGTCTCAGCTTTTAGTACTACTTTATTATAAAAGATTTATATCTCCCTTCCACTCTTCATATAGCTTCATGTCTGACTTCTAGTTAAAATGCTCATATATCCTACTTTAGGGTGTATTTATTATTATATATATGATATAAGTAATATATGTTATTACTTTCACTGTTTCACAGTATAAATTAACCCCTTAGAGTAGCAATTATCTGCTCTTTTTGTGCTATAAAGGGCTAATTTAATTTTTTTTTAATCCCATTATGACAGGTGAAACAAAAAAAAAAAAAAAAAGCATGCTGCTGCTACTAAACGTCTTAGGCCTGGTCACAGCTATGCGTTTTTTGGTACTTTTTGCAGAAACGCACTACAGCTCATTTAACATGGTTTCCTATGGGACACGTTCACATCTATGCTTTTTTCAGCCGCTGCATAGTTGGAAAGGATCAAGAATTTTTTTCAACACAAAACGGTGCTTTTTTGGTTTAATAGACTTCAATGAAAAAGCTGCAGAAAGGCATGTAGTGCGTTTCTGCCGCGATTTGCAGTTTTTAACATGGCCAACAACAAATTGGCCAAAAAAAGCATAAAAAAATGGAAAACGCAAATCGCAACAAAATCGCATGTGCAAAAATGCAAAATGCACAGAAAAAGCACCGCAGAAAAGGAGCAAAAGCAAAATGCAGAGGTGTAAACCGAGCCTTATGCTTTCCATACATGTATCGATTTTCGGATAAAAATATTCATACGAAAAATCTTTGTACATTCGCTTGAATAAAAGAATGGAATTCGAAAATTTCACTTGCTTTTAACATGGTTTTAAAATAAATGTAATTTTTGAACGAAAACCACATACACTGTCTGAAAATTCCTTTGACCAAGACGTTTCTTTTTCTGCTCCTTCAAATTTTTCCGTCACTGAGGTCGAAAACAAATGTCAATTTGACCCCACTAACGATTAGAAAATCGAACAAACTTTTTTAAAATGTCCTTTTTTTTGAGGGAAGACATTGTTTTTGCATGGCCAGCATAAGTGACAGCAGGCGCAGGTAGCTTATATCAAGCCACCTGCCTACAACAAGGGAGTCTGTCATACATAGCTGGTTATTTATTTTTACCACTGCATATAGATATTTAAGAATAAATTGCCTTTTTTATTAAACTTTACATGTTCACTAAATTATACACCAAACTTTTTTTAAGGTTATTATCCGATTAATCGAAACAATATTCGGTCAACTAATCGATTATGAAAATAATAGTTAGTTGCAGCCCTAGACAATGAGCAAAGCTGTTTAAATAGCCAGAAGGGGCTGGCTGTAGGTTGGACTAATGAGGCAGGTAATGGTAACCAGGTGAGTAATTGTGGAAACAACAGGGGAGAGAACCACAAGCGCCAATCTAAGGCAGGCGGTATGTAAAACGTTCGATTTTCGTACGACAGCAAAAATTCACATATCCAACATGTTGGTTTTTTTTGCGAAAATCGGCCGAATTTCGTATCATTAGTGGGGGAGTTGTATGATTTCGCCTAACAAAACACAGAACAGTAGGGAGTGTGTCCGGTAGAGATGTGGTTAAAAGGCACAAAAAATAGTGTTTTGTCGTACGATTTTCGGCTCACATTGATGGTACACTCGATGATGTGCACGAGTGCCGCTTTCGTTTATCGAACGATAAATCGTACGAAATTCGAATCGTCTATGGCCTGCTTAAGTGTAGTATGAAGACACTTTATTACAAGGTAAAAACAATGTTACTCACAAGAGTAGCGTGTATACAGGCATGAATAATGGATAGGATGGTCCTGGGCATTAGGCATCTAGGGGGTCCCTCCGGTACCGGACAGGTCTCCTGTGTGCTGGCAGGAGGCTATCCTGGTCCATAGGCTGCTGAAGCTCCGATCGTCCGTACGTCCGAGGGCCGTGACATCCCTTCCTGGACCCTGTGCTGCAGACTAACAGCGACGCGTTGTGGAGCATGCATTCCTTCTTCAGACCTGCCTGAAGAACAAGGGGATTGTTTAGACTCTCGCAATGCAGACAAGATTGTTCTACTTGTAGAATCATCCCCAGCTATTTGCCATCAAGATATAGCTAGCCCTTGAAGGAGGCAGTGTAAACTCTTGCAATGCATACCAGATTGTCCCACTTGTCAGAATTGTTCTTTAGGATAGAATATTCTTCATCCCAACTTCCATTGCATTGGAAGAGAGGCAAGTGTTAAGGTAGGCTCCCAGGCTGCAACTGCAGACACATATACCCCTTAGGAACAGATCCAATACAAGGCTATCACCAGAAGACGCTACACCCCCCAAGGACACACCCAATAATCCTGATTTAGTATACCCCTGAAGGACACAGCATCCTCCAATGACAACTCCATATATACGGCTAAGCTGATGAAGGCCACATCAACCAAACAGGTGACTCATTATGTTGGAAAACCTCTTCGTATAACTGCCTTAATCTGACATCCTGCAGGGCAGGTAGAAGTGTCCCAGTTGGGGTTTGTATTTAAGCAACCCAGTACTGCAAGCTGCTGACCACTAAGACATTCTGCTGCTCTGTCCTTCTGTCCAAATTGCACCTCTCTTCAAGAATGAGCTCCTAGCTTCAACATCATAGGAAAAAAGGCAATGCATTCCTTTGGAAGTGCTAAAATACTTGCATTGTAAGGACCTCTGCCATTTTAGGCATACTAGCAGTCTTGGTACAAAAACCTGCTCAAAGATCTTCCTCATCCGAATATTCCTTTTAGGAATGGTTTGAAAAGGGTTAAATTAGCCTGCTGACTGGTCCTGCAAGCAAAAGCTTGTTAGCTGTGATCTTGCCCCCTGGATGCCTGAACAAGACAGGAAATTCATACAGGGTTTTACCAGCCAAGGCATGAGCAGCAAAGGCCCAGTTTACAGTGTCCATAATACAGAAGAAAGGAAAGGCACCGCTTACCAACCCAGTGCATTAGTATGTGGGTGAATGTGACCTCAAGAAAACAACAAGAGAAGGGCGCACCGACCTTGTGCATTACCACTTAAAAGTTTATTAAAATCAAAGAAGGGTAGCGTACAATATACTCACAAACGTAGCATATGAACAAGCATATAGGAAATGGGCATCGCTCGCTTCCAGGACACTTCTCTACTGCTGGATAGCGTGATGGCGTCCTCAAAACCTGATGTGGCTTACGCGTTTCGAGGGAGGACCCTCTTCCTCAGAGCCAAAATCGCCACTCGATTTGGCTCTGAGGAAGAGGGTCCTCCCTGGCGATTTTGGCTCTGAGGAAGAGGGTCTTCCCTCGAAACGCGTAAGCCACATGAGGTTTTGAGTGTCCTGGAAGCGAGCGGTGCCCATTTCCTATATGCTTGTTCATATGCTACGTTTGTGAGTATATTGTACGCTACCCTTCTTTGATTTTAATAAACTTTTAAGTGGTAATGCACAAGGTCGGTGCACCCTTCTCTTGTTGTTTTCTTGTAGTGCCTTTTGGATACCCTTGGTCCTGAGGGGGGCAGCAAGACCACTTCTTTTGTGTCATAAAACCGCCTAGAAGATTCACCTTCCCGCATAACACTTGAGCGCAGGAAAGATGTTGTTTTTTTAATGTGACCTCAGCCAGAGCTGCTCCAGCCTTGCCCCCCTTTACACGTTTTTGACACTTACTGGCTTGGGTGTACGTTTAGTAAACTGAGAAGTTTTCTCTCAGTTCACTTCTCTGCAGTTCTCAGAGAAAAATTATCTCCTCTGGCACCCAGTTTAGAAGGCGGAGAACTTCACTTCTCACAGGGTGATCAGAGGAGAAGTTTTTTCTCTGAGAACTGCCGTGATCTGTGTATAACTGGGTGGACTGCCTGTAATCTCACGAGATATTGTGAGATTACAGGCACTGCTAAGTTTAAAAAGTGAAACTAAAGTTTAAAAGAACTGACACATGAAAACATATCTATATACACACACACACACACACACACATATATACACACACACACATACATACCAGTACATACAGTACATACATGCCAATCTGTATGCAATTGCACTGTGTGTTGGCAGATTGCATGCAGATTGTACACCAGACGGAGATCTGCGTGTGTGTGGTGTCCCAGCAGACAAGTCTGCGGACAAACTGTTGGGTGGTGGCAGGCTATTGTTTGTGGTGTGTGGGGACAGTGGGAAGAGTGATCAACACAGGGGTTCTGGCTTGTAGGATAGCTGGAGGAATCCTAGTAGTGTGTGGTAATTGCTAGACTGCTCCCCAACCCTTAGAGTGCACCAGATTGTATGTAAGATTTGTATCTGCCTGTGTGTGGTCAGCCAGCTGGATTGGACTGGAGTCTCCCTCTAGTGGTGACCGAAGGCAGTGCAGGCTGTAAAAGTATTGCAGCCAATCTAATTACTTAAGCCCCGTACACACGTACCGATCGTCGGCCGAACGATCGGCCGTCTTTTGTCCCCGGGCTGTCGTGTCCGCTGAAAAGTGCAAAAGACTGCACACGAATTTTGTCCGCCGACTGCAGAAGTGATGTCATGTGATGGTTAACTTTCCGTGTGTTTTTTCTTTTCTGAGCATGCCCAGTCTTGCAAATCTGCTGTCTGTCGGCCGAATTCTGTACTGACTGGTGAACAATCGGCCGTTCTGGTGTCGGCATACAAAAATTTTAATGCTTGCAAGACAGATTCTGTTCGGCCGAAAGTGCGCTGTCGGCTGTCGGAAGCATCATACTAACAAGCCTACATTTGGCCGATCGGTAAGTGTGTATAGGCCTTTAGTAGGAATTTTCTTTATTTCCGTTATCCCCTTATACTGCCCAGTCACGATTCATCACGTCTCGGTTAGCTAGTCGCCGTGGGCGTGGTCGAATCGTGACAGATTGGTTTCCTCCCACACTCCAAAGACATGCTGGTAGGTTAATTGGATCCTGTATAAAAAATTGGCCCTGCTGTGTATGTATGTGAGTGATGCCTCGTACACACGTTTCGATTGTCGGCCGTAAATATTCGGCCGACGACCGATCGGCCGATTGTATGCTTGTTAGTATGATGCTTCCGACAACCGACAGCGCATTTTCGGCCGAACAGAATCTGTTGTGCAGGCATTAAAATTTTTGTTGGCCAACACCAGAACGGCCGATTGTTCGCCAGTCAGTACAGAATTCGGCCGACAAACAGCAGATTTGCAAGACTGGGCATGCTCAGAGAAGAAAAAACACACGGAAAGTTAACCATCACATGACATCACTTCTGCAGTCGGCTGTTGTTGGCCGACAAAATTCGTGTGCAGTCTTTTGCACTTTTCAGCGGACAGGACAGCACTGGACAAAAGACGGCCGATCGGTCGGCCGACGATCGGTACGTGTGTACGAGGCATTAGGGACTGCGTAAATTGACAGCACTATCATAGTTGCCAACATTTGAAAAAAATTTCCAGGGACACTTTGCAGCACAGCTATCAATTACTTACCACACCCACTTCCCCAAAGCTCCGCCCACTCCGCATAATTAATGTCCGCCTACTTATCAGATTATAGGGTCTACTTCATAAAGAGAGAATTACAGGAAATTGAAAAGGGAATTGAAAACTTGAGGCCAAAGTAGCAGAGTTGGAATAATTCTCCCATTCAGCTGCACTACTTCTGCTTAAGGTTTAAAATTCTCATCACAATTCCCTGCAATTCTTAAGTGTGAAATGTGCTCAGGTGTGACCATAGAAAAAAATGTAATATGGAAATATAAATAAAGTGCAAGGTGTAAATAAGTATGATTATACTATCTGGTATAATTAGGTTTTATTGTACTTATTTACACCTTGCACTATATTTATATTTACATATTACATTTTTTGTATGGTCACACCTGAGCACATTTCACGCTTTATTCACCTGTCTTTGAATTCAGCCCTCTGTAGGGTGATAATTTTCATTTACATAAAACAATGTTGCATCCTTTCACTCCTAACACATTACCCAGTCCATACCAGTATAGATCCTAACACATTACCCAGTCCATACCAGTATAGATCCTAACACATTACCCATTCCATACCAGTATAGATCCTAACACATTACCCAGTCCATACCAGTATAGATCCTAACACATTACCCAGTCCATACCAGTATAGATCCTAACACATTACCCAGTCCATACCAGTATAGATCCTAACACATTACCCATTCCATACCAGTATAGATCCTAACACATTACCCAGTCCATAACAGTATAGATCCTAACACATTACCCAGTCCATGCCAGTATAGATCCTAACACATTACCCAGTCCATACCAGTATAGATCCTAACACATTACCCAGTCCATACCAGTATAGATCCTAACACATTACCCAGTCCATACCAGTATAGATTCTAACACATTACCCAGTCAATACCAGTACAGATCCTAACACATTACCCAGTCCATACCAGTATAGATCCTAACACATTACCCAGTCCATACCAGTATAGATTCTAACACATTACCCAGTCCATACCAGTACAGATCCTAACATATTACCCAGTCCATACCAGTATAGATCCTAACACATTCCCCAGTCCATACCAGTATAGATCCTAACACATTACCCAGTCCATATTATCCTAACACATACCAAGTCCATACCAGTATAGATATCCAGCATGAGATTTTTCCCATTGAGGATTGAGGTCTGTTTTCATTTTTTTGAGCAATATATATATATATATGCACACACATACACGGATATGTACACACATTTATCTAGAGCTAGAAAACTATATATATATATATGTATCAATTAACAGGTGTATAAATTATATCTATAAAAAAAAACATTATTGATAGTAGTAATTAATGGAGTGTGAGGCCTCCAGCTTGTCGGAAGGTGCTCTGCCTCCCCCTGCTGGCGGATTTTGGAAAGTGCACCATGCTGACACCCTGCCTTCGGTGACACGTTAAATTTGCGACAGGCGGGAAGAGTGAGCGGGCACAGAGAGAGAGACAACCTGCTGCCAGAACTACAACTCCTAGCTGGGGTGAGAGTGACACTGTAAGGCACAAAATAAAAAAAAAAAAAATAAAAAAAAAAAAAAAAAATTTTTTTTTTGTGATTTACATTGTCCCTGATTAACAGGGACACTGTAAAATACCCGGGACAGGCTCCTATTTGCCGGGATTGTCCCAGGAAAAACGGGACAGTTGGCAGGTATGCACTATATAAGTACTTGAAATAAAAAAAAAAAGATATATATATATATATATATATATATATATATATATATATATATATATACATACATACATACATTCACACCAGTACATACAGTATATATATATATATATATACACACACACCAGTGCATACAGTATGCATGTGTATATATATATATATATGTATGTATGTATATATATATATATATATATATATATATATATATATATATATATACAGTGGGTACGGAAAAGTATTCAGACCCCCTTAAATTTTTCACTCTTTGTTATATTGCAGCCATTTGCTAAAATCATTTAAGTTCATGCTTCTTCCTCATGAATGTACACATAGCACCCCATACTGACAGAAAAACACAGAATTGTTGACACTGTTGCAGATTTATTAAAAAAGAAAAACTGAAATATCACATGATCCTAAGTATTCAGACCCTTTGCTCAGTATTTAGTAGAAGCCCCCTTTTGATCTAATACAGCCAGGAGTCTTTTTGGGAAAGATGCAACAAGTCTTTCACACCTGGATTTGGGGATCCTCTGCCATTCCTCCTTGCAGATCCTCTGCAGTTCTGTCAGGTTGGATGGTAAACGTTGGTGGACAGCCATTTTTAGGTCTCTCCAGAGATGCTCAATTGGGTTTAAGTCAGGGCTCTGGCTGGGCCATTCAAGAACAGTCACGGAGTTGTTGTGAAGCCACTCCTTCGTTATTTTAGCTGTGTGCTTAGGGTCATTGTCTTGTTGGAAGGTAAACCTTCGGCCCAGAGCACTCTGTAGAAGGTTTTTGTCCAGGATATCCCTGTACTTGGCCGCATTCATCTTTCCCTCGATTGCAACCAGCCGTCCTGTCCCTGCAGCTGAAAAACACCCCCACAGCATGATGCTGCCACCACCATGCTTCACTGTTGGGACTGTATTGGACAGGTGATGAGCAGTGCCTGGTTTTCTCCACACATACCGCTTAGAATTAAGGCCAAAAAGTTCTATTTTGGTCTCATCAGACCAGAGAATCTTATTTCTCACCATCTTGGAGTCCTTCAGGTGTTTTTTAGGAAAATCCATGCGGGCTTTCATGTATCTTACACTGAGGAGAGGCTTCCGTCGGGCCACTCTGCCATAAAGCCCCGACTGGTGGAGGGCTGCAGTGATGGTTGACTTTCTACAACTTTCTCCCATCTCCTGTCTGCATCTCTGGAGCTCAGCCACAGTGATCTTTGGGTTCTTCTTTACCTCTCTCACCAAGGCTCTTCTCCCCCAATAGCTCAGTTTGGCCGGACGGCCAGCTCTAGGAAGGGTTCTGGTCGTCCCAAACGTCTTCCATTTGAGGATTATGGAGGCCACTGTGCTCTTAGGAACCTTAAGTGCAGCAGAAATCTTTTTGTAACCTTGGCCAGATCTGTGCCTTGCCACAATTCTGTCTCTGAGCTCTTCAGGCAGTTCCTTTGACCTCATGATTCTCATTTGCTCTGACATGCATTGTGATCTGGAAGGTCTTATATAGACAGGTGTGTGGCTTTCCTAATCAAGTCCAATCAGTATAATCAAACACAGCTGGACTCAAATGAAGGTGTAGAACCATCTCAAGGATGATCAGAAGAAATGGAAAGCACCTGAGTTAAATATATGAGTGTCACAGCAAAGGGTCTGAATACTTAGGACCATGTGATATTTCAGTTTTTCTTTTTTAATAAATCTGCAACAATGTCAACAATTCTGTGTTTTTCTGTCAGTATGGGGTGCTATGTGTACATTCATGAGGAAGAAGAATGAACTTAAATGATTTTAGCAAATGGCTGCAATATAACAAAGAGTGAAAAATTTAAGGGGGTCTGAATACTTTCCGTACCCACTGTATATATATATATATATATATATATATATATATATATATATACACACACACCAGTACATACAGTATATATATATATATATATATATATACACACACACAGATATATATGTGATTGTATAGGTAATGTGTTTCTAACCTGCTGTTGATGTATATTTCACTGCAGTAGGGAGAGTTTTTACTTTCACTTTTGGGCATGGGGACATTCACAGCAGAAATCTCCTATTTCTTCCTGCTATCTCCACCTCTGAGCTGGAGAAGCAGGAAGAGGAGATCTTCAAAGAGAAGCACAGTGATCAGGTGACATCATGTGTTACTAAACTGGCCGTTTCTATTGCAGTGAATGCAAGCCGTTTGTGTACTGAGATGAGAAGAGAAGACTATGTTCTCCACTACTCTTCTCAGTAATTTAAACCGGCAATGCTCTGAGACAAGCCGTGATCATCCAGATCTCGGCTTATCTCAGTTTACTAAACGAACACCTTGACTTGAGTTTAGAAGCTTTTAACATTTTTTTTGCCAAAGCCCCTAAACCAGGCATCACTAAATAGCGGACCGTGGTCTGCATCCGGACCAAGTTGATGTCCTATCTGGAGGACTGCGGCCCCGCTATTTAGGAAAAATGACGGGAAGAAAATTTTACTGATCGGACCTCCGTGGATTAGGGGAGATTAAACCTCTCTCTCCTTAACACGGAAGAATCACATTCAAGATCAAAATTTTGACTACCGTCCTCGGGGAAAACGCAAAACGTGGCAAAATTGCAGATAAGGCTTCATATACACTGGCAGCTCCTAAACTTGAGTTTAGAAGCTTTTGGTGTTTTTTTTGCCAAAACCTCTAAACTCAACTCCACAAAAGCCTATGTGCCCATGTACACATAGGCTTTTAGCAGAGTTTAGGAGCTGCGGTGTTTAGGTGAGAGGTTAAACTTACCTCTCCTGAATGCAGAAGAATAGGAATGTTTTGACCTACAGCTGTGAGAAAATGCAAAGCGCGGAAAAAAATTCTTTGTGTTTTCCCGCGGCCAAGGGAGGCTAGTGTGCATGTAGCCTTAATGTAGCCATGAAGCCTAAAGCTTGTCGCGATTCCGTCCATGATGACAGAATCACTGCAAAATGCAGGATGCATTTGCAATACCATTATTTCTGACTAGCACCCTAAGGCTACATTCACACCTTTATTGCGCAATTTTTTACAGCGTTTTTGAACTTTGGTGGTTTTTGGATTAGCTAATAGAAAAAACTATCATCTGTTGCATCATTTCTTGCAAGGTTTTTCAGCTTTTTTTAGCTTTTCCATCAGCTTTTATTTATTTTTTTATTATTATTATTCATTCATTTTTTTTTTCTTTGTTAGGGTAAGGGGTTAGAGTTAAGGTTACGTTAGGGTTAGGGTTAGGTTTAGGGGTTAGGATTAGGGTTAAATATTATTTATCTATTTATTTTTTTGTTAGGGTGTTAATACTACTACTAATAATAATAATAAATAAGCAAATAAATAAAAATATTAAATAAATAAATACAATAAATGAATAGTATGTATTAATAAATAAATAATTAACTCCCAACTCTTTGAATTTTTTTTTTTTGAGCCTCAGGTGTTTGGCTTCGGGCGAGTTTAAGTGGAGATGTGAACCATCTCCATAGAGAACAATTGCTTTTTTCCAGCGTTTTGGAGCATCAAGCTTCAAAACGCTGAGAAGTCCTGCATTTTGCCATGATTCTGAAATTGCAGGGAGAATCGTGGGAACTCCGTCCACGATTGAAATCGGCTATGTGTGAATGGAACAGAAGGCTTCATGTACACACAGAGAAGTAAAAATTAGGATGGCGCTCTAGTGTGCATCATTGTGGTAAAAAAACCCAAGTGGAGGCTCAAATGAACAATCTCATAAAAGTTTATTGAGTAGGTCCACAAATGGTTAAAACAATTAGATATGCAATCCTACCAATCCTTGAAGCCTCTGTGCCTCCTGGCTGTACTGCAGGAATCCCTGGTGTATGTCATGGGAGCCTGATGGCCGATGGAAAGGGATAAGGCTCTCAGATGGAAAAGGAATGATGTCAGTGGTGAAGGCTCGCACGGTCCAGTGTGCGGCCGCGTACCCGGACCGGAGCTTTTTTTTTTTAAGGTTTAGGAGTTAAGGTGGGAGGTTAGTTATTTATTATTACCTAGTATTTATTTTTTGAATTTATTTATGAATATTTTTATTTAGTTGTGTATTGATTTTACATTTAATTATTCATTTATTATTAGTAGTAGTAGTAACAATAGCAACACCCTAACAGAAAATAAATGAATAATCTTAACCCCTAATCCTAACACTAATCTAACCTTAAAGCGGAGTTCCACCTAAAAAACAAAAAAATACATAAATATACCCCCCGGGACAGTCAGGGCTAGTGCATTCCACAATGGATAGCCTCTGAACTGTCCCGGGTTGCACTTACCTGCAAGAAGAAATACTTACCTTGAAAAGTCTTCTCCAGCGCTGCCATCTCAGGTGTGGGCAGCTTGAAGCCAGCGTGATCCTCTTCTGCATCCTCTTCGATCCCACGATGCACTGCGCCGGCCCCGCCGTCACTTCCGGGTCTGCAGCGTCATCCCTGCACAGCTTCTGGGCATGCCCAGAAGCTGTTTAGCAAGGTATGACGGCGCCTGAACCGGAACTGACGTCGGGGCCGGTGCAGGCGCATTGATTCCTGGGAGCGATGACGTTTAGAAGCTGTAGTGTACATACGTACATACTTACGATCGCCAAGGTTGGCCCCGCCCCCTCTCACGCGCAGCCTTGCCTTTCCACAGAGCCAGCCCCACCTCCTAAGTAATGGGATTTTTGACTTACTGTAAAATCCATTTCTCTGATGTTCATTGACAAACACAGCTCCTGATATTATTAACCATTGGGTTATACTGCCCCCTACAGGAGTAGAACACTAGGCAGAAAAGATATCTGGCTACACCCATGGGCAGTCCCAGGGGGTATACTCCCTCTCTCTGCTAAAGGAAACTCAGTTTTGTTACAAGCAGTGTCAGAAGAATTATAACTCCACAGAGGGGTGGGTGCTGTTAATGAACATCAGAGAAATGGATTCTATGGTAAATCAAAAAATCCCATTTTCTCTTTCGTTCACTGACGGACACAGCTCCTAATCTTCTTAACCATTGGGACTTCCCAAAGCAGTGTTAAACATGAAGGGTGGGAACAACAATAAAAATCCCAAGGCTAAACATTAGCCACTCAGGCAACAGGAAGGAGCTCAACCAAACAACTGGAGCCCAGCTGAAAAAAAACAACACACCCTCAAAGAGGATCAGGTCCGCTTCAACAGCAGCCTGCAAAACCTTGCGGTCAAACGAAGCATCTGCAGATGCCAACACATCCACTTCATTAAACTTTGTCAAAGTGTGCACCGATGGCCAGGTGATCGTCTTGCAAACCTGCATCTCTGGCGTCTAATGAGGCCCAGGAGGCACTGAGCACCATAGTAGAGTGCGCCTTGACAGGGAAAGTAGGAACCTGACCCCTGATGGAATAGGCCTGAACCACCATCTGTCTGATCCATCTGGAAATGGTCGCAGAGGAACCAGACAACCCTTTTCGGTTGTCTGTTTCCTCAGGGGTGCCCCACTGGAGACACAGCTGATGAAACACCTCCGGATGAAGGGACCATTCCCTGTGGTCCAACGCCTGCCGACTGAGGTAATCTACCTGCCAATATTCCACCCTGGGAATGTATACGACGGAGAGGACTGGAACGAACCCTTCTGCCCACCTTAGAATGCCGGCTACCTCCATAGCCATCAGGAAACTTCTTGTGCCCGCTTGGTGATTGACATAAGCCACGACTGTGGCATTGTCCAATTGAATGCGCATTGGACAACTCTGAAGATGATCCGTCCAATAATCCAGACACAGTCTGATCGCTCTGAGTTCCAAGACACTGATCGGGAGTCTGGACTCTTCCAGCGTCCAGATCCAATGAGCAGAATGCTTGCTGAGGATGCCTTCCCAGCCAGACAGGTTGGCATCCATGGAGACCACTGTCCAATACAAGAGGAGGAAGGAATTTCCCAGACGAAGTGCCAGAGAACGAAGCCACCACATCAGGGTCTCCTTTGTGCCCTGACTCAGCCGGATCTGGTTGTCCAGAGAATGCGGAGTCTTGTCCCATTTGGTCAGAATTTAACCTTTGCAGGGACCTCGTTTGGAACTGTGCAAAAAAAGAACCGCCTCAAAGGTAGATCTCATCAGGCCCAGCACCCGCATGCAAGTCCGGAGGGATGACCATTTGTTGGACAGCAGGAGGCGAATTGCAGCCTGCAATTTCTGGAGTTTGTCCAGAGGAAGGAGCACTCTGGTTAAGGCAGAGTCAGGCCCAGATAGCCTAGCTTTGTGGATGGAACCAGAGCAGACTTCTGAAAATTCAGAATCCAGTGGAACTACTACAGAGTTCATATTGTGATCTCCTGGTTCTCCACCAGAGCAGAGGAAGACTCTGCTCACAGAAAGAGATCATCCAAGAGTCCACCACCAGTTGCACAGTCCACTTCTTAAGAAGGGACTCCTCATTGGGGGAATGCCTAGTAAAGCACCTAGGGACCCCACGGGGATGCTTTGTTCGTCCCCACTCAATTCTGTCAAAATAGGCAGGGAAAGGAAACCCCTTTGTCACTTTGGATGGCTTGTGAGTACCAAAGGGCACCTGTGCCTCTGTCGCAGCTTCAGCTGCGTCCTCTATCTTCAGGGTCTCACGCACAGATACAATCAGTGCATCCACCAGCGCCTTCTAGTGCACGGTCGCAGATGTGGAGGAATCATCCTCACTATCAGAGGATTCCAGGCGCGTGGTTGCAGACCCAGCAGGGCGACCCACGTCCACGGGGGCCAAATCAGATTCAGGATCTGATGAGACAGATGAGGCAGGGGAAGATGGGGGGGGGGGGGTCGCCTTTTGCTAGCCTGTGGCCCACAAGCCACCTCCACCCAGGACTCCAGTGCTTTTATAGATGGTTGGGACCCGGAGGGCCCCGCAGCCTCAGGGAGAGGATCAGGTGGGGAAATGTGCTCCAAAGACTCCATGAGTCACCAGGGGGACCCCACAAAAAGTGTAAAATACTGCTAAGGGACAATCCCCACCGCGCTGGCAGCACCACCCGGTCGCCAGGCACAAAGCGATCCTAAGCAGAGAGGGAGAGGACCCCACCAGATTTGCCACCCACAGAAACAGGCAACTGCAGCCACCAGAAGAACCTGCACCACTCGTGGAAGTAAAATGATCCAGGAGTAAGCACCTGGGGATGAGGAGGGGCTCCCACCACCGAAGTTGCCCACAGGGCTCCACTGTCATGGGCCCACTATTTCTAATGGCAAACCACAAGAAAATGGCCACTGGACACGCAAACATGGCCACCGTGTATAGAAACACACAAGTTATAACAAAATGGCGGCCCCCACCATGAGTCTTACAGGGACCCAGAAGGGAGACCAGGCCTCAAGGGCCGATCCAGGCAAGATGGGGGGCCCTGACAGGAGCCTCCACCAGGTACAACCCCCCCCTCCGCACAATCTATTGTCCAATCGCCAGGCGGCGCACCCCCCTGGCCCCGATCGCCAGTTAGCGCCCTGCCCCCATCCCAAGAAAGTGGCCAGACCACCAAATAGTTGATTGTAGATCTCATAGGAAAAAATCCATGAGGAAAAAAAAAAAATCTAAAAATTCTTTGCCAGGACCAAAGATCCCAGCAAGGAAATAGGTCCTTTACTCATGGCTAGGCAGAGAAAAAACTAAGTGGCTATAACAGAGAGAGGGAGTATACCCATGAGTGCAGCCAGACATTTTTTTCTGCCTAGTGTCCTACTCCTGTAGGGGGCAGTATAACCCAACGGTTATGAATATCAGGAGCTTTGTCAGTCAGTGAATGAAAGAGAAACTCTTGTTTTCATGTTATCAAATGAAAGCACTCTGAATAACAAGTAAATTGCAGGATGACATGGGTGTTGTCTGAATGCGTAATGTTTCTTCTAGAAACTTTCGTTTCCCTGTTCCCTTAATAAAAATGGCCGACTCGGCTTCGCCACGTGTCCCCCTCCATGAATACCCTTGCTTTTCCTCTCTATCCGCAGGACACCTTTGCTATATAAACTCATGAACAGCAAGCATGACGTCTATGCCTGCAGCCAAAGCGTGTCGCCCTTTCAACTGGCCAGCTGCTGGCTGATGCTGCCTCAGCACATCACAGCGTTATGGTCGTCAGAGCCGGCTCCGCCCCCCCTCCACACGCGGCTCCGCCTCCCATCAGAGACGGTCCCGCCCTTATAGTCTTGTCCTGTGTAATGTACTCCCTCCTGACAGCCTTGGTAGCCCCGCCCCCGGCTCCTCCCATCCACCCTCTGGCTGGTAGGAAGAAGTGATCATGGCAGCTGACGGGATGATTCTCTGTATCCCATCGCAGTGTTCATTGGTGAGCTGCGGATTGAGGACGTGCAGGTGAAGAGGGACACAGAAGGGGGGAGGGAGAGTGCAGGTACTGTCTATACTGCTCACCTGAGGGTAGCCCCCTGACTGTATACAATATGGGGAGGGGCGGGGGCGGCTGACAGCTTTCCTCCCTCGGGGCCTTTTTATAGTTTGGAGAAGAAATTTCACTTCCCCATGCAGAGACACAAAAGGAGGTGAAAGGCATCCCACCTCATCCCTTTAATCCAGGACACATATTAATTACATAGGTTCTGAGGCTAATATAAGGCGCTGAGTTTACCACCTTAATCAGCCACATCAGACAGGTGTCCCCATTGGAAGATTTCTCCGCAGTTCCTGTTGTGGTGACAACTCAAAACATTACTCTTCCTATCTAGCATGCAGCCTTAGCTTTACTGCTTGTGTGGTAAATCAGTTGTCATTAGACCTGGAAGTGACAACACCCACATAGCAGCAGAGGTTCTTATCCTTCCCCACTGTTTCTAGCTGCAAAAAGAAAAATAGTTTTAGGCTAGAAAAATGTAAAGCAGGAGTTAAGTCTTCTTCTCTTCCCCCTTTTTTTTTTTTTTTTTTTTTTTTTTTTTTATGAACGACGAAGCGCTGTCTCGGGTGGGGAAGGGTTAGAACCCCTGTCAGGTTTTTACTGCATTAATTCTATAATACCTTAAAGAGACCCTGTCACCAGACCGTTCATGTCAACAACAATCTTCCCATAAGATGATAGGTGTATTTAACATATTTTCTGTATATTATTTACCTGTAAAAACCCCTCTCGTGTAGAAGGCCAAAAGCCCTGAGCCTGCTGCCCGAGTGACGCCATCTTGGATGTGATGTCAGCAACCGCGGCAGGTTTAGAGCTGTCACTGCAATGACACTTTAAAGCAGTGGTAGTCAACTTTCTTGATCTGGGAGCCCTCAACTTCTTCAAAGGACCTCACATTAACCACTTAAGCCCCGGAAGATTTTACCCCCTTCCTGACCAGGGCCTATTTTGCGATTCGGCACTGCGTTGCTTTAATGGACAATTGTGCGGTCGTGCGACGCTGTACCTAAACAAATTTCACGTCCTTTTTTTTCCCACAAACAGAGCTTTCTTTTGGTGGTATTTGATCACTTGTGCGATTTTCTTTTTTGATAATGCGCTACAAACAAAAAAAGAGCGACAATTTTGCAAAAATAACAATATTTTTCACATTTTTTTATATGAAATTCCCCCAAAAAATGTAAAAATAAAAATGTTTTAACATTTTAGGCCAATTTGTTTTCTGCTACATAGGTTTGGTAAAAAAAAAAAAAATCGCAAAAAGCGTATTTTGATTGGTTTGCGCAAAAGTTATTGCGTTTACTAACAAAGGGAAATGTTTCTGTCCTTTTTGATGTTTTTTTTTTTAACGAGTAATGGCGGCGATCTGCGATTTATTTATTTATTTATTTATTTTGTGGGACTGTGACATTACGGTGGACAGATCGGACCCTTGACTGACATTTTTGACACTTTTGGGGTTACCAGTGACATTACTACAGTAATCAGTGCTATACATATGCACTGTTACTGCAAAAATGACACTGGCAGAGAAGGGGTTAACTTTATTTGAGAGGGAGGGGTTAAGTGTGTTCCTAGGGGCGTGTTTCTTACTGTGTAGGGGCGTGGCTTTTCATGTAACAGCAGAGATCTACGATCCTACATAGCAGAACCGTATGATCTCCATTCTTACACAAGGGAGAATGACAGGCGGCTCTGTTTACATTAGCCGCCTGCCTTTCTCCCACTGTAACGGACAATCGCGAGTGCCTGGCGGACACCGGGTCCGTCGGGCACACGCGCGGGGGGGGGGGTCCGTGAGGGAGCGGGAGCGTTCCTCCAGCGGCGCGCGCTCGCTCCCTAGAGCCTCACAGGCTAGCGACGTAGACCTACGTCGCTTTGCCTGTGAGGGGCTGACCGCTCATGTAAATAGTCGTTAGGCAGTCGGCAAGCAGTTAAAGAGGAAGTAAACTCTATGTGAATTTTTTTATTTTATTTATTTTTTCCCTTCAAAGTAAATACATAATGTACTATTATGCATCGCATACTAGCACATCATGTGACACCTGCATCTAAGCCCGCGTTGTCCCCGCTGCTGGCCGCATCCATGTTCACTCGTCTTCTTCTGGGTCTTCAGACTCTGGCAGTATTACTGGCCGGAGCCACGTGACATCACTCTCACACATGCGCGCGGGAGCCGCCAATCACGGCACAGGGCTCTGAAGAAACAGCCACCCGTGCATCATCATACATCATCGGCTGCATGCACTGAAAATATCTCCTAAACGGTGCATATCCAGGAGATATTTACAGCACCTATAGGTAAGCCTTAATATAGGCTTACCTATAGGTAAAAGTAGTTAAAGTGGGTTTACAACTACTTTCACAACTTCAATACCGGGCACTCTTACTCCCTTCCGGCCCAGTCCAATTTTCACCTTTCAGCGCTGTCACACTTTTAATGACAATTGTGCGGTCATGTAACGCTGTAACCAAATTACATTTTTTACATTCTTTTCACACAAATAGAGCTTTCTTTTGGTAGTATTTGATCACCTCTGGGTTTTTATTTTATTTAAAAAAAAAAAGACTGAAAATTTAGAAAAAAACAGAAAAAAAAAACCCTTTTCTTTGTCTCTGTTATACAATATTGCAAATATGTAATTTTTCTTCTTCACTGATGGACACTAATGAGGCTGCACTGATGATAGAAAGGTCCATAAAGACATGGATGAGTGAGTTTGGGGTGGAGAAACTTGACTGGCCTGCAGAATCCTGACCTCAACCCCATAGACCAGGGATCCTCAAACTACGGCCCTCCAGCTGTTGCAGAACTACACATCCCATGAGGCATTGGAAAACTCTGACATTCACAGACATGACAAGGCATGATGGGTATTGTAGTTCCTGGACAACTGGAGGGCCATGGGTTTGAAGACCCCCTGCCATAGAACATCTTTGGGATGAATTAGATAGAGTGGAGACTGCAAGCCAGGCCTTCTCTCCAACATCAGTGCCTGACCACACAAATGTGCTTCTGGAAGAATGGTAAAACATTCCCAGTGACACACTCCTAAACCTTGTGGACAGCCTTCCCAGAAGAGTTGAAGCTGTGATAGCTGAAAAGGGTGGGCCAACTCAATATAGAACCCTACGGACTAAAACTGGGATGCCATTAAAGTTTATGTGCGTGTAAAGGCAGGCTTCCCAATACTTTTGATAATATAGTGTATGTTGCACTGATGGGTCTGCACTTAAAAAACAGTGCCCTGATTCTCAGTGTAAATGTCTCCTGTAACTGGAAAGACAGTTATCGGCATTTCCTTTCTTCAAACAGTGACGGCACTTAGGAAAGGAAATGACGATAACTGGCATTTGTTTACATGTGATCAACTGTGATTGGACACAGCTGATCACATGGTAAAGAGCCTTCGTCATCGTCTCTTTACCCTAATTATTGATGCAGGAGATGACAAGAGACTATAGGCATGGTACAGGAGAGGGTCAGAGACAATGGGCATCGTACAGGAGATGACCTGAGAAAATGGGTATGGTGCAAGAGATGATCAGAGACTATGTGCATGGTTTAGGGGATGGTCAGAGATTGCGGGCATGATATAGGAGTCGGTCAGAGACTGCGGGTATGGTACAGGAGATGGTCAGAGACTGCGGGCATGGTACAGGAGATGGTCAGAGACTGCGGGCATGGTAGAGGAGATGGTCAGAGACTGCGGGCATGGCACAGGAGATGGTCAGAGACTGCGGGCATAGCACAGGAGATGGTTAGAGACTGCAGGCATGGTACAGAAGATGATCAGAGACTATGGGTATGGTACAGGGGATGGTCAGAGACTATGGGCATGGTACAGGAGATGACCAGAGACTATGGGCATGGTGCAGGAGATGGTCATAGATTCCGGGCATGGTATAGGAGATGGTCATAGATTGCGGGCATGGTACAGGAGATAACCAGAGACTATGAGCATGGTACAGATGACCAGAGACTATGAGCTGGGTACAGGAGATGACCAGAGACTATGGGCATGGTACAGGAGATGGTCAGAGATTGCAGGCATGGTACAGGAGATGGTCAGAGACTACGGGCATGGTACAGGAGATGACCAGAGACTATGAGCATGGTACAGGAGATGACCAGAGACTATGAGCATGGTACAGGAGATGACCAGAGACTATGAGCATGGTACAGGAGATGACCAGAGACTATGAGCATGGTACAGGAGATGACCAGAGACTACGAGCATGGTACAGGAGATGACCAGAGACTATGGGCATGGTACAGGAGATGACCAGAGACTATGGGCATGGTACAGGAGATGGTCAGAGATTGCGGGCATGGTACACGAGATGGTCAGAGACTGCGGGCATGGTACAGGAGATAACCAGAGACTATGGGTATGGTACAGGAGATGACCAGAGACTATGGGCATGGTACAGGAGATGACCAGAGATTGAAATCTCGAGCCAAGAAACAGTTGGAGACTGCGGATGCGCTCCAAGAGACAGTCAGAGACCTATTACATGAGACTACTAGAAATCACTCTAAAAATGAGGCAATAGGGAAATTCAGACCAGTGTCTGCAGGAGCCCCAAGGGCTGCACAAAAAAGTGCCAAAGGTTACATAGGGAGGATAGGGGTGGAGGAGCTTGGCCAGCACAGGCAGTAATTAGACACTCCCAGATGAAGAGAAGGATATATTGTGCAAAAAGGGAGGGGGCAGTGCTGGGGGAATGACTCTTTTCTGCATTAAACAAACTTTCTGGCATGTTCAGAGGCACATACATTGCAAGTCAATAAAAATGATTGAGGGTAAGGAAAAACACTACAAGTGAGCATTTCCAGTATTTGATTTTTCACTGCTTTTACCTGCAATGTTTGGTGACAGGTTCTCTTTACATTTTGAAGTCTTTTCTACTGATGTCTACAGGAACACCTATTCCCTGGTTTCTGAATGGTTACTCTTGAACGCCGTCTGTGTGCGCTGCTATTACTCACATTTGGGTTCAGTAAACCTGTTGAGCGTTATCTCTTTTAACCCTCGGTCTACCGGCAGGGTCCAGTATACCCTGTAGGTAGTTTGTGTTGTGTTTTTTTTTTTTTAAATGGAATTTGTTATTATTAATATTATTTAAGAACTTATGACTTTTTTTAACTGCTAATTAGACAGTTCTAAATCTGAAGGCATGTACTTTTTGTATTTACACATTTTCTGTAAGTTCAATTTATAGCATCATACACTGCCAGGGTCCATGGGACCCATGTTGCTTTTCAATGGTTTTTCCTTTATTACTTATCCAGTCACATGATTACTGTCCTGCACTCTGTGAGCCATTTGCAGTCTTCAATAGAGATGAGCTCATGCGTGTTTGAGTTGCTACATGCCCAATCCCACCAGGAAGTCGACACTGCACTTCACTAATCAAAGGCAGTGAGACATTTCCTGATCTGTGCAGCTGCGGATCGTGAATTATCTCACTGCCTGTGATTGACGGAGTACAGTGTCTGCTTCATGGCGGGATCGGGCACGTATGAACTCGAACAAGCCCAAGCTCATCCCTGGTCTTCAAGTTAGAACAGGTTTACTTATCTTTGAACAGCTCCCTTGATAGCTGTTCTTCCTTCTTCTATCTGTGCGTGAGATCCTAAAAATAGAGGACGCAGCTGCGACTGAGGCGCAGGTTAGGTTTGACAATCACAAGCCATCTAGAGCGGTTAAGGTTTTCCCCCTTCCTGCGTATTTTGACAACCTAGTCAAAAAAGAATGGGACCGCCAAAAGCGTCCCACTGAGGTGCCTAAGTGGATTTCTAGGCGCCTACCCCTTTGAGGAGTCCCTTAATAAAAAGTGGACTGTGCGGCCTACGGTGGACCCTCCAGTCTCCAGACTGAATAAAGCTACCATGATCCCAGTGGAGGATTCCCTTTCCTTTAAGGATCTGGCGGATAGAAAGGCGGAGTATGTGGCCCGCAATATGTACTCCCTGGCGGGGTCTGCGCTCAGACCGGTGTTTAGTATTGCCCTTGTGTCACAAACTTTGACTGAATAGGCAAGTTACAACGCCGTGACCTGGAGAGGGTAAAACTTCCCTCTGCCTTTGGGGAGCTGATGGACCAGTTGATTCAGGGGCTGCACTTTGTTTGTGATGCCTCGCTGCATGTGGCTCCACTATTGGCCCGACTGTCGGTTTCGGCAGTGGTCCTCCGGCGTACACTTTGGCTAAAATGCTGGTCTGCGGATCAGACTTCAAGAAAGGCTTTGACTGATCTACCTTTTCAGGGTGATCACCTTTTTGTCACTACCCTTGATGACCTTATCAAAGGTCTTACAGGGGGGAAGAGTACTTTTCTCCCACAGGCTAACAAGGGTAAGGACCCTCGTCGTAGACGGGGTCCCTCCTTTTCAGCACACAAAACGTTTTTTCGTCCCTCAGGGACGAGTGATAAAGGATCAAAGTCCTTCAATGCCTCCCTGGGTGGCTCCAAGCGACCCTGGTCTGGAAAACAGGAGTCGGGGGTTTCTCCAGACCTGCAGAGAAGGCCCCTTCAGCCTGAAGGTGTGCCCTCACCCGTATCTGGGGTGGGGGGAACGTCTTTGCCGGTTTCCGGACCTGTGGCTATCCCGGCTACAAGACAAGTGGGTCCACAAGGTCATATGGTCTGGCTACAAGATCGAGTTTCGATCTGTCCCTCTGGTAAGGTTTTTCCCCTCCAATGTGCGACTGTCCCCGGATCGCTTACAAGCTCTCTATGGGGCAGTACAGCACCTGTTACAAGGAGTAATAGTTCCGGTTACGCCACTGAGTGTAGCATAAAATTTATTGGCATGACATACATGAAAACTCACATGGGGATGCCTTAATCCGTGGCTCCTAGATTGCTTCCTGCGCCTGTGTGTCCACCTTCCAACCGACCAGCAGCTGGGTGATGACGATGACAGGAAGGGCCGTGGAGGAGCTAGATCAAGCGGAGGCAGCGGTGAACCGCAAGCCTTCCCGGATATGACGTAACGCGTTTTGGAGCATGCGCACAAAGCTCCTTCCTCAGACGAATCTGTGCTCATGCTCCGAAACGCGTTACGTCATATCTGGGAAGGCTTGCGGTTCACCTCTGCCTCCGCTTGATCCAGCTCCTCCACGGCCCTTCCTGTCATCGTCCTTACCCGGCTGCTGGTTGGTCGGAAGGCGGACACACAGGCGCAGGAAGCGATCTAGGAGCCACATATTAAGGCATCCCCATGTGTGCGTTTTCATGTATGTCATGCCAATAAATTTTATGCTACACTCAGTGGCGCCTGTTTTTTCTTTCAGGTTTGCAAGGTGGCTACCTGGTTCATACCTGCACAAAATTTTGTAAGGTGGATGTGCTGGCATCTGCAGATGCCTCTTTTGGCTGCAAAGTTTTGCAGGCTGTTTAAGGGGGTTTCTTAGTCTCCCTTGAGGGTGTTTAATGTTTTTCCAGATGGGTCTCATCTTGTTATTCTGATGCATCCTATGTTGCCTGGTTGGCTGTGGTTCAGTCTTGGGGAATTGTTTTCTGCTGTTCCCACCCCTCGTGTTTTATGGCACTGCTTTGGGACATCCCTACTGTTATGAAGAACAGAGACTGTGTCCGTCAATGAACGATAGAAAAAAATGGATTTTTGTCTTACCGTAAAATCCTTTTCTCTGAAGTTCATTGACGGATGCAGTACCCGACCCTCTATGTTGAGTTGGGTTGTTATTGTTTTCTCTGACACTGCTTTTAAAACAAAACTGACATCCTATAGCAGGGAGAGAGGGTGGTATACCCCTGGGACTGCCCATAGGCATAGCCAGAACTTTTTTTTTTCTGCCTAGTGTCCTACTCCTGTAGGGGGCAGTATAACGCTACTGTTATGAGGAACAGAGACTGCGTCCTTCAGTGAACATCCGAGAAAAGGATTTTACGGTAAGACCAAAAATCAAATTTTTTCTGTTACTAGACCTCTCATTTTAGTTGTTCTTTTCCCCTTTATTTTGCTCCAATAGAAATCAAAATACCTCTTATATAAGCTTTATGTGCTCCCCATATTGTGACTTCTGATATTCCTGGGGTTTCATTGAGCTTAAAGTATAGTTATAATTCTTCTTCTTTATTTTACCTACTACCTCATTCTCTTGTATCAGTTCCTCATTTAACCTCCATTTGCTTGCCCTATGTTGAGTTTCCATTATTTTCATCTTCATTAGTACTGGGGCATGATCCAATAGAGAGATTATTTCTACAGATGTTTTAACTACTGAATCCAACAGTCTATGGTCTACCATGATGTAGTCCAATTTAGAGTATGTTCCATGCACTGAGGAGTAAAATGTGGTAAAATGTGTAATCCTTTACACCTGGATGTTGTACATGCCATACATCCACCAGTTGGGCTTCTTCACCCTCCTCAGTTGATGCCTTTCCTTCCCCAGTGCATGTGACATGCTATTTACATGTGGATCCATAAAAAATGTAGGTCTCCAGCCAGTATCGCCATACCTTTTTTAAATTCCATTAACTTTCCCACCACGTTCAGGTATCGAGTCGGGTTTTTATTTGGACAATATATGTTCACCAAGGTAATTTCCCTCCCCTGTATCTTTTCCCTCAGGAAATAAATCTCCATTTGGGATCTACTAATCTCTCATCCAGGGAGAATTATAGCTCTTTGGCAAAGCCTATCGCTACGCCTTTTTGCTCTTTTAGTTGTTGAATCTCCATAAAACCATATCGGATAGTCTTTTGAATACAATCTAACATTTACATCATGGGTTGTTTGTGTCTTTTGTAAAGAAAATGACATTGCAGAATGACGTTTAACCTCTTTAAGAACCTTATGTCGCTTTGTTGGGGTATTTAATCCTCTTACATTATATGTTAAAATATTTATTGACATAATATTGTCTCTCTTTCTCCTTTCCCTTTGCAACCGCCACTTCTCTCTTCAACTATTTTCTTTTCTAATTGAGACCCTAAACTCACTTAATTCCTCAAATTAGAGCGGTGTGTTAGTATGGAGAATGAGAGAGCATATCATTAGTAGGGAGACTCTTCTACTTATGGAAAAATAGATTTACCCTACCCCCTCCTCCCTTCCCCACTCCCCTACCCTCCCTCTTCCTGTCTCTCTTACTACTATTCATTAGAAGTGGGGCTTTTGACCTCCCATTGGTCATCAAGTGGACAGGTACCTCCTCCATCTAGGTCTTCTCTACCTGTCTACTCTTGGGCTGGGGAGGAACTCAATCCACTGTATCTACCAATGTCCTCCCTGCCTTCTTCGGGATGAGATGGCTCCAAACCCTATAGGTGCCCACCAGGTATCTAGGGATCAATCCTTCCTATTATCAACTTTACTTTCCCCTTCTCTACTTTCCCTTTCTGACTATATCTATTCTTTCTGAGACTAAATGTCCTTATTTCATTGTCCCTTTAGCTTCACATCTATTTCTTATTTGGGACCAGTTGCCATTGTTCAGCGTCCAGTGGTGGGCCTTCTCTACTTCTATTTGACCAACCAGAAGTATCAACCATCGGTAATTCCAATTTTTTACAGAAATCTTGTAACTCCTCTGGGAATCTCAGTGTTACTGAACGTCCAGTTTTCTGGCTTACTAGGAACGCTGAAAATTCCCCCAATTATACTGAATATTATGTTCTCGCATTTGGTCCAGCAGTGGTTTAAAGACCCTTCTTCTTTCCAATGTTCTACGCTATAGGTCTGCAAAAATCTGAAGAATTGACTCTTCGTACTTAAGTGGTGGTTTGCCTCTCATTTTTCCCCATATTTGTGCCTTTTCTTCATAGTTATGAAACCTTACTTCTATGTCTCTTGGAACATCCTTTGCTATATTTTGTGCTCTTCTAACCCTGTGGACTTTCAATTTTTAAGACTTCTGTTATTGGTCTACATAGAAGTGGGTTAAAAATTTTTTTTCGTTATTTCTACTAGATCTTCTCCTTGTGATGTTTCTGGTAGGCTTCTTATTCTCAGATTTTTTTACTTCTATCTCGATCTTTCTGGTCTTCAAGTTTATACTCCAAATTCTTTTGCACAGTTTGTAATAAGTCCAGCTCTGCTCTTAAATCCCTCATTACATGAGAATGAGTATCCAGCCTCTTTTCTGTATCCTCCACTCTTGTTAGTAACTGACCCAAGTCGTTATGTAACTTGCCAGATCTTTCTTCAAGGAGAGTTCTAGTTTAGAAAACATTGTTGCCATTTCCAATTTTGTCGGCATTTGGGCTTTGGGATCATTTTCATCATCCAAATCTATTTTTTGTTGGTTAGGCATATTCTTCTCTGCTGGTATCTTTTCGTTGAAATTTTTGTATTCCCTGTTGTATGTTTACCCCAAGCTCCCAATTGACTTTCAGAAGCCGACTTGTCCATGTTCCCTTCATGGGACATGTATTTTTCTTCATAGTCCCAGGGCTGTCTCTAACTCTAGATGATTTGGCTGTTCCTTCATCCAGTTTTGCCCCTCATCCTGAGTATATCTCCTTTTATGTCCTTCAATTGTATAGTCACAAATTCTCCTGTCATTACTATATGTCTGTCCCTCTTCTGGATAATATATACTTTATATCTGCGGTCTGTGTGATGTGTAACTTGCATGAAATGACAAGCAACAAAACACAGGTAACAGTTCAAGCAGAATAAGGAGGTGACTCGCCACTCCTGCATAGGGGCAGCTCTTAAGATAGTGACCTTCTTTCTTTTCTGCATGTATTTCTCTTTTTAGGGTTTAGGGTATCCACTTATTGTCTTGCAGCCTGTGTGGTGCTATGTTATTTATCCGCTTCTGCCTTCCACCCTCGTCCGCTTTCGTCTGGCTGTCAGTTCCCTCTGAGAACAGCCGAGTATAGCCAAGAGCCTCCGAGCGTGTTTGCCTCCTGTCACTTCCTTTTGGGCTTATCAGCCTCGCTGGCACAGCCACTTCTGGAACTCTCACCTCCATTGGCAGGCCCGCCCTGACTCGGCACCCACTCATCCTCCTTCTTGGCTCTCCCTCCACTCCGCTGAAGCAAGGGTTCTCCTGAGGCGGCTCCACCGATCTCTGGCTAATACTGCTTTCCGGCCATCTCGGGCCAGCCAACCAGCATCTCAACTCTCAGCGGAGAGGTTCTGCCTGCTTCATGCAGAGGTAATCCCTGGCATCATTGGTGTACCTAGCACGGGCTCTGTGCAGGCGCTATTGTTCAGCTTCTCCTCCCTCTGAAAAATAGAATTCTGTGCCTATCAACAATCCACAAGGCAGAACGAGGCAAGCGAACATCATTTGAGAAACACCAGGTGCCAGCCATTTTGCGAAAATACAGACAGACCCAATCGAATCATCATATGTGTTTTTTTTTTTTTTTTGGAAAACCTTTGTTGAAACCATCTGTAAATAGATAAATAAAGAAGGTTGGGCTGTATATGGAGCTTGATGGTCTAATCTAACAACAGATGATTTGTACAAGTTCATGGGTGAACTAATTTTGATCGGCGTCTACAAGGGTAAGAATGAAGAAGTGTCTAGTTTATGGAGCAGAGAATATGGTCACCCAATATTCAACAAATCAATGAGCAGAACTCGCTTTCAGAACATTTCCAGAGTTCTGAGATTTGATGATGCTGCTGCTAGATGACAAAATCGTTCTAATAAATTGCAGCCCATTCGAGAATGCTTTGATCTGTGGGTAAAAACTCCTTTCTGAAGCATTTTGTTCCTGCAGTCGATGACAGTTGAACAACTAGTAACCTTTTGTGGTCATTGCCCTTTCAAACTATATATTCTATCAAAACCAGGGATATCCGGCATAAAAATATGGGTAATATGCGATAGCAGAACTTCCTATGCATACGATATGCAGGTGTACACTGGGAAATGTCAAGACCAAGGAAGGCAAGTGAATCAGGCGGAGCGAGTGGTAATGGATTTGGCTCAAGGAATATTACA
This sequence comes from Pelophylax lessonae, assembly GCF_965119305.1. Classification (NCBI taxonomy): domain Eukaryota; kingdom Metazoa; phylum Chordata; class Amphibia; order Anura; family Ranidae; genus Pelophylax; species Pelophylax lessonae. The sequence goes on along the minus strand of NC_138768.1, from coordinate 534,668,839 downwards.
TTCTGGAAGGAACATCACTTGTGATAGTTTCTTCATGAGCCTACAGCTGGAGAAGAAAATCATAGTTGTTGGACCAATTTGTAAAAACAAAAAAGAACTGCCCCAAGAATTTGTGACCACAAAAAACAAAATGTCTACTTTACTCTGTTTGGGTTCCAGAAAGACATGATTATTGCATCATACTGCCCCAAGAAAAACAAAGTTGTTACCCTCTTGAGCTCTATGCATTTCCAACCTACTGTTCAAAACCGAGAAGACAAAAAAACAGAGATAATTTAGTCATACAATGAGACAAAAGCAGGCGTCGATACGTTGGATCAGATGGTTCGTACTTACATTACTAAACAAATGACCAAAAGGTGGCCAATGGTTATATTTTAGAACATGTTGGATGTTAGTGCTATCAACGCCTACATTATCTGGATGTCGCTAAAACCAGACTGTAATGCAAGTAAATAGCACAAAAGGAAGGTTTTCCTTACACATCTTGGGAAAGCACTGGCTGGAGTATCTGAGGGGCATTCCTCAAACTTCTACCTCAGAAGAACCACTGAGAAATAAAGTACATTGCAGTATCTGCCCTAACTGCAAAGACAGAAAAAACTCGAGCAGTGTGTTGTGTGCAAAAAAAAAATGTATGTCTCCCCTAAACTGCTGTATCTTTTTCGCACTCTTATAATACCACTGCCTAATAGGTCCCTTCTAACCACTTAGAGAACGGTTTCAGCGTTTCATTTGGGGTGACAAATCTCCTAGATGTTCCCTCAACATTATGATGAGACACAGAAGTAACGAAGGTATGCGTATGCCGAAGATAGGCCATTATTTTATTCTAAAGCCTATGTTCTGGATCAGCTTCACTATTGGTGGCCCCCCTCGCCACAAAAAATCCCTTATGGATCTCTTAGATCCACCCTTTTTGCATTACAACTCGGGGCCACAGGCTTTATATCCCCCCTCTCTGACTGTAACCACTTCCTTAAATATTTGGGCCGGCTTCCAACTTCCCGTCTCTCTTCCCACTCCATATTGAAACTACACTTACCCATTTTGATTATTTATCATTTTATACCTGACATTAGTTTACACACATGGCAAAACAAGGGCATCGTCCAGTTATCTGACCTTTTTGTAGAAACTACCCTCTGCCCATTTGAGAGTCTACGTTCTCCATACCATCTGGACTCCACTGAATATTTCACCTACCTTTTAGAGTATGGTCTTTCTTACAGAAACACCCTCTCCCTCTGCAAATTGATATGCCTATCTCCATTCAACGTTTCCTTTATGACTCCACATGCAAAATAAGGGGAGTTTCCTTGTTTTACGAGCTCCTGAATCATAATGCTGCTTTCACTAAAAGCACCACTATGAGTAAGTGGGAGGAGGACTTAAGAATTTCCTTTTCGGAAGCTAGCTGGAAAAAGGCCTTTTCATTATCCTACTTCTCCTCTCACTGTACTCGGCACTAGGAAATGTTTAAAAAAATGGCTCATAGGTGGTACCTTACCCCCCCCTATAAACTATCCAAAATCCACCCGTCAAGGAAAGCAGATTGCTGGAGGAACTGTGGAGAAATTGGTTCCCTATATCTATACCCTTTGGCTATGTAAATCTCTCAGATCATTCTGGGATTGCGTTTTTATCCCAATGCCCAGTACACACGATCCGAAAATCGGACGACGTTCCGTCCGTTTTTGTTTGGTTGCTAGGAACTCTCAATTATATTCGCAAATGGGAGAGGTTACTTACGATACAAATTTTCTCGGACGATTATTCAAAAGCTTCCGGTATGCGTAACCACGTTGTAGCGTGTGAGGGGAAATGTCTACTGCTCATACGCTGTCTACTGCTCACCATTTTTTTCGGACGAACAACCTACTGATACTACAATTATCATACGATGCGTTATAATACGATCAAAATTTTTATGCTTGCACGACCGGATAATATCGGGCGAACTGTCGTGATCGCCTCTCGTAAGCTGTGTACTAACGATCAGATTATCGTCCGATCTTTTCACAAGCGCTATTTTTCGTCCGATTTTCGGATCATGTGTATGGCCATTAGCCTCAGAGATCTTAGGAGATCCTGTAGCTCCTGACCATGCTCTTGCAGTACTTCCATGACCTCTTATGACTCTTTATTGTTTATGTTAGATTGCATTTGGTATACCTCCACAGAGGGTTATTCAAATAAAAAAAATTAGATTAGTGCTGCCCCCCCCACTCTACGGCACAGTATCCTCCCAGATGGGATGTCTTGGGAGGGGGACAATACCCCTGCCACTTGAACTATTTTAGTAATATATTTACTGCTCAAGCTCAAGCAGGACTCTTATTGAATTAATATAATCATTTGCTAATCTTTTTGCTATATGCCCTATATGTAACACATACTGACATTGTTTTACTACAGCTCTGTATCTCTTTTCTTGTGAAAATCTTAATAAAGACCATTGAAATAAAATATGGCCTTTCAGGGCACTTTCACACATTAAAAAAAAAAGTCAAGAACATCTGAAAAGTGGTGTGTTTGAACTGTGGACAGTGAAAGGGTTTTCATCATATTAGCATAACTTTTCTACCTACCTATGCCCTACCCCTACATATCAAAATTTCATGTTTCTCTCATTTGGCAATTTCTTTATAATTTTTATCGTTATCTGTGAATTTATGTGCAAAATAAGATAAGACCAAATACTTTTCACAGTTAGTGCTCAAAATATGGGGAATACGCTTTATTATCACCAAATGAGTAAGCGTTTCTTAGTATTTCATGGTTATTCAATATTTTACTAGCTAAAATTATAATCAAAATTCATAAATACCCTGTTTCACAATAAAAAAAATTATTCTAAATCTTAATGCAACATTTTATTCATTCTATGTACCAAACTATAGTACAGGGTCCATTTGACCCTGGCGATGCAAGGTGGTACAAAAAAAAAGCCTGTAGACCGAGGGTTAAAAGGATCTCGAAGATGCAGAATGTGCCCTGTTGTCATGTTTGAGGTTCTGAAAGTATTTTTCTGATTTGTCTGCAGCTCCATCTGAACAATATGAAGAAGCTCTCTACCATTGCTTTGTGTGTAGAAAAGACCCGCAGTGAGCCTCTTTCTGACAGGTAAGGGTGTCTTATGAGAGAAGAGAATAGACCTTCTTTTGCATGAAATTTAAAAATATAATTTTCCATTTACACGTCTTAATCATTTCCATTGGTGTGCGCAGCCTATTGTATTAGGGTGGGCACATCAAAGCTCAAACACGCATTCCTTTCTCTGCAGTCTCAGCTGCGTGGGGCATAGAATGAATAGGAAGTGCTCTGTGCTAGGTGGCTTCCTGTTCATTCACAAACTGAAGCATAGGAAACATAGTTTCCTATGCTTTAGTTATGAATGGACACAGTGAGTGAGTGTGTTCACTGTGTTTATTTAGAAAAGGAAGGGGCCAGGAAGTTTCAAATTTACTAGCCCCTTCCCCCGCTCTACATTCCCTACAGCTGCCAGGAGGAGAGGAGGGAAGCCAGCAGCACTGCAGGACCAACCAGAGGGAGGGGCCTGGACAGTAGGGGGCATCAGCACCACACATAGTGATTAGGGTGTGCCCAGGCACACCTGGCACACGCCCATGTTCTTTTTTTTTTTTTTTTTTAAACGTTTGTAAAACCTATGGTACTACTTAGGCTTCCTGTTCATGTGGTCACAGTGATTACATGATTGGAAGCCTAACCCACTTGCTTGGTGACCGTGCAGTCACTGTACTAGGGGGGGTGCCCACCCCACCCAACACAAACAAGCGATGCCTGCTATATAACTATATGTGAGCCAGCTTGAAGTTAAAGCTCACTATTGTGCTGCTGATTATATGGGCACGGCCTGCATAAGGGGTTAAAGAGAGCCTGTCACTCTACCCCCAAAAGGGCATAACCCTTACACCCCCCCCCCCATCTTCCCCCATGTACTTAACTTACCTGTGCTCCTTCATAGTGCTAACTAGAGATAAACATGGGCATCCTTCAAACGCTCTCTTTTTTTTTTTTTGCTCCAATGAGCTGCGGGCTGGGTCATTCCCACAACAAAGAGATGGGCTGCAGGTACACAGCACATTAGAATAGTAAAGAGCAAGTTCGGAGTTACCTTTAGAGGATGCCGTGCTTTTTTCTATTGGTCACCTGGGAAGGAGTGACTTTACTCCCTAAATTATGTGTCGGTGTTTGGGCTAAGCCCAGGCCCTGTCACAGGGGAGCAGGCAAATCTCTCCTCCATACCAGTAAGTGCCGTGCTTATTTCTATTGATTACCTAGGAAGGAGTGACTTTACTCCCTAGAATATGTCCATGCTTGGGCTAAGCCCAGGCCCTGACACAGGGAAGCAGGCCATTCTCTCCTCCATACCAGTAAGTGCCATGCTTTTTTTCTATTAATTACCTGGGAAGGAGTGACTTTACTCCCTAGATTATGTGTCTGTGCTTGGGCTAAGCCCAGGCCCTGTCGCAGGGGAGCAGGCCATTCTCTCCTCCAGTAAGTGCTGTGTATTCTTACCAGCTGCCGAGGAGGATCAAGGAGCTGCAAGGGAGCGCTGATAAAGTGAGTATATGGTGGTCAGGGGATGCCCTTGAAGGAAAACAGTATTGACAAGCTGACAGTGTCCTTTCCAATAACGTGCATATGTTTAGTAATCAAGCATAACGTGAAAGCTAGCGTAACTATTGGCAGACATAATTTACTTTTTTTGGTTACAAGGTTGTTTCAAATTTCTGAAGGGGGTTCCAGGAATAGCCTCCAAAAGAGACCGGCTCAATCCTCACAGCACAGCAGTTCTAGTAGTAGATCTTGATCGAGTGCATGCAGCTGCTGTCGTCAGTGTGCATCATTGCTGACCAGTTTCAAGGGTGAACCCTCTTCATTAATGGCACAATACAAATTGCACAAAGTATTCAAAGTAAAAAACATGATTTTTTTGTCCCACGCCTATCTAAATTATCTTCAGCATTTAGGCTTTGTTTTCACTTGCCAACGGCCCCCACCCTTGAGCTGCAATAGGCAGCAGAGGGAAGATGTTTACATGGCGCCTCTGAAATTCTTAGCAACCACGGCTAAATTGGCCTTTACATGCAGTGATCAGCAGGCTGTAAGCCTGCTGAACTCTACACATGCAGGGAAATGGGGAAGCGCCGCAAATGACCCGCAAACACTTGCAATGCATGCGGCTGCAACATGATTGTTGGAAAAATGGGGTTGAAAAAGGCGATGAGGCGGCATCGCAGCACTTCCTTTCTGCCTGTCAATAGCCTCTGGAGCGTGAGGTGGAAGCGGATTGAGCTTCAGAGGTAAGAGAGAATTGGATGCACGTCTTAATCTACCCTTAGTGAGTGATCATAATGGCTTTCCCATATAAAACCTTAAAGCAAAGTTCCAGGCGGATATAAAAGATACAAATGTATGCAGCTTTTTATATTTAATTTTGAATTATTAAACTTATTTTTTAAATGCAAGCAGTGTAAGTGTGTTTTCTATAGTCTTTTATTTTCCCTAGGCCAGTTGCACACAGGCATAATAATTTACTGATTTTTATACTGTTGACAGAAGGATCCTGAGTAAAATGAGACCTTGTTACATATAGTTATATAGTTGGTAAGGTTGAATAAAGGCACCAGTCCATCCACTTCAATCTGTGGTGTGTGTGAGTTTATGTCAATAGTAAATCCTATATCCCTGTATGTTGCAATCGTTAAGATGCCCATCTAATAGTTTTTTTTAAACCATTGATGCTCCCTGCTGATACCACTGCTTGTGGAAGGGAATTCCACATCCTTACCGCTCTGACAGTAAAGAACCCTCTATGCAGTTTAAGGTTAAGTAGCTTCTCTTCCAGTTTCAATGAATGGCCTCTTTTTTTTTTTTTTTTTTTTCTCTCCCTCCCACTGAAAAGTTTTTTCCCTATGCTAAGTTCACCGGTAAGGTATTTGTACATTGCTATCATATCTCCTCTTAAGCGTCTCTTCTCCAGAGAGATTAAGTTTAATACTTGAAGTCGTTCCGAATAGCTTGTGTAAGCACGCATATGGGTGCGTAAATTTATAGACAAGAAAAATTCTTAATTTCAAGTGTGTAATATACTCCTTTTATACTTGCATAAACATGGTAATAAATGCGTAAACATGCTTATGCTTATGGGAGTAAATTACTGCACTCAAATGTAAAAATTTCTGTTTCCATTTTATGACTGTATACTTAGCGCTCTATTATTGATCTTTACTCAGCTGTGTGCATTGTTCTATAGACGACAATGCATCTAATTTCAAATCCGTAAAAAAAAAAAAAAAACAGCTTTTCTCTTTCGTTCATTGATGGACCCCGCTCCTGATCTTCTTGACCATTGGGTTATACTGCCCTCTACAGGAGTAGGACACTAGGCAGAAAAAGAACTTGACTACGCTTATAGGCAGTCCCAGGAGGTATATTCCCCCTCTCTATAGGTACTCTCGCTATAGGTACTCATTTTTTTTCTACCTAGTCAGGAGTAAGGACCTAGTTCCTTGCTGGGCATTTTTTTTTTTTTTAGATAGATTTTTGTTTCTCCTGGTTTTTTTCTTGTGAGACCTACAATCAACTGCTGGACTGGGCGACGGGCTGGAAAATCTAGATCCAGTGGTCACTACAGTCTGGCCATTGAGTGCTCGAAGGCCTCAGCTCCGCGCTAGGTTAGCTGTGACATAGCCCCACTGGACAGGGGCTTGCCTGCGAGTTAAACGCCTTGTGAGGTCGCATACGACCGGGTCTCAGCCTGCGTTGCAGCGTTCCTCCTGGCCGACAACCCCCCATTTAGATAACGAGTAGGTTCCGTCTGGAGTGATGCCCGCCCGGTTCCTGGTATGGTGAGTAGCTATCCCCCTATTCTCCCTGGAGGGTTTTGAGGTGGACGCGGGCCCATCCCTGGGATGGTCGGACCCCCAGGTTCCACTCCTTCTCTTTGGGCCCCCCCCCCCCCCGAGTCTGATGGTCCTGTGGGTCATTTATCCCCCCCTCTCTGCCCCCCCCCATTCCCCCTCTACCTATACGGGGGTTGTATATGGGTCTGGCTACCTCCTGAGGCAGGGTGCTGCATTGGCGATGGGGGGGGGGGGGTACGCCGCCGGCAACCGGGCGATCGGCTGTGTGTGTGGGGGGGTGTGTACCTGGTGGCTTAACACGCCCCCCCTTTTTTCTCTGTGTCTTGCCTGGGCCCAGGGGTCCCTAATGGGTCCCTGGGAGCCTCGTGGTGCCATGCAGGGCCGCCATTTTGTTGTAGCCTAATTTCTATATAGGCTGGGGGCCATGTTTGTGTAGCCGCGGCGGCCATTTTGCGTTAGTCGGGCATTGAATTGAATGGTGGCCAAATAACTGTGGAGCCTTCTGGGCGTCTAATTTAGCTGTGGGAGCCCCTCCTTTTCCAGTGGTGCTGACTCCAGGGCCTCTTTCCTTCCTGGATGCCGCACGTGGAGTGCTTTAAACCTGGTGCTGCTGTTGACTGCCTGGTGGGGTCCTCTCCCTCTCTCTGCTGCAGGATCAAGAGGTGCTCTGTGGCTGGCGACCGGGTGGTGTTACCAGCGCGGTGGGGGCATCCCCTAGCAGAGTTTTTTTGCACTTTTGTGGGGTACCCCGATACCTCATGGAGTACCCTGAAGCACATTTCCCCACCTGACCCCCTCTCAGAGCCTGCGGGGTCCTCCGGGTCCCAACTATCTATTGATGCACCGACGGCGGTCCTGCAGTCCTTTGTGTCCTGGGTGGAGGTGGCTTTTGGGGGACAGGGTAGTAAAAAGCGTGTGGTCTCGCGCCCTGAGTTTTCAGATAGTGAGGATGATTCTTCCACTCCCAAAAGGCACTGGTGGACGAACTGATTGTGTCTGTGCATGAGACTTTAAAAATGGAGAGCACAGCTGAAGCTGCGGCGGAGGCACCGGTTACCTTTTGGCACTCACAAGCCATCTAGAGCGGGTAAGGTGTTTCCGTTTCCTTCCTATTTTTACAGATTTGTCGAAAAAAGAGTGGGAACGTCCAAAACATACCTTTTGTGGTCCCTAAGCGATTCACAATGAGGTACACATGGGAAGAGTCCCTCTTTAGGAAGTCTCGACTCTTCCACTGGTGGTGGATCCCCCGGTTTCCAGGTTGAATAAGGCAACCATGATTCTGGTAGAAGAATCGTCGGCTTTTAAAGAACCAGGCTGACAGAAAGGTGGAGGCTGTGGCCTGCAGTATGTTCACTGTGGCCAGCTCGGCACTCAGTCCGGTCTTCACCATTGCCCTGGTGTCACAAACTCTGACTGAGTGGGCGTTTTACGCCGTGACCTGGAGGGTGAGCAGCTCCCCCCTGCCTTTGCTGAACTGGTGGACCAGTTGGTTCAGGGGCTGAAGTTTGTCTGTGATGCCTCTTTGGATGCGGCTCCACTTATTTCTACACTGTCTGTCTGTTTCGGCAGTGGTCCTTAGGCGTGTTTTGTGGCTCAAATGTTGGTGTGTGGACCAGACCTCTAAAAAAGCCTTAACTGATCTTCCTTTTCAAGGAGATGGGCTGTTAGGAGCTACCCTGGATGACATCAATAAAAGTCCCACTGGTGTCCCAAGTTAGCCTGTAGTTTTGTTTGTATCTCTTACCTCCTTGCTGCTATTGCCTCTATCTTGCCTCCCTTCACATGTGGTGTTTGGCTTCTCTGTTCTCCTATGGGCGTCGCCTGCTCCACTGTGGGTTATATCCTGTTCCTGTCTATTACTTCCTGGGTCACCTCCCCTGTTTGCTTCCCTATATATACACATGCTCAGTGCACTGCTCCTTGCTTGAGCAACATCGCTGTTCTCTGAGCTCCCATCCGTGTACCCCTTGGCTATTGTATCTGATCTCCTGTGTACTGACCCGGCTTTGTTTCTCCGTCTATGTTCGTCTGCTGCCTGTCCTGTCCTCGGCTTGTCTCTTGGATCTCTTTATAGTCTCCTGTTTACTCTGCACATGTCAGCGGTCTCCACATCCTCAGCTCGGCCTACCTGGGGGCTGCGACCTGGTTCCAGTCTGCTGCAAGTCCATCTCCACCATCAGGGGCCCTGGTGAAGAAGCAGGCTGGGGCTTAGACTCTGCGCCCTGGGGAATCCTGAGCTGGGGATCTATAAGGGCTCACTACCACAGACTCGTTGGCAACTGGGGAAAAGAGAACCTTTCTTCCGCAGGCTAGTAAGGGTAAGGAACCTTGTGGCCTGTCCTTCTCTGCTCTTAGGAAGTTATTTTGTCCCTCGGGTTGGCTGACAAGGGTTCAAAGCCTTTCAAGCCCTCTTCAGGGGGGGGTTTAAGCGAACTTGGTCTGGCAAGTCCAAAGCGGGGTTCTCCCGACCCGCAGACTCCTTCTGCACCCGTGGACCTCCTTGGTGCAAGACAAGTGGGTCCTGGGGGCCCCCGATGGCGGTGATAGCGTTTTTCCAGTGGTCAGGGGCTGCCTCGGTGGTTTCTGCTGCTCCCCACGCCGTGGAACGCAAAGTCCCATCGTTGGGCTGACCGCGACATCCCTTCCGGGTTGTGATGTCTAGACGTAAGGTGATGCCTTTGCGGATCATGAGCTCCTTCTTCAGGCCTTGGAAGCGCCATATTGGAAGAGGGCTTTTATATGCACTGGTAGGGTTCTGATCTATTTTCCTTGCATTTATATGTATTAGATTGTTTTTAGCATCAGTTGGTTAAGGCTAAAACGCATCCAGTGAATATAACCACCTTGTTTGGCCCCCGTGAGCTCCTGTATTTCAGAATCCTACCAGTACCTTTTGAAAGCCATCTTCTAATATGGCGCTTCCAAGGCCTGAAGGAGCGCAAACCTGTTGCTTTACGTCTAGACATCACAACCCAGAAGTGACGTCACGGTTAGCCCGACTACGGGACCTTGCGTTCCACGGCCTGGGGAGCAGCAAAAGCCACCGAAGCGGCCCCTGACCACTGGAACAATGCTATTACCGCCATCAGGAACCCCCAGGACTGTGATGCCGATGACCACCCATTAGTGCCACACGCCTGTTGTACGCCTATCTTTGTGAGTAGGTATTTATTGTGCTCGATTAAAGTTTCTCACATGCTGCACTTAGAAGACGCTCGTGTCTTTCTCCTTGTTCTTCTCCAGAGTCGCTCCTCACTCTTACACTGGCTGCCACTACAGTGAGCATTCCAATGTATGGATTTCTTCCATGGACTCCTAAACTTCCCTTTTGTACAGTACCTATGATCGTGGACTTTTGGGTTTACGCAGTGAACCCTTATTTGCGCCAATTTTATATTTTTTTTCTCTGATCTGGTGGCTGCTCTCTCCAGCTCTTCGCCAGGGCAAATCTTTTCTCCCCCTGTATTGGACAGTGGTCACCATGGATGCCAGTCTGTCCGGGTAGGGAGGTGTCCTGGGTCGGCACTCTGCTCAGGGAGTTTAGACACTGGAAGAGTCCAGACTCCCGATCAGTGTCCTGAAACTGAGTGATCAGGCCGTGCCTGAACGACGGATCGCCTTCAGGGGTGTCCGGTGTGAATTTATTCAGACAATTGTGTAGAAGTGTATTGGCAGCTCTAGAGGTAGTCGGCATTCTTCGGTGGGAAGATGGCCACGCACTCCCTGGTGCATACTTTTTGTTCAGGGGGTTCGACATTTGACTCCACAGGTGCGGTCCCCACTACCGCCTTAGGATCTCAACTTGGTACTTTTCAGCTCTACAGAATCCTCCCTTTGAAAATATTTGGGAGATTCCCCTGCTTACGCTATCCCAGAATATGCTATCCCAGAAGGTGGCTATCACCTCTGCGCGCAGGGTGTCAGAATTGGCGGCGTTGTCTTTTCGTTTCATTTATTTGGTGGTCCACAAAGATAAGGTGGTTCTTCGCCCCTGTCCGTCGTTCCTTCCAAAGGTGATCTCTGATTTCCATCTGAATGAGGACTTTGTTTTGCCTTTCTTGTGTCCCAGGCCAAAACCTCCTAAGGAAATTGTGTTGGCATTCCCTGAATGTGGTTGGGCTATTTGGGTGTACCTGGCAGCCACGGAGTCTTTTTTAGGAAGGCAGACTCACTATTTGTGCTTACGGATGGGCCTCAAAGGACTATCCGCTTCTTCTACAACCATTTCTAGATGGATCAGACAGTGACTCAGGCCTATTCGATTAAGGGTTAGGTCCCTCTTTTCCCTGTGAAGGCGCACTCTACGCGGGCGCTTAGTGCTTCTTGGGCCTTTCATCATCAGGCGTCTGTAATGCAGGTGTAAACCTACTTGGTCATCGGTGCACACTTTCACAAAATTTTATTAAGTGGATGTGTTGGCATCTGCGGGTGCCTCTTTTGGTCGCAAGGTTTTGCAGGCTGCTGTTTAGGGGGCTTGTAGTGTTTTTCAGGTGGGCTCCAGTTGTTTTGGTTGAGCTTCTGTTACCTGGTTGGCTACGGTTTAGCCTTGGGAATTTTTTCATGCTGTTCCCACCCCTCATGTTTTGACACTGCTTTGGGACGTCCTAATGGTCAAGAAGATCAGGAGCTGTGTCCACCAATGAACAAAAGCGAAAATGTGATTTTTGGACCGTAAAAATCTATTTCTTTGATGTTCATTGACAGGCACAGCACCCATCCCTCTATGGAGTTGTATTAGTTCTGACACTGCTTATAACAAAACTGAGTACCTATAGCAGAGAGAGGGAGGGAGTATACCTCCTGGAACTGCCCATAGGCGTAGTCAAGTTCTTTTTCTGCCTAGTGTTTTACTCCTGTATGGGGCAGTATAACCCAATGGTCTAGAAGATCAGGAGCTGTGTCTGTCAATGAACATCAGAGAAATGGATTTCACGGTAAGTCAAAAATCCAATTATATCTTTTTTTATTACCGTATGCGGGGGAGACCTTTTGTCTATAGCAGTCTAATGTATACCACTTGATGCTCCATTTAGTGCTGGAAGCTGAAGGAAAAATCCCTACTTCCAGGTAGTGATGGGCTCAGGTATGTTCGGATTGAGCCTGCCAGGAAGCTGTCACTGCACACCGCTAAACATAGGCAGTGAGTAATTTCCCGACCAGCCGCTGCACATACACACGCTGCCTATGATTGGCGGTGTGCAGTGCCGGCTTCCTGGCGGGCTTGATCTGAACATGCTCGAGCCCATCACTACTTCCAGGTATGGAGGAGCATGTGGCTCACCCATGTAACAAAGTTTGAGCTGCGACTCAAAGCTTAGCCCTTGTTATGGCTATCGTGCTTCCCAGCACAGTTCCAATGCAAGGACAAGGCAAAATGTCTTATGTCTTATGTCCTATGGCTTCAGTTTGCCCCAATGCGCTGGGTTGGCATGTGTTGGGGGGAAAAAAAAAAAAATTGGATATCTACGTATGTAGCATTTTTGTGCAACACATTTCAATGTGCTGAAAAAATGCACTGCAATGTGTGTTAGATGCATATCAGCACATGGGAATTATTAGCACACTTTAGTGTCCACAACCCCCTACACAAGGCTTCCTTTCACTCCATAAACTAAAAACAGAAAAATACCCCTGTGCTGCCTATATATAAATAGCTCCTTCTTCTCCCGAGCTGCCAGCAAACACGGTTATGTGTTCCCACATCCAGAAAAAAAAAGTAAAAAAAAAAATATATTTTTAATTTGTCTATCACTCCAAGCAGCAGAACGGACCAGTGCAGTAGTGAAAGAGTATATAGCTGGGGTGAAGATAGGGGGTCATTAAAGCATAAGTAAGTTATCAAACAGAAATTAAGCCAGGGCCCCGTCCCCTACTCAGATCACTGTATATTTAACCACTTCCAGTCCAGGTTAATTCTGACATTTTCTCTCCTACATGTATAAAACATTTTTATTTTTTATTTTTTTGCTAGAAAACTACTTGGAACCCCCAAACAATATTATTATTAATTATTATTAATTATTATTATTATTATTATTTATTATTATTATTATTATATTTTTTTTTTTTTTTGCGCAGAGGCTGTAGAACAGGGGTAAAAATAAAAATTTCAGCGCTCATATGAAATGATAAAAAGAAGTCTATAAAGAAGTCCCAAATATTATCAAAAGGTCCATGAATCAAAATCAGTCCATATAAAATAGTCCTCAAAAAGAACTCCACATAAAAAGCAGGAGTCCAAGTAGGTACGTACCTGTGTGACTTGATGTGAAATGTGAAAAGGTATCTCATCTGTGACACAGACAGGGGAGCTGACAGGCAGAGAGGGAGGGGGTGAGGAGGACAGGAGAGCTGTGGATGACAGAGGGACGTAAGCTGACCATGGTAGTCAGGGCTCAGCAGCCGTGATTATCGTGGTCAGCTCACTGGAAGTGGCAGGATCAGCCAGGTTTTTTTTTTACAGTTTAGAGAGGGGGCAGGTTAGACAGCAGAAGCACTGTGCTGTTTTTAATCTGCTATAAGGGAACAGGATATCCTTTTTTTTTTGGGGGGGGGGGTTTACAAATACTTTAAATGGCCATACTGCCAGAATAGTGTGGTGCAAATTAGGGCTGAACGATAGTCGATATGATATCGACTATCGTTCTGTGGCCGTAGGCGATATTCATATCGCCGAGGTCACGATATTTGTATAGGCAGGGGGAAGGGACTCGGAGGAGGACAGGAGGACTCGCAGACTTCCGTGTTAGGCAGGGACTCGGAGGAGAACTCACACATCCAATCCACTGCAGGCTGCAGCCCGCCCCACACGTTCAGTGAGTCTCACTCTCCGCCCTAGTTTTTTCAATGGCACATTCAGGCAACCAATCACGCCGTGAACAGCTGCACAGCTAACCAATCACGCGTGCCTGCACACCTGATTGGTTCGCTGTGCCGCTACTCACGGCGTGATTGGCTCCCTGAATGTGCCATTGAGAAAACTAGGGCGGAGAGTGAGACTCACTGAACGTGTGGGGCAGGCTGCAGCCTGCACGAGTGAGTAATGTAATGTATGCGAACTGAGGGACCCTGCGCTTATGGATTTGAGTGAAAGAGTGCTCACTCAGTGCTATAAATAAATTAAGTGTTTTTAGTAAAGCTGCTAGCTGCAAAAAAAGTGCAAGTGCTCTTTAAAAATGTGGATATGTGAATGCAGCGCTGCTTAAAAATATCAATATGAATAAATAAAAGTGTAAAAAACTGACGATCATATACTCATAATTATCATAAAATTATACAAACATATATTTCTAATAATCAAATAAATAGGATTAAATAAATATATTGTGCTTGAAATAAAAGTCCTGCAGCAATCTAATATGTTACTGCAAAGATTTAAAAATAAAGGATATAAAACCACAAATCTTAATCAGATCCAACAAAAAGTCATAAATATGGACAGAAAAGAATTACTTAAACCCAGAAATAAAGTAAAGAAAACCCATCAAATCGCCTTTTGTACAGATTTTAATCAGCAGTACAAGCAATTAGAGAACATTTTTAAAACTCACTGGCCCATTTTAATGAGAGATCCCACTTTTAAGAATATTTTACCAACAAAACCACGATTCATTTACAGAAGACCACCTATCCTTAAAGACAAAATTGCTAAAAATATACCTGACCCTCCGAAAAAAACGGTGACGTTCCTAGATCAAAAAGGATTCTACAGGTGCGGAAATTGTGTCATATGCCGCACATGTAGAAAAAATAACAAATCCAAAAAAGAAACGCACTTTAAATCAAATGTTACTAAACGACAATATAAAATAGAAAAGTTTATAACCTGCAGGACCACCCATGTCACCTATCTATTGGAGTGTGAATGTGGACTCCAGTATATAGGACGGACTACCAGGGAACTCAGGATCAAACTTAGAGAACACGTTGCCAACATCAAAAAAGGCTTTAAAAAGCATAGTCTGTCCAACCATTTCAGAAATGTACATAATAAAGATCCGAGTAAATTGAAATTTTGTGCAATAGATACGGTAGAAAAACATTGGAGAGGCACTAACATGAAAAGAGCCATCTCACAAAATGAAACATGGTGGATTCATAAATTAGACAGTATGACACCTAAAGGTTTGAATGTTGACCTAGATATAAATTGTTTTATTAATGATTTTTAATAATTTTAACATATTTAATAATTTTAAGGACTTTTTAAAATAAATTTTATAATTGTTTGCATAAATCTGTATTTATAATATATTTACTTATGATATTTAATTTTCCCAGCCTTGTAAACTGAATATTCATGTGTAATTAAGAATGATATTTTAATCCAACTATATACATGGAATCGCTCATAACCAATCGCAAGATGTATGGGCTAGAATCAACCTTTATTGCCAAAAAAATACAGGTCTCACCAGGAGAGGGCAATAAGGAGTAACCTGTATTGTTTTTAAACAAAATCAGTTAATATTAAATAAAGATAATCACTGTTTTAAATTATCTCTATTAGCATTCACATAAGAAAGCATCCACTCCGATGTTTCCAATCAATTGAGAATAGTAGCAACATATACAATACAAAGTATTAGTTTACGGACTTGAAAGCAAGTAGGAGTGGCAATGCAACATACTTAAACCGAGTGGTACGCCTCTCATGTCAGCTACAGATGAAGCTGTGTGTCACAGCGAAACGCGTCTAGCGATAGGTAGAGCGAGTACCACGTGATCTCCGGCCGGAGGATTGCATGCTGCGGGATCAGCACACCACCGAGCCGCTCTGTTTTATTCCCTGCATGTAACTGTGTGATGTTTGTGAGTATAAACCCCCGTTGTATATCCAATAAATGTGATGTTTAAACGAACTTCACTATGAATAGTCTTTTTCCTTGAAGACACGGGGAATGAACCTTGATCTTCCAGCAACATTCTTTCCTTCCCTTATTGGAGATGCGAAGTGCAAAGTCTAATTATTCATGCCTGCTTATATCTACTTAGTGGTAAGTAGACATCTGAAGGGGGAAACCCCATGTAAAGCACAGATCAAGCACTCAAGCACTTTATAAATATTGGGGAAGGACACACCACTCCGGAAGGATTTATTAATGGACTTTTATTTCAAGCACAATATATTTATTTAATCCTATTTATTTGATTATTAGAAATATATGTTTGTATAATTTTATGATAATTATGAGTATATGATCGTCAGTTTTTTACACTTTTATTTATTCATATTGATATTTTTAAGCAGCGCTGCATTCACATATCCACAATGTAATGTATGCGGCTGTGCTCCTTTCTAATCCACCGCTCCAGCCTCCTACCACCACTGCCAGTAGCAGTATATATGTGAAATACAATAAATAATCTATATTGACATGGTGTGTATACAAAAAGGGAAAAGTAGATGTATGTATATGTAGAGGAAAATAAATTATTTATAATTCAGAGGTGATTTAT
Source organism: Pelophylax lessonae (assembly GCF_965119305.1). NCBI lineage: Eukaryota > Metazoa > Chordata > Amphibia > Anura > Ranidae > Pelophylax > Pelophylax lessonae. Next base: position 534,652,484 of record NC_138768.1, on the reverse strand, counting down.
ATATTTATATATTAATTATTTTCCTCTACATATACATACATACATACATACATCTACTTTTCCTTTTTTTTTATACACACCATGTCACTATAGATTAGTTATTGTATTTCACATATATACTGGCAGCGCCAATCACTTCCTCTTCCTTTTTATAATCAGAATATAACCCTGGAAGGGGTTATATAATAGAAGTGGGCTGCAGCCAACCTCCTTTATATTTCTCCACAAAAATTGGAAAAAAATTATCGCAATATATTTTTTTCCCAATATCGTGCAGGCCTAGTGCAAATGCTTAATTGAATTCCCTCCACAGTGTCTCCTGCAGTAGTAAAGCATTCTTACCTGCCTGTTCCCCTTTGCACAGCTCCATGTACAATTTTGGCATATGGTGATATATCATCTTAACACGATCCGTCAGGATGGCCAAAGAACTCAAACTCGAAAGAAGGCGGTGATGAGGGAGCTCATAGACATCACATCTCCAGAAGAGAGAGAAGAGTTCAGCTTTAAAGTGGCTCTGAAGTCTAAACATTTTTTACCCTAATGCATGCCTTTGTATTAGGGTAAGAAATGTTTTGGCATCAGTATTCCTCCTCACCCTCCCTTTTACTTACCTGAGCCCTAATTTGATCTAGCACTGTGCACGTCTGCAGTTCTCTCCCCTCACTTCCGGGTCTCGCTGGCTTTGCTGGGGCGTTGGGAGCCATTGGCTCCCAGTGCTGTCAATCAAAGCCAGTGACGAGGGAACAGGGCCAAGTCCAGCTGTCTGTAAATAGAAGCAGCAGAGGAGCTTGGGAGCGCGCACACAAGAGTTCTCCCATGGGAAGTGGCTTCCTGTGGGGGCACTGGACAGAGAGGAGGGGCCAGGAGTGCCAGTAGGAGACCCGAGAAAAGGAGGTTCGTGGCCGCTCTGTGCAATTCCATTGCACGGAGCAGGTAAGTATAGACTTGTTTGTTGTGTGTTTTTTTTAATGTTCCCTTTACAATTGCTTTAATGTTGGAAAGAGGGGCAGGGATTAATCTCAACTTCATGTACAGCCTGGGCCTAGGATCAAAGGGGCTTCACAAGACTAACAAAGAGGTACTTACAAGAACCACAAAAGTGTCTGTAGTTCCGCACTGTTGTTACAGTTCCATCTAAACCTTGTAAACTTCATTTGTTCAATATCTTTTTTTAACAGCAACTTGTTTATAAAATGAACCTGCACCAATGATATGTTGGTGGTTGTAGCAATGTTTAACCCTCTTTTAATAAGGATTATGAAAATGAGAAATTGATTAAAGTTGAATTCTAGGTATGGCAATTTTTACAGTTAAATTGGTTCAACTTGTATCAATGTAAGTATGTGCAGTGCCCAGCATAAATGAGTACACCCCTTTTTGAAAAGTAAGATTTTTAATCAATATCTGAACGATTACAAGAACGATTTCCAAAATTTTGACAAGACGTTTTAGTTTTATTGAACATTTATTTAGCTCATTATATGAAAGTAAGATTAATAATATAATTTAGATTACAAAATCTTCAGTTTTAATCAAATTGATGCAAAAATGAATACACTCCACAACAAAAACTACTACATCTAGTATTTTGTATGACCTCTGTGATTTGTAAGGACAGCAAGCAAGTCTCCTAGGCATCGAATGAAAAAGTTGGTGACATATTGCAACATTTTTTCATTCTTTAAGAATGACCTTTTCTTATAGCCTGGATGCTGGATGGAAAGCGAAGCTCAACTTGTCTCTTCAGAATTCCCCATAGATGTTCGATTGGGTTAAGATCAGGAGACCTACTTGGCCACTGAATCCCTTTTACCATGTTGTTCTTCAGAAATGCATCAGTGGCCTTAGATGTGTGTTTTGGATCATTGTCATATTGGAAAATAGAGATGGGCTCGGACGTGTTCAGGATCCTAATCCCAACCCACCTGCCCGATCCTGCCAGGAAGCCGACGCTGCACACCGCCAATCACAGGCAGTGAGGCATTTCCCGGTCCGTAGCTGCACAAAGCAGGAAATGTCTCACTGCCTGTCATTAGCGGTGTGCAGTGTCGGCTTCCAGGTGGGATCGGGCAGATGGGTTGGGACTAGGATCCCGAATACGCCCAAACCCATCTCGATTGGAAAAGTGCACGAAGAGCACAGAGTAATGGTAGCATCTTTTCTTCCAATATAGAGCAGTACATCTCCCCAACACCAGCAGCACTCATGCAGCCCCACAAATGGACACTGCCACCACCACGTTTCTCTGTAGACACCATGCATTTTTCTTTGTATTACTCATGTTTGTGACACCATACAATTTTGAAGCCATCCGTTCCAAAAACCTTTATCTTGGTCTCAAGCCTTTATTTTCTCCCAGTAGTCTTCTTTTTTAGCGTGGGCCCTGGCAAATTCTAGGCAGGCCTTTTTTGTGCATGGACATTGGGAGAGGCTTCCTCGTGGATGACACCAATGCAAGTCATTCCTCTGCAGTGACAAAAACAATCACCCTAGTTTGCCTTTCTACTTCTTTAGCTAACTGCAGTGAACTTGAATTTGTCAACCCTTCTCATCAGTAGACGCTCCTGTCAAGGTTTTAACCTCCAAGGATGGCTTGGACGGCTCCGTGAGGTGGTTGCAGTTCCATCTTTGTTAAAGTAGAACTTTTCCTAACTTGACTAATCCTTGTCAGATGTTGTTTTTTTTTTCCACCGTCTGTATTCCTTTGCAGAGATTTCCCTTCACTTTCTATCCCATTTTGAGAGGAAATCCCTCCAAATGAATTAACATTTCTTGGGCCTGGCTGGTGCAGACATGTCAAGGTGGCTGCAGGGGACAGTTAGAGTGCCACAGGCAAGCCCAAGAATGCAGGGGGATGATGATTTACTATCCGCTCAAGCTTCGGGGGGAGGCGTGCACAAGGGGGACATAGGTAGGTACCCAGGGGTGTCCTTTAGCAGGTGGCTGTTGTCCCTAACGGGCTGGGGCACCGAAGGAGTGTTTAATGACAGGTGTCACCGGATGTGCACTTTTATGGTTGAGGGGGATGTTTTCTCACCACCATGGCTCCCGTGTTTTATCTTTCGGCAGGCTAAGCTGCTGAAAGAGCCAAAGCCAATTTTGCAAAAGCGGTGTGCTAAGTGTGGGGCAAAGATTGCTTCGGAATACACAGAACCGCTATGTAGTTTGTGTTTGTGTGGGCCGGTTGCTCAGGAAAAAGTTGGATGCCCTGTACACCAAATTTCTTTCGCTCCGTTACGGATGAAATGACATCCACCTTTTAAGGCGTTCAAGAAACTGATTGCAGATGTCAGAACTCCAGCTGCTTCTACTAGGTATCCCTCTCTTGTAGCCTCACCAAGGTCGGTTGCCTCTAGGTCTCAGGAGACTGAGGGATTGAGCAGGTAGCCTTGTTACCAGTAAGGTGGCCATCGATGGCTCAGATTCAGAGCAGGACGGTAGAGAGGAGGAAAAAAGGGGCCCCAAGTTCAGTCTGCTCTTGGATGATGTTAGGGACCTTTTAGGGGCCATCTATGAGATGCTGGAAATTGAGGAAGAAAAAGATCTTCCGTCCAATCATGATATGATGTACCAGCGTAATCCGAAGTATTCCCCGTCCACCAGGTGATGTCTGAGGTGATGTGGAAGGAATGGGCAGACCCTAAGAAGAAACCATGTTTTGCGGCCAGTCACAAAAGAAGGCTTCTATTTGACGACGACCCCGAAAACAGTGTGGAACAAAAATCCAAAATTGGATGCTCCCCTGTCAAGTCTTTAAAAGGTCAGTATTGGCCTTTTGAAGACATGGGTCACTTGAAAGACTGCATGGATAAATGGGGGGACGTTATCCTGAAGAGAGCATGGGAGACTGGTGGGAACGGATGTTCATTCTGGGTCTGATGTACAATGCAGATCCTGCTGTCCAGTGGGCAAAATTCCACCAAAGGCCTCTACAACCCTTCCTTCTACAAGAGCAAGGTCAAGAGGATCTAGACAGAACAGTTTTACTCCCTGCAGCAGTAAAGAGAGCATTATTATGGTGGTGGAGGAACCACTCAAATTTAAGTCAGTTCCTGGCCTGGTCCTTCCCAGTCTCACACACATTAACAACCAACGCGAGCAGAGTGGTTTGAGGAGTTCACTGACAGGCCAACCTGCTCAGGGAAAGTGGGCCCTGACGACGCCCAGGCATCCTCAAATTGGAAGGAGCTTTTGGCAGTTGCCCAAGCGATCGATCATTTCCAGAGACAACTGAGGGGTCACCATGTCCTAATCCTGTCAGACAATGCCACGACAGTAGCATTTGTCAGCAAGCCCATACTTGATCAGGAATTTAAATCAAATCTGCCGGTGGGGAGAAAGGAACATGCTATCCCCGACAGCGGGTCACCTCAAGGGGGATTTCAACCAAGTGGCAGATGTCCTCAGTTGCAAGGAAATCTTGCAGGAAGAGTGGGAACTACATCCGGAAGTGTTCACAGAAATCGCAGCCTGATGGGGGAGTACCAGACATAGACCTGATCGCGTCCCGCAAAAATGCCAAGGCGCAAGCTTTCTATTCACTAAACCAGCGAGATCAGGCTTTAGGGATGACGCACTTCAAAATCTCTGGCATTTCAAGATGTGTTTTGCGCCCCCCCCCAGGTGCATCAGATTCCTCGGGTCCTGAACAAATTCCTACAGGAACAGATGATATTAATACTAATCGCACTGTACTGGCCCAAAAGGGATTGGTTCTTTTAGCAGCCCAGCCCAGGGCACTTTCTCTCAGGGAGGTCCTGTTGCATCAGGGACCTCTAGCAGGCCTCAAGCAAGGAAGCTTCAATTGGACGGTCTGGCTACTGAGGAGGACCTCCCAAGGTCAAAAGGGCTCTCGGAAAGAGTGGTAGCTACGCTTCTGAGCACCAGAAAGCCTAATGCCAGAGCCATTGACAGGAAAACGTGGGAAAAATTCAATAGCTGGTGCATAGAAAATGACAGGCTAACTATGGATACACCAACAATCTTGGAATTCTTACAGCAGGGTGCTGATGAGGGCCTAGCGCTCAGTACCCTGAAGGTTCAGATACCAGTGCTATCAGTGTATCAGAACAGACTTTACAAGACGATTCCCACGTGGGATTTATCAGTGGTACTTAGGGGTATCGTCAAAGCCCCCTTTTGAGCCTTTACAGTATACCTCACTGCACCTGTTGACATTGAAAACAGCCTTTCTGGTGGCTATCACTACGGCTCGCAGAATAGGAGAGCTACAGGCTCTATCAGTCAGTGAGCCTTTCCTAAAGATTTATTACAGAGTTCTACAAACTGGCCCATGTTTTATACCAAAAGTGGTGTCTGCCTTCCACAAATCACAAGATATAGTGTGCTGCCGACCTTTTTGTATTTCACCTTCCAATAGTAGGGAGCAAGAGCTGAACCTGCTAGATGTCAGGAGGTGCTTGTTAGGGTATCTAGAAGTCACAAGTGAATTCAGGTCCTCAGACTCCCCTGTTCATTCTTTATGCAGGAGTAAACAGGCCTCCGAGAACACACTGGCAAAGTGGATTAAGTTAACCCTTATGGAGTGCTATGGGATTATGCAAGTGACACCTCCAAAACATCTTAGAGCTCATTCTACAAGGGTAGCGGCTTCATGGGCAGAAAAGGCGGCACTACCCCAAAAGCAAATTTGTAAAGCGTCAACTTGGTCCAAGTTCTTCACTTCCATCTAATATCCAGCCTGGACAAGGCTTTTGGTAGGAAAGTCCTCCAAGTCATTGCCCCACCCTAGTCTGGTGAGTACTTGGTTATCCTCCCAAGGGATGACCTGAAAGACTGGGGGAAAAAATTGGGTTTTTCCAGTAATCTTCCAGGGCAGCACGTTCCCACCCTAATGTTTAACCTGTTGGGGTTGTGTTTTACGTATTTTTCAGATTCTGACCTTCAGTTTACTTGGATGACTGACCAGGGACCTGAGTGACCACCTTTAAAAGGAGAGAAAATTGGCAGTGTGTTTCCTGACTAGTGGGAAGAGTTCCATCTCGCAAGGGCTGCCTTGAAAGACTACTGGAAACAGAATTACCGGTAAGACTAACTTTATAATCATCGGTCTGATGGACACCTGTTTTATGAATAATTTGGCTTACCTGTAGTAGAATTCTTGTTAATTAGGATTTTGTATGTCTAAAATTTTTGCTTTGCTCCTAAGACTTTCATTGGGGTGTATTCATTTTTGCAACATTGTCTTGATTTAATTTGTTAGGAAAAATCCTTTTTTTGTGTGTGAAAATAAACAAATCTTGGTTGTATTATGTAGTCTAGTGTCTCATAGAAAATGTTGATTCTGAAAGGAATGTAAAGGTTTTTTTGACAAATCTGTTAGGGTGTACTCATTTATGCTGAGCACTGTATGTGCCATACTTGTGGGATCCTCCAGGAAGCTGAAAATTACCATAGTAGGCACGGTTATAGTGATCTCCACTGGTTTCCAATGGCTGCCCTGCTGCATTGTAAATTCATGAGGGCGTTCGTTCCATCGGCATGGGCGCCATTCAGGGAGCATTCATTCTCTCAACAAACGCAAAGCATTCTCTGATCGGACAAAGTAGCAAGGGCAGGGTAATGAAATCACAATCTCCACCTTGTCCAATCTAAGAATATTTTGCATTTACTGAAAAAATGCAAAGTGTTCTCTGAGCAATGCCTGTGCCAAGGGAACGGGTGTTTTTAGTAACGAGACCTGGAAGCTGTCGGCATTCACTATAGTAGCGGTGTCTTCTACAATAATTTCCAGTTTTCACAGGGATCCCACAGGTGAGGCACATACTGTATATATACTTAGTCCCCTTTCACATGTGCGATCTGATCAGGTCCACCTGTCAGTTTTTAAGGGGGGCCTAATCAGAAGGTCTATGCATTCTTTTGGACAGGCGGGTGTAAACGGACTTGTATCCATTTACACCCACCTACCTCCAGGTCTGCTAAAACAAAAACAGAAGGGGGTCTGTCCTTTTTCCATTTTAGTGGATCAGAAGGTAGTTGGGGGTAAACGGACAGCGGAGTCTATTTACTCCCAGCCGCCCATACAGCAGAGTAGACTTTGTCTGTGTCCGCTCTGTAGAAACTTAGCGGACATGGATGTGTCTTCTGCCCGCTCTGCTCAGCAGGGGATCTGAGCTGGTCAGAGCACCATCTGCCCTGTATAAAAGGGGCCTTACATTGGGCCAAACTCAACCATGTAACAATTGCCATGCCAAAACTTCAGCTTTAACCTCCCTGGTGGTATGATTCTTTCGGATTTTTGGTGCTGAAAGCGGTACCATTATTTTGCTTGCAATTCTTGAGAATGAGCAGCCCAAACCAGCTATTTACATATGATTTCTTTTTACCGTGTGTTCTTCTTTATAACATCCCGAGTATGATAAAGTTTGAAACACAAAATCCTAAATTATAATATAATAAATAACTATAAAATAATATAATAATAACACTTTTTTTTCCAAAAAATAACACTTTTTATTCAATAAATTATAGTAAATCATGTAATCAAAAACACTGACATTTTTTTTTTTGTCAAACAAGGATGCAATATATTTTTTTTCCCCAAAAAGGATGCAATATTACTTGTCATACTGCTTCAATAAACGTCCCGGGTGTGGAAAATTTTGAAACTGGGTACAGCGCAAAGGCCAACATCACAGTCTGAACAGTAGTACCGCGTTTCCTTTCTTATTTTCCGCCCGGTGTCGTCGTGCTTGGAACAGCAAACCACACACATTCTTGTGGGTGCAGTCTTCTTCTCCGTCGGTGGAATGTGGTCCATAAAATGACGACCGGTCAGGCGTTCGGGGTTCACAACACCAGCAGCACGGCGTCCGGATCTACTTACTGTTGGTGTCTGGTGCCTGAGAAAAATGAGCCCCGCAATTTCCCACACAAAGTCCGCATGGATCACAGGCCTGTCACTCTTCTTTTTTAGCAGAATGAAGGCATTCCACAAACACTGCTCCAGGAGGTGTCTGAATATTTTTTTTATAATATTTTTTCTGCTGTTTCTGCATTGCTGGATAGAAAGTCATGGCCTGGTCGGCTCTGTCCACACCTCCCATGGTGTTATTATAATCCAGGACCAGTTGCGGTTTCAGAACATCTTTTCCCCCTTTTGTATGGACCATGACAGTGGCGGTGTTATGGATGGTGCTCATCAGGCAGACATCTTTTTTGTCGCGCCATCTAAGTGCCAACATTTTACCTTTCTGCCAGGCAACTAACTCTCCGGGCTTGAGTTTTTTGTTGGCAAAGCTGGGGGGCATGTCTCGCCGGTTTGCTCTGACGGTCCCATACGCATCTGTCTTATGCTGTAGAAGGAACTCAAACAGTTCTGGGGAACGTATAAAAATTGTCTGTGGTGACACAGTACCCCTGATCCAGCAGAGGCTCAATCAGCGTCAGAACAGAAGCAGTTGCCATCCCATAGCTGCTGAACCTTTGGTTGAACTTGGTTCCTCTCCTGGTATATAGGACCGAGTTCCAAATATAGCCAGAGCTGGATTCACACAGCATAAAAGATTTGATTCCAAAGCGTGCTCGCTTGGACGCAATATATTGGATCCAGCTAAGTCTCCCTTTATATGCCATAAGACTTTCGTCTATGCAAATGTCTCTTTCTGGGACATAGGACTCCTGGAAATTTTTCAAAATTAATTGGTAAATGTCCCAGATCTTTTTCAGCTTCGGAGCCGGATGAGAAGTCTCATCAAAATCCTCATTATTGGCAAAGTGCAAATATCTCATAATAAGGGAAAATTTGTACTCCGACATAACGGTACCAAAAAAAGGTGCGGCCAATAATTTATTTGTGGTCCAATACCACTTCTGCAGGGGTTTCCCCACCACTCCCTGCAGAATAATTAGGCCCAGGAATTTCCAGATATCCGCACTGGTAACGGGTTCCCACATCCTGCTCCTTGAAAACCGCCGATGTGCTGCAGGCTTGTTGTTCCTGGTACCGATTGGTCTCCACAACAATTTTTTCGATTAACCTCATCAGTCAAAAAAAGTTGCAGATACGCCAAGGGGTTATCCTCCTCAACATCGACTTTGAGACCAGGTGCTCCGCTAAAGGGGAACCTTGGGGGCGCTACGTGCTCCGTCCCGCAGTCGATCACGCACCGAGTACGCACATCGCTCGGCACAGTCACAGCATCATCACTGAACTCACTTTCAGCGTTGGATAACGAGCTTCCCCATGAATCGCTGTCACTCCACTCTGCATGCGATTCGGGATCGCTGTCGCTCTCCCCCAGCAGGTCATACATCGCTTTTGATGTTGCGGCGTGCTTGTTTGAGGCCATGGTCGCTCTGCAATGATCCAGATACAATGTATAGGAATAATGCAGGAAGTGCAATGGAGAAAGCACTGGGGGGCAATCAAAGGTCAATTTTATTTTATTTAGGGAATGTAATCCAATAGGATTACAGTGTATCAGTGTGTTTGTGTGTTATACATTTTGAATTTGCCGCCGGTTCCACCCCCGGCGGACGTCACGTCGCCGGAGACGGAAGCCGGGGCTGACAGACGATCGGGAGGAAGCTACGCCGCCGCATACCGCCCGCATACATCGCTGGATCCCGGAGAAAAGGTAAGTAAAACCTCTTCCAGGATCCGGCGATCTTCCTAGCGCTACCCCGAGTGTGGCTCGGGGTTACCGCTTTTGGCTCTAAAATGTAACCCCGAGTCACGCTCGGGAATACCACTAGGAAGGTTAAAGAGGTTGTAAACTCGTTTAACTTTTTTTTTTTTTTTTACAACTTGAAAGAGAAACACATAATGAGCTAGTATGCATCGCATACTAGCTCATTATGAAATACTTACCTTAGAACGAGCCCCCGCCGTGCTGCCCGCTTACCTGTATGACGGGCGACCTGTTCAGTCGCCCGTCTTCCGGGATCGCGGCATCCGGCCATCTGATTGGCCGGAGCCGCGGTGACGTCAGTCCCGCACACGCGCGCGGGAGCCGACGGTTACGGCACGGGGCTCTGAAGGAACGGCACCAGCGGCCGTTCCTTCAGAGCGCATGCCCCAGTGACGTCACTGGCTGCATGTAAGGTAAATATCTCCTAAACGGTACATGTTTAGGAGATATTTACAGTACCTATAGGTAAGCCTTATCATATAGGTAAATATATTTCTAAAGGTGCTATTGATGTGAAATTTTCACCACGTTGGTAACAACCTATACAATCCATACATACAAAGAAACCAAAACCAAATAAGTTCTGAAATTAGGTTATGTGTAATAAATGGAATGACAAAAGGAAAAAGTATTGAACACCTGAAGAAAGGAAGGTGCAAAAAAGCACAGAAAAAGACACAGGCTGAAATCTATCAGTAATTAGAGAGCAATCCTGCTCCTTGTCAGTGAAAATTAATATCAGCTAGTTCAGGCTCAACTGCTGGCCTATAAAAAGGTATCTCATTACCAAGGTGTCGCACAAGAAACCTCTCATGATGGGTAAAAGCAAAAAGCTCTCAAGACCTGTGTAACATTATTGTTGCAAAACATACTGATGGCATTGGTTACAGAAGTATTTCTAAACTTCTGAATGTTCCAGTGAGCACTGTTGGGGCCATAATCTGGAAGGGGAAAGAACATAATTCACCATAAGCCAGCCATGACCAGGTACTCCTTGCAATATTTCTGACAGAGGAGTGAAAATAATTATCACAACCAGCCCTCAAATTTTCCACTCGCCTTCTCGCATTTTGCGAGTGGAAAATTATGTTGGGCGAGCTCTGGGGAAGAGAGGAGAGGAAAGCCGGATAATGTCAGAGCTGCGGATCATTCCGCTGTAACAGCTTTAGTTGTAATTGTCGGGCGCTCGCCGACATACACAGTCCCGCCTCCTAGCCCGGCTTCTTTGATAGACATAACACCTGGCCAACCAGGACGTGCGACGTCAATCAAACAAGCCGGGCTAGGAGGCGGGACTGTGTATGTCGGCGAGCGCCCGACAATTACAAGCTGTTACAGCGGGATGATCCGGCGCTCTGACATTAGGCGGCCAGCAGTACTGATGGAGGGGGTAAGCCGATCATCTCATGTTAAGTCCAGAGCCGGTACAAGGGGTGGGTGGACGGCTGCCCTGGGCGTCTGTAGTATGGGAGGTGGAGGGTGCCTGTCAATAGCGGTCGTCAGATCGGGACTTCTTTTCACCTTAAATAAAGCGGAGGTGGAGCGGAGAAGACAATTCCTAAACCTTTGCACGGACAGCTGGCGGGAGAGATGTGGCTGCAGAAGGGGAAGAAGATTGCGGCTCAGGAAGGACACTGAATGTCAGATCCGGACTATACAGAGTTTGTTACCCGCCCCCTTTCCACATTGTTTTCTGGGAGGAGAGGGGGATAACAAACTCTGTATAGTCCCGATCTGACATCCAGTGTCATTCCTGAGCTGCAATCTTCTTCCCCTTCTGCAGCCGCATCTCTCCCGCCAGCTGTCTGTGCAAAGCTTTAAGAATAGGAATAGGCTTCTCTTAGGCTCCTCCTCCGCTCTGACATATGAAGAGAAGGAGCCTCAGAAGAGGAGAATAACAGAGGGATGTGCCGCGCTGTATCTGAGGTCTGCCTGCTGGAGGAAAGGGAGAACTGCACTGGGGGCACAAATCTTATCCTGTCACCTCCCAAATTCCCATCTCAGCACAATCCCCCCTCCCCCTCCTAGCCCATTCCCCCCTATCTCAGCACAATCCCCCCCTCCTAGCACAACCCCCCCATCTCAGCACAGCCCCCCCTCCTAGCACAACCCCCCCCCTCCTAGCACAACCCCCCCATCTCAGCACAGCCCCCCCCCCCTCCCATATTGATCCTTCCTAGAAGTAATCATCTTCTCCCCACCCCTCCTAGTACAAATTCCCCCCCCCCCCAGGACAATCCCCCAAAAAGTACTTGTACTGGGAGGGGTGGGGAGAAGATGATTACTTCTAGGTGGGATTGATATGGGGGGGAGGGGGAATTTGAGAGGTGACAATATATGATTTCTTCTAGCAGGGGAATTGGGGGGGAGGGTGCTAGGAGGAGTGATTCGTGCTGGGGGAGGGGGGGGAGGATTTGTGCCAGGAGTGGGGATTTGGGGATCGTCCTTGAAGAGATTATTGGAATGGGGTGGGGGGATGGATTTGTGCCAGAACAGGAAGTCTTGGGGCTGTTAAAAGGGGGTATTCTGGGGGGGGGGGGGTTGTACCAGTAAGAATAATGGGGGTTTTTTGTGCTAGGGGAAAATTTTGACGGGTAGGATTTGTTCTAGGAGGTGCAATTTGGGGGGGGGGGTACTAGGAGGGTGATTTGGGGGGTTCCAGACCCTCGATGGGCACTGATTAGGCTGCACTGATGGGCACTGATGGGCACTGAAAACGTTGTTGTTAATATTTATTTTTGTAACTTCTGCATTAATGCAAAAACATTTAACAGTGTAATTTTATGAGATAATTTATGAGGGCGTGTTTAGGGGCGGAATTAGCGGCGGAGCAGGGTAGAAGTTGGGTGGGGCAACTGGTGGCGAGTAACCCTTCAGGCCTGGCTAGTAGCTCAGGACTTTAAATTTTGAGCCCTGATCACAACAGTTGTCCAAGAGCCAAGGACCACTTGTGGAGAGCTTCAGAAAGACCTGGAATTAGTAGGTATGATTTTTTTTCAAAGAAAACATTAAGTAATGCACTCAACCGCCATGGCCTGCATGCACGCCCACTACGCAAAACTCCATTGCTGAAGAAAGAGCATGTTAAAGCTTGTTTCATGCTTGCAGCACAACATTTAGACAAGCTTGTGAAATACTGGAAGAATATAGTCTGGTCAGATGAGACCAAATTTGAACTCTGAAAAAGTTGAAAATTGCCATAATACACACCATGTTTGGAGGTCAAATGGCACTGCACATCAACCCAAAAACACCATACCAACAATAAAGTTTGGAGGTGGGAACATCATGGTTTGGGGCTGTTTTTCAGCATACAGTACTGGCAAACTTCATATTGAAGGAAGGATGAATAGAAAAATGTACCAAGACATTCTTGATAAAAATTTGCTGCCATCTACCTGGATGATGAAGATGAAACGAGGGTGGACATTTCAGCAAGACAATGATCCCAAACACAAAGCCAAGGAAACTGTCAACTGGTTTCAAAGAAGGAAAATAATGCTGCTAGAACGGCCCAGCCAATCACCTGACTAGAATCCAATAGAAAATCTATGGTAAGAATTAAAGATCAGAGTTCATCGAAGAGGCCCAGTGAACCTTTAAAATTTTGAAGACTGCCTGTGGTGAAGAATGGGCAAAAATCACACATGAGCAATGCATTCAACTAGTTTCTCCATACAGGAGGTGTCTTGAAGCTGTCATTACCAACAAAGAATTTTTTACAAAGTATTAAATACATTTCAGTTAGCGTGTTCAATACTTTTTACCTGTGTGATTCCATTTTATTACACATAACCTTCATTTCTAACCTTATTTGTTTTGGTTTCTTTGTATGTATGGATTGCATGGGTTGTTACCGACGTGGTGAAAATTTCATGTCAATAGCACCTTTAGAAATAGATCTACTTAGAAAAATAATAATGAGTTCAATACTTATTTTACCTGCTGTATATTTCAAATCAATAAAGTTGCTACAGAGTGGTTCCACTGGGAGAATTTTAGGTTTTCAGAACACTGAAAATTCCATAGCGGCTACAAACATTTGCTCAGTAATAGCCTTTAGGGAGAAGCCTTCCCCTACAGCTGGGGTACTCAAATGTAAACTTGAAAGGTCCACTTACAAATTTTCCATTCAGTCCGAGGTCCGGAAAAGTGACCGTCAAATTCCAAATACAGAACGCCAACAACAAAAAAAGGCATTCCCCAAAACTTGCCCCCATCCAATGCAGAGCGACCATTGTGCATGCCCCCATTAATGCAGAGTGACCATGTGCGTGCCCCCATTAATGCAGAGCAACCAGTGTGCGTGCCCCCATTAATGCAGAGTGACCATGTGCGTGCCCCCATTAATGCAGAGCGACCATGTGTGTGCCCCTATTAATGCAGAGCGTGTCCCCATTAATGCAGAGCGACTATGTGCGTGCCCCCATTAATGCAGAGCGACCATGTGTGTGCCCCCATTAATGCAGAGCGACCATGTGTGTGTCCCCATTAATGCAGAGCGACCATGTGCGTACCCCCATTAATGCAGAGCGACCATGTGCGTGCCCCCATTAATGCAGATTGACCAGTGTGCGTGCCCCCATTAATGCAGAGCGACCGTGTGCGTGCCCCCATTAATGCAGATTGACCAGTGTGCGTGCCCCCATTAATGCAGAGTGACCAGTGTGCGTACCCCCATTAATGCAGAGTGACCAGTGTGTGTGCCCCCAATAATGCAGATTGACCAGTGTGTGTGCCCCCAATAATGCAGAGTGACCAGTGTGTGTGCCCTCAATAATGCAGAGTGACCAGTGTGCGTGCCCCCAATAATGCAGAGTGACCAGTGTGCGTGCCCCCAATAATGCAGAGTGACCAGTGTGCGTGCCCCCAATAATGCAGAGCGACCAGTGTTTGTGCCCCCAATAATGCAGTGACCAGTGTGCGTGCGGCCAATAATGCAGAGTGACCAGTGTTTGTGCCCCCAATAATGCAGTTCATCAGTGTGCGTGCCCCCAATAATGCAGAGTGACCAGTGTTTGTGCCCCCAATAATGCAGTGACCAGTGTGTGTGCCCCCAATAATGCAGAGTGACCAGTGTGCGTGCCCCCAATAATGCAGAGTGACCAGTGTTTGTGCCCCCAATAATGCAGTGACCAGTGTGTGTGCCCCCAATAATGCAGAGTGACCAGTGTGCGTGCCCCCAATAATGCAGAGTGACCAGTGTTTGTGCCCCCAATAATGCAGTGACCAGTGTGCGTGCCGCCAATAATGCAGAGTGACCAGTGTTTGTGCCCCCAATAATGCAGTGACCAGTGTGTGTGCCCCCAATAATGCAGAGTGACCAGTGTGCGTGCCCCCAATAATGCAGAGCGACCAGTGTTTGTGCCCCCAATAATGCAGTGACCAGTGTGCGTGCCCCCAATAATGCAGAGTGACCAGTGTTTGTGCCCCCAATAATGCAGAGTGACCAGTGTTTGTGCCCCCAATAATGCAGTGACCAGTGTGCGTGCCCCCAATAATGCAGAGTGACCAGTGTTTGTGCCCCCAATAATGCAGAGCGACCAGTGTTTGTGCCCCCAATAATGCAGTGACCAGTGTGCGTGCCGCCAATAATGCAGAGTGGCAAAACCCCCATTTTTATTTATGGACTCTCTTCAGATTTGGTAGTAATTTCTTTTGCATTTGCGCGCTATTTTTTTTTAATATACATGTCTTTTGGTTCATAGCTGCAGCAGCTTTGGAAATACATGGGTATGCTCCCCCAAATTTTTTGCCTGTTTATTATGTATTCGGTCTGACCAGACTATCGAGGTTGAGCAGCCCTCCCCACCCCCCACACACACCTGTACTCAATCAGTGTCCACCATCAAGTGGATATAGGAGGAGTCCCCTGTAGTGCATTTGCACATCTTCCCCAGCAAGGAGTGTTATCTCCAAGGGTTAGAAGGGCTGGATTCATCTCTTTTTCATGGATAGTATAGGACCCACTGATAATGGGGTATTTTGACGCAGTAGTGGGCTTGAGCACGATATGGCCATATGGTGGGACCAAACCCCCATTTTTATTTATGGACTCTCTTCAGATTTGGTAGTAATTTCTTTTGCATTTGCGCGCTATTCTTTTTTAATAATAATGCAGAGTGACCAGTGTTTGTGCCCCCAATAATGCAGTTCATCAGTGTGCGTGCCCCCAATAATGCAGAGTGACCAGTGTTTGTGCCCCCAATAATGCAGTGACCAGTGTGTGTGCCCCCAATAATGCAGAGTGACCAGTGTGCGTGCCCCCAATAATGCAGAGTGACCAGTGTTTGTGCCCCCAATAATGCAGTGACCAGTGTGCGTGCCCCCAATAATGCAGAGTGACCAGTGTTTGTGCCCCCAATAATGCAGAGTGACCAGTGTTTGTGCCCCCAATAATGCAGTGACCAGTGTGCGTGCCCCCAATAATGCAGAGTGACCAGTGTTTGTGCCCCCAATAATGCAGTGACCAGTGTGTGTGCCCCCAATAATGCAGAGTGACCAGTGTGCGTGCCCCCAATAATGCAGTGACCAGTGTGCATGCCCCCAATAATGCAGAGTGACCAGTGTTTGTGCCCCCAATAATGCAGTGACCAGTGTGCGTGCCCCCAATAATGCAGAGTGACCAGTGTGCGTGCCCCCAATAATGCAGTGACCAGTGTGCGTGCCCCCAATAATGCAGAGTGACCAGTGTGCGTGCCCCCAATAATGCAGTGACCAGTGTGCGTGCCCCCAATAATGCAGAGTGACCAGTGTTTGTGCCCCCAATAATGCAGTGACCAGTGTGCGTGCCCCCAATAATACAGAGTGACCAGTGTGTGTGCCCCCAATAATGCAGTGACCAGTGTGTGTGCCCCCAATAATGCAGAGTGAAAAGTGTGCGTGCCCCCAATAATGCAGAGCGACCAGTGTTTGTGCCCCCAATAATGCAGTGACCAGTGTGCGTGCCCCCAATAATGCAGTGACCAGTGTGCGTGCCCCCAATAATGCAGAGTGACCAGTGTTTGTGCCCCCAATAATGCAGAGTGACCAGTGTTTGTGCCCCCATTAATCTGGACCGCCAAAGCGGTCTGCTTCCTTCTGTCATCAGTGGGGGGGTTAGAATTGAGAGGATCGGAGTGGCTGTGTTTAGCGCTGCATGATTACAAAAAGCCGAGTACAAGTTCTTCTTACCCGACGGAGAGGATGTCCTACAAAGTCCCGCCTCCTGGACACCGGCTCCTATGATAGACATCACCAGTGTTCTGTCTATCATAGGTAAGAGCCGGCCCAGGAGGCGGGACTTTGTAGGACATACTCTCCGCCGCAGAAGAACTTGTACTCGGCTTTTTGTAATCATGCAGCGCTAAACACAGCCACTCCGATCCTCCCGATCCTCTCCATTCTGTCCCCCGCTGAGACAGAAGGAAGCAGACCGCTTCGGCGGTCCAGATTTTAATCCGTGTGGGTCCGGAGGCGGCCCGGAGTCCGCCTATTGAGGACCCTGGCCCTACAGTAAAACCCTCTCCCATGGAGATATTTTATGTTTTATTTTTAGACTTCTCTTCTCCAGATTCACAGCTCAGGGTATTTTGAATGTAGTAACTCCCATGTGCATATGTGGGAGTTAAGTTATCTAGGATTGGCCAATCCAAATGGCCTAAGATCTGGAACCCAGGAGAAGACCAGGTTTGAGATGACCATACTCGGATTGAATTTTGATTAGTTCAACATGGATGGGCCAAATTTCAACCATCGCATGGGCACTTGCCGATCCATTTCTGTACAATCACCCTGTCATGCTTTTTCCACTCAATCAGCACGGATCAGAGTATCCTGATGGCAGGGAAGTCTCCCCACTGTCCGAATAAAGATTTCCCCATCCACCTGGAATGTGGGGATGGGGGAATAGTCCATTCCCCCCCATCCTCTGATTAAAAAAAAAAGTGTACGGGTGCTTAACCTGTTCCTGCCCAAGCTATAGCAAAATGATGGCCAGGAGGGACGTTCGTCGATCCGGGTGGATGTCATATGACACACCCAATGCCTGATCAGTGTAACGGCCTGCTGCTGGTACCATGTGATCGCTGTGACCAATCACCGCAGATCACATAATAATTGTAAAAAATGGATGGCTTCCTTTCATGTCATCTATTGTGTACAATTGTGTTGCTAGCTGTAATTGGTCACAGTGATCACATGGTAAAAACTGGGCCAATCACAGCCCATCTGTACCATGTGAATAGATGTGACAAATCACAACAAAACACACTGAATGAATCAATTTTATTCAGTAAAAATGGTTGCTTATACCAGTGCAATTCCCTGGTGTACACAATCATAATTGTCACAGGAAATGCATGTCTGGGGCGTGGTCCTTGACTTGGAAATGATTCTATGCAAGTAAGACCGATTGATACACTTACGCAGCCTCCACTACCCCTGGCCACTACTAGAGAGGAAGACTCCAATCCAATCCAGCTGGCTGACCACACACAGGCAGATACAAATTTGATATACAATCTGGTGTACTCTAAGGGTGGGGGAGGAGTTTAGCAATTGGCACACAACTTCTAAGTTTCTGACACCTGGAACCCCAATGTTAATCACTCTTCCCACTGTCCACACACTAGACGGTATCCTGCCATCACCCAACAGTTTTTTGGCAGACTGGTTTGCTAAGTAATCACACACACACACACAGATCTCCATCTGGCAGACCTGCTAGTTTACAATCTGCATGCAATCGACCAGCACATGGTGCAATTGCATACAGGTTGGCAATTAACTTAGACCTAGCACATACACTACAATGCAACAATCTCTCCAGAGATATGAGCCCTAGCTTAGTACACAGAAGTCCCTTATTAATTGTATAATTTAATATCCTGAAACTGGGCAGTGCATAAAATATATACAAGCAAAAAAAGAATTACAAAAAATACTAAAAGACCTACACAATTGACTATAAGCTATGAAAATAAAAGGGGATAAAACCAGAAATAAACTTTACCAAAGCTTATGATTTGACAGAAGCATGTCGGAAACTGTCCGTAATTCCTCAGTCAGGGGGACCAGCTTAGTAGAAATTGTCCAGTCCATTTCCCATATTCCTCAATTTATTGGAGTATGGATGTTGCCTGGAATGTAGCTCTTAACCAATCAATCCTGGGGGGTGTCCATGTCCAAACCCACAGTTTTGCATGTTTCTCCTGGAATATAAATGTGCTACCAATACAGATTCACAAGTACATGTAGCCCAACAAGTGTACGATAAGAAGGAATTGTTTTCATCTCTCTGCAGCTAATATTTTAGCTTTTATTGGAGATAAAATGTATTTCTCGCATCTGTTGATCTATATCAAAGCTGGCAGACAGTTTAGGGTTCCCTGACTGTCCTCTGCAGATTCTTGTAGCCAAAATGGCTTTGGAGGCTTTAGAAAGGTGGCAATCCATGTTTACTTGGATGGGATACTTTTATTGGCATCTAGGTGTCAACTCTATTCTAGAGCGTGCTCTGTCCTTTTCAAATGCTAATAGAGGAACAAATGTCTATGACTGATTACTGAATACTGTGAATACTATATCTTTAATAGCACAGAATTAAACTATATGCCTCTTACTAAATACCTGGGACTATCTCCTTTCCAAAAAGGGGTCATTTGGGGAAGATTTGTACTGTCCTGGTGTTTTCAAGCCTCGAAAAATGAGGCAAGTATATTAGAATTGATCGGATTTCAGATATACAGTTGGGCAAAAAAGTATTTAGTCAGCCACCAATTGGGCAATTTCTCCCACTTAAAGAGATGAGAGAGGCCTGTAATAGGTATTCATTAACTATGAGAGACAAAATGACATCAGAAAATCACATTGTCTGATTTTTTTTTAAGAATTTATTTGCAAATTATGGTGGAAAATAAGTATTTGGTCAATAACAAAAGTTCATCTCAATACTTTGTTATATACCCATTGTTGGCAATGACAGAGGTCAAACGTTTTCTGTATGTCTTTAAAGGTTTTCACACACCGTTGCTGGTATTTTGCTCCATTCTCTCCATGCAGATCTCCTCTAGAGCAATGATATTTTGGGGCTGTCGCTGGGCAACATGGACTTTCAACTCCCTCCAAAGGCTTTCTATGGGGTTGAGATCTGGAGACTGGCTAGGTCACTCCAGGACCTTGAAATGCTTCTTACGAAGCCACACCTTTGTTGCCTGGGCGGGGCGTTTGGGATCATTGTCATGCTGAAAGACCCAGCCAACGTTTCATCTTCAATACCCTTGCTGATGGAAGGAGGTTTTCACTCAAAATCTCACGATACATGGCACCATTCATTCTTTCCTTTGCATGGATCAGTCGTCCTGGTCCCTTTGCAGAAAAACAACCCCAAAGCATGATGTTTCCACCCCCATGCTTCACAGTAGGTATGGTGTTCTTTGGATGCAACTCGGCATTCTTTCTCCTCCAAACACGACGAGTTGAGTTTTTACCAAAAAAGTTCTACTTTGGTTTCATCTGACCATATGACATTCTCCCAATCCTCTTCTGGATCATCCAAATGCTCTCTAGCAAACTTCTGACGGACCTGGACATGTACTGGCTTAAGCAGGGGGACATGCCCGGCCCTGCAGGATTTGAGTCCCTGGCGGCGTAGTGTGTTACTGATGGTAGCCTTTGTTACTTTGGTCCCAGCTCTCTGCAGGTCATAAACTAGATCCCCCCGTGTGGTTCTGGGATTTTTGCTCACCGTTCTTGTGATCATTTTGACCCAACGGGGTGAGATCTTGCGTGGAGCCCCAGATCGAGGGAGATTATCAGTGGTCTTGTATGTCTTCCATTTTCTAATAAATGCTTCCACAGTTGATTTCTTCACACCAAGCTGTTTGCCTATTGCAGATTCAGTCTTCCCAGCCTGGTGCAGGTTTACAATTTTGTTTCTGGTGTCCTTCGAGAGTTTGGAGTGTGACTGAGGTTGTGGACAGGTGTCTTTTTATACTGATAAGTTCAAACGGGTGCACATTAATACAGGTAACAAGTGGAGGACAGAGGAGCCTCTTAAAGAAGAAGTTACAGGTCTGTGAGAGCCAGAAATCTTGCTTGTAGGTGACCAAATAGTTATTTTACTGAGGAATATACCAATTAATTCATTAGAAATCCTGCAATGTGATTTCCTGGATTCTTTCTCCCCATTCTATCTCTCATAGTTGAAGTGTACCTATGATGAAAATTACAGGCCTCTCTCTCATCTTTTTGTGGGAGAACTTGCACAATTGGTGGCTGACTAAATACTTTTTTGCCCAACTGTATATCTTAGTTTGTGGACTCTGTATCTTTCCTATTGATAATAACCCAAATCTGCATATAAATAATATACACTAATTTGGGTTATTTAAAAAAAAAAAAAAAAGCAGAATAAATTTTGGCCTAAATTTTATGAAAGATTTATTTGCAAAACAAAAAAAATCTTAAGAAAAATTGCTTTTTTTTTTTTTTTTCAATTTTTCTAATTTTTTTTTTTTGTTTAGCAAAAAAAAAAAAAAACAACTGGTGATTAAATACCACCAAAAAAAAAAAAAAAAAAAGATTAAAAATGTCATATGGGTATAGTGTTGCATGACTGCCCAATTGTCAACGTGCGACAGTGCTGAAAGCTGAAAATTAGCCTGGGCAGGAAGGGGGTAAAAGTGCCCAGTATTGAAGTGATTAAGCAGGTAGACCTATTTAGGTCCATCTGTGCCACAGACACTAGTTTATTTTTCATAAGGAAAAGTCTGCTCCAAATTAACAAAGGGATTGTGGTAGTTTTTAGTATAAAAAAACTGCCCCCGATCCCCACCAGATCAAACCTGGTGTAGGGAATGTAAACACACAGCTCACATCACTCCTGTACTCAGTTGAGTGTAGACCAAGAACCCGAGCGGATGGGCAGAAAAATCGGTATCCTGCAGCTCCAGCTGTACTGTTTTCTGTCTGTCACAGCGTAGAACAGGGAGGAGAAGGGACTTGCCCCCTTTTTTGTTAATTAGGAACAGCCTCAACGTGGTTTTCCAAATTTAGAAGAGTGGTGCAAACGTAATGCTTAATTTCACCCTATAAACCTCCCCAGAAAAAGTAAAAAAAAATAACCTGAAAGACTAAGGCATATTGAGCTAGTATGCATCACATACTAGCTCATTATGACATACTTACCTTAAAAGGAAGCCCCCAACAGTGCTGCCCATCTATACCCAGTCTTCCTTCTGGGTTCGTGTCCTCCTGCCATCTGATTGGGCGGCTGTTCCTTCAGAGCGCATGCGCCAGTGATGTCACTGGCTGCATGCAAAGTAAATATCTCCTAAATGGTGCATATTTAGGAGATATTTACAGTACACCTATAGGTAAGCCTATGATAAAGCTTACCTATAGGTACAAGTTACAGAGGAAGCTTTACTTCCTCTAAGTAGAACAAATTAGCAGTCTATTCTTGTGGGACATTTAACACCTTCTCACCCAGCCTATTGTACAGTGACATTCTCCCAGGATCAGGCCACGCTGCGGCGTAATGTCACCCACCGTGTCCACTGGACACCGCTTACAGCTGATGACAGTACCATGTGACCAACCACAGCAGGTCATGAGTTTTACACAGTGAAAGGCTTTGTTAAATGCCTTTCATTGTGTACAGCAGTAATTGGTCACAGTCCTCACATGGTACAGACAGGGCCAATCACAGTTCATCTATACTATGTGATTAACTGTGGCCAAAAACAATAGTGAACACTGAATGAGTAGTTTTCATTTAGGAAAAATGGTTGCTTTTAAGGCTCCATGCACACTGGGCTTAGAAAATAAATGCTCATATAGAGCATTTTGTGCACATTTTAGGCAACTTTTGTGTGTCCCCCCCCCAATCAGAAATGCAAACCAGAAGGGTTTCTTTCCTGCTGCCAAGTGTCCTAATGTGTATGGACACGTAGGGTAGCATTGCATTTCTTCTACAGACAAAACTGAAAAAGCAGCAATTTTTTTTTTTTCTTTTTAGGCCAGTATCCATGGAGCCTAACTGTAAAATGCAGTTATAAACAACCATAGTGTGTTAAAAAACAAAAAAAAAGATCCCCAAGTAGTAATGTTCCTATGATAACACTGTATTGCTCTGGTCACTGAATGCCAAAAAAAATGGATTTTTGTAAGAACTTACCGTAAAATCCTTTTCTCTTAAGCTCATTGACAGACGTAGTCTTCTTGATTCTCAAGAGCTGGGTTATGTTGTCTCCGCAGGAGTAGGACTAGGCAGAATGACAAAACGTTCTGGCTCCACCCTAGGGGGCAGTCCCTGAGGGTATATCCTCCCTCTCTCTGCTACAGGGAATCAGTTCTGTTTAAAGCAGTACAGAGAAATTAACCCAACCCAACTCAATGATAGAGGGGCGGGTACTACGTCTGTCAATGAGCTTAAGAGAAAAGGATTTTACGGTAAGTTCTTACAAAAATCCATTTTTCTCTATCGCTCATTGACAGACGTAGTCTTCTTGATTCTCAAGAGCTGGGACATCCAGAAGCAGTGCCACAAATGAGGGGTGGGATTGACAAAATCAAATCCAATCTAGTAGGCCCAACCGGTGCCAAACTAGAAGTTTTAAAGGCTCATTATAAACAAAGAATGAGACTAAAGAAAAAATTTTCCAACGGAAAAAACCCTTGAGGTAGACCACTGGTCTCCTCAAATTGCGGCCTGCAAAACCTTGCGGCCAAATGAGGCATCAGACGATGCCATTACATCAACTTTATAATGTTTAGAGAAGGTATGCACCGACGACCAGGTAGCCGCCTTGCACACCTGGACCACTGACGCCTGATGGCGAAAGGCCCATGACGCACTAAGTGCCCGAGTGGAGTGCGCCTTAACAGGGAACGGGGGCTCCCGACCCTTAATAGAATAAGCCTGCACTACCGTCTGTCTGATCCATCTGGAAATGGTCGCGGCAGATGCAGGCAACCCCTTTTTGGGTCCATCTGGGATCACAAAAAGTGAATCCGTCTTGCGAAACGAGTCTGTCGTTTTCAAGTATACCCTGATCGCCCGGACCACATCCAAGGAGTGTAACGCAAACTCCCGAGGATGACTGGGCTTAGGACACAAGGAAGGTAATACAATCTCTTCATTCAGATGAAATTCTGAAACCACTTTTGGTAGGAAGGATGGATTCGGACGAAGAACCACCTTATCTCTATGAACCACCAGATATGGTGAACGACAAGATAATGCGGCCAGTTCTGACACCCTGCGTGCAGAAGTAATAGCCACCAAGAAGGCCACCTTCTGGGACAACGTGGGTAGAGGAATCTCCCTAATATCTTCAAAGGGAGGTTTCTGAAGAACCGACAACACTAAATTAAGATCCCAGGGGGGTAACGGCACGTGCACTGGCGGAGCCAGATGTCGCACCCCCTGGATGAAGTTCCGCACCAAGGAATGAGTAGCCAAAGGCTTCTGAAAGAAGATGGCTAATGCTGAGACCTGACCCTTGATAGTACTCAAGGCCAGTTTCTGCTCAACCCCTTGTTGCAGAAAAGCCAATATTCGACTAATCGAATAAGACCGAGGACGGAACCCCAAAGGTTCACACCATGCAATGTAGGACTTCCATGTGCGATGATAAATCTTTCTGGAAGTCGCTTTCCTTGCTTCAACTAGAGTAGGAATAACTGAAGCTGACAAACCTTTGTCCTTCAGCACCTGGGTCTCAATAGCCAGGCCGTTAAAGCCAGCGATCGTAAAGCAGGATGGAAGATCGGTCCCTGAGACAGTAGATCCTCCCTGAGAGGAAGTCTCCATGGGACGTCCGCCACCAGTCTGACCATGTCGGCGTACCAAGCTCGACGAGGCCAGTCCGGAGCTACCAGGATTACTGGGATTCCTTCCTCCTCTACCCTGCGAAGAAGTCTTGGCAGTAACGCGAGAGGAGGGAAGGCATATATTAGCTGGTATTGCCCCCACGGGGCGATCGGTGCGTCTGCGGTTTCTGCTAGAGGATCGCGGGAGCGAGCCACGAATCTCTGAACTTTCCTGTTGAATCGTGATGCCAACAGATCCACATCCGGGGTGCCCCACCGTAGGCACAACTGGTGGAAAACGTCTGGATGGAGGGACCATTCCCCCTGATCCAGGGTCTGACGGCTGAGATAATCTGCCTGCCAATTCTCCACCCCCGGAATGAACACCGCAGAGATTGCTGGAACAAATCGTTCCGCCCAGCGAAGAATGCAAGCCACTTCTTTGGCCGCTCGGACACTCTTGGTGCCCCCCTGATGATTGACATAAGCCACGGCCGTGGCATTGTCCGACTGGATCCGAACCGGGCTGCCCTGGAGCTGCTCGGTCCAGTGAATCAGACAAAGTCTGATCGCTCTCAGTTCCAATACATTTATCGGTAATCTGGATTCTTCCGGGGACCAAAGTCCCTGGACAGATAATTGACCGAGAATTCCTCCCCATCCGGATAGACTGGCATCCGTGGTCACTATCGTCCAATATATTGGCAGAAATGACTTTCCCTGGCTGAGCATTGGAGACCGAAGCCACCAAACCAGAGACTCTCTGGTCTGTTTGCTCAATCGGATCTGATTGTCCAGGGATTCCGGATTCCGATTCCATCTGAGGAGAATCTCTTGCTGAAGAATTCGGGTATGGGACTGGGCAAATGGGACTGCTTCGAATGAAGCCACCATCAACCCCAGAACCCTCATGCAAGTCCGAAGGGAAGACCAGCTGTTGGACAGTAACAACTGGACTGCTGATTGAATCTTTCGGAGTTTCCCTACCGGAAGGAACACTCTTGTCCTGACTGTGTCTAGAATTAGACCCAGATATTCGAGCCTCTGGGTGGGAACCAGAAAAGACTTTTGCTGGTTCACCAGCCACCCGAATTCCTGTAAAGAAATCATAATAATTTCTATGTTTTGTAGCAAGGTCTGAGGAGACTCTGCATGAAGCAGAAGATCGTCTAGGTAACCTAGAATCGATATACCTCTTTGGCGCAGAAGTGCCAACATTGGGGCCAACACCTTTGTGAAGACCCGCGAAGCCGTGGCGAGACCGAAAGGTAACGCCACAAACTGATAGTGGTTCTCCTCTACGGAAAAGCGTAGAAAACGCTGATGTCCTGCGAAAATGGGAATGTGAAGATAGGCGTCCTTGATGTCTATGGACGCTAGGACATCCCCTGGATGCAGGAAGGCTGCTACCGTGCGAATGGACTCCATTCTGAATCTTCTTATGTTGACGAAAGAATTGAGTGCTCTTAAGTCCAGAATTGGACGCACTTTGCCCTCTTTCCTGGGTATTGTAAACAGGTTTGAATAAAACCCTTGAAACCGTTCTGTCCGAGGAACGTGGACTACCACTCCTTGTTGTAGTAGATCTGTGACTGCTCTCCGCAGATCTTCTAGACGATCCGGAGATAGTCGGATATTGGAAGGGAAGAATCGCGCCGGTGGGAGAGATCGAAACTCGATCTTGTACCCTGACTTTATGACTTCGCAAACCCATTTGTCCGGGATTCTGGAAAGCCATGGATCCGGGAACCGGCGAAGACGTCCCCCCACCCCAGTTATGGGTGGGGGCGCACCTTCAGGCTTTGGATGGTTTATCTTCAGGTCTGGAGGGGGCGGGCTTTTGCTTGCCCGACCAACGACCCCTGACGCCTCCTGCAGGAGCTTTGGAGGACTTAGTTTTTTCACCCGCTGGACGAAAAAACCTCTTGTGAGCAGAAAAAGAAGGCCCTCGTCTTTGACGAGTTCCTCTACCTTTAAAATTTTGCGGTAAAAAGGTGCTTTTTCCACCGGTGAGATCCTTAATGATCTCATCTAAGTTGGCTCCAAATAGACGCTCTCCTGAAAAGGGGATATTAGCCAATGCTTTTTTGGAACCTTGGTCGGCTATCCAACCTTTTAGCCACAGTGTACGCCTGAGAACCACTGCTGAGACTGATGCTCGTGCCATTAATGGAGTGGCGTCTAACGCCGCATCACATACAAACTGTAACCCCTGTATCATTTGTTCCAACAAATCTGATACCGCCTGAGGGACTTCTTCTAAGTCCCGGCGTAACCACTTGGTCCATTCAGTTACAGCCTGCGAAACCAGACCAATAGCAATTATTGGCCTGAAAGCTGATCCAATCAAGGAAAACATGGTGCGAGACATAGCTTCTATCTTGCGATCCACTGGATCTTTAAAAGACGGAGCGTCTTCTAAAGGAATAACCGTGGCTTTATTCAATCTAGCAATTGGTGAATCCACCACAGGTGGTTCTGTCCATTTCTTAATAAGGGTTTCCTCAAACGGATAACGCCTGTCAATGCGTTTGGAAATATTAAAAGTGCGTTTTGGCAGACGCCATTCTTCATCGATTGGATTGCCAAAACATTTGGGCAATGGAAAAACCTTTGCCACTTTGATGCGCTTTTTAGTCCCAAAAGGGATCTCAGTTTCAGCTATTTCTGATGGAATACCCTGTAACCTTAAAGTCTCTTGAACAGATACAATGAGTGCGTTTACCAACGCTTCCTCTCGGGCTATGGCAGATGCCGAAACATCCTCCTCACTGTCTGAAGAGACAGGACCCGAGACACCAATACCAGATGAAGTACCTGCAACTGCAGAAATAGGCTCAGAGTCTGAATCCGAGGTTTCAGATAATAAGGGGTTAGGCGGGGGTCGCTTTCTTGCGCCCTGTCCCTGACAAGCCACTTCCACCCGGGACACAAACGTTTCCATAATGGCTGACAAAGATTCAATTGTCAATGGGGTGCTGGAGGATCCCGCAGACCCCTCGAGGGGATCCGGAGGAGATACATGAGTGGCAGGGTCCATGTTAATACAGGACACTTTTGCCAGCAATAAACAAAAAAACTTTTTTTTTTTTTTTTGTGTGTCTCCCCCTAGCGCAATAGCGCCCCTCAGAGTACCTGCTTCTCGATCCCAGAGAGAGAGAGAGAGGGACCCCCAAGGCTCACCAACCGATGCAGTGCAGTTTCCAACAAACTGCAGCCAGCGTCTGTCTTACACAGACTGGAAGGAGCTGTTTGCTTTTTCCCGGGCAGAAGGTGTGGCTCCGCCCCCTGTGTACGCCTTCCGGCGTTCCCAGCCCTCCACGAGGAAGCTGGGCTCACAAAACATGGCCGCCCCCATAGAAGAGACATAAGACTCCAAAAACATGGCGGCCGGCGTGACCTGAGGACATACATGCATTCGGTCTACGGCAAAATGGCGGCGGACCGCCGATATCGTCTTCCCAGCACATCCACCTGCACTCTGCTGAGAGGTGACATATGGATCTACAGAGATACACTGCACATAAGGTAGGATTATACCTCCTATGTTTGCTGTAATGTTACAGTCTGCTGGGTAGAGTGTTAGCTCTTGAACCAAGTCCACTTCCCACAAACACATGCTGTATTACAAGGGGGACTTGAAAGTGTCAGATATATACTGACCATATATGGAGGGGCCCATAATATATACTGCCTCATAAATGAGGAAAAAAGGGAACGTTTTACTCACCATACCGAACCGACAGGCACCCTCTCTTCATAATACCCTCTCCACCGAGGTGGGGGTTTGTGGACGCCTCGACTCTCTGGTCCTGGCGTCCAAGCGAGCTTTTAACTCGCAAAGTCAGTCCCTTTACTGGGACTCCGTCGCGGCCGACTCAGCGCACTGGTCTGCACGCGCTTTTAGGCAGAAACCGGGGTGACCACTGGATCTCACATCCAGCCCGTCGCCCGGCCCCGCATACTTACTTGAATATGTCGCGGCCGACCAAGCGCAATGCCTGGTCTGCACGCGCTCGTAGGCCGGCTGGGGTGACCACAAGTGTCGCCCAGTCCGGCATTTTTGCTTGAAGATCTCACAGGAAAAAAACACTGGAGAAAACTACCTAAAAAATGTCTTTTTCTTAAAGAAAAAAAAAAAAGTCTTGCCAGGACCAAAAGATCCCAGCAAGGAACTTAGGTCCTTACTCCTGACTAGACAGAAAAAAACTGATTCCCTGTAGCAGAGAGAGGGAGGATATACCCTCAGGGACTGCCCCCTAGGGTGGAGCCAGAACGTTTTGTCATTCTGCCTAGTCCTACTCCTGCGGAGACAACATAACCCAGCTCTTGAGAATAAAGAAGACTACGTCTGTCAATGAGCGATAGAGAAATACAGGTCCCTCTCCAAAAATTAGCATATTGTGATAAAGTTCATTTTCTGTATGTACTGATAAACATTAGACTTTCATATATTTTAGATTCATTACACACAACTGAAGTAGTGCAAGCCTTTTATTGTTTTAATATTGATGATTTTGTCATACAGCTCATGAAAAACCAAAATTCCTATCTCAAAAAATTTGCATATTTCATCCGACCAATAAAAGAAGTGTTTTTAATACAAAAAAAAGTCAACCTTCAAATAATTATGTTCAGTTATGCACTCAATACTTGGTCGGGAATCCTTTTGCAGAAATGACTGCTTCAATGCGGCGTGGCATGGAGGCAATCAGCCTGTGGCACTGCTGAGGTGTTATGGAGGCCTAGGATGCTTCGATAGCAGCCTTGAGCTCAGCCAGAGTGTTGGGTCTTGCGTCTCTCAACTTTCTCTTCACAACATCCCACAGATTCTCTATGGGGTTCAGGTCAGGAGAGTTGGCAGGCCAATTGAGCACAGTAATACCATGGTCAGTAAACCATTTACCAGTGGTTTTGGCAGTGTGGAGCAGGTGCCAGGTCCTGCTGAAAAATGAAATCTTCATCTCCATAAAGCTTTTCAGCAGATGGAAGCAAGAAATGCTCCAAAATCTCCTGATAGCTAGCTGCATTGACCCTGCCCTTGCTAAAACACAGTGGACCAACACCAGCAGCTGACAGGGCACCCCAGACCGTCACTGACTGTGGGTACTTGACACTGGACTTCAGGCATTTCCCTCTCCCCAGTCTTCCTCCAGACTCTGGCACCATGATTTCCGAATGACATGCAAAATTTGCTTTCATCCGAAAAAAGTACTTTGGACCACTGAGCAACAGTCCAGTGCTGCTTCTCTGTAGCCCAGGTCAGGCGCTTCTGCCGCTGTTTCTGGTTCAAAAGTGGCTTGACCTGGGGAATGCGGCACCTGTAGCCCATTTCCTGCACACGCCTGTACACGGTGGCTCTAGATGTTTCTACTCCAGACTCAGTCCACTGCTTCCGCAGGTCCCCCAAGGTCTGGAATCGGTCCTTCTCCACAATCTTCCTCAGGGTCCGGTCACCTCTTCTCGTTGTGCAGCGTTTTCTGCCACACTTTTTCCTTCCCAGAGACTTCCCACTGAGGTGCCTTGATACAGCACTCTGGGAACAGCCTATTCGTTCAGAAATTTCTTTCTGTGTCTTACCCTCTTGCTTGAGGGTGTCAATGATGGCCTTCTGGGCAGCAGTCTTACCCATGATTGTGGTTTTGAGTAATGAACCAGGCTGGGAGTTTTTAAAAGCCTCAGGAATCTTTTGCAGGTGTTTAGAGTTAATTAGGTTAATAGCTTGTTTAGAGAACCTTTTCATGATATGCTAATTTTTTGAGATATGAATTTTGGTTTTTCATGAGCTGTATGCCAAAATCATCAATATTAAAACAATAAAAGGCTTGCACTACTTCAGTTGTGTGTAATGAATCTAAAATATATGAAAGCCTGTTTATCAGTACATTACAGAAAAATAATGAACTTTATCACAATATGCTAATTTTTTGAGAGGGACCTGTATATACTTTTACCAGTGTCCCTGATTACCGCCACACCATTATATGATGAAACTGAATACAGGAAAAATGGCACTTGCAGTTGTAATTGTAAACAAAAACACAAGAATTTTTTTTTTATAAAATGATCTGTGCTCCATCCTTTTCCAGAAAAGAGTGCATCAAGAAAGATGCTGTGCAGTGTCACATTCCCCTCTTGTATCCCCACTCACCAGAAAGAATGGACTCACAGCTTTTCAGTCTAGGGATGAAATCTGGTGTAATGTCCTTTGATGATGCCCTGTAGGAGGGGGTGGAATGCATTTTCTGGTTCTGCCCTCCGTATCGCAATTCAGTAAATGGATTCCTTTATATTGCGCTAATGAAAACCTTTTACAATACTCTTGAGCATGGTGGGTATTACAGCTATCTATAAGCAGTTGTGGAGATCTAAATAGGAAGCCTGGGAGACCTGTTATTCTCTACACCTGTTTGACCCCCAGACTGAAAAGGTGTGGGTCTATTCTTTCTAGAGTGGGGAGTGCGACACACTGCACAGCAGGTTTCTTGAAGCACTTTATGTAAGAATGTTTCACTGGCATTATTTACAATTACAAGCAGTATTCACTTTGAATCACTGATTTATTCATGTAGTAAACTGTTTATATTAGGTGATACTGTATTGCACTGGTTACAGTAGGTGAATTTTTGTTTCTTTAAAACATCTCCTTATGGACCATCTACGTTCCAAAAAGGGGTCATTTGTATGCCTCAAGAAATGAGCCAAGCTGGGCCATCAGGATTGATCAATTTTCAGATATCCACTCACCGGCCACTTTATTTGCCTTCATTCTTGGCATAAATCCAACTAGGTGTAGGAAACATTACTCAGATTTTGGGCTATGTGGAAATATCATGCAGTTTTGGCTGCATATCCATAATTTGAATCTCCGGTTCAACCACATCCTAATATTGGGTTGAGATCCAGTGACGTGTTCAACATGATCTGAGCTGTGCTTTATCCTGCTGCAGTCATAAAGGGATGGTCAGGTCAACTGGTACAAATAACCCCCCCCCCGAACTGTTGATACAAGGCAGGATAGAGCCATGCTTATGCCAAATCCTAACCCTACCATCTAAATGTTGCAGCTGCAATCAAGACTCAGACAAGGCAATGTTGTTCTAATCTTCTATTGTTTAATTTGATGAGCCTGTGTGAATAGTCAGGTTTCCTGTGCTTAGCGGACAGAGTGGGCTTCTGCTGCTATAGCCCATTTGCTTCAATGTGTTCAGATCGAAAATTTGTTACAATCAAGGTATGCAGAAATGCTATTTGAGTTACCGTTGCCTCTCAAACCAGCCTGCTTATTCTTCAGACTTCCAACAGGACATTTGTCCACACAATTTCCACTTACCATAGTTAAACCCTTGAGATAGTTGTATGGGAAAATCCCAGAAGATTTGATATACCAAGACCATCTGGCACGAACAACGATACCACAATCAGTTACTTAAAACCCCGTTTGGTTTTAACTTCAGCAAGTCATCTTCACCATACCTAAATAAACTGTTGCTGGCATGTGATTGGCTGATTAATTGCTTGGTAACACATTGCTAATCAGGTGTACCTAATAAGTGGCCAGTGAGTATGTATATGCACCATAGTTTGTACACTAAATGTTCCTACAGACTGAATAGACAATGAATTGGGCTCATTTTTACCACAGAAATGTAGCAGGGTTATATTGTGTGTCAGTGTTCCTTTATCCCTCTCCCACCCCCAAATAATAAAACCCTTTGCCATTCAAGAGAATCCATGTATATGGGGAAATTTTGACGTTACCTACCCACCTCAGCCAGCCAATCACAAGTGACCTTGGGTTGATAAATACAGACAGATTTTCTGAATTGTAGATGCGAAGAGGCCGACTAGTTCCAGTAGCAAATGGTAAGTCTTCTGTACAACTGCATAACACATTGCAGCATCTTGTAGATCAGTACATGAAGCAGCTGTATTAGTAATGTTTGAGCAACTTGGCCCAACCAAGACTAAAGTCAAAATAAACCTTGAATTCCACTTCATTCAAAAATGTTTTTGTATTCATCTGCACGATTATGAGGTTGTTCAGAATGCCATTTTTCTAGGCTTATTTAACCCTTAACTTTGTAGGTGTGCTTAAGAGGAACATCTGAGACCAGGCAACGCTGGTGCCTCGAAGTCAAATTTCTTGCCACTTACTGCTTGATTAACAGGGCATTTTCTGACAAACACTACCTCTAGGCCATGGAGACCTTGGGTCAGAATTTGGAAACTGCTCACCATTAGGAGCAACAGCACAAAAAAGGTGGCCAGTGGAAGATTCTGGCTGCAGTGTACAGGGTGGTTTATTGGCTGAAAGGATAATGGCATTTTATGTGAAAATGGTTTAAGGGCAGCTGCTGACATTGCATTCTAATAATTAGATTTCACAACCATAACTTTTTTTTAAAATTTTATTATAAATCACACTGGACACGCTGCAGTGAATGTCACAAAATTACACTTATAAACATAAAATTAGGGGGAACATAAAATCACTGTATACACAGATGAAGTGGATAGATCATGGAGGGGAAAAAAAAAAAAAAGTGGGTTGAGGGGACCGGATGCTATTTACATCAAGACACAAGCGTGTCCTGTACACAAAGTCCTCATAAGAGAAAATTGTAAACTCCCAGTCTGGATGAAAGCCTCCTGTAGCCGATCCTTAGCCATAGCTACCTATAAGACAGACATGTATTAGTTTCTTGGAAGGTTTAGCATTGCATAGCCCATTTAAAAATTCTCTAAGAAAAAAAATATGCATTCATATCCTTTGCTAGGCATTTAACCCCCAACTAAATAGGTTTCAAGTCTACCAAAGTAAAAAGAAAATTATGTGCATATGACCATATATAAACATTTCACCCTCCAGTTAAATAAGTCCTCTGCAGATTTCTCTATTAGCTATAAAGAAAGGAATTAAACATTAATCCTAAAAATAAACAAAAGCTCTGGATACATCCCTTTAAGAAAAGCCAATATTAAGCTGTGAATACATTTACTTTAAAAATGCCTGCAAAACAATTAATGAACGTTAACAAAAAGACTTTGAAGGTTAAGAAGCAAAGTCTGAAGTAGTTTTTCCCAGTTTAATCTTTACGCTGGTACATGAAGTTGGAAGAGACCATACCACAGGACAGCGGTTTCTGGTGTACGCCTTGCACTCTGCCCACAACGTGCGACCCCAGAGATAGACGTGGTCAGGGTGACACACGGCCTGCAATGAAGTTCCCGCTGGCGGGTACAAACAAGGTATAATGTCAGAGTTAGAAGACAACATTCTTCTTTACCTTAAGTTGTACCCATTTTCAGTACTTTACCTTGGTATTTACTTTTAAAAAAAATTTGCTTATTTATTCCTTAGTTCATCTGGCAAAAATACCAGATTACACCAATTTAAAGAATTTTTACTTAATAGGGAAAAATACTCAAGGTTCGTCTTTAAGTTAAAGCTCTAAAAAAAATACTATGCAATAGAGTTTACAACAAAGCTGTTCACAATTTAACATTTACAAAATGAGTCCACACAGATTAAATTTCTCTTTATTAAAAATTTAAATCTAAAAGGTTAAGATATCCATTCTGCTTTATACATACCTGATGTGATTGTAAAAGCCATTAATAAGGCTGATAGTTATTTTGGTGACTTGCGGCTCCTCTAGATGCCTTGCCATATGTGCTTTGCTGGCCTGCAGCAAAACAAGTTAAAATATTATAAAAATGTAAAAGCTCAGCAACATCTTGAAGGTTATGTTACAGTCAAATACAATCAATAAAAACAGCAAGTTGGGGGGGAAGGGGTAAGAAAATAAAACAAAAAAAAAAAGCCTTGTTCTAAAGTTTTAACTTTCCTAATGGTTTGTCTTTAAACACCTGCCTGCCATGTACTGCAGGTGGCTGTAGGCAAAGCAGTATACCCATATGTTGCTGCCTACTTCTGGGTTTAGGGCATGCATACATGCATGTAACCGATTGTTCCCAGCTGGAGCCTGTCAGCAGAGCAGGTCCCAGCCAATGATTCATGGCCAAGACCTGCTGATCTGCCATGTACAACTGCGTTGCCAAGTACAGAGTGAGCTGACAGTTCTCATCCCTAATCAACAGATTAGTGAAAAGCAGCACACTTAACCCCCCTTGATTGCCCTAGATTTTAACCCCTTCCCAGCCAGTGTCATCAGTAATATCACTGTAAATGTCAGTGAGTTCTCCTCCTGCCACAGTATTGCCGCCATTAGTAGTATAAAAAATCCAATATTTATTTACACACACCATAGTTTGTAGGCACTATAACTTTCACGCAAACCAATCAATAAAAAACACTTATTGGGATTTTAATTATTTATTTAATTTATTACAGGTAATTATATATCAAAAACATGTAGCAGAATACATTTTGGCCAAAATTTATGAAGAAATTTGATTGGATAGGTTTTATGGGAGAAAGTAAGAATAGTTCCTTCAAAATGTTCCACCTTTTTCGTTAAGATCACAAAAAACCCAGTGGTGATCAAATACCACCAAAAGAAAGCACTATGTGAAAAAAAAAATATATATAAATTTCATTTGTGTGACCACGCATTTCGCCAGTTAAAGCAGCGCAGTGCCAAATAGCAAAAAAATGGCCATGAAGGGGAAAAAAAAAATCTTCCGGAGCTCAAGTGGTTAATAAGTTTTCCACTCACCACTGTAGTCTGTGTAACCTTGATTGTATCCACCATAGTTTCCATAGTTGTAGTTTGAATAGTCATATCCACCATAACTGTTGTTATAATCATTGTAAGAGTTGCTTCCATAGCCTCCATATCCTTGATCGTAGTAGTTATTGTAACCTTGATTCCAGTTCTGACCTTGACCTTTAAGGGAATACATACATTAAAAATCACAGCACAATTAAGGTTGCTTAGGGTACCACTGCAATTTTTGCAAAAAGTTTTGCAAAGACTAGAACTATGTTTGTGGCGTCCCTATGGAGTGAATCTTTCTGGTTTCAATGATGAACATATCAAAAACCCAGACCACAATGAACCTGCAATTTCTTAACTTAAGTTTTGCCTGGCTCATACTACAGGAACAATCCACAATGCAACTTCTGCACTCAGGTGCTATGCTCGGGGAAAAGGAGTATCCTAGACTGACAGCACCTGGGATCTTGCTGCCCTCAGGACCATGGGTATCCAACAAGTACTGGAAGCGACAAACGAGGGCACACCAACCTAGTGCAATACTATTAAAACATTTGAAGAATAGAAAGGTAACATACATCATACTAAAATGTAGTAAAAAGAGCATGACAATATACTGCTTTGACGGGTAGCCTCCAGGTCATTGACTAATCCAAAGCAGCAGAAGGACCAGATGGGCATCCGTAATGGCTAAACTAACGTGTTTCCAGGGTTTGCCTTGGAACTGCATCAGCCCAGCCATTACAGATGCCATCTGGTCTACCTGCAGCATGGATTATAGTCCATGTCCTGGAGACTACTAGTCTATGCAGTATTTTGACATGCGCTTTTTACTACATGAACAGGCCCAATAAGCACCCAAATGCATGTCAAAATAAAGAATCTGCCAAGTCACGGTACTGGAGCAACTTCATGCTGCTGAATAGTAGACTGTCTTGTTAGAGCGATTTATGTTGCTTCCCAAGACTGCAGATTAAAAAACTTAAAGTTCCATCTCAAACACCACTCCATTGTGAGCAGTCTAGAAAGGTTTCCAACCTTATGGGGAAAAATACTAGATTTTTCCTTAAAGCACTCACCCCATAGTAAAAACTACCAGGATTTCAAGTCTGTTTCTTTTCATTCAATTCTTGTCCCATGTGACAAGAAATGGGTGTGTGGTCACTTGCCAGAAGGCAAATACAGCAGAAAAAACCCAATACCACTCTAGAATATTTTAATGGTCAATATTTCAGAGATTCCATCACATCTCCAAAAATCTGCAGACCAAAATAGTACTAACAAGAGGCCCTATTCTGTCCACAACTGTTTTGCTGACATAGGGCTTCACTTTTGTTTACACTTCACAATTCAATATAGGTTGGAAAGCATTTTATATACCTCTGCCTCTCCCCCTTCCACCACCTCGTGGTGTCACTGCACCTCCTCTTCCTCCTCCTTTTTGTTGTTGCTGCTGCTGCTGTTGCCTGTAGACTTCTTTAGGCTGTGCAACTTTGATTTCACACTAAGGGGAGAAAAAAAAAAAAAGGGTCACTAAATACATGGAATATTGAAAGCCAACATTGTAGAAAAGGGAGCCTTAGAGTTCATCATCTTACCTTCCCTGAGCCGATTTGGTGATATCGGCTTTCCAACAACTTCTTTACTGGTTCCTCATCTGTGTATGTGATGAAACAGAACCCTCTCCTTTCATTGGTCTTTGTGTCCATGGGAAGTTCAATGTTCTCAATCTACACAAAAAAAATTCCACAAAAATTTAGACCACATCCTACGCAGGCTCCAAAAAGTCCTTTGTAACATGCACATCAAGCTTTTGTCAATTAGGTTAAAAACAGCAACTGCATCCACAAGCCTAAAGTAAGGAAAGCGGAAAATTGGGTTTATGGGCTGTACTACAGTCCTTTGTCCAATTCCAGATGCTTCATACACAAGAAACCAAAACCCCTCAATAGGACTAGTCCAATATTTTACCTTTTGTCATGCTCAAACATGTTTATATGCCAGAAAGGCAGCATATTGCATTACTGTTTTCTACAGATTTACATGTAAAGTTCACCCCCCCCACCAGCCAAAGTTTACCAGCAATGAAAAAACCTTGTACAAAAGTTCCCTCTGAAGCCATAGAGTTTGTTTACTTACTTCACCAAAACCACCAAAGTAGTCCTTGATCTGTTCCTCTGTAGTATCAGGGCTTAGGCCACCAACAAAGACTTTCTTGGGAGGCTCCTTGCCTTTCAATGCCTTTGCTCTTTTGGGATCAATAAGTTTTCCATCAAGTTTGTGTTCCTTCAGCTCAAGTACCTGGAGTTTAATAAACGTAGAGTAATGGAATCAGGAAAAATAAAAAAAAAAATCTCAGCATTGATGTGGAGAGAAGCTCTACTTAAGTGATTTTTATTTTTAATCCTCACGCTGCTAGAATGAGTAAATAGATTTACTGGTTTTAAACATTTTTATATTTCTTCAGTTACTACCTAGTTTCTTGCCTAGGCAAATTATGTCAGATTACAGGAGTCCTCAGAAGGGGTTTTCTCAGTTAAAGCGGAGTTCCAGCCTAAACACACACTCACCTGTCCCACGGTCCAGCGATGCGGCTGCCTGAAGCCTCACTTCTCCCTCCCTGCTCTGTGGTGCCGGCATCACTGGTGTGGGCACCCGGCTGTGACAGTTTGTGGATTCACAACCGGGCACGCACTGCGCATGTGCAAGTTGCGCTACGCGTCGTGATTGGCCGGCAATCTTCTGGGACCTGACATGTCCCAGAAGATTGCAGGGAGGGAGGGGGGAGAGGAGAACTTCCGCTTAGGGCGCCGCAGTGCTCAGAGCGGAAGCGGGTACATGTCAAAACTAGGTACCCGCCCCCCCCCCCCCCAAAATGACATGCCAAATGTTGAGGCATGTCAGGGGGTTAGAACTACCTTTAAGCACACCTGAGCTAAGGACCGATACGTTTCCAAGAAATAAATGCTACATTGACTCAATTGCCCTCCCACAAGGTGGCCAGAGCCAGAAATGCTAGCTAGGGGGTTGTTTTTCAAAGGGATTTCCCAACAAAATAATGCATGCAGAGGGTTTTGCTTTAAATACTTAAAATGAATTAAATCACGTTTGTGGTGCTCAGATGCATTGAAGATCCACTTTAAAGTAAAACTACATTTCCACTACAAAACCCCCTAGCTAATCTAACTTTGGAAACCGCTACCAGCCATACTGGATTATCCCCTCCCCACTCAGAAAAGTCATCTTGTAAGTTTATTTATGAATTGTAAAAATATTGTATTTTTATGGTGCTTAACAGCGTAGGAAGCTCTGACCATATACTACTTCCAAGTTAAAGCACTGCCCTCACTGCAATTGGAAGTCTCTGTTGAACGCTAGTACGCTTTGCTTGAGTTAGAAAACAGCTGCTTGTGTCATACTTCCCAAATATTTCTCACTTTGTATGGCAAAACAAAAAACACTTACTTTGTCAACACTGATAGCCTCTTTAAAGAGAACAAAGCCAAAACCCCTTGATCGTCCAGTGACCGGATCTGTTTTAATCGTACAGTCAACCACTTCACCGAATCTCGACAGGTATTCTGTAAGATCTTTTTTACTTGTGTCCCAGCTGAGCCCTCCAATAAACATTTTCCTTTGAAAGGAGAGGGGGAGAAAAAAAAAAAACTGGTATTAGAAACAAAAAGCAATTTCAGCTGCACTCAATAGTCTGCACTTATACACATCGAAAATCGTATAATTCTGATCAATGCATGTTAAAACATGCAATAGATTAGAACAGGGATCACTAAACTATGGCCCTCCAGCTGTTGCGGAACTACACATCCCATGAAGCATTGTAAAACTCTGACATTCATAGACATGGCTAGGCATGATGGGAATTGTAGTTCCTGAACAACTGGAGGGCCATAGTTTGGAGACAACTGGATTAGAATGTACATGGATTTAACTGCAATTCAGTATGAAACCGGCCTAAATGCAGTGTTAAAGGTTTTGCGGGCATTTTTATAAAAAAAAGCAGCATTTTATTGACCTTCATACATCATATTGAAATCAGGGCAGTACTGAAATCAGACAGTTGACTAAATGCCACAATGGGAGGCACTCTTAGAAAAGATGAAATGCTGGATAAAGACTACACATCAAGGAAAGTGTTTGGGAGGAATCCTAGCTCTCTAAAGGAGATGCTGCTCCTTCCCTTCGCTAAATGTCAGCTCTGGGTCAGAAAAAAGGTCCATGGGGAGGAAGAAGATGAAAGGCTTAGTGTACCTTTGCATCCAGGTTCTCATGTCCCATTCTCTAACTCCCCCACTGGCCTGAATACCTGGGCATTCTTTTGTATATGGGTGGAGCCCACACAGCTGTGTCATCCAATCACAGGATCTGAATGGAAAGACTACAAGTCCCACCTACAACAAGAATCACAATGGACCACATTCAGCCAGTGTTTACTTCCTCCAGATTCACACCTGGAGGTTTTCATGGGCCTGGGGTAAAAGTTAGAGCCTGTATCTTGCACCCATGATCCACTGATCACAGGTGCAATGCTCTGCATGCGTGATTTAAAAAATATATAGAACACAAATAGTTGCTCAGTGGCATTTACTACATTTTCCAGAATGTGGACTATGGGGTTGATTTACTAAAATCTGGTGCAGCTCTGCATAGAAACCAGTTGAATTAGGAAAAAACAAAACAGGAAGCCAATAGGTTTCTATGCAGAGCTGCACTAAAAGTCTCTCCCCAGATGTAGTAAATTAACCCCCAATGCCTTTAAGATGCTCTGAGAAAGCTGGCACATAACAGACACTTGCAGAAGGCTAATCACACTGCAAAGTAAAAAGCTCTAGGGGGGGGCTGCTGGAGCAGATATGCATGGTAACCAATCAGCTTGCCTAAATAAGCTTCTACATTGAAAGATAAAGGGCGATTGGTTGCCATGAGCAGTTGCTATAGATCCTGCCTATGCCATTAAGCAGTCATAATGGAAGCGGTTATATTTAGAAGCTCTAGTACAGTGCGAGCGTCAGCGTATCACGGCTGTATACTTACAAGGGAAGGCTGGCGCGCTTACGTCACTCAGTAAGCCAACCAGAAGCAAGCGTGCGATAGCTCCGCCCGCTCTCTTCTTATTGGCTACTGCTGACGACATGCTATTTAGAATGAACGCAAATAGCACGGGCGCTGTTTAACAAAAGCAGCGGCAGTATAGATACCCCTGAGGGGTGGGGGACAATAATAGCCCTCCCCCCTCCGCTGTGTTCCCTCGCCCCCACCATCTTCCCTACAAGGCCGAGAGCGGCGCTCCC
Organism: Pelophylax lessonae; assembly: GCF_965119305.1. NCBI lineage: Eukaryota > Metazoa > Chordata > Amphibia > Anura > Ranidae > Pelophylax > Pelophylax lessonae. Next base: position 534,612,038 of record NC_138768.1, on the reverse strand, counting down.
CACACTCACCCATCATCTTGTTGGTTTTTGCTGGCGTTGATCTTGGCTCCTTCGGAGTACTCGTCCGCGTTACTGTACCCGCTCATGATTACACCAACGGCTAGCCACAAAGCCTACAAGGAAGAGACCTGACCCGTCTCCGCCACAGACAACAACGGAAAGGATCCTCCCGCAGCCCGCCCTCAGCTTATATATCAGGAGCGGGAGCCAATAGCTAGCCGCCATACTCTAGACGTCACGTGAGCGTGCTCCCCCTCTATTGGCTGAATACGGACCGGGGGGAGGCGGCACGACCGGAAGTGGAGAAGGTTGGGCGGGGGCTGCGCATGGGAGACAAAGGGGGGAGCTTGGAAATTGAGGATAGGTGCTGAGGTCGTGTGCACAAGGCCCGACTGGGAGGGTGGCTTCTTGTGTACGGTGTGTAAAATACAAGAAGGACGCCCGAGGTGTACAAGGGGCGCCTACTATACGTACATAGTGAACACTTACACGCGGCCGGTATCAGCGGTTGTGTGAGCTGCAGGTAGCCTCGTTGTCCATGTTAGCAGTGCAGGCAGTAGAAGCACATTGAGGAGAGTGCTCCCGCCTCCTCCTCACACTGCAGCTTCCGCCCCTCAGCTGGAGAAGCATGGGCTCACTTACCGTGCCTGCCTGTGTCAGCACTGTGCTCCTAGATATCGAGGGCACCACCACCCCGATTACCTTTGTCAAGGTAAGGGATCTCAGAGGACATGGGTAGCTCATATGTGCTGTCTGTTCATTCATAACTGCAAACCAATCGGCTACTATCTTTAGCTTCTTCAGTTAGGCTTTAAAAATAAAAGATTGAAGCTGATTGGTTGCCTCCAGCCTTCGAAAATTCCCTTTCGTTTCCAGCTGAGTGTGAGCAGGAATGGGGCTCATTCACACTCCTCCCCCATTGATCTTATTAGATCAGCCCTCGCTCAGTTTAACCACTTCAGCCCTGGAAGCTGTAAGGAAAAACCCAGAACTCATGGATTTCAGTAACATTTTGACTGTTGAAGCCAGATTGAAAATCATATTTATTTAGACAGACATGTTTGGGGAACAATGTTTATCAAATCCACAGAATGTATGTAAGGGCTCTTTCACACGGGCGTTCCGATCAGATCCGCCTGTCAGTTTTTTAGGTTCATCTGATCGCATGCCCCATTCAGCCCTATGGAGCAGCGGATGCCATCGGTGACATGTCCGATGCCATCCGCATCCGATCCTGTCCGTGAAATCCGGACGGATGGAAACTCTATTTTCCATCCGTCCTGGGGATCGGATCGGATGAGAGCGGACAGGCGGTCCGCGATTTCCCATAGAGAGCAGCGGGGCTCTGACACCTCCCTCTCCGCACACAGAGCGGAGACGGAGCTGTCATCCGCCGGCTCAGCGGGGATCGGCGGATCGATCCCCGCTGAGCAGAGCACGGTCCGCAATGGAATGTGGACCATGTGAAAGAGCCCTAACTGAATTGCTCTCCAAACATGTCTCTACCTACATGTTTGTCTAAGGCTGCATTCACATATCAGCTTATTGATCGCGGGCAGAATCGCCACGATTCCGCCCGCGATCCGGAAATCATTGTAAATCGCGGAACGCCTGTGCGTTGCCCATGATTTGCAATAGCACCCCAAACGCTGTGCGATGTTGCCGCGATTTCCGCCTGCCAAATCGCGGTAACATTGCGCTAAAAAAATCGCGGGACGCATTACACCCTAAAAAGTACAAAAGCTTCTTTGGAGCGTAATGCGTCCCGCGATTTTTTTTGCACAATGTTACCGCGATTCGGCAGGCGGAAATTGCGGCAACATCGCCCAGCGTTTTGGGTGCTATTGCAAATCATGGGCAACGCACAGGCGTCCCGCGATTTGCAATGATTTCCGGATCGCGGGCGGAATCGCAGCGATTCTGCCCGCGATCAATACGCTGACATGGGAATGCAGCCTAAATAAAAACAATTTTCAATCTGGCTCCAGCAGTCGAAATGTTACGGAAACCCATGAGTTCTGGGTTTTTCCCTTACAAAGCTTTTACCCCCATAATGATCAGGTCATTTTTTTTTTTTCGATACTGGCTGCAGTGCGTTACTTTAACTGACAATTGTGTGGTCGTTTCTTCCCCCCCCCCCCCCCCACAAATAGAGCTGTCCTTTGGTGGTATTTGATCACCTCTGCGGTTTTTATTTGTTGCGTTATAAACAAAAAAATAGAGCGACAATTCTGAAAAAAACTATTGTTTACTTTCAGCTATAAAACATTTCCAATAAAAAAAATGTAAAAAATCAAATTTTTTCATCAGTCTATACCAATATGTATTTTGCTACATATTTATTTTTAAAAACAATTCAAATAAGCGTATATTGGTTTGCACAAAAGTTATCGCATCAACCAGCTATGTGATATTTTTCTGGCCTTTTTCTTTAATTAAATTTTTTTTTTTTACTAGTATTTGCGGCGATCAGACTGTGACATCGCGCTGGACAAATTGGACACCTGACTGACACGTTTGCCACTTTTTTGTGAACTAGTAATATTATTACAGTGATCAGGGCTAAAAATAGGCACTGCTACTGTACTAATGACACTGTCAGGAAAGGGGTTAACACCAGGGGCGGTTAAAGGATTAAATGTGTGCCTAGGTGGTGCTTTCTAACTGTGGAGGGGTTGCTCTGGCTGAGTGAAGACAGATCTGTGTTCCTGCTTAGCAAGAACACAAAATCTCTATTCCCCTATCAGAACGGCGGTCTTCCTTGTTTACATAGGCAGATTGCTCTTCTGCCTCTCTGAGGTACAGAGAACAGAACTCCCCAGTAACCGGCCACCTTTTTTAGTTTAAATTGAAAGTACTATTTTTTTTTTTCAAACTCGTTTTTTGTACAATTGTCTTTTTCGCCTTTTTCCGCTTGTGCAGCCAGCCCCCGCGTAACAATTATAGATAACCTATATGGTTCATTCATCCGAGGTTGCCGCTTGCTATACAGAAGACATTTTTTTCCTCCTTCCTAATTCTGACCTTTTTAAAATCCCAGAAGAGCGCAGAAGCGTTCTCCCATTTAAATGATGAAATTCAAAACTGCGGCCGGACGGCGGCTGATGGACAGAGAGGAGGGGGGGTAGACTAGGGCCGAACTCCCCAGTAACGGACCACCGCCGCGCCTGGATGTGACGTCAGCTGCGGGCGGTGCGTCTGTACAGGGGCTGCGGCGCGCTGTGATAGATACAGAGAACTCCCCGGCCTGGATGTGACGTCAGCTGCCGGGCGAGGAAACGGGCGGTGCGTCTGTACAGGCCAGGGGCTGTGATAGGATAGTACCTATCCTATCACAGCCCCTGGCCTGTACAGACGCACCGCCCGCTTCCTCTCCCGGCAGCTGACTGACGTCACATCCAGGCCGGGGAGTTCTCTGTACCTATCACAGCGCGCCGCAGCCCCTGTACAGACGCACCGCCCGCAGCGGACGTCACATCCAGGCGCGGCGGTGGTCCGTTACTGGGGAGTTCGGTTCCTGTGCGGCGGACTACGAGCTGGCTGGAGCCCCAGGGTGTGTGTAGTTACACAGGGGCTGGCTGAACAAGCAGAAAAAGGCGAAAAAAACATAGTACTTTCAAGTTCTAATATCAAACGTTTCATCGTTCAATTTTTTTATTGCTATCGATCACGTGACTATCGCGATACACATCGGTATCGTTTTATCGCCCAGCCCTAGTGGGAACCAGCGTTCCTGCTGCATGATTTTAAAAATCACGATTTTCACGTGTCATATAGGGAAGCCCATTCACTTGATGCGCGTTTGTCCATCAAAAAGAAGCTCCTATGGTATGCCCAATATTTTTTGTTTTGTATAACTACATGTTTTGAATTCAATAAAAATAAGAAACTACAAAAAGAAGTCCCTGCACCTTTTAAGTGGGATTATGACTTTTACCTATAGGTACAGTAAATATCTCCTCAACGTGCACCATTTAGGAGATATTTACTTCTGATACAGCCAGTGATGTCATGGGCGCGTGTGCTCAAGCAACGGCATACTGAAGAAAGGAAAAAGCTGTTTCAGGTGTATAGTGTGTGGTAATTGCCAGGAGATAGGATATCCCATAGAGTGCTGGCCCCGGCCCGCCTCCGTGGGAACACTTGTAGAAAAAGAAATAGTCGCACATCCAGGGATTCCAATAAGTTTCAAATACCTTTAATTCCAAAATGTTGCAAGTGATGACACCAAAGACACCAACATGAAGTCTCGTAGACGCGTTTCACACATACATCTTGTGCTTAGTAATTAATGATTAAGCACACAATGTATGTGTGAAACGCATCTACGAGACTTCATGTTGGTGTCTTTGGTGTCATCACTTGCAACAGGTATTTGAAACTTATTGGAATCCCTGGATGTGCGGCTATTTCTTTTTCTACAAGCAACGGCATACCGTGCTGTTTCTTCAGAGTCCTGTGCCATGTACAGCAGCTCCTGCGCATGCGCGGGAGTGACGTCATCGCCACTCACACAGCTGGAGTCCAATAAACCCTGAAGGAAGACCGAATGGAGAAGGGGGTTTTTGTTTTAAAGGATAAGTTCACTCTTGGGAACATGTTCCACCCAACTTTAGGGTTGAACATGTAACATGTTTCCAGTGGTGCAACCGTCGCCAGCTGCCCCCTTCCTGTGGCAGCAGTATGGGGAGAAGTTCCCCGTACTAGCTGCCAGTTTTTGAACAGGGCTCCACACACACGGCCGCGTAATTCATACACAGTGCTCTGTGTGTCTGAATGCACTACAAGTCCTGACATCTTTAGCGGCTGTCGGCTTGTAGTTCTCAATGAACTACCATGGCGATGTGGAGGGTTTGGTAGTTCATTGAGTGTTCCTGTCAACGAGTATCAGCTTGCCCATACACTGACGGTGTGCAGGAGATGCAATGCTTTCCAGGCTCCTGCAACAAAAAATAATACACTGAACAAAATTATAAACGCAACACTTTTGTTTTTGCCCCCATTTTTCATGAGCTGAACTCAAAGATCTAAGACTTTTCTATGTACATAAAATGGCCTATTTCTCTCAAATATTGTTCACAAATCTGGCTAAATCTGTGTTAGGGCTCTTTCACACGGCCGCTCCGTGTGTCTGCAAATCATCCTATTTTTTTGCGGATGATTTGCGGACATAATGTAAGTCTATGGCATTGCGGATGTCAGCGGAATACCATCCGCTGACATCCGATTTTCTTCCTGTCAGTTCTGTTCCGTTTTTTGGAACTGAACAAAACCCTATTTTTGTTCCGTTCAAAAAACGGAAAGGAAGGAAAATCGGATGTCAGCGGTGTCATCCGCTGACATCCGCAAACCCCCATAGACTTACATTATGTCCGCATATCATCCGCAAACGGATGGGATAATATGCGGGCATACGGAGCGGATGACAGAAATGTCATCCGCTCCGTGAAAAAAAAAAAAAAAAAAAAGGACCGCAGCGGAGCTCTCACACGGAGCGGCCGTGGGAAAGAGTCCTTAGTGAGCACTTCTCCTTTGCGGAGATAATTCATCCACCTCACAGGTATGGCATATCACAATGCTGATTAGACAGCATGATTATTGCACAGGTGTGCCTTAGGCTGGCCACTCTAAGATGTGCAGGCCAATAAAAAAGGCCACTCTAAGATGTGCAGTTTTATCACACAGCACAATGTCACAGATGTCACAAGTTTTGAGGGAGCGTGCAATTGGCATGCTGACTGCAGAAATGTCCACCAGAGCTGTTGCCCATGAATTAAATTTTAATTTCTCTACCATAAGCCATCTCCAAAGGCGTTTCAGAGAATTTGGCAGTACGTCCAACCGGCCTTACAACCGAAGACCACGTGTAACCATACCAGCCCAGGAACTCCACATCCAGCATCCTCACCTCCATGATTGTCTGAGACCAGCCACCCAGACAGCTGCTGCAACAATGGGTTTGCATAACCAAAGCATTTCTGCACAAACTGTCAGAAACCATCTCAGGGAAGCTCATCTGCATGCTCGTTGTCCTCATCGGGGTCTCGAACTGACTGCAGTTCGTCGTCGTAACCGACTTGAGTGGGCAAATGCTCACATTCGATGGCTTCTGGCACTTTGGAGAGGTGTTCTCTTCACGGATGAATTCTGGTTTTCACTGTACAGGGCAGATGGCAGACAGCATGTATGACGTCATGTGGGTCAGCGGTTTGCTCATGTCAACGTTGTGGATCGAGTGGTGGCCCATGGTGGCGGTGGGGTTATGGTATGGGAAGGCGTATGTTATGGACAATGAACACAGGTGCATTTTATTGATGGCATTTTGAATGCACAGAGATACCGTGATGAGATCCTGAGGCCCATTGTTGTGCCATTCATCCACGACCATCACCTCATGTTGTAGCATGGTAATGCACGACTCCATGTTGCAAGGATCTGTACACAATTCCTGGAAGCTGAAAATATCCCAGTTCTTGCATGGCCAGCATACTCAACGGACATGCCACCCATTGGGCATGTTTGGGATGCTCTGGATCGGCGTATTTGACAGCCTGTTCCAGATCCTGCCAATATCCAGCAACTTCACACAGCCATTGAAGAGGAGTGGTCCAACATTCCACGGGCCACAATCAACAACCTGATCAACTCTATGCGAAGGAGATGTGTTGCACTGCATGAGGCAAATGGTGGTCACACCAGATACTGACTGGTTTTGGACCCCCCCCCAATACAGTAAAACTGCACATTTTAGAGTGGCCTTTTATTGTGGCCAGCTTAAGGCACACCTGTGCAATAATCATGCTGTCTAATCAGCATCTTGATATGCCACACCTGTGAGGTGGAGGGATTATCTTGGCAAAGGAGAAGTGCTCACTAACACAGATTCAGACATATTTGTGAACAATATTTGAGAGAAATAGGCCTTTTATGTACATAGAAAAAGTATTAGGTCTTTGAGTTCAGCTCATGAAAAATGGGGGCAAAAACAATAGTGTTGCGTTTATAATTTTGTTCAGTGTAAATGCCCATTTTTTTACCTGCAAAAAATGTGGTAATTTTTTTTTTTTTTTAAAAGTGAACGTATCCTTTAACCAGTTCTGGACCGGAAACATATGCCACCTTAACCTCCCTGGTGGTATTCCCGAGTGTGGCTTGGGGTTAATTTTCAGTGCCAAAAGTGGTAACCCCGAGCCACACTTGCATTGCAGTGGGGCGGAAATGACTTAGCTACGCACGACGCGTTTCGCTCCTGATGACGTCAATGGTGACGAAACACATCGTGCTTAGCTACATAATTTCCGCCCCACTGAAACGCAGATCCGGCCGCTGATACGCATAGCGTCCCGGAAGCAGCCACTAACGAGGGTTTTGCAGCCCCTACTGCCCTGATTGCCTGTTTACCAGTCCTTTTTAATGTGAGTACATTGATTTATCTTAATAAAGAATAGTATTTCAAACGGTACATAACTATATGAGGCCTTCTTCTTACATATTACCTCGGACATATACCTACCATATGATGAATGGGGATATGAGGCTGTACCAACCATATTGAGTATATATTGTATGTGAATGAGATGATCCAGGGATCCCTTTCTCCACGAGTCCAGTGTACAGGAACCACCTGACAGAGGATACTTATTAATACCCTAAGGCTTATTACCCCTGTAGGGGTCCCTAATTCTGCTGAGTGCGGGATATATTGGAGGGGTGCACCGTTCCTTCACCTGGCACCTAGCACTCGGACCACCCCGAATATCACCCATCAGAATTGTTGAAGCACAGTTTCCAAATTTCCAGCACTTTATGGACTTTTGACCATTTATTTATTGCATCACTATTTATTTCATATCAGTTTCACTATATCACCTACAATTAATTAATAATAATTTCCTACATTTGTTTTTTATAATTGCTATAATCCAGTGACCACTTTAAGTCATTACACTTTGGCACGTTATATGTGTATATATTCACTGGAGCACTGTCTATATATATTTATAATATTTATTATATACATTTTAATTTATTTATTTATTGATTTTTATATATTTTTTGGCTTACTTAGCTTTATTTAATCCTGGTTTTCTTCCTATAAACCAGTGAATCACTTTCACTTGTGTACTTTATTTATTCACATTTCTTCTTTTTTATCACCCATATTGGTTTCCATTGCATATATTTTTTGTGTACTGTTATTTGATATTTGTACATGCCCACTAGCACTTTATTTTAATTATACATAGTTCAGTGCGAAGGCACATTCCTTCCTATATTTATTCCATATTTATTCATCACCTATAGGCAGCGCCACCTACCTCACCTTACCCTATATTTACTAATATAGTCCTTTTGGACTATATTTTGAGGTTGGCTGCAGCCAATTCCTTGTCCAAAAGCGCAGAATTTTCTATCTTCATTTCGAGTGCTTTGTGCCTGGAAAATTTTGAAACACCATTGCGTCCAAAAAGCGTATTTTTTTTTTGCACAAAAGCGCTTTTAGACGAACTGAAAAAATAGCGACTGCGAAACGGAGTTACTTGAAGAACTGAGCGATTTGTGGGAAAATTCGTCATCAGGTACGGAAAGTGACGACAGCGACGATTCTGATGTCTCTTTCTGGCCATACGTCATTTCTCGCAGCCGAGTCAGCCTGCCGCAGTAAAACTGCGGCGGGCAGTCGGCAAGTGGTTAAGGTAGGTTTGACATATTGTGCTAGTGTGCGAAACATACTAGCACATTATGACATTGCCTTGCAGGATTTAAAAAAAATCCAAAAACAGCGGTTTACTACCGCTTTAAGGGCGACAATTACTTGATCAAGTATGGGGGTGCGCATACCCACACATCAAAGCCCCGGGAGGGCAACTATGTGACTATACTCTACAAGACTCTGGTCCGGCCACATCTCAAGTATGCCGTCTAGGTCTGGGCACCGGTCCTCAGGAAGGATGTGCTGGAACTGGAGAGAGTCCAGAGAAGGGCAACAAAAATAATTAGGGGAATGGAGGACATCAGCTATGAGGAAAGACTACAAGCACTGAATTTATTCTCTCTGGAGAAGAGACGCTTAAGAGGGGATATCATATCATTGTACAAATACTGTACTGGCGATCCTAGCATAGGGAACAAACTTTTCAGCGAAAGGGAATATAAAAGACACGCAGCCATTCACTAAAATTAGAAGAGGAGCCGCTTAACCTTAAATTGCGTAAAGGGTTCTTTACTGTCAGAGCGGTAAGGATGTGGAATTCTCTTCCAAAAGCAGTGGTATCCGCAAAGAGCATCAATAGTTTCAAAAAACTATTAGATGGGCACCTTAACGACCACAACATACAGGGGTATACAATGCACTATTGACAGCACACACTTACCATAGGTTGGACTGGTGTCTTTTTTTCAGCCTCACTAACTATGTGACCTAACGTTTATTAGGATTTTAATAGATGGTAGGATTATTGTATGTAGTGTTTAAAGTGATTGCAAAGGTAAAGATTTTATAAAAAAAAAAAAATAACAAACATGTTATACTTACCTGCTCTGTGCAATGGATTTGCACAGAGCAGCCCCCATCCTCCTCTTCTCGGGTCCCCCACCAGTGCTCCTGGCCCCTCCCTCCTTCCGGGTTCCTTCACAGCAAGCAGCTTGCTCTGAGGGCACCCAAAAAGGCGCTCCCTGAGCCGCGGCTCTGTGTATGCATTTACACACGGAGCCACAGCTCGGCCCTGCGTCTCCTGATTGGCTCACTGGCTGTGAGTGACAGCAACTGGAGCCAATGGCTCCTGCTGCTGCATCTCAGCCAATCAGGAGGGAGAACCTCGGTTCTCATGCTCGTCGCTGAATCGAGATAGAGCTTAGGTAAATTTTGGGGAGGGGGGGGGGGCTGTGGGTGGAGCTGCACAGTGAATGTTTCCCAAGTCAACTTCCAGGACGGTCACATGAGAGATAGGCTCCTCCTCCTGCAGGAATCACAAGCACAGATAGATTTCAAAGAGGCCGCCCACTGGCTGCCCATCAGTTCTTGTGTTTCCTGTCCTGCAAGCTGAAGATGACATTCATCCCGTTTGTTGTTTTTTACCTTGTCCAAGGCAGGTGTCTCTGGACATCTCCTCCCTCTGCCTGGGTTCAGCTGGTGAGGTCACCGGTACTCAGGCTCTTGGGTTGAGGGATGGAGAACTCCTTGGGATGAGTTACTGTATTTATATTACTATAATATATTACTATATTATAATATAGTAATACTATATTACTGTATCTCCATTCGTACCCGTCACTATTACGTGACAACGAATGGGAAAGCAAAACAATACTACACCGACCAGGATCGATGGATCAGCGCTCACTGCAATCACATAATGAAGGACTGTACATACAGTAATGTTATATATGGCACATAGTCATAAATCCAAAAAACCTGTCCGCAGGTGTGCTTCAGTGTGGTGTCCTGGGTTGAAAGAGGAGATGGTCTCTGTAGTATATGTGGGGGAGGGAGTCCAATTATGTTGAGGTGCAAGACCGGCTGCTCCTAGAAGAGGTGAGGGATCCCTCCAGACATGCAGAATAAAAGAAACAAGGGCGACAGTTCAGAGTAGTGGTCAAATGAAAAACAAATTTATTGCAATGCACTTACATTTAAGAGAAGCAACATCAGCATTCAGGTGAAAAGCATGGATCCCCAATGATAGGTGCCGAGGGTGGTTGGGACGCAAGCACCCAGCCACAGGGCTGGATGGTCCGGAGATCCCGAGGGAAGGGGATCTCGCTGTGCCTCCTCCTGGGGACATCCGCGGCACACAGCCGCAAGCCGGATGCAGCGTCACAAGACACTGCCGGTTCCTCTGCGGAAGTCGGCAGGAGACAGCTGAGACTGTGGAGAGGGCAGGCTGCAACGTCGTTTCAGAGGATCAACCTCCTTCGTCAGGACGTTGCGGCCCGCCCTCTCCACAGTGACAATGACATAATCAGACCGCCAGGGAAGTTAAAGGGGGAAAAAGTTTGAGGTTAAAGTGCAATTCGTGATTCATCAGACTAGGCCACCTTCTTTCATTGCTCTGTGGTCCAGTTCTGAAACTCACATGCCCATTGTAGATACTTTTGTGTAGACACGGGTCATCATGGGCACCCTGACCTGTCTGCAGCTACAAAGCTCCATACACAACATGCTGCGATGCAAGAATGGTTTGAGGAACACAACAACAAGTTTGAGGTGTTGACTTTGCTTCCAGATTTCCCCAATGATATAAAAGTAAACATGATTTATCAGACCAGGCCACCTTCTTCCGTTGCTCTGTGGTTCAGTTCTGCTTCTCACGTGCCCATCGTAGCCATTTTTGGTTGTGGACAGCATGGGCACTCTGACCAGTCTGCAGCTACGCAGCCCCATACACAACAAACTGCGATGTCCATTTTTTTCTGCTTTCAAAAGTATAAACTTGACCGGATGGGTAATACGGTTAACTTATCCTTTAATTGACTTTGTAGTCCTAAATCTAAGGCAAGCCATAGACAGTGCAAATGTCTTTCCTGCAACTACGGATTATTTGCACTTATCCCCCATCAACACAGACATTGCTGGCAGGGGGCAGGGGCAGCTGTCCCCGCCAGGAGAAGACAGTGATTATTGCTAGCGGCTAAAGCAGCCGCTAGTGATAATCGCAAGTGAAACTGGCAGGCTGGCTTTACCCGAGTTGATCGATCGTTTGATTAACTTGGCACATTCAGATTGCCCACACACGGTTCGAATCTTGGACGGTTCCTGCTGAACTGGCCGAGATTTGAACTGTCTATGGCCAGCCTACCACAGCAGTGTAGGCCAAACATTTAATAAACCTTTCAGTTGGGGCAGCCATGTTTTCTTCTATGGAAAATATATTTTGAGAACATCTATTGTGGTCATTCCAGGCACCACAGATAGCCAAGTGCTGTCCAGACCCAATTGAAATGTAGGTACTGAATTGAGTGAGTAACATCTTAGAACATATTCTCCTATCAAAGTCATAAGGGGTGTCCTAGATACTCTATAAATATGTCTCGCAGTACTGTGACAAATGATGGAACTTGGGGAAAATTCATGTACTTCTGACTGCATATACACCTCCAGAAAAGTGTGACGAATTTTATTACCCCTATTTGTTTTTGAAGCTTGGTGTGACTTAAGGGCCATACACACTTGATGAAAATCGGACGAAATATCCTCCGATTTTTCTCTGTCTTCTCAGCGTTCATTACCGTTTTTAGTCGACAGTGCATAAATGTTCACTAAATTTCTCGTCCAAATTTTTCTTTTTTTTTTGGCACATTTGTTCCCAGACTTCCTGGTTGTCAGCAACTTCAGATCATGCGCAGTCTTTCGTATCCGATTTTTCACGGACGTACTGCATACACATTAAACGAAAATCGGCCGGACGAAAACATTTTTGGTGTTTGTCCCTCCGTTTTTTTTTCGTTGAAAATGTCGGCATCGGCTGCTGAAAGTTGTGTACACACTAGGCGAAAATCGGACGATTTCACATCGGGCGGGAATTTTCGGCAGATTTTCTACTAGTGTGTACCCTGCTTTAGGCCCCTTTCACACGATCGGACCGATAAGGTCCGCCTGTCCATTTTTCAGGTGGACCTGATCGGGCCACCCATTCTCCTCTATGGAGAGGTGGATTTCAGGGGAGATGTGTCTGCTGACACCCGTCTGTTATCTGATCCGACAAGATCCGCTCAAAACAGACGGATGGCGATACGTTCGCCATCCATCCAGCGGGTCGAATCAGATGAAAACGGCATGCTGTCTGTTTTCATCTGATCTCCCTATAGAGGAGAACGGAACTCTGACGGGTCTGTCTCTGCACAGTGAGTGGAGACGGACCTGTCATCCGCCTGCTCAGCGGGGATCAACGGAGCGATCCCCGCTGAGCTAGCGGAGTCTGCCGATCGGATCCGCCCCGTGTGAAAGGGGCCTGTTTTCCTTTTATTGAAATACAGCCTTTTAGTTACAAAATAGTAACAAAGGGGGAAGTATATGAGCAACAAGACACAACTACCATCTGTCTCATGTAAATGACTTCCACTTACAATGGGAAGGAATTGTGTTACTGATATTCCTAGGGATCAATAGATGACCTGTTGACCTCATGTGATTTAGCAGTGGAAAGAAAATGTGAAGACACCAAAAATTTTTTTTTTTGGTGAAACTGGCATAAGATCATACATTAGGCTTTTATTACTCTAACATGTATAAAAGACCTGCTGATAATAAAGCAAGTATTTGTTATCCAATGCAGGCAAACATACCAATCTAAAGTGTATGTTTTGATTCCCTCTAGTTTTGGTTAATTGTACATTTGCAGTTGAATTTATAAACATGGAAAACCTAATTGTTTGCTTTGTGTTGAAGGTACATTAAAATTAGCCTATGATTTGGTCTCCCTCAAGGCTGTTAATTAGTATGCACACCTTGTAAAATAATATGGTTTAAGAATGTTTCCTAGTATCGGGAGCCATTGAACATAAAGGATCCCTTGGGCTTTTTTTTACTGCGAATATAAATTCCCTAGTCCTAGCCATTGTGTTTAAACAAAGAAAGCCAAGGCCTTTTTGGGCAACCCCACCATAAGCTGATTTGCATATATAGAGGCACAAAAATGGTAATATGCATCTTAGATTAAAAAGAATCTTCTATTCTGATTTTATCTATAGAAAAGTGTTTTGGAGATTAATTAACTCTAATTTTACATGTAAACAATTGATTAATGTATTAGTAATAAAATATAAAGGACTATTGATTAATATTTTTTTTTTTTAAATGTGTGCAGACGTCCGTAATGAATTATATTGTTTTACACAGGAAATTTTGTTCCCTTACATTCAAGACAATGTTAAAGAATATTTGGAGAATCACTGGCAAGAAGAAGAGTGCCAGGAGGATGTTCAGCATCTAAGATTACAGGTTGGATTCATCATTGATCTATAGTTGACCACACATGTTACAATCTGATTTTATAATCTCCTTTAGATTTAAGCCCCGCACACACGTACCGATTGTCGGCCGCAAATATTCGGCCGCCGACCGATCGGCTGATTGTAGGCTTGTTAGTATGATGCTTCCGACAGCCGACATCGCATTTTCGGCCGAACAGAATCTGTCCTGCAGGCATTAAAATTTTTGTAGGCCGACAACAGAACGGCCGATTGTTCGCCAGTCAGTACAGATTTCGGCCGACAATCGGCAGATTTGCAAGACTGGGCATGCTCAGAGAAGAAAAAAGACACGGAAAGTTAACCATCACATGACATCACTTCTGCAGTCGGCTGTTGTTGGCCGACAAAATTCGTGTGCAGTCTTTTGCACTTTTCAGCGGACAGGACAGCCCTGGACAAAAGACGGCCGATCGTTCAGCCGACGATCGGTACGTGTGTACGGGGCTTTAGGAAAACCTGTGTAGTAAAAGATCCTACCTGATTGGATAGATGTTCAGTAGCTGTATTAGCTAGTTCCTCATATTACATGGTTTTGGCAAATCTAAAGTTGATCGCACATAGATTTATTGTCAGATTGTAAGGTGCATGGTGACCATTATGCTTGTGATACATAAGTTACAGTTGGCTGGTTACTCTCAGCTTATGCAGCAATCGTGTGTGCGCTCCTCTAGACCTTTCCTGACATTCTAAGTAGATCAAATAGCAGACTTGTCATATGATATGCATTTCTTCTCCAAGATAAGTCACTATCAACGTTGTAAGGTGTTACGTCTCCTTTAACTAAAACATGTATCATGTATGTAACTCTAAATAATATTTCTCTTTCGTTCATTGACGGACACAGCTCCTAATATTCATAACCATTGGGTTATACCATTTGCTGCTCAGTGATTGCAGTATTTTAGTCTGCATCTCCCCAAGGTAATACTTAAAATCTGGCCTGTTAGTGTGCCCTGAGGACATGCGTTGAGAAACACTGGGTTATACTGCCTCCTACAGGAGTAGGACACTAGGTAGAAAATAATTCTGGCAACATCCATTGGCAGTCCAAGGGGGTATACTCCCTCTCTATGCTATAGCCACTCAAACTATTTCCTTGCTGGGATCTTTGGTCCTGGCAACATTTTTTAGATAGAACATTTTTTTTCTCCTGGATTTTTTCTTGTGAGATCTACAATCAACTGCTGGATTGGACGATGGGCTGGATAATCTAGATCCAGTGGTCACCCCAGTCTAGCCAGCGAGCACACGCAGACCTCAGCTCAGCGCTAGGTTGGCCGTGACATAGCCCCACTGGACGGGGGCTGGCCTGCGAGTTAAATGTCCCACAAGGTCGCATATGACTAGGTCTCAGCCAGAGTCGCAGCTTTCCTCCTGGCCGACAGCCCCCCATTTCGATGGAGAGGAGAGGGGTTCTGTGCCCGCCTGGTTCCTGATATGGTGAGTAGCTGTCCCCCCTCTCCCCCTGGAGGGTTTTAGGGTGGACAGGGGCCCCTCCTTGGGACGGTCAGACCCCCCAGTTTCCCTTCTTCCTGCAGGCACCCCCCTTGCCAAGTCCCTCTTCCTGTTCCCCCCCTCCACGCTGGAGCTATTTGGGTGGTCTGGCCACTTTCCTGGAAAGGGGAAGGGCGCTAACAGCCCCAGTGATGGGGCTGGGGGGTGCGGCGCCGGCGACCGGATGATCGATTGTGCGAAGGGGGGGGGTTGTACCTGGTGGGGGCTCCTGCCAGGGCCCGCCGTCCTGCCTGGATCTGTCCTTGAGGCCTGGTCTCCCAACTGGGTCCCTGTAAGCCTCATGGTGCCACGCGGGGCCGCCATTTTGTTGTAGCCTGTGTTTTTCTATATATGGCGCCATGTTTGTGTAGTCCGGCCGCCATTTTCTTGTGGTTTGCCATTGGAAATAGCAGCGGCCATGACAGTGGAGCCCTGTGGGCGGCCATTTCGGCAGTGGGAGCCCCTCCCCCATCCCCTGGTGCTGATTCCTGGATCATTTCACTTTCTGATTGCCACACGTGCAGATTCTCCTGGTGGCTGCAGGTGACTTTTTCTGTGGGTGGGGAATCTGGTGGGGTCCTCTCCCTCTCTGCTTTGGATCACTCGGTGCTTTGTCTGATCGAGTGGGCTAAGCTTTTACACCGTAACCTGGAGGGGTAACAGCTTCCCCCTGCCTTTGCTGAGCTGGCAGACCAGCTGGTCCAGGGGCTGCAGTTTATCTGTGATGCCCCTTTGGATGTTGCTCCCCTGATGGCTCGCCTCTTTTGGCAGTCGTCCTTCGGTGTGTTTTTTGGCTCAAGTGCTGGTCTGCTGATCTGACTTCAAAAAAGGTCTTGACTGATCTTGCTTTTCAAGGAAATCGCCTGTTTTGAGCTACCCTGGATGACATCATTAAAGGTCTCCCAGGAGGCAGAGTACTTTTCTTCCGTAGGCTATTAAGGGCATGGGACCTTGTCTTAGACATGGGCCTTTCTTCTCAGCTCATAAGATGTTTTATTGTCCCTCTGGGTCGACCGACAAGGGGACAAAGCCTTTCAGGGCCTCTTCTGGAGGATCCAAAGGAACCTGCTCTGGAAAGCCAGGATCTGGCTTCTCCAGACCCGAGGACAAGGCTTCTTCTGCATCAAGGTGCGCTCTCACCTGTTTCGGGGGTGGGGGGACGTCTTCACTGGGTTCCGAGCCCGTGGGCTTCCCGGGTGCAAGACAAGTGGGTCCACAAAGTCGTTCGGTCAGGTTACAAGATCAAGTTTCACTCTTGTCCCCCGGCAAGACCTTTTCCTTCCAACTTGTGCCTGTCCCCAGACTGCTTACAGGGCCTGTTTCGGGCCATACAAGACCTGTTCCTTCCAAGAGGTGATTGTCCTGGTTCCGCCTTAGGAACATTTTCACGGTTTTTACTCAAACCTGTACACAGTTCCAAGGAAGGAAGGCAAAGTGCGTCCAATCCCTGACCTTAAGGCGCTAAACTGCTTTGTGCGGGTACAGAAGTTCAGAATGGAGTCCATGTGAACAGTGGTGTCATCCCTGCGTCAGAAGGATTTCCTCGCCTCTATCGATATCAAGGATGCCTACCTTCACATTCCAATATGTGCCAGTCATCATCGTTTAACCTGCTTTGCTGTGGAAGAGGATTATCATTTTGTGGTGTTAACCTTTGGTCTCGCATCTCCTCTGCTCTTCACAAAAGTGTTAGCTCCGGTGCTAGCTTTGCTACGCCAATGGGGGATCGCTGTACTGGGCTACTTGGACAATCTCCTTCTGCTCTGGTGGAGAACCTGGAGGAGAACCTGGAGATCACAATATGAACTCTGCGGGAGTTTGGCTGGATTCTGAATTTTCAGAAGTCTTCTCTGGTTCTGTCCACAAAGCTGGACTGTCTGGGCCTGACTCTGGACTCAGCCTTAGTCAGAGGGCTCCTTCCTCTGGACATACTCCAGAAATTGCAGGCCGCAATTTGCCTCCTGATGTCCAACAAATGGTCTTCCCTCCAGACTTGCATGCGGGTGGTAGGCCTGATGGTGTCTACCTTCGAGGCGGTTCCGTTTGCACAGTTCCATACGAGGGCCCTGCAAAGGAAACGTCTGACCAAATGGGACAAGACTCCACAGTCACAGAACAAAAAACTTGAAAAAAAGCTGTTTAAAAATATTATTAATTTACTATCAGGGGAAGGAAACCCCAGAGGAAAAAATATAATAAATTTGATAAATTCATGCATTCCACTCCTTTAAAAAAAATATGTATGGTCGATTTGTTATCCTCCTTAATTACATAAAGCAAATAATTAACAGCAAATCTTCACCTAGCAAAAACAGGACACAATGTACATATGCCGAAAGAAAAAAAATGTAAAACATTTACTAGCTAAATCAAATAACACCATCTAGTGGGGGACTGTGGAATGGCCATAGTAAATGGAAAAGTACATGGAACCTCTCATAAATATGAAGGGGGACTCCAAAAAACTGAAAAAGATGTGTTAACATGCACTGCGTGACTAATCACTACATGGGTATTATTGCTGAAAAACTGGCCACAAAAATTGCAACTATTATACACGGTAACATAAAAATACTAAAACATGTATACCAAAACTGAGAATGAAACATTGGAAGGGAGAGGATCTAACCTCTAATAAAAACGTACGAAAAATATACAAAACAAAAAATGTACAAACTAATATTCTGAAATAAAAACAATTTAAATCAAATTCTATGTTTAGTCCCTTGGGGACCATGGTGTCCATCCCAAAAATCCACCATGATTCCCTCTGGCTGAGGTTTTTGAACCCCTCCAATCTCCAGTGAACCTTTCATAACCCCAAAAACTGTGTGCTAATCTAAAGTGGTTAGATAAAGAGTGTTTTCGATAGCCCTTTTGTATATTGTGTACATGTTCCTAAATGCATTTGGATAATTTTCTCCTGGTACAACCAATGTATTGAAGCCCACAGACACATTGTACGCAAAATATGTGACGCTGCGTGATGACGTGAATCTGTGCTGACATAAAAATCCAAATGTGAAAATAACACTGCTAGCAGAAAAGGTAGTATAGCTGACCTCAAATCATAAATATTACACATTGGTGCAGCACCAGTATTTAAAATTATGAAATAAATGTGCAATATACATCATATAATGACAAATTAAATGACTGGTAGAAAAATGCTATATTGGATAATGGGAAATCCAAAAGTACCAAAAAATAAAGTCCCATAGTGTGTTTGGTGAAGATAAAAACTACTTGTTCCAGCAACACCATTGATCACGAATATATTTCTCAAACGGTGCTCAACTGCCCAATCACCAAGATCAAGTGAATTCAAAACTCACCAGAACAAAAGGCTACCATTACAGCAACATATATGTCTGAGTATGAATGAAATCAAACAGCACTCAAGTGAGAATGAAATCCAACAGGGATCAGTGTGGCATCAGTGTTGCTCCCAGTGGTACCTCCTAGTATACTCCAGCTAGGAATAAAGCTCACCAAGAGCCCAAAGGAATTTCTCAGTGTAGTACGCTTTTTACATAAAATAGCATAAAAACAGAGCAATAAATCCAGAAAACTCACATAAGAGGCCGCTGCTGACCCGGGAGCAACGTGATGTCAGCACCAGAATCTTTGCCCACTCAGCCTTCTGTCCAGTAGATTCCTTAACTCTCAGAAGGGTGACACCTCTATTAATATATTTTTCCTGCCACACTAGTGTATGAAATATGCATGTATTTTTTCATGTTTGGTAGGAGTATCACATTTTTTACTGCATTGCATATATTCGCATTTGATATTTTTTCATCTTACCTATAAGGCTGGTTCTAGCACTGATACAGGGTGACACCATTAGTATTATTTTAGACTTTTTTTTTGCACTTTGTTAGCTTCAGGAATGGTGATTGCAGCACACTTAGGTTGGCTATTATTGGCATCCATAGAGGGTGACACCACCATTGTGTACATCATACACATGGTATTTTTTAGTTCTTACATTTTCCTATGGAGGTGATATGTTCTTTTTAATTTACACATGGAGGGCAGGGGCCATCATTGCTGAGGTTACCTGTGGCCACAAATTTTTTTAGGGGGTGACTACATTGTGGTTATCTATACACTTGGAGAATATGTAGGGTTGAATCACTATTTTAGGGCGTTTTCACACTAGCACTTATGGTGCGCACCCGGGTTCGATTGACGTCAGAATTTGGTTCTTTTTGATGATGTAAACACTGTCTTTATACCCGGGTGCGCACCCCTGAACCATACCCGAGTCCACTTAAAAAGGGTGGTCTGGGGTATGGTTCATGTGAACTCCAGTACGGTTCGCTGCTGATGAGAACGCAATCGTATCAAATCGAGCAATTCTATCCATTTTGGCACCTTCTCGTTTACAGCGGTTGCCAAGCAACATGAGTACACGCCGGCTGCAGCTTGATGACACAAGTGTACCGCGGTTCGGATACAAAAATAAAATGTGAACACGGTCCATCAGGGGAGGGGGGAGCAATCGAACTCGGGTTTGGACCAGGCAATCACACCAAGTGTGAAAACACCCTAAATGTGTGCACATTAATGAGGGTTTCTTCCCCATTGTTGTTTAATTTACATGGACAAGTTATCTGAGTATTCATTTTGATACTTTATTTATACACACGTAGGGAGGTTTGTTTAGCACTTCAGTCACCATTATTTTTTTATTGGATTAGAGTAGCTCAACATTGTTTCTTTTGTTATTTTGTTGGGTGTGGGGACACATTCTAATGCTGGCAGCCACTCACTGATTAGTATATTAGGGAGGTCTGCGCGGTGGTTGTTCTGTTATATTGTAGTTACCTTGTTTATTTCCAAGATTCTTCCAGGACAGCAGGGCGTTTCCGTCCATTCAGTTTTATGTTTTACAATACAAAAGTTTGTTGTGTCTACCTTTTTGGTTCTTTATATATTACTGAAACAAACAAATTGGATGCACTTTTTTTTTTAACATGTAAGCCTTTGTTTCCTAGTTTAGGTGGATTGGATTACTCTTAAAGCGGAGTTCCACCCTGGGAACGTTTTTTTTAATAAAAATACCCCCGGGACAGTCAGGGCTAGTGCATTCCACAATGGCTAGCCTCTGATCTGTCCCGGGTTGCACTTACCTTTTAGAAGAAAATGTCTTGTCCAGCGCTGCCATCTCAGGTGTGGGCAGCTTGAAGCCAGCGCGATCCTCTTCTGTGTCCTCTTCCGTCTTCTTCGGTCCCACGATGCACTGCACCGGCCCCGCCGTCACTTCCGGTGCCGCAGTGTCATCCCTGCACAGCTTCTGGGCATGCCCAGAAGCTGTTTAGCAAGGTATGACGGAGCCTGCACCGGAACTGACGTCGGGGCCGGTGCAGGCGCATTTAATTCCTGGGAGCGATGACGTTCAGCTCGCAGGAATCATTGCAAGCCAGGAAGTGACGAATCGCCGTGGCCGCCGAGGGGAGGAAGAGGAAGTAAGGTGAGTATATTTTCTTCTAAACCAGGTAAGTAAAAAAAAAAAAAATTGTCATTATCCATTTGTTTTTCAGGTGACCCCGGGCATGAAGATGGAGGTAAGTATAATTTTAGGGTGGAACTCCGCTTTAAGTGCTGTCCTGGAGGATTCTTGGAAATTAGGTTATCTGGTAACTTTCTATTTAGTAATGTTGTTGTTGCCAGTTAATGATTTTTCACACATTTACTTGTATTTTAGTTTTACACATCATCACCCATACCAAATAATTACAATTCTTCTGCTTTTTTCTTATCATCTGTACATGTAAGGCAGAAAAAGACTGTAAACTTGATGGATTTGTGCCTATTCCTAAGAATGAAGCAGAGGTACAACAGATTATCCAAGGTGTGGTTGATAATGTTCATTGGCAGATGTCACTAGACAGGAAGACAACAGCACTTAAACAGCTTCAAGGCCACATGTGGAGAGCTGCATATGCTTCAGGACAAGTCAAAGGAGAGTAAGTACCGTATTTTGTACTTTTTTTATTTAGATTTGACTTTCTTTACTTCATGAAAATGTGTTTTCATGCTCAATGTGTTGCAACATGCTACAATGTGTTCCACAAGCTTCAGTGCAAAATAAAAGCATAGAAGTATGAGAAAATGCTAAAATAAATGAATAGCAGCAAAAGTTAAAGTGTTACTAAACCCACAACAGTAAAATCAGTCTGTATATGCAGAAAGCTTGCTTGTAATACTCACTGTGGAACCTCTGCATTGTATTAAAAGGCTATTTGATCCTGGCTTCTATGATCCTCACCTTCTTCCAGTGTCCCCAACTACATAGTTAGTCAGGTTGAAAAAAGACACAAGTCCATCCAGTTCAACTAAAAACAGTATTGAAAACCCAACCATACAATCCCATATACACAATCCTATACCTGCTGTTGATCCAGAGGAAGACGAAAAACCCCCAGCAAAGCATGATCCAATTTGCTACAGCAGGGGAAAAAATTCCTTCCTGATCCCCCAAGAGGCAATCGGATATTCCCTGGATCAACTTTACCTATAAAAAAATGTTAGTACCCATTTATATTATGTACACCTAGGAAAGTATCCAGGCCTTTTTTAAAGCAATTTATTGAGCTAGCCAGAACCACCTGTGGAGGGAGTCTATTCCACATTTTCACAGCTCTTACGGTGAAGAAACCTTTCCGTATTTGGAGACGAAATCTGTTTTCCTCTACACGTAAAGAGTGCCCCCTTGTCCTCTCTAATCTCTGGATAATACAGAAGGTAGGGAACACGCTGCACATGCTCAGTTTGTTGTGTATTGCTAGAGAGTTTTTTTTTTTCTTGGTAGAGTGTGTTTGATCAGCACAGGGCCAATCAGCACTGTCCAGATAGAGGGTCAGGGGTCCTGCAGTCTTATAGGACAGTGAAAGCAGTAGGAAAACTCCTCCTACAAGCTTTAACCAGACTCTAAAAAGGGAACGGACAGAGGGCGCACCAGCCTAGTGCATTATCTTTAAAACAATTTATTAAAATAAAATAGCATACACATTGTACTCCCAAAACAAGTTGGAACACGGGCAAACATGTGCAATCAAGGACCACAATGTGTATGCTATTTTATTTTAATAAACTGTTTTAAAGATAATGCGCTAGGCTGGTGCACCCTCTGTCCGTTCCTTTTTTAGAGTCTTTTTGGGTTACCACGACCTGTTGACAGTGGCAGCACAGCCGGGACTACGTCCATTCAACCTGAATCGCATTCTCAGGATACCCGTTTCAAGATAACCCCTCAAGCGCAGGAGTCATTTATTTTTTGTACATGCTTTAACCAGACACTGATAGAAGTCACAAGATTGCTTTAACTGCTGATGAGAAAAGGTATTTAGCAGTTTATATTTGCTAAAACTATTGCATTTCCATGTTCTGTGTACTGTGGGAGACGAGATAAAGTGAATGCAGGGTCCTGGGTTTCGTAACACTTTAAAAAGGCATTCCAGCGCAGTACACGCACAATGTTGTAAAGAATGTCTTAGTCACTGGGTAGGGGTAAGTGCATATAAATGAATGATGAAGCCTGAACTCTCAATATGCATTCTTGACTCACTTAGGCTGGGTTCACATATATGCGAATTTGATATGTTTTAAACTGCATCCTATTCGCATGACGTGAATGTGACCGGCTTTCAACGAAACCAGTTCACACATATCCAGGGCGGCCACAGTGTGGTTTCAAAAAAGGTCCTGTGCATTTTTGGGTTTGGTTCAGGTGAGAATTCAGGCAAAAATTTGCACCTGAACCGGTGAACAGAAACACACTGGACCCCGGACTGCAAACCGCAGCTGGATATGTGTGAACCCGGGCTATGGCTACATTCACACCTTTGCAACGCGACGTGTCGCTTTTACTCCACGTGTGCCATGCGACAGCATAGGACAGCCTGTTTTTATTTGAATGGGTTGCCTTACGCATGACAACCACACCAAAATAGGTCCTGCTCCTTTTTTGGCAGTGAGCCAAACACATGTTTTGGCATGACTGCTACCTGCATTTGGGGTGCCAGTAGAAAATAATGGCAGTGCAACTGTGATGCTAGTTTTAGTGCAACCGTGATGCTAGTTTTGGTGCATTTTTTGTACGTTTACGGGAATGTGGGCAGAAAGAGGCAGCGCACAAATTTCTCTTACATACATTTCCCTTTAATTGAGCTATAATTTACCACTGACATTACTTTATAATAAAAGTTGCCATAGAATTGTAGCACTGCCCCCATATGGAGCTGCTGAGAATTGCACCTTCTGGATTCCCCTGGGTTACCCTTAGCAGACAAATAGCATTTAAAGTCCTTGGCTCAGTCAATAAACAGTCCAGGGGATGTTAGTTTTTGTGTTTTATTTAGAACTGGGATGGGAGAAGGGATGAGTGGCATACTCCAACTTGAACTATGCACAATCCTGAGGACAACTAACTGTAGTGTGCGGCAAGGCCGCTGCTTCACTTTGCCACTGAAGTGAAGATGAAGAATCTAAACTCCTGTTTAGGTTACTCTTCAGGGTCTAACTTAGCACCCCCTTTGTCACTTTCTGTGTGTGCTGACCTCCCGTCCACTGAGACTCTACTGGAGTGGTCCCCTTCCTGGGCAGACCCCTGGCAAGCTTCCCAGTACTCATGGACACTGTTTTTCCCAAGGTCGCTCTGCCTTCGACTCCCTTGTCAGCATCCACTGGACCTCCTGGCTTGGCACCACACCTCCAGCTCACTAGGCTGACCGCCTGTGACCATCTTCCATACAGACAGGAGAAGAGACCGCTGTCACCCTCCTCCTGGGACCTGGCTTCCCGCCCAAAGACACCCTGTCACATGTGCCCTTGACTTTTATAATGTATCCCAGGATGCACCACTGTTTGTGCCAACCCACTGGGACAGTTACAAAGCCTGTTTGTCACTGGCTGGGTTTTCTCCACTGTCCAACAGGCTCCCCTATTGGATACAGTGGGGACACTCCCTCAACCCAGATGAATCACACATGGACACATGCAACAGGCCTAGCTACTGATCAGGCTCCCCCCGATAAGCAGATGGAGCAAACTATAGTTTACCTAACTAGCACCTACCTAGGAGGGTGCTACAGAATATATAAGAAAATTGAAGCAATGGTTAGGAATTTTAATCCCTTTAAGTTTGTATCAGCCCCTTTATTTAAAGAAAACATAGCACTGAGCAAACACAGACCACTGCTTTAATACACCGGAGCTCATGTCCTTATTGTACCTCTGTTGTTAAGCTGGAATTTACCGGAAAGCAGCATTTTAAATACAAATAACTATTTACATTACATGTCCTTTAAGACATTACTGGTATGAAGCTAATATAAAAACACATCACAGCAACATAAATATCTGTAAGTACAATTATGTAATTGAAATATTTTGTTTTTCAAGAACATGATAACTTAAGTTTGGTACACACTATAAGAAAATCATGCGTACGATCGTCCGATTTTCCTCGTTGTTTCACAGCAAATCAGAACCGATGAACGAAAATTCGTATAAAAATTCTCGTACGACAAAGGCTTTTTTATTTTGTTGTTTATTGTTTCTGATCATGCGCAGTCTTTCTTTTCTGCCTTTTCTTGTACAAAAATCGTACGAAAACGGTACACATTAACCGGTTGCCGACCGCCGCACGACTATATACTGCGGCGGTCAGCCCCGGCCAGGCAGAGTGACGTAGGGGTACGTCACTCGCCTGTCACTGACTTGTGAGCCAATTGCGGGCGTGCGGGCGCGCGCCCGCCGAGGCACGCGCCCGCCCCGGCTCGTTCACTGAACAACCCGATCGTCCGCCGGTCACTCACGATCGCTCCGGTGAAGGGAGAAAGTCAGGCGGCTTATGTAAACAAGTCGCCTGTCATTCTCCCCTGTGTAAAAATGAAGATCAGACGGTTCTACTATGTAGGACCGTTGATCTTTGTTTTTACACCAATAGCCATGTCCCTTTACAGTTAGAAACACTCCCCTAGGACACACTAAACCCCTCCCTCTCCAATACATTTAACCCCTTTCCTGCCAGTGTCATTTTTGCAGTAACAGTGCATATGTATAGCGCTGATTACTGCAGTAATGTCACTGGTACCCCCAAAAGTGTCAAAAATGTCAGTCAAGGGTCCAATCTGTCCGCCGCAATGTCGCAGTACCACAAAAAAAAAACGCAGATCGCCGCCATTACGCGTTAAAAAAAAAACACCAAAAATGACAAAAATCTTTCCCTTTGTTAGTAAACGCGATAACTTTTGCGCAAACCAATCAAAATACGCTTTTTGCGATTTTTTTTTTACCAAACATATGTAGCATAAAACAAATTGGCCGAAAATGTTAAAAAATTTAGATTTTTACATTTTTTTGGGGGGAATTTCATATAAAAAAAATGTGAAAAATATTGTTATTTTTGCAAAATTTACGCTCTTTTTTTGTTTATAGCGCATGATCAAAAAATCGCACAGGTGATCAAATACCACCAAAAGAAAGCTCTGTTTGTGGGAAAAAAGGGACGTCAATTTCATTTGGGTACAGCATCGCACGACCGCGCAATTGTCCGTTAAAATCACGCAGTAAAAAATCGCAAAAAAAAACCCTGGTCTTTTAGCAGCCAAATCCTCCGGGGCTTAAGTGGTTAAACGAAAATCTTTCGTTTTTCCCGTATGAGAAAAATTTTGGAGTTTGTCCCTTTGAGAATTTTGGTACGAAAGTTCGTAAATAAGCTGACGAAAGTTGTTTACACACTATACGAAAATCATACGAAAGTTCTTTGGACGAAAATGTTCGCCGATTTTCTTATAGGGTGTACTAGCCTGTAGAATACAAGGGCAATCATACATGAAACCTGATTGTATATTACTGTTTTGAAAGTGATAAATGAATCCCTTCATTTTGATGTGCTGAATGAAACAATTTTAAATTTTTCCCTAGGGTTTATGCCGATGTTGTTCCAGCACTGAGAAAATGGAAGGAAGCAGGGAAAAAACGTTATATATTTTCCAGTGGTAGTGTTGAAGCACAGAAACTGTTGTTTGGATACTCAATTGAAGGTGACCTGCTTGAGGTACACTTTTATTTTGGATACTATCATCCTATTTGTTCTAGTTTGTGTTTTTGTGCAATATTTTCAAGATCATTTGGTCATTTTCAGTTTTAAACAAGGGAAAATATGTCTTTCTACATCAGGTAGGACCAGGGCTACTTTTATAAATCACAAGGCCCCGTACAGCCTACCTGGCCGCAAACCCCCCTCCCCCCACCGAACACACAGACAGTGTGCATTCAGGGCCACTCACCAGCACTACACAGCTGTCAAAATGTGGACCTGCAGCTGTGTTTGTATAGCCCTTGCATCCCCACAGAGTAACAGGTGGCCCCAACAAACTATTCATTTACACTGTATCTGTCAGAGAACCTATGTAAATGAGCCCTTAATTTTTTTCAAATATTTTTTTACGATATTTTTATTATTTTAAAATATTTTTTACAATTTCTTATTTTTTACCATTATTCTTACAATGTGTTTGGGGGGCTTGGGTGAAATATCAGGGGTCTGTATGGGCAAGAGAGCCTATGTGACTGAGCCCTTAATTTTTTCAAATTATTTTTTACAATTTGTTTACTTACTATTTTAAATATTTTTTTATTTTTTACATTTTTTTTTTTACAAATTTTATATTATTTTTTACAATTTGATAATTATTTTTTACATTTTTTTTTTTTACAGTTATTTTGGAGGGGCTTGGGTGAATTATCAGACCCCTGATATCTAACTTTTGAGACAGAGAAAGTGACTGGGGACACAGATCCCCAATTCTTTCTCTGCGTCCTCAGGCTTCTATTCATTCATAAGCTGAAGCATAGTAAACACAGTTTACAATTCTTCAGTTATGAATTAACACCATAAGTGATCGGTACCAATCACTCACTTTGTACATTCAGAAAAGGAAGGGGCCAGTAAATATCACATATGTACTGGCCCCTTCCCTTCTCTTCCTCCTGAAGTCGTCCCCCCTGCCCTGCAACAGTTGGCGGGAGGTAGAGAAAGCCGTCAGCGCTGCTGGGGTGGGGGGGACACAGTGTGGGCTCCTAGTCTAACTATATATTTAGAGCGAGAGTTGGTGATGTCACTACTGTGCTGCTCACTCTTCTTGTTGTAAAGGGGTACCAGAGATATTTGTGAATAAATTTACTACAAGTCCTCTCTTCCACCATGGCAGACGAACTTGTAGTTTGCAAAGGAATACAAGTCGGTCAACACTGCACTCGTAGTCCATTGACACTCCCTCCAGGGTGGTGGAGCCTGCCCTTGGCACTACATGGCCACATAATCTGGAAGCTCTTCTGGGATTGGCAACAAACAGCAGCGCCTTCACTTCATACAGCTCTGTATTCAGCCCACACATCCCTTACAGGCTGCAGGATGTCTAAAGGCACCACTACCCGCTGGCAACCTGGTCCAGGACAGCCGAATGGCCTCACTAATTTTTTTTACATAAGGCAGGCAAGATGGCAGCTCCAGATGAAACGAGGAGTTCAGCATGGGACATGCCCCCGTCTCATACAGCCCCTCTGAGTGATCCCAGCTCACAGTGCACAGATGTCCCTACAAAAGCCCATCTAAGAGAGGAAAAAAAACCTCACAGAAGGGACCTGCTATCTCCCCTGCTGCCTCTCCCCTCTCCAAAGGGACGGTGAGAAAAAACAGATGGCTTTTGCTGATGGCACATTTGCAGACTCACCACACACAGTACAGGCGGTCCCCGAGTTACGAACATCCAACTTACAAACGATTCCTACTTACAAACGGAGGGAGACAACAGGAAGTGAGAGGAAATCTACCCATAGGAAAGGAAATTCACTCCTGTAAGAGTTCTCAAGGGAAAAATGTGTCTTTACTGAAGCTTTATCACCACTGGTGAAAACAAACAGAGATGAAATCTTCTGAACAGGGGTACAGACAGCAAAACAAATGATACAGGGGTGTTATCCCTTCCCTATGCTATCCAAAAAACTTAAAAATTACTGTTTTGGCTGGAGCTACACTTAAAAAATGATGCCCGTTTCGACTTACAAACAAATTTGACTTAAGAACAAACCTTCAGACCCTAATAAAATAGAAAATCCTGTGAGCAACCTCCCTATATATATATATATATATATATATATATATATATATTAATAAAATGCCGCAAGCACTTCACTTCTCATATAAGTGTGAAAAATCTAAATAAATAAATAGTGTTGCGCAAATAGTAAAATTCAATGAAAACAACAAATATATTTGGGAAATAGGTGAATAAATAATATAATGATAATCAGTGCCCCTTCAAATAAATAAGTGATGCAAATAGCCAATATTAAAATAGTAAATCTGTAGAAAGAATCAATAAATCTTCAATAAATTAAGATAAAAAATGTGAATGAAGTACAAAAAAGAGAAAATCCCATATAATATTGACAGTAAAGTGCAAAAGTGTAGCAATGTTAATTAAATCCAGTCCATAAAAAAGTCCAAACAGTGTAATGGTGATAGACAAAAAGTTCCAAAAAAGTGCCCAGGCCACCTCAGAGTGGCTCGTGTATCCCCAATAGTGAGTGACCGAAGTGTCACAGTCCAACGACAACTGTGCACCCCCCTAAAAGTGGGCGCTCACCTTAAACAAGACATATTAGAGCATATATGCAGGGGATAATCCCCCTGATGAAGACACGTGGTCCCTTGTGTCGTCACGCGTAGGGGAGGGGCTAGGACGGACGGAACGCTTCGTTACCTGTTAACGAGACTGTCGGGCTGCCGTACGGAGGAGGCAAGCAGCTGCGGCGTCTCCTATTATACCACCACGGCATCTGCTTTGGGATATACATTGTACGAATGGCTTTTTAAAGGTGCATGGATGCACCTTCACATGTGAGTGCGCTTATTTTTATGAATAAAAGTATTTAAAAAAGGATTTCAGCACTATTGTCAGTTTGCTTATATTTGCATATAACGTTGGATTGCGGATTAATACATTGGCTGGATTGCTGTCGTCGTGTTGGAGCCATTCTGATGTACCTATGTGAGATCCCTTGCATATATGCTCTAATATGTCTTGTTTAAGGTGAGCGCCCACTTTTAGGGGGGTGCACAGTTGTCGTTGGACTGTGACACTTCGGTCACTCACTACTGGGGATACACCAGCCACTCTGAGGTGGCCTGAGCACTTTTATTGGAACTTTTTGTCTATCAACATTACACTGTTTGGACTTTTTTATGGACTGGATTTAATTAACATTGCTACACTTTTGCACTTTATTGTCAATATTATATGGGATTTTCTCTTTTTTGCACTTCATTCACATTTTTTATCCTAATTTATTGAAGATTTATTGATTCTTTCTACACATTTACTATTTTAATATTGGCTATTTGCATCACTTATTTATTTGAAGGGGCACTGATTATCATTATATTATTTATTCACCTATTTCCCAAATATATTGTTTTCATTGAATATTACTATTTGCGCAACACTATTTATTTAAACCTTCAGACCCTATCTTGTTTGTAACCCGGGGACCACCTGTACAGCAACCTCTGGGAGAGTTTCGTGCTACAGTTCAACCCGCCTCAGAATGCACTACAAAAAAGAATAAAAATGATTTCCCTAAAAAGTGACCTTCAAGCTGATGGGGTGGAGGAGACTTGAAATTGTTGAAAGAAAATTAGGGGAATTTGCAGATGCCCATAGCAGCTTAGTAGATGGCTTTCATGATCACAACACTGACATCCAGTGGCTGAAAACCAAAATTGCAGATACTGAAGATAGATCAAGAAGGAATCATTTAACATTCCAAAGGAATCCCGGAATCTGTTACGTCTCCTGAACTCATTCTGTATCTGCAGCAGCTTTTGAAAGCCTTACTTCCCTTTGAGAATCCTAAAGATTTTGTTATTCATAGAGCTCATATATTGGCAAAACCAAATTCGCTACCTGACTCGATCCCTAAAGACATAATCGCCAGAATTCACTTTTTCCATATTAAAGAGCAGGCTATCGCAGCATCCAGGAAAATAGGGAATAGACCCCTTCTCGAAATTTCAAATCTTAGCTGACCTGTCCTGCCGCAACTATGCAGCAACCCAAAAAGTTAATTTCCCTAATTAGTCAATTGCGGGAATGCCAAATATCCTATAAATGGGGATTTCCTACTAAATTACCAATAACGCATCCGTGCCATTTTTTACACCATTCACTTTTCCAGAAAATGCAGCTAAGCTACTGCCTCAATGGGGCATTACATCTGACAACATACGGAAACCAACCCCGCACCACACCACCCCCCCCCCCCCCCATCGCGCTAAGCCTCCAAAGTAAATCTGAGGAGACTGGTGCACCGTTGAACGCAGTCATTCAATGTAACATACAGACTTACCATCTTTTGTGCCTTTCTAACCTCCTAGGTGTGTCTAACAATTGAAATCATTACGCTGAGCACCATTGCTTTCCATACCCCCACCTGTATGAGATGCATTGTTCTTATTACTCTTGCAATCTGCAGCCTTATTACTTGTTATTACTCTTTCAATCTACCATTTAAAGTCCTCAATAACAGACAGTTTCTTGCATAATGCTTTCTGTTCTTGTTTGATATACTTTTGTGTTTTTTTTATATACTTTTGTGTTTTTCCTCTGAAATCTGGGAACAATAAAATTGTTCCCTGCTGGTATAATACCTCTATTGGCATTGCTGCCTCTGATGCCATAGAACTGATTATATTTCTGCTCCACTGGGTGATCGATATCTCCCCCCTAGGAAACGTGTAGCGCTGTTCCAAGCATCTAATGTAATTTTCACATATCCTTGAAAATTATATCTCTGAATTTATAAAAGCCTTAATAGCCCATATAAGAGATCCATGATGTGAAGAGAAGCTCTCGGCAAGAGAGCTGAAGGAAGAGTGTGCAGGAGCTTGGCATTGCACCTGCCATCCACTGATCGTGGGTGTAATGATTTGCAGGGTCTTGTGAAAACAAAATAATAAAAGGAAAATTTTTTTTCCTGAAAAAAACTGTGTATTTTTTATTTTTCTTTAAGGTGAATTTAGCCTTTTTTTTTCCATTAGTTTTTTCTTTATTTTTCAAAACTAGAGATACAAAATTATACAAGTATTACACATAGGATACATCTTGTGTAAGGAAAAAGAAAATGTAAACTGTACAAACAAGTACTAAAAGTTACATAAATGGTTACTTAAATGGTTAGGTCCTTCTTTTGATGCTGTAAATATGTCTATTTAGCTCACTATAAGGTTACCAGATAAGTATATTTCAATTTTCAACTTGCCAGAAATATGTCCGTGAATTTAGCCTTTAAGAGCTAATTGCGTTTTTAGGAAAACCATTTTTTTTCTGTACTTTAAAGGGATAAAATGTGCATGTATTGCAGAAATGTACTGCTTTTGTTTTGTTTTGATTGTGCCTTGACATAAACTTAATATATTTTCCAGTTTATTCAAGGGCATTTTGACACTACCATTGGGTCTAAAATGGAGAGCGAAAGTTACAGAAAAATTGCTGATCAAATTGGATGCTCAACTAAAAATATTCTTTTTTTAACTGATGTTACTAAAGGTAAGCATACTTACACCTGCAGGAGCATAACTCTTCTATATCATAAGGTGCAAGAACATATAGCAGTATCAAAGAGCCAGAATCAGAGTTAAAATCCCTCCAAAGTCATAGAAATGCTTACTTGAACAGCTATCCTCAGAACAAGTGACTACTACAGAATCAGATCAACTATTTAGGGATCATGGTCCTTGGTAATTCAGTGTATAAAAGGATGAGAGTGCAACAGGTTTGAGCGACATTAAGTTTCTTTATCTTAACAGATCACAACGTAAAGCCGGCGTGTTTTAGAGGCACACAGCTGTCCCTTCATCAGGGCTAAAGGATAAGATACCATAAAAAACATTCAGATAAAAAATATTGTAAACCATAACTACATGATTGATCAGGTATGGTGTACTGAAACAATACAATATATAGTAAAACCTTGGTTGGCGAGCATTGGTTCTGAAAACATGCTTGTAATCCAAAGCACTCTTTTATCAAAGCAGATTTCCTCATAAGAAATAATAGAAACTCAGATGATTCGTTCCACAACCATTTATTCATAAGTCTTTCAGTTTATAGTCCAATAGTGAAAAAGTTACAGCAATGTGAGGTTGTGTAACCATAAAATGTCCATTCAAAATTGGAAGCCTCCACAAGGGGATTAGAAGCAAAATCCAGCAGAAGCTATAGTGTATAAAAGAGAAGAGAGGTGCCTCTAAGGGTCCTTTCACACGAGCGGTGCACTCGGCTGACTCTTTTCTCAGCGGGGATCGATCCGCCGATCCCCGCTGAGCAGGCGGTTGACAGCTCCTTCTCTGCTTACTTTGCAGAGACGGAGCTGTTAGAGCCCCACTTTCCTCTATGAGAGATTGGATGAAAACGGACCGCCTGTCTGTTTTCATCCAAACCAATCCTCTAGATGGATTTCACAGACAGGATCGGATAGAAGCGGGTGTCAGCAGGGATGTCTCCGCTGACATCCGCTGGTCCATAGAGGTACATGGAGCATCCGATCAGGTCCACCTGAAAAACTGACAGGCGGACCGGATCGGATAGCCCGTGTGAAAGGGGCCTTAATGTAGCAATATGGTTGCATTTAACCACTTCTGGACCGGGCCATTTTCTGACACCTGTTGTTTACAAGTTAAAATCAGTTCTTTTTCTCAGAAAATTACTTAGAACCCACAAACATTATATATTTTCTTTTTGGCAGAGATCCTAGAGAATAAAATGGAGATCGTTGCAATATTTTTTATCACACCGTATTTGCGCAGAGGTCTTACAAACGTAATTTTTTTGGAAAAAAAATACACTTTTTTGAATTAAAAAATAAGAAAACAGAAAGTTAGCCCCATTTTTTTCTATAATGTGAAAGATAATGTTACGCCAAGTAAATAGATACCCAACATGTCATGCTTCAAAATTGCGCACGCTCGTGGAATGGCAACAAACATTGGTACCTAAAAATCCCCATAGGTAACATTTAAAAAATTTCTACAGGTTACCTGTTTAGAGTTACAGAGGAGGTCTAGGGCTCAAATTATTGCTCTCGCTCTAACGGTTGCAGCGATGTGTGGTTTAAACACCATTTACATATGTTGACAGAACTTGCGTGTGCGTTCGCTTCTGCGCGTGAGCTAACGGGGACGGGGCGCTTTATTTTTTATTTTTTCAGTTTAGTTAATCTTTTATTTTTACACAGTTTTTTTTTTTAAAACATTTTTGATCACTTCACTCTTATTCTTGTTACAAGAATTGTAAACATCCCTTGTAATAGAAATAAGCATGACAGGACCTCTTTAATGTGAGATCTGGGGTAAAAAAGACCTCAGATCTCACACCTTTACTAAAAAAAAAAAAAAAAAAAAAAGTAATTTCTCTTTCGTTCATTGACGGACACAGCGACATATCTTCATTAGTCGAATGGGTTATGCTG
This sequence comes from Pelophylax lessonae, assembly GCF_965119305.1. Classification (NCBI taxonomy): domain Eukaryota; kingdom Metazoa; phylum Chordata; class Amphibia; order Anura; family Ranidae; genus Pelophylax; species Pelophylax lessonae. The sequence goes on along the minus strand of NC_138768.1, from coordinate 534,578,027 downwards.
CGCTTCCTAGGAGTAGGACACTAGGCGGAAAAGGGTTAACAAAGTTAACAGAACTTTTAACTACGCCCATAGGGCAGTCCCAGGTGGTATACTCCCACTTCCTGCTCTAAGATTCAGTTTTTAATCAACTGTTGGATTGGGCGACGCACTGGATAGTCTAGATCAGTGTTTCTCAACCTTTTTTCAGTCAAGGCACCCTTTAAAAATTATGGACAGTCTCGAGGCGCCCCATTCTAAAATGTAAAAACTATTCTAATAGTCTTACATAATGCAGCAACATTTACAAGTCCAAGTAGGGCACCCAACGTTAGAGGTGATTTATTCTTCCAAAGCAAATACACTTTTGTAAACTGGTTTGACTAGTATTCCAATGTTTCTCTTCTCCCTCAGTTTTTCTCTATCATTCAGCTAAGGTGAGGGGCAGGGGAGGGTCAAACAAGGATGCTATGCAGGCGACTGACATCCTTCTTATCAACTGATTATGCCAATGGTCGTTAGGACGCCGGCAGTTAGAAGGTTGTAAATGTGCACAATGAAAACCTTTTTTTTTTAAAATTTTTGAGCAATTTTTAGCCATTTTGCCAAGGCACCACTGAAGAAATCTCAAGGCACCCCAGGGTGCCTGGGCACACTGTTTGAAAAAGGCTGGTCTAGATCCTGATGGTCACCCCAGTCCGATCAGACAGCATGTGCAGACCTCAGCTCCGCGCTAGCTTGGCCATGACATGCTCCCCTGTAGGGAGGGACTGGCTTGCGAGTGGGACACCTCGCACAGATGCACACGACCTGGTCGAGGCCGGAGTCGCAGCGTTTTTTGGGCCAGCAGCACCTCTTGTTCCAAGATGAGGAGGTGACCTGCATGGAGTGAATCCTGCTGTGTCTTCAGTGGTGAGTAACCCCCCCCTTTTCTCCCTCTGGAAGTTAGGGACTGGTGCAGGTCCTCCTGGGGTCAGTGATCTTACAGGTGAGCTGCCTTAGTTTTTTAACTACCCTCAATGGGGGTTTTGTTCCATCCCTTCCCACCCCCCTCACCCCCTCCACATTTTCCATCATCTCCCCCCTAAGGGGGCGTCCATTTATCCTTTATGTGATGGGGTTGCTAGTTGTCGTGGTATGTGTGGGGCCAGGAGTGCTTACGGTACTGGAGGGGTCCCGGGTGGGCTTGTGTGGGGTTTGGGCGGACAGTTTTTGCTCCTGCAGGCGCCGCCATTGTGTGGCATGTGGGCTGTTTGGTGGTGGCCGGGGCTACTGAGCATGCGCGGGGCCATTTTCCTGTAGTCCGACCTTGCCGGAGCTAATGTGCATGCGCAACAGCCATTTTCTAGTAGCCGCATTTCATCACATCCTCAGTTAGCTGTTTGCTGCAAGAGAATTGGCGCCTCTTCTTCCCTCTCCCTGATACGGCAGAGACGTGGGTGGTGGTGAATCCTGGGGCCTTTTCTCCCTGCCTGATCAAGCTATTGCAGCGTTCTGGGACCTGTAGTCCCACAGGAATTAATATTGCTGGGGTTTTTAATATTAATAGAGCTCTGTTAAAACTTTTCACTGTGTTCCCATTGCGGCACCATGATGAAGCCGGCCGAACATGTCTCACCACCAGACCCACTCTCAGAGGGGGGATATTCATGGTCCCATTCTGCTATGGCAGCCATGACGGCGGTCCTACAATCTTTAGTGTCAAAAGTGGACATGGTTTTGCAAATGAAACCTGCCAAAAAGCACCTGCTGTCCTCTCCTATTTTATTTGCCTCCTCAGAATCTGAGGCTGGAGTGCCCACCACGGACGTTAGTCACCCCACAGGGTCCGTGTCCACGCATCTCAAGTGTTCTGACAGTGAGGATGATTCCTCTTCCTCCACTTCGGCGCAGGAAAAAGCGCTGGTAGAGTCACTGATTGTGTCAGTGCGGGAAACTTCAAAAATGGAGGGCGCAGCGGATGCTGCATCGGCCACGCCGGTGCTGTTTGGCACCCGCAGACCTTCCAGAGTGACTAAAGTGTTTCCTTTCCCTGCCTTCAACGAGATTGTTGCTAGCCAATGGGGTTCTCCAAAACGTATGGCTGGGATTCCTAAGCGTTTTGCTTTGATCTCTTGATATCTCTTTGAAGAGTTCCTGGTAAAGAAACTGACGGTACCACCAGTGGTGGACTCCTAGGTTTCGAGGTTGAATAAAGCCAAATTTTTACCTGTGGAGAACGCTCTGTCCTTTAAGGATCCTACGGATAGGAAGGCTGAAGCACTGGTACGCCATCTTTTTACCATGGTTGGTTCAATTTTGAGACCGCTGTTTGCCATTACCTTGGTCTTCCAGACCTTGACGGAGTTGGCGGAGCTGTTACGCCAAGATTTGAAGGAGGGTCAGCACCCTCAGGAAATGGCTGAGCTGGCAGAGCAAATAATTCAGGGATTGCAATATATCTGCGATGCCTCCCTGGATGCAGCTCCATTAGCCTGCAGGGCATTGGAGATCACAATGAGAAATTTGCAGGAGTTCGGCTGGATTCTGGATTTTCAAAAGTCAGCCTTGACTCCCTCCAGCAAGTTGGACTTACTGGGGCTGACTCTGGATTCAGCGTCAGCCCAGGTGTTTCTCCCGGAGTCAAAACTCTTGAAGTTGCAGCAGGCAATTCGCCTCCTGTTATCCAATCCTCAGTCGTCTCTGAGGACCTGCATGCAGGTGCTGGATTTGATGGTCTCCACTTTTGAGGCCGTTCCCTTCGCTCAGTTCCATACCTGGCTTCTGCAAAAAGAGATTCTAACCAAATGGGACAAGCATCCACAGTCTCTGGACAAATTGATTCTGTTTAGCCGGATGACGAGAGGGTCTCTGCTTTGGTGGCTCCGCTCCCCGACACTTCATCAGGGAAATCATTCCTCCCACTGTTCTGGACAGTGGTGACTACAGATGCCAGTCTGTCTGGATGGGGGGGGGGGGGGGGTCCTGGGCATGGATTCAGCCCAGGGGGTCTGGTCCTCATAGGAGTACAGTCTGCCTATCAACATTGTGGAAATTGGAGCCATCAGACTTTGCCTACTTCGGCCTACGAATCATCTGCGGGGGTGTTCGGTGTGGATCCAATCGGACAATGCCACGGCTGTGGCATACATCAATCAGCAAGGGGGCACCAGAAGTGCCCTAGTGGCAAAAGAAGTGGCCAGTATTCTGCAATGGGCGGAACATTTTGTTCCAGCGCTATCGGCAGTGCACATTCCAGGTGTGGAAAATTGGCAGGCGGACTACCTCAGTCGTCAGGCTCTGTGTCCGGGAGAATGGTCTCTTCACTTGGAAGTCTTTCGCTAGCTGTGCCTTTGGGGGTCACCAGATGTGGACCTGTTGGTCTCTCGTCTCAACGGGAAGGTTCCGAGGTTCGTTGCGAGGTCTCTGGATCCTTTGGCGGATCCCGCGGGTGCTCTGGGGGCCCTTGGGGCCAGTATCATCTGATTTATGCTTTTCCTCCAATACAGCTACTGCCGAGACTTAGTATACAGGCGCATCTCATAAAATTTGAATATAATCAAAAAGTTAATTTATTTCACTAATTCAATTCAAAAAGTGAAACTATAATTTATTTAGATGCGTTTCACACAGAATGATATATTTCAAGCATTTCTTTCCTTTAAATAAAAAAAATATTTTTCACTTTCTTCTATATAACATTCCCCCAAAAAAATTAAAAATCAACATTTTTTAACATTTTAGGCCAATTTGTTTTCTGCTACATATTTTTGGTAAAAAAAATCGCAATAAGCGTATTTTGATTGGTTTCGCAAAAATTATCGCATTTACTAACTACGGGAAAGATTTATGTCATTTTTATTTATTAATTTTTTTTTGCTAGTAATGGCGGCGATCTGCGATTTTTAGTGAGACTGCGACGTTGGGACGGACAGATCGGACCCCTGACTGACATTTTTGACACTTTTGGGGGAACCAGTGACATTACTACACTAATCAGTGCTACAAATATGCACTGTTACTGTAATAATGATACTGGCAGGGAAGGGGTTAACACTGTGGGTGATCAAGGGGTTAAATGTGAGCCTAGGGGAGTGATTCTAACTGTGGGGGGGGGGGGCGTGGCTTGTGAAATGATCAAAGAGACCTGTAATCCTACATAGAAGGATCACAGGCACTCTGTGATCATTCCAGAGAGAACAACGGTCAGCTGTGTTTACAATAGCTGATCGTCCTCTATCGGAGTCCCCGCTGCCGAGTGGGGCGGAAGCACGCTCGCCCTCTAGCTGCAGATGCACAACCGACGTATACCTACGTTGGTTTGCGCAGGAGGGGCTGCCTGCCGCAGTATAACTAAGGCAGGTGGTCCTTAAGTGGTTATGGAGATGCTGATTTAATTTTCCAGGAGGACTTGGCATCTGCCCGCACTGCCAAAAGTACCAATACCTGGTTAAATGATCATGGTATCACTGTGATTGATTGGCCAGCAAACTCGCCTGATCTAAACCCCATAGAGAATCTGTGGGGTATTGTCAAGAGGAAGATGAGAGACACCAGACCTAACAATGCAGACGAGTTGAAAGCCGCTATCAAAGAAACCTGGGCTTTCATAATACCTCAGCAGTGCCACAGGCTGATCACCTCAATGCCACGCCACGTTGATGCAGTAATTCATACAAAAGGTGCCCTGACCAATATTGAGTGCATACTATACTGTACATGGACATACTTTTCAGTAAGCCAACATTTCTGTATTACAAACCTTTTTTTATTGGTCTTATGTATCATTCTAATTTTCTGAGATACTGAATTTTGTGTTTTCACTAGCTGTAAGCCTTAATCATCAAAATTAAAATAAAAGAAATGCTTGAAATGTATCACTCTGTGTGTAACACTTCTATACATGGGCATCCGCAGGTAGGGGCAAGGGGGGGGGCAAATACCCCCTCTGGAATCTCAACTTCCCCTTTCAAGTGGTTGTTAAGCCACTTTATACCATCCTGTCTGGTCTGTTTAATAATCCTGTGTGCCTGTGTATGTGTTTTAAAAAAAAATAAGCCTTTTTTTGCCAGTTTTCAGAGGGCCGAGTGCTGCTCACGTGACCCGTCAGGTCTTTCCTCTCCCCATCCGACAGCTGCCTGCAGGGCCAAGGATTCCTCACTGGAATCAGTCTGGGGGAGAGGAGGAGAGAGGCAACGAGTCACGTGAGCGGCGAGTGGCACTCTAAAAACTTGTAAAGAATGGCTTATTTTTATAAAACACAGACACGGGGCACACAGAATTAATAAATAGACTGTAGACAGGATATGAAACTTTAAATAAAACTACAGCAGCAGGAGGGGAGGGGCACTGACACAGGAGCAGACTGGCAGGGAGGGAGGGGGAAGAGAGGACAGGAGGGCTGCAGATGACGGAGGCACGTAAACTGACCACAGTGTCAGGGCTCAGCAGCCATGGTATACCATGGTCAGTTTACAGAAGGGAGGACATAGCCAGGCAGGGTCAGCCAAGTATTTTAGGCGATAGAAGGGGCCAAATTACACAGCAAAACACAGTGCTATATCACATGCTTTAAGGGAACATGATCAATATTTTTTTTTTTTTAGGTTAACAAATGCTTTAAAAATAAATGCTGCTGTTTGCTCTTCAAAAATAAATACTCATAATAAGTATAATGACTAAGCCCCTCCCCTTCATGACATTGTTGAAAAGGGGCGTAGCATGGGTGACCTTAAAATTATGCCCCCCCCTGAAAAAAGTTCTGCGGACGCCCATGCTTCTATATAAAATATATGAGTTTCACTTTTTGAATTGAATAACTGAAAAAAAATAAATTTTTGACGAGATTCTAATTTTATGAGATGCACCTTCTTAGAACACCACACTTTATCAATAGGTGATGTCGTTGTTGCTTTAGCTATTCTTATTTTTATTGTTTTATGCTCTCTTATCCCTCAGCCCTGATGCAGGGATAACGGCGTGCCCCTAATCACCTTGGCTTTATCCTTTTGACCTATTGTCAAGATAAATACATTTTTAATCCAAACCTGTGGCACTCTTATCCTCTTATGTACAGTATTAAGAAGGTGAATGATCACTAAGCCCCCATTCACACAGGAGTGGCTTGTAATGTGATTTGGTGACAGATCAAAACGCATTATAAGTCACATGGTATTGTCCGCAACGACACTATTGCAATCGGTGCCAGGCCAGCTTGTCGGTGCCGCATCGATTTGAAAAATGAGTTCCTGCACTACTTTTGCCGATTTCAGTTGCGACTTGCATAGACATCTGTACATGAAGCTGCACAGATGTCTTCAAAGTCGCACTGACATGCGGCTTTGAAATTGTGCGATTTCAGATGAAGTTGCGCAATTTCAAAGCCACATTCAGTGTGAACGAGGTGTAAATGGTTGATCTTTTTCTGTTTGAAGTAGGTGATGTTAGAAGTTAACAAAGTGCCCACTGGGTGTCAGCATTCAGTCATATAAAGAGATATTGTTACTTTATCCATTTAGTTCAACCAACATACATTGTTTTGAATTTAATCGATTTTGGAATAAGGCTGTAACATAACAAAATATGAAAAAAGTGAAGAGCTGTGAATACTTTCCGGATGCATTGTATGTGTGGCATTTGGTAATATGTAATATTTACTGATTTAGAGAAGTTCTGCAATTTTGGCTTTAGCAGACAGTAGGCTGCCATTTTATTCTCTTTCATGGAAAGCTGTACTGATATAAAAAAGAAGGCTGTCTTTCCAAAATTCTTTTTTTATTTCTCTTCTATGTATTTTTAACCACTTCCAGACTGCCCACCGCAGATTTACGTTGGTACTTTGAAGTTAAATACCCATAACCCCGGTATTTTTTTAATCTGCGGGCGGTCCTCTTTCACATAAGGGTGGTCCAAGCGGCGGATTCGCCACGGGATCACCCTTACAGTGCGGCAGGAGAGGTGCCCCCCCTCCCGCTGCTTCCCGGATGTTTTCCCCGCTTACCGGATCCCGCCGGCAGCGGGGAAAACTATCCCATCCGCGCTCCTCACAGGCAGGAAGTCGAGTGAGGGCAAGACGGCCCCACTCAAGTTTATGGTCTTGGAGGACCGGAGCGACGTTAAACGCCATCTCCTAGTAACGCATTTAAAGATTCCATTTTTTTTCATCATGAAAAAAATGACTTTTTTAACTTGTAAACAACAAGTATCAGAAATAGGCACCGGTCCTTAAGTGGTTAATAAAATGCTAGTTCTTTGGCCATCAAGCTGGGCCATTGGCTTTCATAATTTTTGATTCACTGACCCAGTACCAGCATAAGCTCTGGGTCACTGACTTAGCCTATCTAAAGCCAAAACTTTCTTTTAGCTTTGGGTAGAGTGGCGAGAGTGGTTAGAACCCCTGTCAGGTTTTTATTGCTGCTTGTGTCCCTGTAGGGGAAATACACTCTCTCAGTTTGTTCTGGTGACCATTGTCACTCTGCTCTATTCTGATGAGTAAGGAAACAAATGTTTCCAAGATACAGAATGCTCATTCAGACCAATGCAGACAGTACCCTCTAGTGGTTATCATAAAAATCTGGTTTACATAATAAATGGATGCAAACACATAGCCAGGCAATGTTACCGGTGAGAGAATGTCATTTCTGTAATAGTAATCCATCAGATAGGCCTTTTTAATAAAAAATATATAATGTTGAGTGCAAGTGAAATTATACTTTAAATAGTGCAAGATACTGTATATTCTGTAGAAGAAATCTAAGAATATAGAAAGCAGGGTTATAAAGAGAAAAAAAAAGATGGCGATGGAGGATGAAAAGATGTGCAAGCAAAAGATCAAGATTGAATGAAATTAAAAAGCTAAGAAGGGGACGGATGATTAAGCAGTCTTAACAATATTGATAAATATTTGCCGTAGGCTCTTTTTTTTTTTTTTTTTGTTGACAGCTGTGAGTGAGCAGAGAACAGCTCTGTAAGAATTGAGGACATGCCGTTTTAAGTGTCAGTTCAAATTGATGCGATGCGAGAACCCTGCGAATCCACTGCGTGTTCCAGCATCGCACCCAACTCACAGGCAGTTCACACTGCCATATGCGAACTGCTGGCAGTGTCAATACAATGTTAACGACACCCCCAGATTAGTTTGCATATCGCAGTGCGAATTTTCAATTCGGGCAGGAATCAGATCACATTGGAGTGAACACCCATGGGATCTGATTCTGGTGCTGTCCAAAAAAAGGGTTTTGTGGGACTTTGGTTCGAATGCAATGGAAAGTCAGCCATGCAATCTGTATGGCTGAATTCACATCACACAGACATTGAATGTGATATGCACAGCAGTGCGCTCCGAATTACATGTGATGTCTGACATTGCATATTCGTGAATCGGCACTAAGATTGAGAGCGGGGGTGAATCGAGATCGCAATTTTTTAATGATTAATTAATTGTGTAGCTCTACTGTATATTGGTATTGGTATCAATTACTAAATATATACAGTAAATGACTAAGCAATTGCAAATAAACTTCAACTGCTATATTAGAGTTAACACTAAGCCTCCTTTCACATTAGGTCGCTCCGACTTAGCGGGCGACCTGTGAAGTCGCGTGCAGCGCGACTTCGGCGCGACTTGCACGGACTTCACATAATGGAAGTCAATGCAAGTCGCCTCCAGGTCGCCCCGAAGTAGTACAGGACCCTTTTTCTAAGTCGGAGCGACTTGTGTCACTCCTAATAGAACGGCTCCTGTACTACACAATGGGAGCGTGAGGACCGCGACTTGTCAGGCTGACGAGTCGCGGTCCAAGTCGTACCAGTGTGAATGCGGTCTTAAAGTATATCTCAATTTATACTGCACTAAAAAACAAACATATGTGTAAAAAATAAAATTCCTCCCGAAAAAGAAGTTAGAAAATTTGTGATACAAAAGACCTCCAGGCGTGACAAAGTCACAATCAAAAAAAATCCAGGTAAACACTCTTTTAAAAATATATGTGTGCAGTCCAAAATGTGTCCCAAAATTTCCATCGCCATACAAAAGTCCTCCAAACATAACAAGACCATGATCCAAAATCTATGTAAACACTCCTTCAATGAGATGTGTGTGTACTACAGGCCAATGTTATATTGTCCTAAAGTTTCCACCACATTAAGAATCTTCAATATATGTAAAAGTGTTCACTTTACCACACTAAAGCCCCGTACACACGTACTGATCGTCGGCCGAACGATCGGCCGTCTTTTGTCCCCGGGCTGTCGTGTCTGTTGAAAACTGCAAAAGACTGCACACGAATTTTGTTGGCCAACAACAGCCGACTGCAGAAGTGATGTCATGTGATGGTTAACTTTCCGTGTCTTTTTTCTTTTCTGAGCATGCCCAGTCTTGCAAATCTGCTGTCTGTCGGCCGAAATCTGTACTGACTGGCGAACAATCGGCCGTTCTGGTGTTGGCCAACAAAAATTTTAATGCCTGCACACCCGATTCTGTTCGGCCGAAAATGCGCTGTCGGTTGTCGGAAGCATCATACTAACAAGCCGACAATCGGCCGATCGTTCGGCGGCCGAATATTTACGGCCGACAATCGGTACATGTGTACGGGGCTTTAGGGAATGCACTTGCCAAAAAAGTATGCCTATCTTGTTATAGAATAGGCAAACACGGTTTGTGAAGGCTTAAAACAGATGGGAATTACACTTGCCTCAATCTCCACTAACTGCAACAATCTCATTTCATTGCAATGGAAAGTTTGTACTCTTTGGAACTCATTTGGTGTCATCATAGTGACCCCATCAGCACTAATTTTTATAAAATGAACTAAAGTGGCTTTACAACAGGTAGTTACCTCATATATTAAAGAATAATAGGAGAAGTCTCTGACAGAGGATTTAACTCTTCCCCACTTCATCCAAGTAAAAAAAGCTGCTTGGTTGATGCAGTTCTTTGCAATGATTGCTGGAATCCTGCTGTTATTTATATAATCTATAGGCCGGGTTTGCGCTTTATAACAAAAAACTGGCACATTAAAACGCCGTCACATCAAAGCTGATTTTCTGTTTCAAATATCGTTGAGGGAAACATATACTGATTTTAATTGGGGATTTATAGTGTATAAAAGTTAGTAATTCTTAGAGAATTACTTGTAAGATGATATAATTCATCTCTGTGTGAATTTAACCTGGTGCTTTTCTCTGGATATGTAATAATGCATAGGATAAGAATGTTTTTGGTGACCCAAAGAGTGTACCTGTGCAAGTTTCCATAAGAAGTAAGAGTCGGGTATTTTTTTTATGACTGATGAATAGAAGAATTTTAAAATGTATTAGTAAATCCAGTGAATTGCAGGTAATGTGTGCACAATAGAACACAATAATATAAAGTTACTTGACATGGCTTGCCCGGTTTCTCAGGAAGTCATTTTAAAGCAATAGGAACAGATCCAAGAGATTGTAATAATAGGATCTTTCAGCTTTGACTTATTTTATTGGCACTCAATTAAGTTTGGATTTTCTATTTCTATTAGACTTTGACATACTACTTCTGTATGTTTATGGTCAGTTCTCATTTTACTTTTTTAGCTTCCTGTCATTTGACATATTATCTGAGAAATCCAAAAAGGGTGTCCTAAACCGGCAGCAGCAAAAGTGTCAGTGCTTTCACCAACAGGTACATGAACTTGTCTGTGTCTGCACCAGGCACACCTTCCTCAGTGCACACCACCCCTCCCCAGCCACTCACACTGACTGGTGTGCCAACATGCTGAAAAAAAAAAAAAATAGAACAGCAAGATGATTTCTGGTTACCCGCACTTTGCATTTAAAATATAATTGTAATAAATTGAATTGTATAGCCTCTAATAAAAAAAAATATGATATATATATATATATATATATATATCATGTTTTTTTTTATTAGAGGCTATACAATTCAAATATATATATATATATATATATATATATATATAAAAGGTTTTATATGAATCTTGCTTATTACCGCAGTATACTTTTTTTTTCTACAGAGGCGAAGGCTGCAGTGGAAGCGGGAATGACCGTGGCTATAGTGGTGAGACCTGGTAATGCAGCACTAACAGATGAGGAGAAAGCCAGCTACCCACTTATATCCTCATTTGAGCAGATAACTTTGCACCCTGTATAATAACTTTTTTTTCTTTTGCATAAAATAAATTAAAAAGCATGAAACATAACTGTCACTTTTTCTTTATTTGAATGATATAATGCTAACCCAACATCTATTAATGAAAATCTCCAAAATAAACAGATATTATTACTGAAATGTATGTTTAATTGTAAGCCTATGTTAAATTCTAAGAATATTCAAAATTGCAATTGAGGGTCACTCCACAATGCGATAAGCACTTCCATTTGTTTTGCATGCTCTGTGCACAATGAGAATTGCAGAGCGGACTTTCTTCCTCCCTACCACCAATGTGTGATAAAGATTGACAACACAGCCTGGGAAATAATGCTAACTCTCAGGCCGCTGTCCTTATGAATCAAGGGAGGACAACGATTGGGTCTGAGGCTAAGCGGAAGGATAGATTTTCCTGGATGCAGGTATGTGAGAGCAACCAATAACCACGGAATGTTAAAGAACTCAAGTCTCTAAATTAAAATGCTATGGCAATAAGGCCAGCCGCTATATTTATCAATTTCTATGAAGGGAGGGCACTGGCATGCTTACATGTTCAGATTCAAGGCTCATTCACATTTCTACAGTCTGTTGTGGCACATTGTTACACACATCACTGTGCATTGCATTAATTCTATGTTAAGATTAAGGCTTCCAATGCACCTCAACTGACAAATTAACAAGACATGCATTTTTGCAAACTCACTAAAGCACACCGAAATACACTGTATACAGTATGTGCTGTGGTTCCTTGCCATGCGGCAGGCATTGGCTGCTACTGTACAATCAGTGGCGTAGCGTGGGGGGTGCTTGGGGAGCCAGCCGCACCGAGCGCAAAATCTGGGGGAGGGGGCGCGCCAGTGTCACTGTCCCCTGACGTTCTCCTGCGGCCCCTTAGATGTAAAAATGGCGCCGCCCGGCACCAACAAGTCACCGCGCATGCCGAACGTATACGAGCTTTCTCGAGCAGCAGCGGCGCATGCGCAATGACGGGTTGGCGCCGGTTCACAGGTAAGTGAACTCCTCCACAGTAGGACAGAGGATGATGTAGGGGGAGTCAGTGTGGGGGGGGGGGGGGGTCAGTGTAGGTGTCAGTGTGGGGGGGTCAGTGTAGGTTTCAGTGTTGGGGGGTCAGTGTAAGAGGGGTCAGTGTAGGTGTCAGTGAAGGGGTCAATGAAGGGGGGTCAGTGTGGGGGGTCAGTGTAGGAGAGGTCAGTGTAGGTGTCAATGAAGGGTGGTCAGTGTAGGAGGGGTCAGTTTAGGTGTCAGTGAAGGGGTCAGTGTAGGTGTCAATGAAGGGGGTCAGTGTAGGTGCCAGTGAAGGGGTCAGTGTAGGTGTCAATGAAGGGGGGTCAGTGTAGGTGTAAGTTTAGGGGGGGTCAGTGTAGGTGTCAATGTGGGGGGGTCAGTGTAGGTGTCAATGTAGGGGGGTCAGTGTAAGGGTTCAGTGAAGGGGGTCAGTGTAGGTGTCAATGTGGGGGGGGGGTGTCAGTGAAGGGGTCAATGTAGGGGGGTCAGTGTGGGGGTCATTGTAGGAGTCAGTGTGTAGGGGGTGTCAGTGTAGAGGGGTCAGTGTAGGGGTCAGTGAAGGGGGATCAGTGAAGGAGGGGCAGGGAAGAAGGGTCACTGTAGGGGGGCCAGTGTATGTGTAGGTGTCAGTGAAGGGGTCAGTGTAGGTGTCAGTTAATGGGGTTCAGTCTAGGGGGGTCAGTGAAGGAGGGGCAGGGATAAAGGGTCAGTGTAGGGGGGGTCAGTGAAGGTGTCAGGTAGGTCAGTGTAGGAATCAGGAATGCCAGTGTAGGGGTCAGTGTAGTAATAAGGTAGGTCAGTGTAGTGATCAGTTTGGTTAGTGCAGGAATCAGGTAGATCAGTGTAGTGGTCAGGTAGGTCTGTGTAGTGGTGAGGTAAGTGTCAGTATAGTAATCAGGTAGGTTAGTATAGGAATCAGGTAGGTCTCTGTAGTGGTCAGATAGGTCTCTGTAGGTGTCAGTATAGTGATCAGGTAGGTTAGTGCAGGAAACAGGTTGGTCAGTGTATTGGTCAGGTAGGTCTGTGTAGTGGCTAAGTAGGTTTGTGTAATTGTCAGTATTGTAATTAGGTAGGCCAGTGTAGTGATCAAGTAGGTCAGTGTAGTGGTCAGGTAGGTCTGTGTAGTGGTGAGGTAGGTCAGTGTAGGTGTCAGTATAGTAATCAGATAGGTTCGTGTAGGAATCAGGTAGGTCTGTGTAGTGGTCAGATAGGTCTCTGTAGGTGTCAGTATAGTGATCAGGTAGGTTAGTGCAGGAAACAGGTAGGTCTGTGTAGTGGTCAGTGTAATTGTCAGGTAGGTTTGTGTAGTGGTCAGGTAGGTCTGTGTAGTGGTAAGGTAGGTCAGTGTAGGTGTCAGTATAGAAGTTAGGTAGGTCAGTTTAGTGATCAGGTTGGTTAGTGCAGGAATAAGGTAGGTCAGTGTAGGTGTCTGTGTAGTGGTCAGGTAGGTCTGTGTAGGTGTCAGTGTAGGAATAAGGTAGGTCTGTGTAGTGGTCGGCTAGATCAGTGTAGTGGTCTAGTAGATTTGTGTAGGGGGGAGCAAATTACTTACCTTGCCCCGGGCGCTGACAACCCACGCTACGCCACTGTGTACAGTGCATTAAGGTGCCATTCACAAGTCAATTGCAATGCGCTGCACAATGATTCTTGCATTGACAGGCGTTGTGTAAATGCATCTTGGTTTCAATTGGACTGGCAAGTTAAAATGTAGCAAATTTTGACCATTTGACATATTGTGAAAGCAGCAGATTATATCAGTTGGCAGAGGTTGGTTGAAAGCAGGCGGTAATTCAAATACATTTTTTTTTTTTTTATTGCTTTGAAAAGTAACAGCTATAATATATTAATATGTTTGCTGAACTTTAGATCAACCCTTGTAGTATGACTGGCTTGTTTTCTTGCTGCTTAATAAAAGGTATTGTTGAGCATTGAGGAGAGGAGATTAGATATAAAGTGGATCCAATTTGTCAGCATGTTTGCAGGATGTAGGGTTTGATGGGACAAAACCACATTAGAGGTACATACAGAATTGAAAACTGCCCCAAAAGTACTATGGATCCCTAATATAACCAATGTAGATCCTATATTTTTAATAAAGAGTAAAAAAATGAGCTAAATGTTCTATAGGTGCTCTTAACCAACTGAAAGCTGAACACCATACAAGCAATTAAATCTTTCTCATTCTTTCATTGATGGACACGGCTCCAGAATATTCTTAACCATTGGGTTATGCTGCCCCCTACAGGAGTAGGACACTAGGCAGAAAAAAAGCTTTACCATGCCTACGGGGCAGTCCCAGGGAGTATACTCCCACTTCCTGCTATTGGCATTCAGTTTTTTCCTGCCTAGTAAATAGTAAGGACCTAGTTTCTTGCTGGGATCTCTGGTCCTAGCATTTTTTCTTTTTTAAATGGAACTTTTTCCTCTTTTATATTTTCTGCTTCTGTGAGAACTACAATCACCTGCTGGACTGGGAGACGGACTGGATATTCTAGATCCTTAAGGTCTCCCTAGTCCGGCCAGTGGGTGTGCGCAGGCCTCAGCTCTGTGCTAGGTCGGTCGCGACATAGCCCCGCTGGACAGGGACTGGCCTGTGAGTTAAACTGTGAGGTTGCATACGACCTGGTCCAGGCCTGAGTCGCAGCGTGCCTCTTGGCCCGCAGCACCCCAATTCCGATGGGGTGGTAATCTGCCCAAGGCGAAGCCCACCCGTTTCCATGGTGTGGTAAGTAGTTTCCCCCCCACTCCCCTGGTGGTCTTTTGGGGTGACGTGGGGCCCCTCCCTGGGACGGTCGGACCCCCGGGTTCCCCTCCCTTCCCCCCAGCCCCTCTAAACAGTCACTGTGGGTCTTACAGCTACGAGAGCAGATGTCCGCGGGTACACGCCTCATTTGTGGCCTACTCGGCAGGAAACCTATGTGAGGAGGCCCATGTGAGGATGGCTGAAACCACTGCCTCCCGTGTGGGCATCTGCCTTCCCCTCCACTGCCCTGGGTGGTCGGATCCGCTGGGGCTCACGTCCTAGCGGTGGTGCGCCCTCAAAATTTAGGCTGCCGTCTGCTAGGCCATGCGGTCAAGTTGAGCACCACTGTTGGGGGGTGGCCTCAGTGGGTCTAGCTGAAGCCCCCAACTCCCCCCTCAGGCATCTGCCAGACTTAGGATTTGTGCTATTTGCGGCTGGGCCCCCACAAAAATTTAGCCCGTGGCTTTGTGCCTGCTGGGCCATATGGTCAGCTTGCCACCTCCCTTGAACCGGGAGGCGCTGTGGGTGTGCTTCATTTTTAGTGACAATCTTGCCCCCATTGTTGTGTGAGTGGGGGTACCCTGCCTGTGCATCTGCATCACAGCAGGCGGCCCACCTTTAGGGGGGCTATGTTCTATTATGTCCTCTATGGTGGGCTCTTAAGGCGACCCCCTTGTCTTTTGCGGGGTTTCAAAGGTGGTCCATTTGTGCAATTTTAGCCGTCGTCCCCTTGCTGGATTGCAGTCGGCAGTCTCCCCTGATCGTTATGTTTCGGGGTTAGCTTAGTATATAGCGACCTTACTGGGTCTGCGTCCATGCACTTCGAGTGCTCTGTTAGTGAAGGTGATTCCTCTTCTACTGCAGCCGTGCATGAAATGGCGCTGGTGGATGCACTGATTGTATCAGTGCGGGCAACTTTGAAAATGGAGGATGCAGCTGCTGCTGCATCGGAGGCGCCGGTCCCCTTTGGTACCCACAGCTCCCCAAAATCTGCAAAGGTATTCCCTCTTCCCATCTATTTTGACAAAATTGTCGCGAGTCAGTGACCTAAGCGCAATAGGTCGGTGCCTAAGCGTTTCACAGTTTCCCTTTGAAGAGCCCCTGTTAAAAAAGTGGACAGTCCCACCTGTGGTAGATTCTCAAGTTCCAGGCTGAAAAAATCCACTTTAATCCGGTGGAGGAGTCTCCGGCTTTTAAAGACCTCTTTGACAGGAGAGCCAAGATTTTGGTCCGCCACATGCTTACTGGTTTCCCAGACTTTAACTGAGTGGGCAAAGCTTTTGCGCCAGGATCTGGAGGAGGAACAGCTTCTCCCTGTCCTTGTGGAGCTGGCGGACCAGTTGGTCCAGGGGTTGCAGTTTGTCTGTGATGCCTCTCTGGATGCGGCTCCTTTAGTTTCTAGACTGTCCATGACAGCAGTGGTCCTTCAGCACATGATATGGATGATATCATTAGGGGCCTTACAGGGGCAAGGAGTCTCGTCACAGACTTGGGCCCTTTTTTTTCCTCGGCTCATATGCGGTCTTTTAGGCTCTCAGGATCTCAAGACAAAGGATCTAAGTCTGTCGAGACCTCTTCCGGAGGTTCCAAGAGGACCTGGTCTGGTAAGCCAATAGTGGGTTATTCCAGACCTGCAGACAAGCTCTCTTCTGCCTGAAGGGGCACCCTCACCCGTGTCTGAGGTGGGGGGACGTCTTTGCTTCTTTACAGGCCCATGGACCTCCCTGATTTAAGTTAGGGGGTCCACGAGCTGATTCGGTCCAGCTATAAGATCAAGTTTCGGCCTTTTCCCCAGTGGGGTTCTTTCCTTCCATCCTGCGTTTGTCCCCAGGCCACCTGCGGGGTCTCTTCGGAGCGGTGCAAGACTTTCTACTACAAGTAGTGATTGTTCCAGTTCCAAAATTGGAACGTTTTCAAGGTTTCTAGTCAGACCTGTTTACAGTTCCTAGGATGGAAGGCAAGGTACGTCCAAGCTGGACCTCAGGGCTTTGAACCGCTTTGTGCGCCTACAGAAGTCTTGAGTCCATTCATGCGGTAGTGGCATTCCCACATCAAAGGACGCTTGCCTTCATGTTTCAATATATGTCGGTCATCAGTATTTCCTCTGCTTTGCTGTGGGTGAGGAGCATTATCAATTCATGGCATTACCCTTTGGTCTTGCCTCAGCTCCTCTGGTATTCACAAAAGTGTTGGCCCTGGTGTTGGCATTGTAGCAGCAGTGGGGGATTGTGGTACTGGGTACCTGGACGCTCTTCTTTTGTGAACAGAGTCTCTGAATGCTCTAAAGGACAACCTGGAAATTACTGTACAGACTCTGCAGGAGTTCGGTTAGAAATTGAACTTCCAAAAATCTGCTCTGGTTCTGTCCACTAAGTTGGACTATCTGGGTCTAACTCTGGACTTGGCTTCAGCCAGGGTGTTTCTTCCAGGGGAAAAAACTCCAAAAGTTGCAAAGCTGCAGGATGCAATTTGGCTCCTGTTGTCCAGCAGTCGGTCATCTTTCAGGACTTGCATGGGGGTGCTGTGCCTGATGGTGTCTACCTTAGGGGCAGTTCTGTTTGCACAGTTCCACTCGAGACCTCTGCAAAGAGAGATTCTTGCCAAGTGGGACAAGAATCCACAGTCTCCAGACAATCTAAACCTGTTGAGCCAGGATACGAGAGGGTCCCTGATATGGTAGCTTCGCTCTCCGGTGCTTCAACAGGGCAAATCCTTCCTTCCCCTGTATTGGATGGTGGTCTCCACAGTTCCCAGCCTGTCCGAGTGGGGAAGCGTTTTGGGCACGGATGTGCTCAAGGGGTCTGGACTCTGGAGGAGTCAAGACTACCGATCAATATACTGGAACTTTGAGCCATAAAATTTGTCTGGCTCATTGGACAAATCGCCTTTAGGTGTGCCCGGTAAGGATTCAATGGGATAATGCCACAGGCGTGGCGTATGTCACTCACCAAGGGGGGCATAAGAAGTGTCCTGGCGGCTCGGGAGGTAGCCAGCATTCTAAGGTTCAGCTGTGTCTCCGGTGGGGAACTTCCAAGGTGGACCTGTTGGCCTCTCGTCTCAACAGGAAGGTACATAGAATTGAGACAAAGCCTCTGGTCGACGCCACAGACGCACTGGTGGCTCCTTGGGGCCAGTATCAGCTGATATACGCCTTTCCCCCGCTAAAACTTCTGCTGAGTCTTCTGCGAAGGATCGAGGCAGAAGGGATCTGGTCACCCTAGTGGCTCCAGACTGGCCTCGCCTGTCTTGGTATGCCGATCTGGTACGGCAGGTCACCGATGCCCCTTGGAGACTTCCTCTCACAGAAGATCTATTGGCCCAAGGGCAAATCCTCCATCCTGCTTTAGAGTCACTGACTTTAAAGACTTGGCTGTTGAAAGCCAGGCGCTGAAGGATAGGGCATTGTCTGAATTGGTGTGTCCCATGCTGTTAAAGGCTAGAAAAGCTACCTCTAGGAAGATTTACCATCGCGCCTGGCAGACGTAGATTGTGTGGTGTGAGTCTCTTCGGGGTCACCCCGTTCCCTTTCAGTGGCTCGGATTTTGGCATTCCTCCAACGAGGTGTTGAGCAGCGCCTGGCCTTGGGTACCATCAAAGGCAAGGTTTTTGGCCTTGGCAGTCTTCTTTTACCGTCCTTTGGCTACGCCTTCTTTTGTTCCCACCTTTATTCAGGGAGTTTGCCACTTGGCTCCCCCAGTACGGTCTCCCTTGCCCCAGTGAGATCTCAATTTGGGGATTTCTATTGAGTTAGGTTATTTTTCTTCTGAAACTGCTTGCAACAAAACTGAATGCCTATAGAAGAAAGTGGGAGTATACCCCCTGGGACTGCCCCATAGGCATGGTAAAGCTTTTTCCTGCCTAGTGTCCTACTGCTGTAGGGGGCAGCATAACCCAATGGTAAGAAGATTCTGGAGCAGTGTCCACAGATGAAAGAATAAATGTGGAGTAAAAAATTTAAACTGAACTCCAAGCATATATAAAAGTCCAAAAATGAATGCAGCTCTGCAATTGTTAATACATCATTAAATTTATTTTTGGGAGGAAATCTAGTGCCAGAAAAACCACTGTGGGAAAACCTCCAGGTTGAAGGTAAATATTGCACCAAAACTAGTTTTGTTCATTTATCTTTTAATAGACTATTCATTTTTGTCTTAGAGTTGGCTGGAGTGTGGAACTAAACCCCTCTCTTCTTTTCAATCAAGGAAGCTGCCGTCTTTGTCTGTTTTTGATCTGCAATTGCCATGTGGCTGCACATATGATTGGTTATGAGACCAGCCTTTTGATGGTTTGACAGGTCGGTTGAGGGGAAACTTGGAATAGGCAACCGCACCAATAGCCAACTGGATACCAACAAAAAAACATTTTTGTTGTAATATATAGTTACATAGTGAGGTTGAAAAAAGACACCAGTCCATCCAGTTCAACCAATGATGAGTGTGTGTGTGTTTATGTCAATAGTACATTGTATACCCCTGTATGTTGTGGTCGTTAAGGTGCCCATCTAATAGTTTTTTGAAACAATGGATACTCCTCGCTGATACCACTGCTTGTGGAAGAGAATTCCACATCCTTACCGCTCTGACAGTATAGAACCCTTTACGCAGTTTACGGTTAAACCGCTTCCCTTCTAAATATAGCAAAACGCTGTGAGTCCTTTTATATTCCCTTTTACTGAATAGTTTGTTCCCTATGCTAGGGTCACCAGTACGGTACAGGTATTTGTACACTGATATCATATCCCCTCTCAAGCGTCTCTTCTCCAGAGAGAATAAGTTCAATGCTTGCAGTCTTTCCTCATAGCTGAGATCCTCCAGTCCCTTTATTAGCTTTGTTGCCCTTCTCTGGACTCTCTCCAGTTCCAGCACATCCTTCCTGAGGACCGGTGCCCAGAACTGGAGAGCATACTTCAGATGCGTCCGGACCAGAGTCTTGTAGAGTGGGATGTAATCACAGGAATGAACTTAAGGTTAACATGTTTCACATATCTTGTGCTTAGTCATAACCAGCAGACGTTTTTTTATTGGTATCCCTTTGTGGTGTGTGGCTGCCTATTCCAAGTTTCCTTGTGTGTCGCAGTGGCGAGCCGGGCCAGCACTTGTGGAGTTACCTGCTGTGGAATCTCCTCGGCTCACCTGGAGCAGTGATTTCCCCCTGCCAGTTTGGTTGAGAGCACAAGCAAATGGCATGTCGGGAATGTAACTGTTTTTTGAGACCGTTAGGGCTCTTTCACACGGAACGTATGTCCGTTTTTAATCCCATCCGTTTGCAGATGAAAAACGGACATAATGTATCTCTATGTAAATATGGATGTCATCGGATGATCATCCTGACATCCGTTTTTTGTCAGTTCAGTTCAGTTCAGTTTTTTTGAACGGAGGAGAACCCTATTTTTTCTTCCTTTCAAAAAACGGAACTGAAGCAAAAACGGATGTCAGTGGTGTCATCCGCAGACATCCATATTTACATAGACATGCATTATGTCAGTTTTTCATCCGCAAACGGATGGGATGAAAAACGGACATACGGACCGGATGACACAAGTGTCATCCGTGTCCGTTACAAAAAAAAAAAAAAAGGACCTGATCGGGCAAAAAAAAAAGGAACGCCCGTGTGAAAGAGCCCTTAAATCGATGAGTTTAGTTCCACTTTAAGAAGAAAGTAAATGAAAACAAATAGATACAGAAGACTACATAACACAGTTGGAATTAGGAGGTAAGAAGAGACTGCTATGTACAATGCAGAACTGTTAAATATCAAAAGAGAAATAGTAATAAGAAGGATTATGATATAAAATGATATCATGATAACGTGGTATAAAAAAACATAGCCCATATGAAACATCATATAAAGATATTGAGACCTTTGTTATGGAGGAACAATACATAAGTGTAAAATTCTATTACAATAGATGGGAAATAAACAGAGAATTTCTAAACACCTCTAAATATTTGCATGGGGAATTTAAAGGCAGAAAGAAAAAAAACGTCAGACACCCCTAAAAGCAGCATTTTTAACGTTTAGTATGTACGAGGCCCAGAAAGAACGAGGCCCAGAAAGAACCTGACAGGTGTTCTAATCCCTCCCATGTCCCCAGCAAAACATTCACCTTTCCTTAGTTCTCCTGCTGCTCCGTTTAGCCACTAGCAGTAAAAATAAATTTACCGGTACTTCCAGATAAGTCAACCAGGGAGAACAATTTGTAGGGTAATAAGTGACATGCAGTAGGAAAACTGGGGGGGGGGGGGGGGGGGTGGCTAAATTGTCTAAAGGCGTGGCTCAAAAAGTTGTACTATATCACTTTTAAATAGAAAGGACATAAAACAGAGAATCGAAGCCCATTCTCATCATTACAGCGCGTAAAACACATACACATTGACGTGTAATTAAGAGTTCTTGCAAGGTAAGGCCACTTACTGTTATCTCACATATACTGTATATTCCTATTATTATAGCCAAAGTTACCACCCTAACTCCTCCCACAGTTTTTACACTACATAGACAGTAATATACCAAAACGTGCGGATTATTCCTAATTGGTGTGCTATTACTTTGTGGAATGTTTCGCCGAGTGGTTCACGAAATATCTGAGTTTTTGAGGCGAAAATGGTCCCATAGGAATTAATGGCGGAATGTTCAAAACTAGAGTGGGAGCCAAAGTCCTGATAGTTTTTACAATATGACCATTTGTTTGCAACTCATGCCGCCCATTGACATTGAAACTCCACTCTAGCCACCTCATATTAGGTCTGGGTCTTGTGATTCTCACAATATAAAGCTCTTCGCTGTAGGATTTATAATTTTTAAACTACAACCATTTGAAGATGGCAACCGCCAGTGAAGTGAGCAAGTTGGAGCAGTTTGTTTTTAACCGTTCTTCTCTGCCCTTCACAATTTTTTAACTGCCGCCACTCCCACACACCACACACACACACCACACACACACACACACCACACCCCACACACACCACACCCACAAACACACACCACACCCCACACACATCACCCACACACACCACACCCCACACACACCCGGCAAGAACACTTCACACAATTTCCCCGAAAATTGTACGTTTTCTAGTTTTACAATGTGTTGCACTGCATCGCCTTTTTATATTGTATTTCAGTGGTTTTTTTTTTTGTTTGTTTGCTTTTACCAAGCATTGCAGTGTGTTGCAATGCATAACAATGCTGCTATGTTAGTGTAAAATGACTCAATAGAAGTTAAGGCTTTTGACTTGTCCATGCGTTGAGACTGTGTTGACCAATGCAGGTGATGTGAACAAGCTCCTCTACTTAGTGTGTGTAACAAAAGACATACATAAATTACATACAGTATCCCACAAAAGTAAGTACACCCCTCACATTTTTGTAAATACTTTATTATATCTTTTCATGTGACAACACTGAAGAAATGACACTTTGCTACAATGTAAAGTAGTGAGTATACAGCTTGTATAACAGTGTAAATTTGCTGTCCCCTCAAATAACTCAACACACAGCCATTAATGTGTAAACTGCTGGCAACAAAAGTGAGTACACCCCTAAGTGAAATGTCCAAATTGGGCCCAAATGTCAATATTTTGTGTGGCCACCATTACTTTCCAACACTGCCTTAACCCTCTTGGGCATGGAATGTACACTCACTACTTGACATTGTAGCAAAGTGTAATTTCTTCAGTGTTGTCACATGAAAAGATATAATAAAATATTTACAAAAATGTGAAGGGTGTACTCATTTTTGTGAGATATTGTATGTGTAATGTTCATACATAAATGGCATCAACATTTTAGAAACCATAACCAAAAACATTTGCTCTATTGTAAGAACATGTCAGAACTGCATTGCACAATAACCTTGGACCAAAGACAGAAAAGGGGGCAGGTCAGGTGAATGAGGGGAATCAAGGGAGAACTACAGACCCCGGCCATTTTATTAGGTACACCTGTTTAATTGCTTGGTGACACAAATTTCTAATTAGCCAATCTCATGGCAGCAACTCAATGCATTTAGGCATCTAGACATGGTAACAATGACTTGCTAATGACTCAAACCAAGCATCAGAATGGGGAAGAAAGGGGATTTAAGTGACTTTGAACGTGACATGGTTGTTGGTGCCAGACGGGCTGCTCTGAGTATTTCAAAAACTGATGATCTGCTGGGATTTTCACGCACAACCATCTTAAGGGTTTTCAAAGAATGGTCTGAAAAAGAGAAAATATCCAGTGAGCTGCAGTTGGTGTGGACAAAAATGGCTTGTTGATGTCAGAGGTCAGAGCAGAATTGGCAGACTGGTTTGAGATGATAGAAATTCAACAGTAACTCAAATATCCAATCGTTAAAATCAAGGTATGTAGAATACCATCTCTGAATGCACAACACATTGAACCTTGAAGCAGGTGGGCTACAACAGCAGAAGTCAACAGCAGGTGCCACTCTTGTCAGCTAAGAACAGGAAACTGAGGCTACAATTTTCATAGGCTCTATTGGACAATAGAAGATTGGAAAAACTTTGCCTGGTATGATGAGTCTCGATTTCATCTGCAACGTTCAGATAGTAGTGTCATAATTTGGCATAAACAACATGAAAGCATGGATCCATCCTGCCTTATATCAACAGTTCAGGCTGGTGGTGGTGTAATGGCGTGTAGGATATTTTCTTGGCATACTTTGGGCCCCTTAGTACCAATTGAGCATTGATGACCATGTCCATGGTCATGGCTACTTACAGCAGGATAATGCACAATGTCACAAAGCTCTAATCATCTCACCACTGGTTTCTTGAAAATGATAATGAGTTCACTGTACTCCAATGTCCTCCACAGTCACCAGATCTCAATCCAATAGAGTGCCTTAGGGATGTGGTGGAATGGAAGATTCGCATCATGGAAGTTCAGCCGACAAATCTGCAGCAACTGCATGATGCTATCATGTCAATATGGACCAAAACCTCTGAGGAATGTTTCGAAGACCTTGTTGAATCTATACCACGAAGAATTAGAGCAGTTCTGAAGGCAAAAGGGGGTCCAACCTAGTACTAGCAAGGTGTACCTAATGAAGAGGCCGGTGAGTGCATACATCATGCAGGACGAGACGGAAAAAAATAAAGGGGGACTCCCTGGTTTTCAGAGTGAGTTTACATGACTGTACTTCCGAGTAGGGCAGAGCATGTTTTTTGCTCCATGTGACAGCACTAGTGATTGCTCCAGTATTGTCATGTGGGCAGTAAGCGGTGGTAGCTGTTATATTGTTGTCATGGCAGTGAAGAGATTGCCAGGATTGCGGTGGTGACATGACGAGACTGGTCTCATTTTTTTGGGTGATAGGGTGGTTGGCCCAGGTGACAAAACTGCAGCATAGTTCCCATGGCATAGAGGGATCAGCAATGTTACAATGGCGACAAAGGGGGTTGGTCAGTGACAAGTTAATCGGCCCCCTTGCTGTGGTGATTTAGCAATTTCCTGTGTTTCCATGGCAACAAAAGGAATGGCCACGTTGCCATAGTGAGAGAGGGATCATCACACTTGCCATAGTAAAAAAGGACTGTTTACATTGCCATATTACCAGATGGATTTGTCATGGTATGTTTGCCATCACAACACTAAAATTGGCTGTGTTTTCATGACAATACAGGAATCTCTCACATCTCCATTGCTGTTGTGAAAAATAAATCAGCACCCAATGCCATGCAATGCAAAAAGGGATAGGCCCTGGTGCCATGACCTACTTGCACAGTAACAAAAAAGTTGGGCGCACATCATTGCCATGGCAGAGGGTTTTTCTTCATTGCCTTATTTACATAGGCTTGGTTTGCATTTCCATAATTGACCAAGGGATTAACAAAGTTGCTTTGGTGACAGAAGAATTGGCCTCATTGCCATGGCGAAATAAGGATTTCCCCTATTACCATGACAATGGAGGGATTGGCTGCAACATTGTCAAGGCAGCAATAGAAAAGGTCATGCTGCCATGGCAACAGTGGATCTGCACCATTTTCATGGCCCTGTTCTTGTGGAAAGGGAAAAGTAGACACTATGGTGGAAGGATTAACTACATTGCCATGGCAGCAGATAAAATGACTCTTGTCATGGTGAAGGAGGAATGAGCATCATCATCATCATAAAGATAGAGGGGGTTGACCTCCTTGCCATGATGATGAAAAGATTCACCTCTTTTCTATGGTGGATATTGATGGTTGGATCAGCCACGGCACTATTTGTATGATGACGAGGAGTTCAGCTTTGTTGCCACAGAGTCATGCCAGTGCCTAGACTAGAGTCTCCATATGATTGCCACGGTGAAAGAGTTATCAGTTAATGTCCCTTTTAATACTAAAAACAAAGGTTTTCAAGAATCAGGATATGAGACATTATCACCAGCCTTTTGCCATGTTTAGTTTCATTACATTTTAAGAAGGGGAAATATCAAACGGTAACTACAATACCACCTTCATTAAATAATCACTTATTTAGGACACGACACGGAAACAAATGACTCTAGGGGTTGATTTACTAAAACTAGAGATTGTGAAATCTGGTTCAGCTCTGCATAGAAACCAATCAGCTTCCATTTTTTGGGGGTTTTTTTTCAAAGCTTAACCACTTTACCACCGGAGGATTTTGCTGTCTTATGTCTGGGCCACTTTTTGCGATTCGGCACTGTGCAACTTTAAATGGCAATGACAATTGCGCAGTCATGCAACGCCGTACCCAAACGAAATTGACGTACTTTTTTTCCCCACAAACAGAGCTTTCTTTTGGTGGTATTTGATCACCTGTGCGATTTTTACTTTTTGCGCTATAAACAAAAAAAGACCGACAATTTTGAAAAAATAACAAAATTTTTCACATTTTTTTTATATGAAATTCCCCCTCCCCAAAAAATGTAAAAATCAAAATTTTTTATCATTTTAGGCCAATTTGTTTTTTGCTACATATGTTTGGTAAAAAAAATCGCAATAAGCATATTTTGATTGGTTTGCGCAAAATTTATTGCGTTTACTAAGTAAGGGAACGATTTCTGTCGTTTTTGGTGTTTTTTTTTTTTAACAAGTAATGGCGGCGATCTGCGATTTTTTTTGCGGGACTGCGACATTGCGGCGGACAGATCGGACCCTTGACTGACATTTTTGACACTGGGGGTACCAGTGACATTACTACAGTAATCAGTGCTATAAATATGCACTGTTACTGTAAAAATGACACTGGCAGGGAAGGGGTTAATTTTTATGGGTGATCAAGGGGTTAATGTATGCCTGGTGCTTACTGACGTGTGTGGGGGGAGGGGACTATGTGACACAAGGACAGATCGCAGGTTCAGCTATGCTGAATCCTGCAATCTGACCCTGCCTGTCACTTAGGAGATCTGCCCACTTGTGTTTACACAAGCAGGCGGATCTCCACACTCGATTCCCCGCCGATCTTGGAAGAGCGGCGGCGATCGCCGCTGCTCCTCCCCTGGCCCGACTCCCGCTGTGACTGAATACAGCGGGAGCAAGCTTCTGGCGGCCCGCGCGCCGCAGAGAGAGGGGAATGTCTGGCGACGTAGGTCTAGGTCGCCAGACGTTATCGAGCCACTTTGCCGCAGTAGAGCTCTAGTGAGCAGCGGCAAAGTGGTTAATTGAACAAGTTGAAGTTTGAAGCTGATTGGTATCTATGCACAGTTGCAAAAGGTTTTGCACTCTCCAGTTTTAGTAAATCAACCCCAATGTGTAGATGTGTTTATAACTTGACTGCTGAATGTCATTTGAACCATTTGTAAGAGTCTATGCTTTTAAAAAAGTTACTGAACTGAAGTAGAACAAAGAAAAGCACATTGACACTGACCCTAACAATGGTTCTCAAATGTAGTTGGGAACTAAATCAAATAATAATAATATAACTTGCATGTATTTATTGTTTTTAATACATTTCCTCCTTGGAGCTTCTTTTTAAACAATCTCCACAGCTATGCACCTACATTGCCGTTTTATGTGTGCCTCCTGTGCTACCAGGACCTATGAAGACCTGTAGAAGTCTTCTATACATGGGCGCTCCTGCAGAGACTACAACAGTATGTGCGGCCATTCAGAGAGCCGCACACACAGGCACCACAAGAGGGACACACAGCAAAAGCAATGTCTTCCTCCTCCACTGTGGTGAGTGACAGTGGCTCTGTGTCCCTCTCGTGTTGCATGTGTGTGCAAATGTAAACAGGCTTTATCCTGCACTATTTGAATGCAAATCTTTGATTGTAAGTGGAAAATACTGCACTTAGTCACTATATGGTGCTAGAATAAAAACAAATGAAAAGATTTTTAGGGAATTTCAAGGTGTGATTCCTTTACCCAATTAAGCCGCGGAGGATTTTCCTGCTCAAAGACCAGGGCCTATTTTGCGATTCGGCACTGTGTGACTTTAACGGACAATTGCGCGGTCGTGCAACGCTGTACCCAAATGAAATTGACGTCCTTTTTTTCCCACAAACAGAGCTTTCTTTTGGTGGTATTTGATCACCTGTGCGATTTTTACTTTTTGCACTATAAACAAAAAAAAGCGCCAATTTTGAAAAAATAACAATATTTTTCACATTTTTTTTATATGAAATTCCCCAAAAAAGATGTAAAAATCAAAGTTTTTTAACATTTTAGGCCAATTTGTTTTTTGCTACATATGTTTGGTAAAAAAAATCGCAATAAGCGTATTTTGATTGGTTTGCGCAAAAGTTATTGCGTTTACTAACTACGGGAAAGATTTATGTCATTTTTATTGTTTTTTTTTTTTACTAGTAATGGCGGCGATCTGCGATTTTTTTTGTGGGACTGCGACATTGCGGCGGACAGATTGGACCCTTGACTGACATTTGTGACACTTTTGGGGTCACCAGTGACATTACTACAGTAATCAGTGCTATACATATGCACTGTTACTGTAAAAATGACACTGGCAGGGAAGGGATTAACTTTATTGGTGATCAGTGGGTTAAAAGTATCCCTAGGGGTGTGTTTCTAACTGTGGGGGGACGTGGCTTCTGATGTAACCACAGAGACATACGATCCTACATAGCAGGATCGTATGATCTCTGCTGTTACACCAGGGAGAATGACAGGTGGCTTTATTTACATCAGCCGCCTGCCTTTCTCCCTCTCCAGCGGGAGCTCGCAAGTGACCGGCGGACATCGGAGCCGCCGGTCACTCGCGCGGGGAAGGCAGGGAACAGGCGGGAGCGTGCCGCCGGTGGCGCACGCTCGCCCCCTTAGAGGCTCGTGGGCGAGCGACGTAGCCCTATGTCGCTTTGCCTGTACGGGGCTGACTGCCGCAGTAAATAGTCGTGCGGCGGTCGGCAAGCGGTTAACAAATAAATAACTGAGAACCAATGAAAAAGATTAAAATGGGGGAACGTGTCCGGATGTAGAAGGGAGTAGACATCTCAGTGAGAGCTCTGGCTTCCCTGCCACAGAATCCTGATCCATCTCCTGAGCGATATCCTACCATGTGAGCTGCTGATAACCAGGTATGGAGATCCACCAAGAAACAGCCGCATCCTAGGGCTCGGAGTTCAGTAGCAGAGACACATGTGGTGGCGATATTGCCTCTCTCTCTTGAGGCTGACCAGGCAGAGACAGTGAGTGCGAATCTGCGGAGGCTGTTTCTGGATATGGCATCTGACATGGGAGAACCCTTACAGCCTACGGTTTCCAGACCCCTGGAGAGTGACTCCTCCCCTGCGGCCATCCTGGATGCTATAGAGGCTAGTAAAACTACTCTGATGGGCAGGATTGACACTGGCTATTGAGTGCAGCCTCATCAGACAAGACATGGACAAATTTAGAGGGAGGGTTTCAGTGGCAGAGGCTCACGTATCGGAAATCGAGGATGCTGCTGGAACCTCCAGGCACAACGTCTTGGAGCTACAAAACACAGTGAAATTCCTAATGGCGAGATCAGAGGATGCTGGAAACTGCCTGCGCAGGAATAATGTGAGAGTAGTGGGCCTCGGAGGGCTCTGAGGGGCTAATCCTGCTGTTTTTGCAGAGGGGTTTTTCAAGGACATCCTTAATTTGAACCAAAGATCCTCTGCATACATAGTGGAGCGTGCACACAGGGTGCCGACGGGGCCTAGGCCGCAGGGAGCACCATCCAGACCGTTCCTGGTGCGATTCCTCAATTTTCGCAATTGAGACCTCATCCTAGCTGAAGCAAGGAAACAACCGCAGATTAAATATGAAAATACCACCCTGCATTTCTCCTTTGATTTCTCTCCTGAGCTTCAGAGGGGTTGGAGATCATTTGTGGATGTCCGGAAGCGGCTGAGGGAGAAGGGGCTCACATATGGCATGCTGTGCCCGAGTAGGTTACGCGTGGAGCATATGGGATCTGTGAAATTCTTTGAGAATCCATCAGATGCCTCTGAGTTGGCTAGATACCCTTGCTTTATCCTCATGCACTTTGCAGCTATATTCCTCAATTACTGTTAGGACCCTCCTTTGACGGGTGTTAGAGGAGGGGTGTTGCCTTGCGATGGAGCTATATCTCAAGCCCCATGTTATGCCTCAAGTCAGAAATGTCCCCCTTTTTGATGCAGCTTACCTAAATCTCCTGTTACAAAACCTAATGTGGGATCCAGAGTTCTTCTTTAGTCTTGGAGCAAACGGACCCTAGAACTTTGCATTCCTCCCCTTTATCTTCTGTGGAGTACATGCACTGACTCCGAAGAGGAACAGTTCAGAGTTTATGGGAATAAAGTCCTCCAGCCAGTTTTGATATATCATGCTTGTTATGCTGGTGAGACAGTGAATTTTTCAGTTGGATAATTTTTTTTTTCAGTTAAGGTGCAATTTTTCTATTATTTTTGTGGGTTTTTTTTTTTTTTTGACACACTATTGGAGAAGGGTGCATTCATGCTTTGTGTGCTCTTTTACAATTCTCTGGGCACAGGAAAGGATTTTTTTTTTTGTATTATTGTTAGGTTTCATGCCTGTGTTAAGTGTTACTTATGTAGAGAAATGCTTCAGCAGGACCAGTGGCACTGTATTGCTCTGAAGATATGCAGAGGTATAGGACCGCCATCTAGTGGTTATTTTAGGAACTGCAGGTATGTCTTTAAATATTAAAGTTCTCTCCTGGAATGTCAGGGGTCTCACTCTCAACTCCAAATATAAACGAGCTCCACTGTTGAAATACATACAATCACACCGCCCTCAAATCATTTTTCTGCAGGAGACTCATTTAATGGGTAATAAAATACTGGCTGTGCGCCGTCCTTGGATCCAGTGAGCCATACATGCTAAATTCTCTTCGTATGCCAGAGGGGTTTCGATTTTACTTCATAAGTCTCTGCCTTGCTCTGTAGACACAGTGGTAACCAATCCTGAGAGTCACTATGCGATGGTGATTATTTAAATTCATTCCCATCATCTGGCGCTGGTAAACATGTATATTCCTCCATTTTCCAGTGTCATTCTGTATGAAATATTGGGAAAGCTAGCACTTCATTCCTCTTACAGGCTGTTGATTGCAGGTGATTTTAACAATATCCTAGATTACACCCTTGATACCTCTAATGCACAACGAGCACCTAACCATGACTTATCTCAGTGGACAGAGGCAGCTGGCTTCACTGAAATATGGAGGTGGAAGCATCCCATGGACAGATATTACTTGTATATATCCCCTGTGTTTCACTCCTCATCCAGAATAGATTTGGCTTTTGCTGATGAGGATCTATCAAAGAGGTATTGGAGACTGTCACTTAGATGGGTGGGGGAGCCTAGTTGAGGAGATATTTAAACCACACATAGATTCCTTCTGGCAGATAAATGAGGGGTCAGTCAAGGATCAGATTGAATGGGACGCTTTCAAGGCCTCTTCCAGAGGGATATATATATATGCCATTAAGGTAGCAAGGGAGGAACATAACCACTCACTGGCAATCCTGCAGGAAAAGGAACAAGAATGTGCAAAGGCACATGCCAATACTCCTTCTCCTGATACCCTGGCAGAATTGCAAAGTGCTAGGAGAGATTTACATCTTCACTACCAGGACATAACCCACTGCTCCCTGAAACGGGGTGCAGAACGGATTTTCGAACAGGGAAATAAAAATTGGAAGTTGCTAGCATTACTATCAGCTCAGGATAAGTCTCAGACAGTAATTCCATGCATTTCCTCACAATCTGGATCACTACTTACAGACGGAGAGGACATTTTACAAACATTTGTCTCTTTACAGAGATCTTTACTCGCCTATTCCCCCTTATGCTATAAAGGACCTGTTGGCTGTTCTAAATCCCTTGAGTCTATCTATAATACCTAAAGAGATCAGGGAAACTTTAGAGGCCCCATTTAGGGAGAAGGAGGTGATGCTTGCAATAGGTTCCTTTCCCAATGGGAAGGCGCCTGGTCCGGATGGATTACCGATAGAGTGGTATAAACATCATGCGGAAGTTCTCTCTCCAAGATTACTGAAGCTATATGCGGAGTGCTTTGAAACAAACTACCTCCCCTCAGTGGTGGGATTCAAAAATTTTAGTAACCAGTTCCGACTTTCAAGCATGGTATAATTTTTTTTTTTTATCTAATGTCAGTTAGGGGTCCGATCTGTCCGCTGCAATGTCGCAGTCCCGCTAAAAATCGCAGATCGCCACCATTATTAGTAAAAAAACTAAACAAAAATTACATTACATTAAATCTTTCCCCTACTTAGTAGACGCGATAACTTTTGCGCAAAACAATGAAAATACGCTTATTGGGATTTGTTTTACCAAAAATATGTAGCAGAAAACAAATTGGCCTAAAATAAAGTGCAAAAAAATAAAAAAATCTCACAGGTGATCAAATACCACCAAAAGAAAGTTCTATTTGTGGGGGGAAAAAAGGACATCAATTTTATTTGGGTACAGCGTCGCACGACCGCACAATTGTCAATTAATTGTCAATTGTCAGTTAAGTAAGAATTGCAAAAAATGGCCTGGTCATTAAGGGGGAAATCTTCTGGTCCAAAAGTGGTTAAATTAAAAGCAGGGAGCTAGTACATCAGTGAGTGGTGGTGGACACAGCAACCTCCCCCCTTCCCCTGTATGGAGAGAGAGAGTATAAGAGAAAGAGGGATGAAGGGAGGGAGGGAGAGAGAGGGAAAGAAAGAGGGATGAAGGGAGGGAGGGAGAGAGAGAGAGAGAGGGAAAGAGGGATGAAGGGAGAGAGAGAGAGAGAGGGAAAGAGGGATGAAGGGAGAGAGAGAGAGAGGGAAAGAAAGAGGGATGAAGGGAGGGAGAGAGAGAGAGGGAAAGAAAGAGGGATGAAGGGAGGGAGGCAGAGAGAGAGAGGGAAAGAAAGAGGGATGAAGGGAGGGAGAGAGAGCGAGGGAAAGAAAGAGGGATGAAGGGGGAGAGAGAGAGGGAAAAGAAAGAGGGATGAAGGGAGGGAGAGAGAGGGAAAGAAAGAGGGATGAAGGGAGAGAGAGGGGGGGAAGAGGGATGAAGGGAGGGAGAGAGAGAGAGGGAAAGAAAGAGGGATGAAGGGAGGGAGAGAGAGAGAGGGAAAGAAAGAGGGATGAAGGGAGGGAGAGAGAGAGAGGGAAAGAAAGAGGGATGAAGGGAGGGAGAGAGAGAGAGGGAAAGAGGGATGAAGGGAGAGAGAGAGAGGGAAAGAAAGAGGGATGAAGGGAGGGAGAGAGAGCGAGGGAAAGAAAGAGGGATGAAGGGGGAGAGAGAAAGGGAAAAGAAAGAGGGATGAAGGGAGGGAGAGAGAGAGGGAAAGAAAGAGGGATGAAGGGAGGGAGAGAGAGAGGGGGAAAGAAAGAGGGATGAAGGGAGGGAGGGAGAGAGAGAGAGGAAAAGAAAGAGGGATGAAGGAAGAGAGAGGGGGGGAAGAAAGAGGGATGAAGGGAGGGAGGGAGAGAGAGAGAGAGAGGGAAAGGAAGAGGGATGA
This sequence comes from Pelophylax lessonae, assembly GCF_965119305.1. NCBI lineage: Eukaryota > Metazoa > Chordata > Amphibia > Anura > Ranidae > Pelophylax > Pelophylax lessonae. Next base: position 534,545,256 of record NC_138768.1, on the reverse strand, counting down.
AGGGAGGGAGAGAGGGAAATAAAGAGGGAGGGAGAGAGAGAGAGGGAAAGAGGGAGGGAGAGAGAGAGGGAGAGAGAAAGAAAGAGGGATGAAGGGAGGGAGAGAGAGAGAGAGAGGGAAAGAAAGAGAGATGAAGGGAGGGAGGGAGAGAGAGGGAAAGAAAGAGGGATGAAAGAGGGAGGGAGAGAGAGAGGGAAAGAAATAGAGATGAAGGGAGGGAGGGAGAGAGAGGGAAAGAAAGAGGGATGAAAGAGGGAGGGAGAGAGAGAGAGAGGGAAAGAAAGAGGGATGAAGGGAGGGAGAGAGAGAGAGGGAGGGAAAGAAAAAGGGATGGAGGGAGGGAGAGTGAGGAAGGGAAAGAAAGAGGGATGAAGGGAGAGAGAGAGAGAGGGAAAGAAAGAAAGAGGGATGAAGGGAGGGAGGGAGGGAGGGAGAGAGAGAGAGAGAGAGGAAAAGAAAGATGGATGAAGGGAGGGAGAGAGAGGGAAAGAAAGAGGGATGAAGGGAGGGAGAGAGAGAGGCAAAGAAAGAGGGATGAAGGGAGAGAGAGGGAAAGAAAGAGAGATGAAGGGAGGGAGAGAGAGAGGGAAAGAAAGAGGGATGAAGGGAGGGAGAGATAGAAAGGGAAAGAAAGAGGGATGAAGGGAGGGAGAGAGAGAGAGGGAAAGAAAGAGGGATGAAGGGAGGGAGGGAGAGAGAGAGAGGGAAAGAAAGAGGGATGAAGGGAGGGAGAGAGAGAGGGAAAGAAAGAGGGATGAAGGGAGGGAGAGAGAGAGGGAAAGAAAGAGGGATGAAGGGAGGGAGAGAGAGAGAGGGAAAGAAAGAGGGATGAAGGGAGGGAGGGAGGGAGGGAGAGAGAGGAAAAGAAAGAGGGATGAAGGGAGAGAGAGAGAGGGGGGGGGGAAGAAAGAGGGATGAAGGGAGAGAGAGAGAGAGAGAGAGAGAGAGAGGGAAAGAAAGAGGGATGAAAGAGGGAGGGAGAGAGAGAGAGAGAGAGAGAGAGGGAAAGAAAGAGAGATGAAGGGAGGGAGGGAGAGAGAGAGAGAGGGAGGGAAAGAAAAAGGGACGGAGGGAGGGAGAGAGAGGAAGGGAAAGAAAGAGGGATGAAGGGAGAGAGAGAGAGAGGGAAAGAAAGAAAGAAAGAGGGATGAAGGGAGGGAGAGAGAGAGAGATAGAGAGGGAAAGAAAGATGGATGAAGGGAGGGAGAGAGAGGGAAAGAAAGAGGGATGAAGGGAGGGAGAGAGAGGGAAAGAACGAGGGATGAAGGGAGGGAGAGAGAGAGGCAAAGAAAGAGGGATGAAGGGAGAGAGAGGGAAAGAAAGAGAGATGAAGGGAGGGAGAGAGAGAGGGAAAGAAAGAGGGATGAAGGGAGGGAGAGAGAGAAAGGGAAAGAAAGAGGGATGAAGGGAGGGAGAGAGAGAGAGGGAAAGAAAGAGGGATGAAGGGAGGGAGGGAGAGAGAGAGAGAGAGAGAAAGAAAGAGGGATGAAGGGAGGGAGAGAGAGAGGGAAAGAAAGAGGGATGAAGGGAGGGAGAGAGAGAGGGAAAGAAAGAGGGATGAAGGGAGAGAGAGAGAGGGGGGGGGAAGAAAGAGGGATGAAGGGAGAGAGAGAGAGAGGGAAAGAAAGAGGGATGAAAGAGGGAGAGAGAGAGAGAGAGAGGGAAAGAAAGAAAGAGGGATGAAGGGAGGGAGAGAGAGAGAGAGAGAGAGAGAGGGAAAGAAAGATGGATGAAGGGAGGGAGAGAGAGGGAAAGAAAGAGGGATGAAGGGAGGGAGAGAGAGGGAAAGAACGAGGGATGAAGGGAGGGAGAGAGAGAGGCAAAGAAAGAGGGATGAAGGGAGAGAGAGAGGGAAAGAAAGAGAGATGGAGGGAGGGAGAGAGAGAGAGAGAGGGAAAGAAAGAGGGATGAAGGGAGGGAGAGAGAGAGAGAGAGGGAAAGAAAGAGGGATGAAGGGAGGGAGAGGGAAAGAAAGAGGGATGAAGGAAGGGAGAGAGAGAGGGAAAGAAAGAGGGGTGATGGGAGGGAGAGAGGGAAAGAAAGAGGGATGAAGGGAGGGAGAGAGAGAGAGGGAAAGAAAGAGGGATGAAGGGAGGGAGAGAGAGAAAGGGAAAGAAAGAGGGATGAAGGGAGGGAGAGAGAGAGAGGGAAAGAAAGAGGGATGAAGGGAGGGAGGGAGAAGAGAGAGAGAGGGAAAGAAAGAGGGATGAAGGGAGGGAGAGAGAGAGGGAAAGAAAGAGGGATGAAGGGAGGGAGAGAGAGAGGGAAAGAAAGAGGGATGAAGGGAGGGAGAGAGAGAGAGGGAAAGAAAGAGGGATGAAGGGAGGGAGGGAGAGAGAGAGAGGAAAAGAAAGAGGGATGAAGGGAGAGAGAGAGGGGGGGGAAGAAAGAGGGATGAAGGGAGAGAGAGAGGGAAAGAAAGAGGGATGAAATAGGGAGGGAGAGAGAGAGAGAGGGAAAGAAAGAGAGATGAAGGGAGGGAGGGAGGGAGGGAGAGAGAGAGAGAGGGAGGGAAAGAAAAAGGGATGGAGGGAGGGAGAGAGAGGAAGGGAAAGAAAGAGGGATGAAGAGAGAGAGAGAGAGAGAGAGAGGGAAAGAAAGAAAGAAAGAGGGATGAAGGGAGAGAGAGAGAGAGAGAGAGAGAGAGAGAGAGAGAGAGAAAGAAAGATGGATGAAGGGAGGGAGAGAGAGGGAAAGAAAGAGGGATGAAGGGAGGGAGAGAGAGGGAAAGAACGAGGGATGAAGGGAGGGAGAGAGAGAGGCAAAGAAAGAGGGATGAAGGGAGAGAGAGAGGGAAAGAAAGAGAGATGGAGGGAGGGAGGGAGAGAGAGAGAGAGAGAGAGGGAAAGAAAGTGGGATGAAGGGAGGGAGAGAGAGGGAAAGAAAGAGGGATGAAGGGAGGGAGAGGGAAAGAAAGAGAGATGAAGGGAGGGAGAGAGAGAGGGAAAGAAAGAGGGGTGAAGGGAGGGAGAGAGGGAAAGAAAGAGGGATGAAGGGAGGGAGAGAGAGAGAGGGAAAGAAAGAGGGATGAAGGGAGGGAGGGAGGGAGGGAGGGAGAGAGAGAGAGGAAAAGAAAGAGGGATGAAGGGAGAGAGAGGGGGGGGGAGAAAGAGGGATGAAGGGAGAGAGAGAGAGAGAGAGAGGGAAAGAAAGAGGGATGAAGAGAGGGAGAGAGGGGGAAAGAAAGAGGGATGAAGGGAGCGAGAGAGAGAGAGGGAAAGAAAGAGGGGTGAAGGGAGGGAGAGAGAGAGAGAGGGAAAGAAAGAGGGGTGAAGGGAGGGAGAGAGAGAGAGGGAAAGAAAGAGGGATGAAGGGAGGGAGAGAGAGAGAGGGAAAGAAAGAGGGATGAAGGGAGGGAGAGAGAGGGAAAGAAAGAGGGATGAAGGAAGGGAGAGAGAGAGAGAGAGAGAGGGAAAGAAAGAGGGATGAACGTCACTGGTTGCTAGATGCCATTTGGCTGGCCATCCTAGCAACCAGTCTACTGCACACAGATACTACAATAAAAATACTGCTGGCAATCCACAAATACCAGCTGTGCCGGTAAATTACTGTCTGGGTGGCAACTGGCAACCCTGTGACAGATGGACCGGCCCGATCTCTGGCTTGCACCGGTTCGCAGAACTTGTGAAATGTTAGTAACTGGTTCCAGTGAACCGGTGCGAACCGGCTGAATCCCACCACTGCCTCCCCTCCTCCTTTTATGAGGCACACATAGTGTTGTTGGCCAAATCAGACAAGGATCTCAATAAATGCTCTTCTTATAGGCCTGTCCCTTTACTTAATCTAGATTTCAAAATCCTCACGAAATTGCTATATAACAGACTCATGCCTGTCCTGGAGCATTTAATTTCCCCTGACCAGACAGGCTTCATGCCGAAAACGCCACGGATATTAACTTGTGCAGGGTTTTTATGCATACGCAACTAGGGCAGGAGGTATTTAGCGGAAGGATTCTTGTTTTTTCTGGATCTGAAAATAGCCTTCTAGTCGATAATAAGAAATTATTCTTTGGATAAGGAATTGTCTAATATCTATAAGCAGTTATTGAGAGATACACATAGAATCTTTACACCTTGAAAAACAGCTTGGGAAAGGGTATTTCCCCAGATGGACAGTAATGACTAGGATGATGTATGGGATATAAATTTCTCTCAGTTGGTCTTAGCTAGTGATCATCTCATTCTATTTAAATTTCTACATCGTATATACCTTGTCCCAGCCAGATTGGCTCAAAATTTTCTATCCCAGTCATCCTGTTCTTGGTGGCGCACCTCATCCGAAATGAATTTCCTGCATATATTCTGGGAATGTGTGGCCATACAGAAGTTTTGGCTGGAAGTGGCGGAATGCGTTGAGGAGGTTACTACTCTGCATTAAGCACAGTATTGAAGTGTGTCTCTTAGGATTGGTAAATGCTATAGCTCCAAAGAGAGTAGTAGGTACACTGCTGACTTTGTTATTTTTCTATGCTAGGAAAATGATAATGCTCCCCTGGAAAAAGCCTACACCGCCTGCCATCCAGGCACAGAAGGCGCTTGTACTGTAAATAAAGCACTTCCCCTTGATAAGGCTACCTATGCCAGTAAGGGTATTTCCAATAAATTAGAGAAGGTGTGGGGTGGACAGACAAAGAGTACCTCTACAGTGCCCGATTATTCTGGGAGTAGTTGGAAAGCCTTTGCTTCTGTTGATGAGATATATTGTTTTGACTGGATAAATATGTGTCTAGAGTCAATGTATATGCGTTGGATCTGGCGTTGTGCATTTGAACGATTGTAAGCTCCAGTGTTGTCTCCTTGGTGTGGCGGCTTTTTCAGAAGACCACTGATGCCGGGATAAGAAATTACAGAGTATATTTATGTCATACGTACCTGTAAAAGATGGGAAAGATGTATTGTTCCTTTACTCTAATGTAACCTCTGAGCTGTACTGTGTGCCTTTGTGCTGAAGCTTTGTTTGTTATATTAATAGTGTCCTGATGTTCAGGCTGTTTTGAATGTCTGTCTGATTTTTGTCTTTGTACTGTTTATAAAATAACAATAAAAAGAATGAAAAAAAAAAAAAGATGATTAAAATGATGTAAAACAGAGTCGAAAAATTATGGACTCCTTGGATTACCCATTTTCTGCCCCCTGGCCTTGACATCGCTTTGCTGCGCCCATGACCATATTCTGGGTCATGATTGTAAACTTATTCAACCTTCGTTCCCCTGGTCGGTCCTCCCCTGGGGGAAACACACACCCCATGTCTTCCCCCGCTTCACTCGACCTTTCCCCCTTCTTCCCCCCCCTTTTTTTTCTCTCCTCCTCCCCCTCTACCTTCTGTCTCTCTCTTCCCGCCTCTTAGGCTGCCCTCGATTATTTCCACCCACCCATGTATCAGGGTCTCCCAGACTCCTCATGCTCTTTGGCATTGTCCCCCGTTGGGGTGCCAAGGGGCTTTGTTTTTTTTTTGTTTCATGTCACTAATGGGGGACGACAGCGCAAATTAATCTCCCCTATGCCTTGCATTCTTCTTCCCGCTTGTTACTCTACACCCCTGTTACACGATGTTACTGTTAACGATTTTGTTCCACTCTTTGTTTTCATACCACAGTTGAACAATTCATTGTTGTTGATTCCTTGTCTTTGGTACCTACTGCCTTATGCTGTGCTCAATGCCACACTCGATTGTACACCCTTTATTCTCAATAAAAAAAATTTTTGAACCAAAAAAAAAAAATGATGTAAAACAGAGTCTTTATTGTATACATCTTGTTAATAATGCCCATTAGTGGGAGATATGCAACAGTGCTTATGGATATATATAAATGGTTAACACCCAAAATGGAGGCGACCTCAAGAATCAGTAATGACTTTATTTATATCATAATGCCCAAAGTTTTGGTATCACGATGACCCCCTAGTCTCGACATATTTTGCTAAACAGCTTCCTCAGGAGATGGGTGCTGCAAATATGAAAACAATACAATGGATTATAATTACAACAATGTAGAGCAGATGCTCAATAGTGCGTGCACCAAGGGCCAGCCATTACTGTACAGTATTATCAAAAAAGAGTATACATGCCTCCTTTTTTTTGGTCCCCCTCCCGATCTCAGGAGAGCGTAGGCTAGACTAGGAGGCTGTCCTCATCAGGAGTCCTTAGAAAAATACAAAAAAAAAGTGGTAGCCAACCTGAACAAAAAACTGTCTAGGGACATGCTTGCCCATAATACAGGGCAAGCATATAAATGAACCAATCCTCATAGGTCCAGGGCAGGACTGATACGCAATCTTGATACTGAAGCTTAATCAACACAAGAATGCTTAGACTCTGAGACTGACATATCTTCTATAGCTTTTATTTCATCACAGATTATGATTATGACCACCGAAACTCGTAATGCTGGACGTACAGGTTGTGGTAAACATAAAGGTGGCTGGTATAATATTCACAACAAACGCACTAAATGACCTAATACACATTAACATTTACTTCAGTCACTTTCTCAGCACAGGGAACTAGGCAATGGAAACAGTAAACACCCCACATCACTTGGTGACTTTTCCAATGTCACCTCTAGAGTGGAGGAGGTTTCTCCCAATGCTGCCCCTTCTGCAGATTCTACTGCAATTGCCACAGAATATCAGATGACCACTAAAGCAAGAGTTGATCTTTCTTACACAAGGATAGGAAATGAGAGTAATCCTGTCTCCCCACAATGTGGTTTGAAGTCTAAGGCAAAACCGAAAATCTCCACTCCTACCATATCTATGGATGTAGTTCTGGTGGGGGACCCCAAAAACATCCTGGTACTTTGGATACTTTTTTATTGAAGAGAACTTAGGTGATGGGGAAATACAGGTCATTAATCTCTCCTCCCACACTCGAGATTGAGGTCCTACAATTTGGACCAAGTTTTTGTCTTGACCAGAATATTGATTTATTTTAGGTTATAAAGAACATTTACTTATTCATCAGGAAGCTCACATTGCGAGTGTTTTATGGTATTAACCACTTTACCACCGGAGGATTTTCCTGCTTAACGTCCAGGCCACTTTTTGCAACTTGGCACTGCGCGACTTTAACTGAAAATTGCACGGTCATGCAACCCTGTACCCAAACAAAATTTACGTCCTTTTTTTCCCACAAACAGAGCTTTCTTTTGGTGGCATTTGATCACCTCTGCGCTTTTAATTTTTTGCGATATTAATAAAAAAAGAGTGAAAATTTTGCGAAAAAATTGACATTTTCTACTTCTAAAAAATATCCAATATATAAAATTTTTGTCATATATTTAGGCCAAAATGTATTTAGCTACATGTCTTTGACAAAAAAATTCTCAATGAGCGTATTTTTAACAACTTTAAGACCGGAAGATTTTACCCCCTTCCTGACCAGGCCATATTTTGCGATTCGGCACTGCGTTATTTAACGGACAATTGCGCGGTCGTGCGACGCTGTACCCAAATTAAATTTATGTCCTGTTTTCCCCCACAAATAGAGCTTTCTTTTGGTAGTATGTGATCACCTGTGCAATTTTTTATTTTTTTTTTAAAAAAGAGCGACAATTTTGAAAAAAAAAAAAACAATATTTTTCACATACTGATATATAACATTCCCCCTAAAAAATTTACAAATCTAAATTTTTGAACATTTTAGGCCAATTTGTTTTCTGCTACATATTTTTGGTAAAAAAAATCGCAATAAGCATATTTTGATTGGTTTGCGCAAAAGTTATCGCGTTTACTAACTACGGGAAAGATTTGTCATTTTTATTGTTTATTTTTCTTTTACAAATAATGGCGGCGATCTGCGTTTTTTTTCAGGACTGCGACATTGCGGCAGACAGATTGGACCCCTAACTGACATTTTTGACACTTTTGGGGGGACCAGTGACATTACTACAGTAATCAGTGTTAAAAATATGCACTGTTACTGTAATAATGACACTGGCAGGGAAGGGGTTAACTTTATTAGTGATCAAGGGGTTAAATGTGTGCCTCATGCTTACTGACGTGTGTGTGGGGAGGGGGTTGTGTGACACAGACACAGATCGCAGGTTCAGCTATGCTGAATCCTGTGATCTGTCCCTGCCTGTCACAGAGGAGATCCACCCGCTTTGTTTACGACGATCGGGGAAGAACGGCGGTGATCACCGTCTCTCCCCCCCTGGCGCGACTCCCGCTCTGTCTAAACACAACAGGAGCGAGACAACGGCGCCGCTGAGGGAGGGAGGAATACGTTGACAGACCCAGGGGTGCCACCTTGCTGCAGTAGCAGAAAGGTGAGCAGTCCTAAAGTGGTTAACAAGTTGTATACAATAAAGACTATAATTTTAATTGGTTTTCAGTTATTTATTTGTTGAGCAATCACCTTCAAAGTCTCTAAAAATCTTTTAGTGTGCTGTTTTTTTTCTATGACTCTTGTAAGGATGATGTGTGATGGTATGCCAAATTAGTCATTCCCCTAGAATTGTTTAGCACTATATGGCGCTAAGTGTCAAAGTAAATTCCTATCACACTTAGTGCCATCTAGTGGCCAAATGCAACATTTTCTGTTTTAACCACTCATTTTGGGTGAGGGCAAGCCTAACTGACTCAAAGTAGTAAGGCACAGTAAGGGCGACAGCCATTTTCCCTGTGATTTTCCCCATATACTTTCTATTGGCATCCATGTTTGTGTGGCTCAGGGCGCTGTTTGGCCTCTAGTGCTTTAGGTCACTTCCCCCTGCCATCTTTCTTTACTGCAGCAGAAGCGTGGAGAACGGTTTTACTATCTCTCCGACACTATGGGGGTTCTTTTAATACTGTATGGCCTTTTTTCCTTTAGAAACATTGCTCTTTCAGTTCATCTGGCAATATAAAGGGGGACTCTGGCGGCAGTGCGGGATCGCGGTGCAGACCGCAAATCGACGATTTAAAGGGCCAGTTTTCCATTTTTTGTAATTCTGCCAAACATCGAGTCCCAGGATAACATTTTCCCCACTGATCTTGTTTGTGCTTCCGGGACATCCGGAGCAACTTCCTTAGCTTCGTGGTCTGCAGCCACTGAAACTTTGGCATCCAAAGTTGATCTTAGGTCGTCTGATTCAGAGCCTGATATGGTTGCAACAGACAATGCTCTCCCTGAGGGTTCCCCGTCCTCGTACTCAGATGGGGAGGAGGAGGAGTCCTCCTCCGCTACAGCGCGGGAACGCGCTTTAGTTTAAGCACTTTGTTCGCTCCGTCAGGGGGACTTTGAATATTAATGATATGCCCACCGATTCAGGTAAGCTTCGGGTCCCGCAAAGCCCAGAGGTCGGGTCAGGTTTTCCCCTGCCCCGAGGAGTTTCACAATATCGTGAACAAACAGTGGCGACGCGTTAAGCACATGCTGGCGGTGCCTAAGCGGTTTCAACGCCGCTGCCCCTTTGCGGACCCCGCTAACAATTGCTGGACGGTATCACCTAGGGTGGACCACCTTATTCCAGGTTGAATAAATCCATGGTGGTGCCCATGTAGGACTCCCCGGTGTTTACAGACCCGAAGGATAGGCGCATGGAGTCTCTTTCCCGCCACATGTATTTGGTGCCGGGCTCACTCCTCAAGCCTGTGTTTGTTTCCGTGCTGGTTTCACAATTGTCAGGGGTCTCACAGGGGGCACAGAGTACCCTCGCCCAAGCCACAAAGGGTAAATCGCCCCGCACACGGCGGGGACCTTCCTTCAAGGCTCATGGGGGGCCCTTTCGTGCCTCAGGGGCGCAGGACTAAGGAATATCCTTCAAGGCCTCCGGCGGTAACAAGGAGCCCTGGTGTGGTAAGCTCAAGGCCGGTCAGTCCGGTACTGCGGCCCAGTCTTCCTCCGCCTGAAGGGACGCCCTCACCTGTTTCAGGGGTGGAGGGACATCGGAGTTACGAGTTACTTTCAGGAACCCTGGTTGTCCCAAATTCAGGAAAATATATATATATATATAGCCTTGTCTGCTTATCAGCAGGGCCATGATTTTCAGCTAAGCTGTCATGGTTCCCAGGTGTGGCTGTTGAGACTGGGAAGTCTCCCCACTGTGCTCAATGAGGGCTCTCATTGGGCAGTGGACGAAACCCGGCCAATGGCACACCCAGGCTTGTATCTACCTCAGAAAGGCAGATTCTGCCGCACAGCATTCTGGGAGTGGGTAGTTTGAGGGGAGCACATGACGCAGCTTCTTTAGCGGGAAGCACAGTCCCAGGAGGTAGAGTATGGCTGTCTCTCCTCCTATCAAGAGGAATCAGGTGTCCCAGGTGGCTTGCCTGAGGGGACAGAGGGCTGAGCTGAGCTGCAGAGAGGATCCGGTGTGCTGAGGACCAGCGGAACTGAGAGGGGAACGAGTTTCAGGAAAGCATTCCCAGTCGTGAGTACTGCAAACTGCCCCTGGGGGTCTGCCTAGTGAGAGGGAACCACTCCGGAGAAGGTCAGAGGGATCCGGGGGCTAGCTAGCCAGTGCAGGAGCAAAGGAAATGGGATGCCAGTGTTGACCCTAAAGCGTAAAGGGGGTGCCAGTGGTTGGGCCCTGAAGTATTAAGTGTACAGGGGAAGTGTACAGTGTTGAGAGTTGTAGCAGCAGCAGTGTTACTAAAGGCTACCTCAGTCAGGAAGGACTGGAGGGAGCAGTGTCAAGGACTTTTGAGCTAACCAGAGTGTCAGAAGTCAGTCTTCAGGACAGTGCAAGCAAGTCAGTGATTTCAAGCGCCAGCAAGCGTTGGTCGGCATTCAGCTGGCGTCAATTCAGCGCTGAAAGGCCTTTTTCTCAAGTGTCCCAATTTGTACCTAGTTGAGCCAGAGGAGTATCCCACTCATTCCCTCTCCCATCCCTATATCAAATAAACAAAACAAACCAAAGATGCTAGACTGTTCTTTGACTCAGATCTCACACTTGTTTAAATGTGCTGTTGGTGTTACCGGTGACCATGGCAGACCCATGTCAGGCCCAATGCCTGGAAATATTGCTTCATATGTATATATATCTTTTTTTTTTTTTTTGCAAAGACTCTGGAGAATAAAATGGCAGTCATTGCAATATTTTTTAGCACACTGTATTTGCGCAGTGGTCTTTCAAATGCAATTTTTTGGGAAAAAAATACATTTCACTGCATTTAAAAAAAAAAAAAACGAAACAGTAGTTAGTCCAATTTTTTCTATAATGTGAAAGAATGTTACGCCGAGTAAATAAGATACCCAACATGTCATGCTTCAAAATTGCGCACACTCATGAAATGGTGACAAACATTGATATTTAGAAATCTCCATAGGCGATGCTTTAAAAATGTTTACAGGTTACCAGTCTACAGGTACAGAGGAGGTCTAGGGCTACAATTATTGCTCTCCCTCCAATGATAGCGGGGATATGTTACATGTGTGGTTTGAACACTGTTTACATATGTGGGCACAACTTGCGTATGTTTTCGCTTCTGCGTGCAAGCTCAGAGGGACGGAGCACTATAATTTTTTTTTCTTATTTACTTGACCTCTTATTTTTTATATTTACACTGTCCCTTTAAAAAATAAATAAAAATGTGATCACTTTTATTCCTATTAGAGCCGGTTCACACTGCCTCGACCAATAAAGTCACCTCATAAGGGGCGACTTCTAGCGCGACCTTTGGCGCGACTTCAGCGCGACTTACGCGAGACGACTTTGTAGGACTTTGTATTTGACCAATCAGAATATGATGTGTTGTGACCTAATTTCCCTTTCCTTTTTTCTTTTTTTTTTTGCTGGCATTTATCGGGCATTTTGTGGGCGTCTTTGGAGGCAGGCATGTCTTTAGTGTCTGGGGGGGGGGGGGTCTAAAAAGTGTACCTGTGAAGTTTCAGCTCTGTAGCATGTCCAGAACCCCCAAAAATTAGCATTTTTCTTATAATTATTAATACAGCAGTGTGGCGGATTCTGTACACCTTGCCTTTTTTCTTGCAGGCATTTATTGGGCATTTTTGGAGGCAGGCATGACTTTTTTTGGATTTAGTGTCTGGGGGGTCCAAAAAGTGTACCTGTGAAGTTTCAGCTCTGTAGCATGTCCAGAACCCCCAAAAAATTAGCATTTTTCTTATAATTTTTATTAGAACATTAATACGGCTTCTCTCCACTTGGCTTTTTTTCTTGCAGGCATTTATCGGGCATTTTTGGAGGCAGGCATGACTTTTTTTGGATTTAGTGTCTGGGGGTCTAAAAAGTGTCCCTGTGAAGTTTCAGCTCTGTAGCATGTCCAGAACCAGAAAAAAAAGCATTTTTCTTATAATTATTAATACAGCAGTGTGGGTTCAGTGGGTTCAGTGTGGGTTCTGGACATGCTACAGAGCTGAAACATCACAGGGACACTTTTTGGACCCCCCAGACACTAAATCCAAAAAAAATCATGCCTGCCTCAAAAAATGCCCGATAAATGCCTGCAAGAAAAAATGCTGGGTGCAGAGAAGCCGTATTCATGTTCTAATAAAAATTATAAGAAAAATGCAAATTTTTTTGTGGTTCTGGACATGCTACAGAGCTGAGACTTCACAGGTACACTTTTTAGACCCCCCGGACACTAAAACCAAAAAAAAGTCATGCCTGCCTCAAAAAATGCCCGATAAATGCCTGCAAAAAAAAAAGCCAGGTGGAGAGAAGCCGTATTAATGTTCTAATAAAAATTATAAGAAAAATGCTAATTTTTTGGGGTTCTGGACATGCTAAAGAGCTGAAACTTCACAGGTACACTTTTTAGACCCCCCCAGACACTAAATCCAAAAAAAGTCATGCCTGCCTCAAAAAATGCCCGATAAATGCCTGCAAGAAAAAAAGCCAGGTGGAGAGAAGCCGTATTAATGTTCTAATAAAAATTATAAGAAAAATGATAATTTTTTTGGGGTTATGGACATGCTACAGAGCTGAAACTTCACAGGTACGCTTTTTAGACCCCCCCAGACACTAAATCCAAAAAAAGTCATGCCTGCCTCAAAAAATGCTGATAAATACCTGCAAGAAAAAAAGCCAGGTGGAGAGAAGCCGTATTAATGTTCTAATAAAAATTATAAGAAAAATGCTATTTTTTTGGGGTTCTGGACATGCTACAGAGCTGAAACTTCACAGGTACACTTTTTAGACCCCCCCAGACACTAAATCCAAAAAAAGTCATGCCTGCCTCAAAAAATGCCCGATAAATGCCTGCAAGAAAAAAAGCCAGGTGGAGAGAAGCCGTATTAATTTTCTAATAAAAATTATAAGAAAAATGATAATTTTTTTGGGGTTATGGACATGCTACAGAGCTGAAACTTCACAGGTACGCTTTTTAGACCCCCCCAGACACTAAATCCAAAAAAAGTCATGCCTGCCTCAAAAAATGCTGATAAATACCTGCAAGAAAAAAAGCCAGGTGGAGAAAAGCCGTATTAATGTTCTAATAAAAATTATAAGAAAAATTATAATTTTTTGGTGTTCTGGACATGCTACAGAGCTGAAACTTCACAGGTACACTTTTTAGACCCCGCCAGACACTAAATCCAAAAAAGTCATGCCTGCCTCAAAAAATGCCCGATAAATGCCTGCAAGAAAAAAAGCCAGGTGGAGAGAAGCCATATTAATGTTCTAATAAAAATTATAAGAAAAATTATAATTTTTTGGTGTTCTGGACATGCTACAGAGCTGAAACTTCACAGGTACACTTTTTAGACCCCGCCAGACACTAAATCCAAAAACGTCATGCCTGCCTCAAAAAATGCCCGATAAATGCCTGCAAGAAAAAAAACCAGGTGGAGAGAAGCCGTATTAATGTTCTAATAAAAATTATAAGAAACATGATAATTTTTTGGGGGTTCTGGACATGCTACAGAGCTGAAACTTCACAGGTACACTTTTTAGACCCGTATTAATGTTCTAATAAAAATTATAAGAAAAATGCTCTTTTTTTCTTGCTCAATACCATTTTTATGGAAAGTCGGATCACAAGTCGCTTCAATTAAGATAAGGAGGCGACTCCCATTGAAGTATATGGGACAAGTCGGATCACAGGTCGCCTCAAAGTAGTACAGGACCCTTTTCTGAAGTCGGAGCGACTTCAGTAGTGCCAATTAAGACGGCACTGATTGATTAACATGGCTTTTGTTATGTCAAGCGACCTGGGGCAACACAAGGAATGTAAACATCCCTTGTAATATACATAAGCAGGACAGCAGGATGTGAGATCTAGGGTCAAAAAGACCTCACATCTACACTAAAAAGCAAAAAAAAAAAATATATTTTTTTCATAATGAAAAAAATGGGTCCTTTAAGGCTGTTGGGAGGAAGCGATGTATGATGTCGCTCCGGTCCTCCAAGGGCATAGAGTTGAGTGGGGGCCATCTTGCCCTTACTCGACTTCCTGCCTAGAAGGGGAGAGGACCAGATCATTTTACCGGCTACCAACAGCTTCAGTAATCAGGGGAAAAGACCGGGAAGTGGGGGGGGGGGGGCACCTCTCCCGTTGCCCATTAAAGGGATCCCGCAGTGAATTCACTGCTGGGACCACTTTTATGAGAAAGAGGACCGCCTGCCCTGTAAATAAAAATACCAGAGTTATGGCAGCTATCTGCTGCCATAACCCCGTGATTTAACCACTTAAGACCCGGAAGATTTTACCCCCTTCCTGACCAGGCCCTATTTTGCGATTCGGCACTGCGTAACTTTAACAGACAATTGCGCGGTCATGCGATGCTGTACCCAAATAAAATTGACGTCCTTTTTTCCCACAAACAGGGCTTTCTTTTGGTGGTATTTGATCACCTGTGCGATTTTTTGATCATGCGCTATAAACAAAAAAAGAGCGACAATTTTGCAAAAATAACAATATTTTTCACATTTTTTTATATTAAATTCCCTTAAAAAAATGTAAAAATCAAAATTTTTTAACATTTTAGGCCAATTTGTTTTCTGTTACATAGGTTTGGTAAAAAAAAAATCGCAATAAGCATATTTTGATTAGTTTGCGCAAAAGTTAGTGCGTTTACTAACTAAGGGAAAGATTTTTGTCATTTTCATTTTTATTTTTTTTTTAACGAGTAATGGCGGCGATCTGCATTTTTTTTTTGCGGAACTGCGACATTGCGGCGGACAGATCGGACCCTTGACTGAGATTTTTGACACTTTTGGGAGTACCAGTGACATTACTACAGTAATCAGTGCTAAAAATATGCACTGTTACTGTAATAATGACACTGACAGGGAAGGGGTTAACTTTATTGGAGAAGGAGGGGTTAAGTGTGTCCCTGTTTCTAACTGTGAAGGGATGTGGCTGTTTGTGTAACAACAGAGAAATACAATCCTGCATAGCAGGACCGTATGGTCTCTGTTCTTACACAGGGGAGAATGACAGGCGGCTTTGTTTACATAATCCGCCTGCATTTCTCCCTCTCCACCCGACGATCGCGAGTGACCGGCTGACATTGTGTCCGCCGGTCACACACGCGGACTGCTTAGGGAATGAGCGGGGGCGGGAGCGCGCCTCCGGTGGTGCGCGCTTGCCCCCTATTGGCTCACAGGCTAGTGACGTACCCATACGTCACTTTGCCTGTGAGGGGCTGACAAGTGAGTCGGCAAGAGGTTAACGTCAAAGTAGTGACGTAAAACTGCGGCGGGCGGTCCAGAAGTGGTTAAATCAATGAAAAACATACAGTTAGCACAGGAAATAGCCAAATGCCATATGTTTTTTACCCATTTGCATGGCACGAATGTACATATGCTTTCACTGGGCGAATTGCAATGCAAGTTGTTTTATAAAAACACCCCCTAGAGTTATCTGTGACTTGCATAGAAAAACAGTAGAATAGAAGTGGGGGGTGGGGTGGGGGGGGGCTAGATGTCTTTTAAAAACCACTTGCCGACCGCCGCAAGTACATATACTGTGGCGGTCAGCCCCTCACAGGCAAAGTGATGTATGGGTACATCACTAGTAGGGATGATCGAACGGTTCGGGTCCACCATCGGTTCGGCCCGAACATTGGGTGTTCGAGGTTCGGCTGAATTTAGAACTTTTTGCCCAAAAAGTTCGGAATTTGGCAACCAGAACCGACCAAAATGCAATGCTTCAGGAAATGGGCTTTAAAAGCCCCTGATTGGACCAGAACCATTAGCAAAAGCCAATTGAGGGGGCAGGAGAATGCTAGGAATGTGATTGGAGTGACTAGGGGGTCCCTAGACCAATCATTAGTGAATACGCCCCCCAGTATATAAGATCGCCCCCACCATATTCCTAGCATTGTTATACTGGACATGGAAGAGAGTGGAAGCAGTTCTGTTAATTTTACTTTAAAAGTGTCATTTAGCATTTGTTAGTGTGAGGAAAGGGATATCTAGTGTAGTTAGAGTGCTCCTTTACACTTAAGTTAGCTTCAAAAATTTAGTTTCTGTAGGGAAAGTGTTAAGTGTAAGGGGACCGTAGTGTAGTGTAGGGTTAACTGACAGTGACTGCTATGGAAGGGTGACAAAACCCTTCCATAGCAGGGTGACCGCCATAGAGAAAAGATAATTTCTCTGAGTTGCTTCGGGACAGGAATATGGCTTCTCACCAGCCAAACATTTTTCATGCTGCAGGGGCTGCCACTGCCAGTGCTTTTTTGAGGACATGTTTGATGTCAGACATGACATCTGAACATGTGTATAGGGGGTATATATACACATATATGTCTGTATATATACCCCTAGACATATATAGGTGTGATAGTAGCAGAAATATATGCTTGCGCTAATGAAATCATTTACAGTAATATATTTCTGCTACTATCACACCTATATATGGCTAGGTGTCTATATACATATAATTATGTGTGTATATATACCACTATACACAAGTTCAGATGTTTTGCCTGCCTCAAAAGAACCCAAAAAAATGCCAAAAAAAACGCTAGCGTCAAAAAAAATGCCCAGGTGTGTTTTTGCTGGCATTTTTTGGGGGGTTTTGGAGGCAGGCAAAACATCTGAACTTGTGTATAGTGGTGTATATACACACATACATATATTTATATACACACCTAGACATATATAGGTGTGATAGTAGCAGAAATATATGCTTGCGCTAATGAAATCATTTACAGTAATATATTTCTGCTACTATCACACCTATATATGGCTAGGTGTCTATATACATATAATTATGTGTGTATATATATACCACTATACACAAGTTCAGATGTTTTGCCTGCCTCAAAAGAACCCCAAAAAATGCCAAAAAAAACGCTAGCGTAAAAAAAAAATGCCCAGGTGTGTTTTTGCTGGCATTTTTTGGGGGTTTTTGGAGGCAGGCAAAACATCTGAACTTGTGCACAGTACCACTATACATAAGTTCAGATGTTTTGCCTGACTGCAAAGAACCCAAAAAAATGCCTGCTTTGAAACCGGCAAGGTGTGAAAACCGAGAAGAGAAGCCAACCCCCTGAGCTGAAAGTGTTCTAATACAAACAATCTTTTTTTTTATGGTTCTGGACATGCTACAGAGCTGAAACTTCACATGTACACTTTTTAGACCTCCCAGATACGAAATCCAAAGTAAAAATCAAAAAATCTCTCTTTTTTTTAATTTTTCAATAATTGGCTTTTTTATCAAAAATGACAATTTTTAAGAACTTTTTTTTGTGTGGTTTTGTGTCTGGGGGGTCTAAAAGGTGTACCTGTGAAGTTTCAGCTCTGTAGCATGTCCAGAACCAGAAAAAAAAGATCATATAGGTGTAAAAGGAGGGTCCCACATCCCTGTTCTACTGAAAAATTATCTTTTTTTTTTTTATGGTTCTGGACATGCTACAGAGCTGAAACTTCACATGTACACTTTTTAGACCCCCAGATACTAAATCCAAAGTCAAAAATCAAAAAATCTCTCTTTTTTTTTACAATAATTGGCTTTTTTATCAAAAATGACAATTTTTAAGAACTTTTTTGTGTGATTAATAGTTAATGGGGCATGACCCAGAACCCTAGGGACTTTTTAGGGGCATTTATTGGGTTTTAGGGCTTAAAAATTGTGTTTTTTGATTACCGAAGTTCGGGTCCCATTGATTTCAATGGGGTTCTGAAATCCGGGCCGAACTTTCGGGAAGTTCGGATGTTCTGGCCGAACCGAACTTTTCAAAAGTTCGATCATCCCTAGTCACTAGCCTGTGAGGCTCTGGGGAGCGAGCACGCGCTGCCGGAGGCGCGCTCCTGCTCCCGCTCGGTCACGATGTCCACCGGGCACTCGCGATCGTCCGTGACAGCGGGAGAAAGGCAGGCGGCTGATGTAAACAAAGCCGCCTGTCATTCTCCCCTGTGTAAGAACAGTGATCATACGGTTCTACTATGTAGGACTATTGATCACTGTTCCTACACCTCAAGCCACAGCCAATCACAGTTAGAATCACGCCCCTAGGGACACACACCACCCCTCCCTCTCAAAAAAAGTTAACCCCTTTACTACCAGTGTCATTTTACAGTAACAGTGCATATATATATAGCACTGACTACTGTAGTAATGTCACTGGTAACCCCAAAAGTGTCAAAAATGTCAGTCAAAGGTCCGATCTGTCCACCGCATTGTCGCAGTCCCGCAAAAAAAAAATCGCAGATCGCCGCCATTACGCGTTAAAAAAACAAAACAACAAAAATCTTTCCCTTAGTTAGTAAACGCAATAACTTTTGCGTAAACCAATCAAAATACGCTTTTTGCAATTTTTTTAACCAAAAATATGTAGCATAAAACAAATTGGCCTAAAATGGTAAAAAATTTTGATTTTTAAATTTTTTTGGGGAATTTCATATAAAAAAATTTGAAAAATATTGTTATTTTTGCAAAATTCACACTCTTTTTTTGTTTATAGCGCATGATCAAAATATCGCACAGGTGATCAAATACCACCAAAAGAAAGCTCTGTTTGTGGGAAAAAAAAGGACGTCAAATTAGTTTAGGTACAGTGTCGCACGACCGCGCAATTGTCCATTAAAATAACGCAGTGCCGAATCGCAAAATACCCCCTGGTCAGGAAGGGGGTAAAATCTTCCGGGGCTTAAGTGGTTAATTACTCTGTTTTCTTTTTCATTTTCAATATTAGTCATAGTTTTTTTTTTTTTTTTTTTTGCCAAAATAAACAAATGTATGTGGTGTCATTCATTCGGTTTTTAAGCTGACATTAGGAGGAAAGAACTATGTGTGCAAAATATTAAAATCAGAGAATTACACAACGACTTTATCATTGATATGATTAGACAGAAATTAGGTTAATGGCTGTTTAAATGCAGGAGAAAGTCTCTCATTTCCTTATTAAGGACATTTTAGTGAGCCCCACTAACATTACTAGAATCCAGAGATGCAGGAAACTAATCACAAGCAGAGTATTTTTATTCTGCAGAAAAGCATAATGTTCTTTTAGCAAATGGCTCTTACCAGCACACATTTATTCTATTACTCTAATAGCTTCTCATACCTAAAAAAGCTCTACCTGGAACAGCTTTACTTAGGGCCATAAACTGAAAATAAATGACTCACAAAGCCATGTTTCATATAGCTCATTCACCTTTCATTTTCCTTCCGTGAGAAGGATATGCTTTGCTGCATCAATGGGCCATGTATCATGTTGGATATGCTTGTTCCTCTTAAGATACAACACATGTTTTTTCACAGAGTGACACATTTACTTATACAGCAAACTCACAAAGACCACAGATCTGCATACTGTGATCCACCACTTCCACTGGACACCACTGGGTCCTTAGGGATTATTTAGGCTTGTGGTTGGGGGGGGTTAAATATGTAGTTGAGCTGCGTGTTTATTACCCTTCCAACTATGGCCCTCCAGTTGTTCAGGAACTACAATTCCCATCCTGCCTAGTCATGTCTGTGAATGTCAGAGTTTTACACTGCCTCATAGGATGTGTAGTTCCACAACAGATGGAGGGCCGTAATTGGAGGATCCCTGCTTTAAGCTGAAAAGGCAGCTAGATGAAATGTACACGTGGCGGCAAAAGTTATTCCACCGCTACGTTCAGTGGGCAGTACAATACTTGGTAGGGACATTCGGAAATCACCAAAGGAGGCCCTTTTGAACTTGAAACATTCTAATTGTGCTAACAAAACAATTTCGTCTTTTGAATTTTTTATTTACTGCATCAAAACAAACCCTGGTAAAAGCATGGTGGGCCTCCATTTCAAGGACAACTCAAGACAAAAGATGGCATGGTATCTGATCCATGGAAAAATGGCAGCAAAACTGACTGACATGACCCATAAATTTGAGAAGATCAGTGGCTAAGGGTTAGCACTTTCGCTTAGCAGATGCAGGTTTGCCATTTCAAATCCTAACGCTGACACTATCTGCATGGAGTTTTCATGTTCTCTCTGTGCCGGTTTCACTCCAAAGACTTGCTGGTATGGTAAATGTCTCCTGTTTTAAAATGGTCCTAGTATGTGTATTTATAAACGTGAGTTAGGGACCTTAGATTGTAAGCTCCTTGAGGGCAGGGACCGATGTAAATGTACAATATATACTGTATGTTTGATACTGCAGGACACAGAAAAGGCGCATGACAGTGGTGAGGGGGAAGGCGGGGGGAATTTTTTTTTGGGGGGGTTGGTGGTGTTTTGCATGGACCCCTATATCATAAAAAGGGGGGTGGGGCGGGGATGGACTAATAGGAGTTGGGAAAGAGTATTAAGGACGAAATGGAGAGAATGGTAGTGGGTGTATGGGTGGAGGGGGTATTTGGACCAGTAAAGGTTTGGTATAATTAGGAACAGTGGGTAGGATATGTGTATTAATATGGGGGGAGAGAGATTTGGAGGGGGTGATACCGGGTGGGGTTTTTTTTGGGGTTTATTTGGGGGGGGGTGTTCATGTGGGGGGGAGGGAAGAGGGGGAAAAAAAGACTGGGGAACGGGGGGATGGGAAGAATGTGGGTGACGTGCATGGAGAAGCGTTACAATAAGGTGTTTGTTTCAATTTCCTCGTTCAGGCCTCCAGGCGCGAGGGTGTCGGGCGTGTAAATCCAGAACCTTTCTCTGCGACACAGTTGCTTGAAATGCTCTGTTTGTGGGAATGAGTTGGGGATGGACTCAATGACCCAGACACGCATACCTGTGGAAGATTGTTCGTGGTGTTCGGCAAAGTGTCTGGGCACTATGTTTATCTTTGCCGTCCTCGACTAGGCGGCGGTGTTCACCAAACTGTTTTCTTAGGGTCCGGATGGTTCTCCCTACATAAAACACAGTCAAACATTCCCATAGACACTCTCCTAAACCTTGTGGACAGCCTTCCCAGAAGAGTTGAAGCTGTTATAGCTGCAAAGGGTGGGCCAACTCAGCATTGAACCCTACAGACTAAGACCGGGATGCTATTAAAGTTCATGTGCATGTAAAGGCAGACCTTTCAATACTTTTGACAATATAGTGTACCAAAACCGAATACTGTGGGGTCTACTTATAACAAAATGGTTGTGCAAATGTCTCAAACATAATGTGGTATTTGTTTGATAGAGGTTTTATAAGGAAAATACTGCATTATGACCACTAGATGGAGCTGATAATCATCAGTAATATATAAATATTAGGCTAAATATGGGGATTATGCATGACAGCCATGCAAATGCTTGGGATATTTGCACAGAAACGTTTTTATTTTTTATTTATATAGACCCCTGTGTATATAAAAAAAAAACACTGAAAATTGTATCAAATATTTACCGTAATTTTCCTTTCCTGGCACCAATTTACTGCAGCATACTACCACATGTATGCTACCAGAAAAATGGAAAATTGTATCAAATATTTGTAATTTTCCTTTCCTAGCGCCAATCCAGGACAGCATACATGGTGTAATATGCTGCCATGTTGGCTCCAGGAAATACAAATATCAGTGTAGTGAATTTAAACAGGCTTTATTAGAGTGTTTTCCTTTCAATTACTGTCTTGGGGAAAACATTAAATATTAAATTAACATTTAATATTAAACATTAAATATTAAATTAACATTTAATATGCAAATATAACATCTAAGCTATCTAAGCTACAAATATCTAAGTTACACAGAAGATGCCACATGAGATCTTGGGGAGACTGAGTAGAGAAAATAAAGGGGGGGGGGGGAAGATATTAACCATCAAAGTATATTTGGCTTAGGCCTATGGTCAAAGGTTGGTCAGAACACTTTGGATTTATTTACCACTAAAGTATACAATTTATATATACCATTTTTGAAGGTTGTGTTGGTCATATTTGTTTTCTGGTTAATTGTTTTTCCATTTTAGCCTTTTTTTCTGGACATAACAAAAGACTCAACAATATTCAGTTATAATAAAACGATTGCTAGTGATAGACAAGTCACAGATACACAGGTTTTTCAAGAAATGCTTGTTTATTTTCATATGGTAGTGCTGGGTTATTCAAAGTACACATACAGATGTTTGACATCTCAAATGACCTCTAAATTAACATGTGTATATAAAAACTGACAACTCATATTGGAATAATGCAATGAACTATAAAAATATATCAAAACAATATATTTCACTTATTTACATTAAAAACATGAAACTAAAGAAAAACAAAATACATATATCTCTAGTAATAATAAAAAAAAATCTTTAATAATCCTTTTTTTTCAGTAATAATATATGCCCCTTTATAGTTTAAATAAAACTTGGAATGTAGAAAGAAATGGCCCACTCCTTGTTCTGCAGGAAAGGACAGTAAACAAACAATAGGGTGGTTGCTGTGGCATACCACGTTCCTTATATCTGCAGGGGCATCCTACTTTGACTGCCCCAGAAGGCATTAAAATAAGCCTGTCATTAGAAAAACACTAAGGTAGCCATTGCTGAACTCCTTTTGAAAATTCTTGTTTTCCTGTATGATATGCTAACACACATTGAATAGCCTCAAAATCACTAACTTGGAACAGGTAAGTCCTTATCTGCATACTTTTTCTGGGTCTGTGACACAAAGTATTGCAGAGTCAGTTTGACAGCCAGGCAGCTAACAATTTAAATCCTCATTCACATGGCCATCCGGAGCTGTACACCGTCCAGTTCAGCATAATTCAGTGGTTGGTGCGGCTAGGCGCCTGCGATCAGCCGCAGCCACTCGCCTTTACGAATCAATGGCAAGTTCTGCAGCTGTTTGCATGCAATCGCACATGGAGCATTTGTGTAACAAAAAATACGTGCTGTGGATGGACTGAACTGGCCACGGCCTACCTTCTATATGTAGTCCCGCAAGGGGGTATATGGAAAAAATTAATTGGGGTGAAGGTGTATGGCGCTGCCTAGATAAGGGCAAAAAGGTGTCTAGTGATAACACAAAATCATTTATAGATCTATAAATGATTGTGTGTTATCACTAGACACCTTTTTCAGGCAGCGCTATACCTTCACACCATGCACATGGAGCAATTACCTTCAGTTAGGGAAGGATATCTGTGTACAGATTTGCTCACCTGTCCCTAACCGCATGATGGCCCCATTGCTCCTTCTAATGACAGCTGTTGACAATGTCAGCCGGTCATTGATTTGTACAGGCTTCCTGTCCAGAATCGATCACAAACATTTGGCTGTACTTGACACAAAAATACATTGATCCGAGTGGTGTACAGGCCTGTATAACAATAAGCATGAGGCCTATGAAGGGTAGGTCAGCAATGGCAGCCTCCATGTGTCATGCCCGCCAAAAAAATGCCTCCTTTTGCACCTGCCTACTCTGCCTCTTCCCCATATGGGGGATGCATGACGGATCAAAAGTTTGTTTTCCAGTTATTAACTGGTGAAGAACAGTTGAAGGGTGCCAGTAGGAGTCAAGGGATACAGAGCAAAAAAAATAAAAAATATATGAGGCAAAGTGTGAACCCTGTCTTTTTTTTATCTGTGTAGGTGCTTCTCAGATAAAATTGTCTTCTGGTAGGAATGCTTTTGTTTCCGTAAACATATTTTTGTGTCATCATCTCTTATTAAAGACTGTTGAGTGATTGCTTTCCCTGTATAAAGTCTGTGCTAGATTCAACATCCTTATTAATACAAAGTTATATACCTGTTTATAGAATCTTTACTACTGACCTGTATATTCATCTAGCTATTCCTACTTACAGATCATACATAATGACTATAATGTTTGTTTATATGCTGTGTGAACTGAAAAGTTACATGGATATAGAGCTAACATTTGAAAATGAATACATGTAAATTAGCAAAGGCTCATTAAAAGACAGATATCATAGTTCACAGTATCAACTGAAGACTTTTTACCAATGATGCAAGATGACCACATGGTGGCCCCACTACTCCTTCAAATAGTAGAATCGTCGTTTTCAGAGTAACTTGCCTTTAGCAATTCTTATTGGGTACTTTATTAAAGTATATTCAAAACCAAAACTTTTTGGTTAAAGTAGGACATAGTTTTTGGATAGAGTAAGAAATGGTTAGATGGTAGGTTGTGATCTCGAATTCATCAAACCATCCCACCATGAAAACTATAGGTGATCCCTATTGGAGGGTGCTTGCATGGCTTTACGGTGGTACCGCACAAAATTGAGCAATGAAAAGAAAACTAGCACAAGGAAAAGCAGATTCAGAAGCAGGATTTAATGAAGTCCCATATCAGCAAAAAAAAAAGTTAAACTAATTCCAAATTTTGAGTTGTCATGGAAAAGAGAATGGAAATCTTCCCATTGGGGTATATATGTGCAAAAAGACCTAGCTGATATTTTAACCATTCCATATTCTATCCAAAAGGAAAAACAAAAAAAAAAAGAAGTTATGGCTTTAGAATTACTTTACATTTAATTTGTGCGCATAGAACATATAAAAAAAACATACAGGGAAAGCAACTAAGCTTGACAAACCGTGCAACAAATATATAGTCCAACTAGTGTACACTTCTGCACTGCAAATTATGGTCAGTTTTAAAGTCTGTACTGCACAGCTCTAAGCTTTGGGAAAAAAAATTGAATTGTGATTTTAAAAAGAACTTAATCTATTGTGTAAGATTGTTTCAAATATGTAAAAACTATATAGAAATGGGGTTTGGCGCTGCTCTATGTGCAATAAAATAATTATAAACCCCTCTAATTTGAATTATAAGATGCCAAAAAACCCAAAACCGGAAGTGGTGCAATGACGCTAGGCTCCGCCCCCAGTTTTGGGTCCGTGGAGCGCATTCCATCCCGCATTTCCTAGTTTGACTCGCGCTGATTGTTTTTTAAGAAATGTAAGTGCACTACTGTGTTTTATTAATATATTTACTCTTACGGAATTACACTATGGGGTCTGTCTTTACCACTTCCATGCACTACTGGGACTGCTGGGGATTAGAAAAAGAGTATGCCAGAGGGTTGGTCCTGGATATCAGTACACAGCCAGGTGGAGCTGTAAAGTTTGGATACTCCTTTTGCAAGGGGAGAGAGGTTTGGTGAGCGAAACTTTAGGAGTGGGGCACGAGTGGAGACCCTGGGCACATTGCATGCTATCGTACAACCCCCCCCCCCCCCCCCGGTCGTAACATGACCAAGCATCGCTCCTTCTATTAGCACCACCATAAGGATTAGCAAGGATGTCTGGAATGCCGGACTAATTTATGGATTACTGCATATTATGTATAGACTGTTCACTCAGAGCACAGATCACTTTGTATGAGCTTACGGTTTCTGTAAAACTATACAGACTGATTCGTGGTTTCAGTGAAATTGGATGGTCATTTCACATCGGGCACTTTCACTTGACACTTGCACTTTATTAGTATTGCATTCTTTGCACATAATTTTGCATATATTGCACACAATTTGTTTGTGTCATTTCTTGGCATCTTGTGAATGATTCAAATTAGACGGGTTTATTATTATATTGCACATAGAGCAGCGCCAAAACCCATTTCTTCATAGTTTTTACATCAGACACTACCTTGGTAGCAGTCTAAGCGGGGGCAGCAGCTCTATTCACATTTTGCACACTATCACACTCTGTTTATTATCCATAGTGAGGAACATATACACACTTTTTCGTTGTTACAAATATGCTCAAGGCCTACAGAATGCACTGCTTGCGCATGCTTGAATCACAAAGTCATACTTTCATTATGGGCCTTTGGATTATTTAACTACATTTCTTAACCTTTGTGTTTAGGAAATGTAGTCAAGTGATGCAAAGTCACCGTACCCATTCAGGGCAAAGTGACAGTGTCTGTGTAGAGGACCAGCTCCCCCATTCAACCCGCTGATACATTGCCATTTGCTAGTACTCCACTGCCACTACTTCTGCTACCTTACCTGGTTCAAAAACCCTGTGCTTATAGTATAGGTATGGGGGAGATGTCAGCTGCTCCTATAAGACAGTGCTCGGGTTTTCGGTCTGAGTACTGTTTTATGGTGTAACTGCTTCCCTTACCGTCTGACATCAAGCGACGCAGCAGATTTTGGTGCCCGCTGTAATGAAGGAAGGACTGGCTGGGGAGTGCTGGCAAGGTGTGTATTATTGGGACTTTTCATGTTTTCTTTTGAAAAATACTCTTTTTCCCTGCTCCCAAGCAATGTTTTATTTGGGCTCAGTTCACACTAGCGTGATTTCAAATGTGACATGAGTCGCAAACAATTGCGTGACAATGGAAATCACATTCATCAATGCAGCTCAACATGGCACAATTTTTGAAAAGGTTCCTGTACTATTTTGGTGCAATCCCTGCATGATTTTGGCCCCACGGAATATGCAAACCACATCCAAAATGCATCCAAGTTGCACTACATAATCACACTGAAAACTGGATCAATATCAGACTGAACCTAGCCTTAGTATACACTCCTGCATTATTCCTGGCATGTGTAAGATGCTAAGAATGAAGTCTGGTGGCAAGACAATGTAACTCTGGCATGCATGGATAGGAATTACTTTATCAATGGCCACCCAAAAGCCAAAGAGAGAAGGTGCCAGACCCCAAAAGAAGTGCAAGGGAAAAATTCTTGGCATAGCAGTG
This sequence comes from Pelophylax lessonae, assembly GCF_965119305.1. NCBI lineage: Eukaryota > Metazoa > Chordata > Amphibia > Anura > Ranidae > Pelophylax > Pelophylax lessonae. The sequence continues at coordinate 534,518,338 of NC_138768.1, read as the reverse complement.
ACATTGATCGTGGACCTGCCAAGCACAGGAAAATATTGGCCAGCTGCTTTAATTTTTGCCATTTTTATTTCACCAATTTTACTTTTTAAACAATCCCTTTCTACCATGCATGATAAGTATGGAAGAGGATCAAGGAACTCTCTATTAGTAAAACAGGAAACAGAGCCGAGTGCTAAATACCAGTGACCTCAGGCAGCCCCAGTAAAACCTGTTATGTGGGCCTTTCTTCTAAGATACTGTATTTCTGCTAGCTTACGTATACAGTATTCTTTCATAGTAAAATGTGTGCTTAGAAGGGTTAGAACAGATACATGCCTTTCGTTGTTTATACATGGTTTGCATTAGATAGGGATTAACGTTTTGGGATGATTTACTAAAAGGCATATGGTTAACAATGGCCCAGCAAGATTCTGTTGCATCCAAATAGCTAAACAGGAAAAGTTTTGAATTTCTCTCATCTAATTAGTTCTTTGAAGGCAACAAAGATTTACTGCTGCTGCCAAACATAACCTTTATCAAGTTATCCCTTCCATGAGTAGAAACTGTTTTGGTATACTTTAATATGCATGGATTAAAGAAAATGCATGTAGGCAGCAATTCATAATATTACTGTACTATATTACTCTAGGTATGCGCATAGATTTAAAGCCGCAGGACTTTAAGGCTAAGGCTGGCCATACATTTTACAATTTTCTTGTAGAATTTTCATTTAGATTTACCAAAACCATATAATATGAAGTCAAACCTAAACACTTTCAATTTGTATGCAATCAGGCAGCCTTACACAACATAGATTAAGTTAAATCTAAAGGAAATTGAAGAAAATTGTATAATGTATGGCCAGCTTAAAGTGGTTCTAAAGGCAGAAGGTTTTTTTATCTTAATGCATTCTATGCCACCTATTTTTACTGTCCTGCTACTGCAAAGGAAAACCAGCCCTAAGACAGTCCCGTTGAACCTTTATTGCTATTGTATTTCTTTTGGGAATATTTTATATATATTTTCACATTCACAATTCCCAGAATATTCTAATACGCTAATCATTTTCTTCCCATTCCTTTAAAGGGCTGCCCTCTAGGTGTCATAGTCACTTTCAGCTCAAATTCTGAATTTTCAACAGCGTGGCCCTACTTGGAACCACACAGCCTTTCTCTCAAAAGTGACTACTTATTACTGAGCATGTGCACCAGGGCCCTATTTATTGCTTTAGGAAAGGTGTACTCATGGCAGCCTCAATCGGTTGCTTGTAGTACAGCTTTCTGTTATCAATGAATAAAATCGTGGTGTACGAGCGCAGTATAAATGAGGAATTTTACGGAGAAAAGGCTTTGTGGTTCCAAACTGAGCTCCACAGAGCAGATCGCTGGACTGAAGCTGAAGGTGAGTATAAGACCTAGTGGGCAGCACTCAGGTAGAGGTGGACATTATTACAAAGGTACAACTATACTTTAAAGTTTTACACCAGCCATTCTTTTAATAGTGTGAAGAAGAGGTATATTTACCAGGTTTCTATTCCTGTCTGTAACATTGGCAAGATTTTCCCTCATTTCGTGTGCAAAAACAGGGGGGTGCGGATGTCCTCAGGACAGGAAGGTACATACTGAGAAAACGTTGATGTTCTCGCCCTTAACGCTACAACATAGTACAACTCTAGAACATGTTCTGTGGAGGAATATCATTTCCTGTCACTTCCTGTCCTGACAAGTTAAAGGGAAATTTCCAAATCAGGAACACTGCTTTAAAAAAAAAAAAACCTGGCTGTCTCTAACCATTTCATGCCTTATCCAAAAATGATATTTGGCTTAAAGCCCAACTCTAGGAAAATGTAAAATTATTTCTTGTAGTGGGGCTGCTCACATGCTGCAAGGGTTAATAGCTCATTTTGTCTAGGGGAGAGAACAAACAGTTTTACTTACATGATCCTTTATCCCCTGACATATGGCACTTCCCCAAACTCCGATGGTGGACTGTCCCTCAGAGTCATCCCACTCAATGAGGGCTATGGACCCTGCTTTAGCCTTGATGATGTCAGGACTCTAGAATGCTGGAGTGTGGAGAAGAAGAGGATGCGAGGATGGGTCTAGCTGTGGGGAGGAACAGAGGATCAGGCAAGTAAATCTTCTTTTTTTGTTCCTCTAGACAAGGGGTGTAAAACGTGTGGCCCATGGGAGTTTAGCATGTGACCTGGGCATGTCTCTGGGCGAGGCTCTGAAGAAGAGGTGCAGCCTCGAAACGCGTAAGCCTGCACAGCTTCGGGGGACGATGGAATCCCGATCTCGATGCTGAGGATTTTATGCTTTGTTTGATGTGCCTTTTATCAAGAACTCGTTTGTGAGTATTTTTAATTCATCATTTTAATAAACCTGTTTTAAGGATAATGCACTAGGCCGGTGCGCCCTTGTGTTTGTTTGTCGTTTCACCTGGCCATGTCTGTAGGGACGCCATGCAAGCATAGATGCCAGGACAGTCAACAGGGGCAAGCTAGGCACATGAACATATGGAGAGACACCGGGGATGGCATGCAAGCATAGATGTCAGGACAGTCAACAGTGCCGAGCTAGGCACATGCACATATGGAGAGACGCCGGGGATGGCATGCAAGCATAGATGCCAGGACGGTCAATAGAGAAAAGCTAGGCACATGCACATATGGAGAGACACCGGGGATGTCGTGCAAGCATAGCAGCTGGGGCTGCCAAGTTTCTAATAGTACTGGCAGCAGCGAAGGCAGAGACTCCTGATAGCGTCGGGCAAGTAAATGCCACATAGCTGTATCTAGAGGGGTTCTGGGGTGGGATATGTACCCCCCCCTAGCTTTCAGTTGTGCCTACCCTCCCCCACAACCTCCCTTCCCCTCTACCTCCCAACACAGCATATATATAGTTGAAATTCAGTCCCTTTATTTATTATTTTTTTCATTCTAGCATGGCTTCCACATCACAAAAGAAAACAGAACCCCAAAAAATAAAAGTTGCGGATTAAGGAAGATTGTTCAAGGAAAACTATTACTCAGATAGGTACAGGGGGGATATGGTCAACATGTATAAATATATAAGTGGTCCATATAGTGAACTTGGTGTTGAGTTATTCACTTTAGCGTCATCACAGAGGACAAGGGAGCACCCTTTACATCTGGAGGAAAAGAGATTTCATCTCCAAATACAGAAAAGTTTCTTCACAGTAAGAGCTGTGAAAATGTAGAATAGATTCCTTTAAGAGCTGGTTCTGGCCAGCTCAGTAGATTTTAAATAACATAAAAAGCAGTGCTAAAGTGTACTAAAATGTACTAAATAAACAGCAACATAAAAAACATAAATGATACTCAAATCAGTGAAAACACAAATGAAAAAATATAGAAGATTTAAAAAAAAAAAAAAAAATATATATATATATATATATATATATATATATATATATATATATATATATTTTTTTTTTTTTTTTTTTAAATCTTCTATATTTTTTCATATTATTATATATATATATATATATATATATATATGTGAAAAGGTGTAAAAAAAAGTCCAATAAAGTGAAGAAATCTTCAATAAAGTGCAAACGAAAATCTGAATAGGGATCACCGCCACCAGCACCCTTTAACACACACCTCTTACCAGATCAATATGACCACAAATTATAATGGTCAGATAGGCTCAGGCAGGCAGATGGATGTGGATGATCATCAAAGATGAAGATGTTGGTAACAGGCATTGGATCTCATGTGAGGTCACCTGGCCTATCCCCCGTAGACATCATTGGTGACAAAACGCATAGGGAGTGGCTTTGAGGTGTCATCATCATGCATGCTGAACCGCTAGTGAGAGAGCGGCGTTTCCAAACCGACAGCTTGCTGGAACAATACATTATATGGGCTTTTATCCACTTGCTTGAGGTAATTGTAGCCATCTTATTAATAAACATCCCATTTTATTTAATGGACTTCACTATGGAAGCTCTTGTATTCATTTTTTTCCGAGTTCACATGAGATCCAATGCCTGTTACCAACATCTTCCGCTTTGATGATCATCCACATCCATCTGCCTGCCTGAGCCTATCTGACCATTATAATTTGTGGTCATATTGATCTGGTAAGAGGTGTGTGTTGAAGGGTGCTGGTGGCAGTGATCCCTATTCAGATTTTCGTTTGCACTTTATTGAAGATTTCTCCACTTTATTGGACTTTTGTTACACTTTTTCACATATATATTTCCCCATATATATATATATATATATTTTTTTTTTCCTAAAAATCTTTTATATTTTTTTCATTTGCGTTTGCACTGATTTGAGTATCATTTATGTTTTTTATGTTGCTGTTTATTTAGTACATTTTAGTACACTTTAGCGCTGCTTTTTATGTTATTTAACCACTTGCCGACCGCCGCACGACTATCTACGTCGGCGGTCAGCCCCTCACAGGCAAAGTGACGTAGGTCTACGTCACTAGCTTGTGAGGGTCTAGGGAGGGAGCGCGCGCCCCCGGAGGCGCGCTCCCGAGTGGTCACGGACCCCCCCGCGCGTGTGACCGGCGGACCCGATGTCCGCCGGCCACTCTGCGATCGGCGGGGGAGAGGGAGAAAGTCAGGCAGCTTGTGTAAACAAGCTGCCTGTCATTCTCCTCGCTGTATGAGAGCTGATCATCTGGATCTACTATGTAGATCCGTTGATCACTCTGCATACAGCTGAAGCCCCAGCCAATCACAGTTAGAATCACGCCCCTAGGGACACACACAGCCCCTCCCTCTCAAATAAAGTTAACCCCTTCACTACCAGTGTATTTTTACAGTAACAGTGCATATGTATAGCACTGATTACTGTAGAAATGTCACTGGTAACCCCAAAAGTGTCAAAAATGTCAGTCAAGGGTCCGATCTGTCCGCCGCAATGTCGCAGTACCGCAAAAAAAAATCGCAGATCGCCGCCATTACGCGTTAAAAAAGAAAACAAGAAAAATGACAAAAATCTTTCCCTTAGTTAGTAAACGCAATAACTTTTGCGCAAACCAATCAAAATACGCTTTTTGCAATTTTTTTTACCAAACATAGGTAGCATAAAACAAATTGGCCGAAAATTTTAAAAAATTTTGATTTTTACATTTTTTTTGGGGGGAATTTCATTTAAAAAAAAGGGAAAAATATTGCTATTTTTGCAAAATGGACGCTCTTTTTTTGTTTATAGCGCGTGATCAAAAAATCGCACAGGTGATCAAATACCGCCAAAAGAAAGCTCTGTTTGTGGGAAAAAAAGGACGCCAAATTCGTTTAGGTACAGCGTCGCACGACCGCGCAATTCTCCGTTAAAGTCACGCAGTGCCGAATCGCAAAATACCCCCTGGTCGGAATGGGGGTAAAATCTTCCGGGGCTTAAGTGGTTAAAATTGATTGACTGGTATCACAGTTTTTTAAGTGGCTGCTTTTTATATTATTTTTCTGAGCGCGGAATTTCTTGTTTTATTAAGTTAGCTCAGTAGATTGTTTTAAGAAAGGCCTGGATCCTTTTTAATTTATATGCAAATTTGATCCAAGGAACATCCGTTTGTCTCTTGGGGGATCAGGAAGGATTTTCCCCTGCTGGAGCAAATTGGATCATGCTTTATTGGGGTTTATTGCCTTCCCCCAGATCAACTATGGGTATAGGATTGTATATATATATATATATATATATATATATATATATATAGGATTGCATATATATTTTTTCCCTTCTATTGGTTGAACTGGATGGACTTGTGTCTTTTTTCAACAATACTAACTATGTTACTCTACATTATATCTAAAAAGAGATCAAATTTATGATCTGCTTGACTTTTTTTTGCTTATCAGCTTCTCTTATTGTTAGTGTATTTTATGCTCTGCCCAAGAGAATTCCTCTTCTTCCAACGTGGCCTAGTAAGGTCAAAAGGTTGGATATCCCTGCCCTAGACCTAAGCAAGCAATTAACCCTTGCAGTGCAGTTGCAGCTCCACTGCAAGGGAGAATTTTCCTTAGGTTGGACTGTAAGTTGGGCTTTAATCATAGGTAGAGTGGCCGGAGAACGGACAGTTTTGCCCCCTCATTTGGCAGTCTTTCCCTGGAATAGATACTAATATTTTAAAGAAAATTAAAAACAAAAAGGTAAAATCAATTGGCTTTGTAAGCCTGAAATCTAAATCAAGAAACACATGCCAGTCCATTGCATGATGCAGTGCTTGTGATAGTGCAGCAAATATTTCATACATTGAACAGAAGAAAAAGGTAGTGTATTAGCACTAGCTGTTGTTTGTCACATAACTTTTGCAAATGTCTTTTAATAAGGTGCTCATATAAACAAGCTCCACTGGCGACACATAAAGTACAGCTAAACAGGAGTATTTCTCTCATTTTCACATTTAAAAAATAATTCACAAATTTCAATATAAAAAGTAATCTTTTCTGCCCATTTCTGAATTAAAAATCTTCTAAGACACAAAATACCTCTCTAAATATTATCTGTTTATATAGCAATGATCTTTTTTTATAAATCAGTGCAAGAAGCAATCTTGTGCTGCAACTTCAATACTCAAGGATTCTATGGTATAAGTGTAACTGCAAAAAACTAATGGAAACTTTCGGCTGCTGAGGGTTGGAGCGCAACATTGCCATGAGCAATGTATAATGAAATAAAGTCCGCTATACAGCATAGTCACGTTTTTCTTTTTTAATAGTAACATGCATATCTGTATAACAAACTGACACTTTGTAAATATATTCTACATAGTTTGATTTTTTTTATCTTCCTTATTAAAAAAAAACTCACAGGCTGCGTGCTTCCTGTGGAACAATTTGTCTTTGTTATTTGTGATAATTCAAGCCAGTCATTTTGCATAAATCACTTAAGCCCTAACTGAAACTCATTTATGGAATTTGAAGTCATTTAACATCATGTCTTATAATCATCCTATCAATCTTCTCTGGTTGAATATCAAACATGATGATCATCATAGGCCCATACAGACTTCAATGCCGGGCCAGCTGCTTGATTCTAATAATGACGCAAGTCATTCACTGTTTATGGCCTTACAGAACAGCTATGTGGATGACAATAGATATGAAGGCAGGTCTTTGTTTAAGCAAAACAATTATACTGAAGTTCACTGGAATATGTAAAATGTAATTAAAAAGTATAGTGTAGACTTTACATAATGTACGTTATATAATACTAGAAGTGCTCTACCCATTATAAAACTAACAAATTTAATTCTGCCATAACATGCCACGTACATGGTAAGAAATCTGATTTACACCATTCACTTTTTCCAAAATTTAAAGCAAAAAGCATTTGACTTTGCAGTAAACAATGACAAGGCTTTAGCTACCTATAACCATTGGAAAAAAAGTCAGAAATCAGGTATCCATCCAACTGCTGAACATATCCTCTCCATTCCAATGAAATTCACATCTTTATCCTACAAGAGTTTATGAACCACTATAAAAATCAATACCATGATTGTACTGAGAGTTGCAAGTCAACCTTCTATGACTAGGAGGTCCTCCAAGGTTATATGCTACTGTCTTCTGTATCCTGGAGAAGGCCTTAAGTCAAAATTTATGAAAATCACAAATAACAGACAACTTTCAACCTGAACTCTATGCAAGTGGCTAAATACACAGTAATATAAGACTGAAATGTGAACTGTTTTACCAGCAGAAGGATTTGTAATTCAATTCTGAAGAATCTTGTAATCCAGAATACCCTGGCAGGCAATATGGCTATATCCTGGACCTCTGCTGCCATTAACTCCTACAGCTTGGTCTAGGAGACATCCTCAACCTCCAGACTGGACCAAGTAAGAATAGCATCTCACTGATGAGTAATCACTTTTCTTTTCTTAGCAAGCTTTCAGGAATAGACTGATGGCACAGTATGCCTAATCGCCTCCCTCATTTTCCCATTCTAAGTCCTGTTGTGCAGAGGACTGCAGAGAGGTGATATAAATTCAGGTACTATTAGAATTTAAAAACAAGATTTTTTTTTTTTTTTTTATGAAAGTATCACTACATTTATTTCTATGTTTCTGCATATATGTCTGAAGTTCATAATCTTAAAAAATCAGTTCTATGGTGTGCACCATATGGTGCCAGCATGTACCTGACTCTTAGCTTTTCTGCTTTCCATTTCAAAGTAATGTCAACGCTTCTGTGGATTCTTTGCATGTACTGATTTTCTGAAAGTAGATGTTTGCATATAGGTTAATGCCCACCGTTTTTCATATGACACTGTTTAGGCCTGCCAGTTGTTGGCTCAGGCAATGAATGCCATCTCATAGCAGGAGGGAGGGAGTGTTTCCACCCATCATTGCCAAGAAGTGAGGGTCTACTATTGATATTCAGGTCTACTATTGGTCTCGAAAACATGTTACAGTAACACTAATAATAACAGCTTTTCACTTATCTTTTAAAGCCCAGTTCCAGGCTGCTGCTAAATTTACTCATGCAGTGGGTTCTGTCTTTCTATACATTGCAAGGGTTAAATGTACTTTGCCTGGGGGGGGGGGATAAGTACAAATACCTTATTCCTCACTCTCTCAGCATCTGTTGCTCTCCTCCACTGTCCAATGGTCTAGGTCAGTGATGGGGAACCTTGGCATCCCAGATGTTTTGGAACTACATTTCCCATGAGGCTCAACTACAGTGCAGAGTGCATGAGCATCATGGGAAATGTAGTTCCAAAACATATGGGGTGCCAAGGTTCGCCATCACTGATCTAGGTTGTGGGCGGGCACTCACCATCTGCTGGTACAATGCAGGCCTGCTGGTTTTGCATTGTGAACAGCTGGACAGTGAAATCAATTTGCTTTAGGGGAACTGTTGCATGGAGAGGAGAGGAAGACTGTGGGAGTCAGGAATAGGGTAAGTATTTGTACTTATTACTTATCCCCCCCCCCATAGCCAAAAGAGCATGTAACCCATTCAGTGCAGGGGGACCCCATTGTATGGGTAGATTTACCAACAGCCCAGATTGAGGCTTTAGTTTAGTGCAGAATCACTTTGAAAGGTAAACTCCAGCCCCCCCAAAAAAACACACAAAATTTAGCAGGTGTGTAATAATTAAAACATTATTATATGTATCTGGTATAATAAGTGTACGCATCTAAATTCAGCTTGGCATCAGCCTCCTATAATCTTCACTACAGCAGCACACTGGAGGGGCAACAAGAGTCAATCAGGTGTGCACAAATGCTGACAAGGACGCCAAAAGGAGAGAGCACAGTGTTGACCCAATCAGTTTGCTGTAGCTCCTTACCTGTTCAATCACAGGCTGGGGCAGGAAGGTGACTAGGCTGTATTGCTCAGCTGCATTAGAGAAAATTAAGTCAGCATCCTGGTAGTCCTGTGGAAATCCCAGGAATGGATGGACAGAAATACAAATCCAATTTCAGGCAAAATGTTTTCCAAATGTGTATTTCAAATGTGTATTTAGCTTTTTGCCAAAAGTTCAGCTTTCATTTCTTATAAATATTCATGTTTTTTTTTTTTTTTATTAAAGACTAGTAAGGGAAAAATACCCTTACTCATCATAGATTGTTTGATAGGTGGCATTTCATTCAATGCAATAAAATATATTTTTATTTTATTTATTTATTTCAGGTTCTTATATAGAGCTGTCATATATGTACACTATTGTAATCTGTTTAGACTGTAAACAGAACACAATCTAAGTAATGCTTAAAAAGTAATAGCTATAGAATACTAAATAGTCACATTATTAAGGGTACAGCCATTCCATTGTTCTAATATGCACGTGAAATTATAACTACAGCTGCCTTGCATTTTAAAATCGAATTTCAACAAATATATAGTGAAGATATATGCAATCAGTGTATTTTGTAAAAATGTAAATGTGTATGCACTTATTTAAAGCTGCCATAATAGTAAAAAACTAACATTACAGTTCAACTCCAGGGACAAGTTTTGCACAGAGTCGGGAAGGGTTTTGTTTCTGTTTTATTTGTTCTGCTGTGATCTTGTTGGGGGTATTTTACCTCAATTACTTTCCTGCTGAAAAGGAAAAACTTCCAATGGAGACACTTTTTTTGCTGTATGTTTCCCTGAAAGGGATAAAATTGGAGAGGAAGTGAGGGAAAATCTCTCCAGTAGGACGAGAGCGTTAACAAATTCTGAAGTTTCAACCCCTGCTTACTCTAAGAAGAACATTTTGGATGGAAACACAATTTAACAAGTGTTATTTCTGTTTGATTTTAAACATGTAGAAGCTTAGAGCTGTTACCTGAAACATGGGATCCGACTAGTTTCTAAGATGGCTTCACCTTTTTTTTCTTATGTATTCTTGAACCGGCCTTTCAATCTATTAGAATTTGTAGACCAATTAACTCAGGTTGCTATGTATAGAAGACCTCACTTCCTGTTCTGGTGCTTTTAAGCACAGGAAACAAGGGGGAAAAAAGTGGTTGTAAACCCTTACATATACCTAGTGAAGTGACTGGCCTCAGGTGATACATAGAGATAAAAACAAATCCTTCTTCATAAGTTGTACCTGTTTATCTGCAGTCTTCTCTTCTCTACTCCAGTTCAAAGTGCTGAATTTATAATGACAGAGATTACGCTTAGTGCTCTTAATTGAGTACACACTATAGAGGGATATGCTTCATTCATGTTTTTATGTCTGAGGTTTACAAACACTTTAACCATGACAGCAAAACACTTTTTCATGTTAAGCAGGAAGGGGTTAGCAGGGCCGGGACGAGGGGTGGGAAGGACGGCTGCCCCGGCCGCAATGGTTTGCTGTAGGGTTGGGGGTGCCTTTCTTCTGTTATAAGGCTGACAGGAGTAGTGACAGAGGCAGTGATTTTGAAGTCTGTGACTGCTGGATGTAGGATCCCCTAAGCTTTCATATAATGGAGGGGAGGGGGGGGGGTGCAGTTTGGCATCCTTGCCCTGGGTGTTGGATGACCAGTATTTTTTGTCCCAATAATGTTACCACCTAGGACAACTCTATCCAAAACCAAGTTCCACACTCATTTAGTCGTGGGATTCTGGAATAAGTACAAATATTTGTCTTAATCCTTGCTCCTGCAGGCTTCCTCTGTTTTTTAGGACCAGATCCCCAAAGTTGATTCTCTTCTGACTCTGCCGGTTGCAGCTCTCTGACCTCATTATGTATAATGTACAGGAGGACTTCAAATATCCCCACACTTTCTGGAAACATTAGAGAGCTATGGCTACTGGGGAGCAAGGAATAAGGTATTTATATTTACTTATTTTAGTCCTTCTAGATCAGGGGTCTTCAAACTATGACCCTCCAGTTGTTCAGGAACTACAATTCTCATCATGCCTAGTCATGTCTGTGAATGTCATAGTTTTACAATGCCTCATGGGATGTGTAGTTCAGCTGGAGGCCCTAGTTTGTGGATCCCGTTCTAGACAAAACAAGCATTTAGCCCATGGAGTGCTAGGGGGATTGGCCAATGAATGGGTAAATTTTACACAGGCCTGGAGTTTAGCTTTAAGGATTGGCAGTATTCAACAAGTTAGCCAGTCTTAGTAAATCCTTTAACATAATCTCACATTGGACCACATTCTTGTTGTTTCATTCTGTACAGCAGTCCATATCTTTGCACAGGAATGATGAGAAGAATGCTGTGGATTGCTTTCTGTGCAGGATCCATGAACTATGGTAATCCAAGGAATGCTTTTTCTTCACAGGTGCAAGTTTTTCACTAGGCAGCAGTTTTTTTTTTTTTTAATACCAGATTTCAAATAAAAAATATCTGTTTAAAAATTAACACTGAAGAAAGTTTGATAAATGTTGCGCTGTCCTTTGTAACCACCTTTTAAATGTTCTCACATTTACTCCAGGCTATAGACTTTGTTCATGTGTCCACGTTTACAGGCCACGTTCTGTGAACATCATTTTTACAGCTGATCTGTTTGGTACTCTGACATGTCAGACATATTTTCAGACATACTGTGGAAAATCTCCTGGTGCTGCTGGTTTTCAACACAAATGATTTCAAATCTACAGTGTCTAAACTCCACTGCCAGTGTTCCAAAAAAAGTTACAAAACACATCACAAGCACCCACTGGACTCTTGGTGCGTAAATGTTCATTTTCTGCCATTCAAGGATGAAATCTGTAGAGTGCTAAGTAAAGGAAAAACTGGCACGTTGCACACAAAATACAGTCACAGCTCATTTTACTCATAAGGATAGCATAGGGCTATAGGTGTTCACAGGCTTTTGTTCATGTTTGCATTTCTTCTCTCCTAATAGGTCAATGTGGATGGAAAAGCAGTTTGATGCAGTTCAGAAGGAGGTCAAATGCCAATCGGAAGCAATTCAACTGCAGGTCAAATGCACCTATCTATGAATTCTGAATGATCTCTAAGCATTCAATACTGATCTTAAATGCATGTGGAAAAAAACCTGAAATCAAGCTTGATTTGCCTGTCTGCACAAACCCAAACCTTGTTGACACAGGCCCTTAGATGTGTGTTTAGTCTTTAACATGTTAGCAATTGTAGTTTGGAGTCAAAATTTTGGAAACTCCAAAATTCTGACCCATACTTATAGCAAATAGTATTTGTCTTGAAATGGGTGTATGGTATTACTGTATTTTGCAGTCCAGTGGATGCAGTTCTCATTAGTGTCTAAATGATTGTGGAAGATTAGATCCAGCCAGTCTGTCTTATTAGAAAATACTGTACAGTGCATTCGGAAAGTATTCACAGAGCTTCACTTTTTCCACATTTTGTTATGTTACAGCCTTATTTCAGAATGGCATGTTAGAAAAATCCGCGCTTAGGATATATTAGAATCTCTACAAATACTGGCTGCAGCCCACCTATATGACTATATTCCTAAGATATATAGTGAGAAATAAAAAATTAAAAGAAGGTGTATGGCGCTGCCAATGTGCTCATAATAATAAATAAACGCCTCTGTAAGTGCCAAAGTGCAATAAATATACACTGTGTATCTTCTGGTATTTGAGAAATAAAATTGGTGACTAGAATGATATAAATAAATAAAGTGATATAAAATTACAGGTGACTGTATAAAATTAAATGTATATACAGTGTAATGTTATTCAAAAATATCCAAAAGCCATAGTGTAAAACAAAATGTACAAGCCATAGGTTGGTTAAATTAATAACGGGTATATGGTGATAATATGACCTGTCACAAATGAGTGATAGGAGATAGGAGATAAAAAACCAGGAGTGGCATGTTATAAAAAATAATAATGAGAATACGTAATAAAAATGAGGTGGTAAAAAAGCGTGATAAAAATTAGGTGTATTGTTAACAGCTATATCAATCCCTAGGTATAGCCGAATAAATAATATAAATATTACAATATAAGCCAATAGCACGTTATAAACCAACAGGGCACTATATATAAAACCATCCAAGAGGTATAAAAATGTAAAAAAATTGCAGACAGCAGACAGAATGGATTAAATTTCAGAATGGATTAAATTAATTATTTTACTCAGAATTCTACAAACAATACCCTATAATGACAACGTGAAAGAAGTTTGTTTGAAAACTTTGCAAGTTTATTAAAATTAAAAATAAAAAAAAATCACATGTACATAAGTATTCACAGCCTTGTGTCAATACTTTGTTGAAGCACCTTTGGCAACAATTACAGTCTCAAGTCTTTTTGAATATGATGCTACAAGCTTGGCAAACCTATATTTGGGCAGTTTCTCCCATTCTTCTTTGCAGGACTTCTCAAGCTCCATCAGGTTGGATGGGGAGCGTCTGTGCACAGCCATTTTCAGATCTCTCCACAGATGTTCAAGCCGATTGAACAAGTCTGGGCTCTGGCTGGGAAACTCAAGGACATTCACAGAGTTGTCCCATAGCCACTCCTTTGTTATCTTGGCTGTGTGCTTAGGGTTGTTGTCCTGTTGGAAGATGAACCTTTGCCCCAGTCTGAGGTCAAGAGCGCTCTGGAGCAGGTTTTCATCAAGGATGTGTCTGTACATTGCTGCATTCATCTTTCCCTTGATCCTGACTAGTCTCCCAGTTCCTGCCACTGAAAAACCTCCCCACAGCATGATACTGCCACCACCATGCTTCACTCTAGGGATGATATTGGCCAGGTGATGAGTGTTTTTTTAGTTTTTTTCTTTAAAAAATTTGCAAAGGTTCCAAACAAACTTCTTTCACATTGTCAATATGGCATATTATTTGTAGAATTTTGAGGAAAATATTGAATTTAATCCATTTTGGAATAAGGCTGTAACATAACAAAATGTGTAAAAAGTGAATCGCTGTGAATACTTTCCGGATGCACTGTATATCTGTGTAAAAAGCATACAACCTCAAAAGCTACTGTTACCTCAAAGGAACAATCCTCAGAGTGCCTACCAAGATCACTGGTTATTGCACTATCATCAAATGTCATCCAAGGGAGCCTAAAAAGGGTTGGTAGCATGTGGTTCCCTTATTTCTCCACTAGAAATTGTCTTTTATTCTGTGCAACAAGAAAATTTACTTAATTTTTAACCTGAAAATATTTGAGGGCCTTCTTTAAAATGCAGTTTATTTTAATACAAATGTTTAGCAGCGAAAACTATCCATCACCAACATTAATGAGTATGTCATTTGATGCTAGTTGCTACAATGCACAATCCTAGGCCGGTGTTCTATCAGATTACCGCTACCCATCAGATTATGTAACAGAAGTGATGTTCCAACCAAAAAATACTTACTGCGTATGCACTATGTGTTCCAACATGCGTTTCACGCTGCTATTTGTTTCAAACACTTCATGATCTGACGGGTAGCGGTAATCTGATAGACATCTTACTGCACCCAGCTACGTCTTGAACTTCAGAGTAATTTTAGCAATAAAGTGTGCATAAATAAATAAATATACTATATTGACATCTGTGATGCTGTTTTGATGTTACATTTGTAACAAGCTGGACGCCAATAGTAGGAAGGTGGCGGAGGCCATGTTGGTACACCCCGCACTGCTCAGCGCTAAACCTTTATGCTTTCAAAATTAAACATCCAAACAGCATCACAGATGTCAATATACTGTACTTTATTTATATACGCTCGCTTTATTGCTAAAATGACTCTCCAGATCAAGACGTAGCTGGGTGTAGTAAGATGCCACTGTTGGTAGTGAAGTGGCGAAGGGTGTGGAATGCATGGTGCGCCGTGAAATGCATGCTGGAACGCATAGTGCATTGGCAGTAAGTATTTTTGTTCGGAACATCACTTCCGTTGCACAATCTGATGGGTAGCGGTAATCTGATAGAACACCGGCTATAGCCACCAGCAATAATCACTGTCTTCTCCTGGGAAGGATGTTTTTCCCTGCCCCCTCTGCCGGGAATAGACAATTACTCAGCAGGAGGGATTCCCCTGTCAGGGGAATTGTGTGAATTTCCACGGGTTGCAGGAAAGAACTTCCCAATATCTACAGCCTGCCTTAGAGAGAAAGCAGCTGATGACTGTTTACCCTCTCTAAGCTGGAAAGAATACTGTACATAGGGCTTAATGAGGCCACAGGTCAGAAGTTGGGTGTTACTCACTTAATTTATATAGGGTGTATTAAAGATTTACTGGGCAAATTGCCCCGTAAGAAAAAACAAAAACAAAAAAAAAAAACAGGCATTTGCCCGAATGAGATTTGACTGGGGTCTAAATATCGCTACTGCATCCCATAGTGACAAAGAAGTTGGCAGTAGGAACAACCAAGTGCAGTAGGGAACATTGCCTTTCCTGGAAGTATGGGTTTCAGTGGCTATGTTTCCCTTTAAAACTAGGTGCACCCTTTTCATTAAAAATGATCATGCAATTCCACCTGGTCTGGTTTTAACTCTGTGAATGTCTTTAAGCAAATTATTTTCTCGGTGTATCATTAAAAAAACGTTAGAATACATATGCTGTCAGGGCCGGACTGACCATCGGGCACACCGGGCATATTCCCGGTGGGCCGCGGCATCGGCTTTCACTCAGTCCGACTCCTCACAGTAGAAGTCAGACGTTCATTTCCCTCACTGCAGTGGCCGCGGCCGCTGTACTTGCCAGCTACACCGGCTCTGCTGCCAATCAGCCTTCTGCTCAGGGGGGGTGTGAGTCACACCCCCCTGAGCAGAAGGCTGATTGGCCGCGGAGCCGGAACTTAAGTCAAGAGAAGTATGTTCCTGCCTGAAGTATGTAAGTGTGTTTCCTCCCGCCGCGCCGGTGTCCTGCTCGATATGACGATGTGTCACTCGCGTGGGGGGAGGGCCCCGGCGATGTGCGGTCATGTGCGGAGCTCCGGCCGGTCACCGGGACTGATTGCTATGCACGGCCGGGGGAGGAGGGCGCACTGATCACACTACTTCCATTCATCCCGGGCTGGCCGGGCTGCACTGCGTGCTGGGAAATGTAGTCTGCACACAGCGCCGCTCTATGAGCCATGCAGGGATTCGAACTACAATTCCCAGCGGGCCCCGCTCCTGGATGAGCCATCTGCCTGTCATTCTGGAGCACTGACTGTATTCGATCACCTGAGCCCTGGACATGACCTACATAGTGTGTGTGAGAGCACCGACCTTTCCCATCTGTCATCAGCACATCTGGCCGACCAGTCATGTACCATGTCATATCCATTATACACATTGCTGCCCGCAGCCTACAATCTCAGTCTGACTGTCATTGCAATTGGATGGATAGACAGGACCTCATACTATAATGTTGGGACATTCTTTATATTGGACAGATCAAAATGTGACCATGTGTGGCCAGGTTCAGACCTGTGTGTAAATCCACCGCTCCTCTGATGAGCAATTCACGTTCAGATCGCTCTTCAGGGGCAATTGGCTTGAGGTGATTTTGACGACATCTCACCCCAGTTTTGCTGAACATGTACGCTGCATTGCACATGTTCACAAAGCATTTGTGACAGGTCCCCATTGGCTAAAAACATGTTGGATAGTTTCTAGTGTAAGCCTGCATCATTGCAGGGATACATCACGGGATGTAAGGCGACGTTCTTAATCCATGCCACGTAGAGAGCCATTTGTATCCACATAGGGATGTACAGGTGTTCCCCCTGCTGGCAGTCTCGTTCATATCTATAAGTGATGTGCTCAACCACACATCTAAATGAAGCCATAGGCCTCCTTCACACAGCCATTTAGCTGCATACATCTCTCTGCATTTGGCCTGGCACCGTCTCGGATCCACCCCTGGGTGTCATGGGGTATTCCTACCTTTTGTTCCATCTGGTGGCACTCCGAGGTGTGTGAGATCAAGGGGTGAATTGAGGGGTGCTACTTGGTCTGTTTGCACATGCATGCATATACACTCACCAGCCCCTTTATTAGGTACACCTGGCTAGTAGCATGTCGGAACCCCTTTTGCCTTTAGCCCCCCTCCCCCAGTGCTCTTAACCCTCCCCCAGTGCTCTTAGCCCCCCAGTGCTCTTAACCCCCCAGTGCTCATTAGCCCCCCTGTGCTCCTTAGCCCCCCGTTCTCTTCAAGTCCCCACAGTGCTTTTCATCTCCCCCTATGCTCTCTGGCTCCCCCAGTGCTCTCCACCCCCCTGTGCCCCCTGACTCCCCCCTAAGTGATTTCCAGCCCCCCCCCAGTGCTCTCCAGTCCCCCCCCCCATGCTCTCCATCCCCCTGGTTTTCCCTGCCCGCCCGCCCCCAGTGCTATCCACACCCTGCACCTTCCAACCCCCCTGCAATGCTTTCCAACCCCCCCCCCTTAATTCTCTCCCCCCCCCCTTGCCCTTCAGCTCCTCCAGTGCTATCTGCTTTCCCTGTGCTCTCTGGCCCCCCTAGTGTCCTTCTATCTTCTATCATATCCTCAGTCTCTGACCTTCTCTTGTATCACATCTGCAGTCTCTCCTGTATCATGTCTGCAGTCTCTGGCCATCTCCTGTATCATGTCTACAGTCTCTGACCATCTCTTGTATCATGTCTGCAGTCTCTGACCATCTCTTGTATCATGTCTGCAGTCTCTTACCATCTCTTGTATCATGTCTGCAGTCTCTGACCATCTCTTGTATCATGTCTGCAGTCTCTTACCATCTCTTGTATCATGTCTGCAATCTCTGACCATCTCTTGTATCATGTCTGCAATCTCTGACCATCTCTTGTATCATGTCTGTAGTCTCTGACCATCTCTTGTATCAGGTCCGTAGTCTCTGACCATCTCTTGTATCATGTTTGCAGTCTCTGACCATCTCCTGTACTATGTCCAGCGGGAACACTCTGCAGCCACACCGCACAGCACACCCAAGGTAAGTGGAGGACTGGAGAGAGGAGTGACTTCTACTTAGGGATTTCTTTTGCAGATAGGCTGGGCTGGCACTGGCAGCAACAATTTTATTCAAAGAAATCAGGATTTCTTCTGCAAATAAATTGTTGCTGCCAGTGCCAGCCTAATTCAAATCAGGATTTATTTTGCAAATAGGCTGGCCTGGCACTGGCAGCCAGGCATAGTACTAGTCTAGTATTTGCAGAAGAAATCCTGATTTGAATAAAATTGTTGCTGCCAGTGCCAACCTACCAGGGGCTGATCTAAGGTGTGAAGGTGCAGGAATTGGGGTGATCTGAGGTGTGAAGGTGCAGGAATTGGGGTGATCTGATGTGTGAAGGTGCAGGAATTGGGACTGATCTGAGGTGTGATGGTGCAAGAATTGGGACTGATCTGAGGTGTGATGGTGCAGGAATTGGGGTGATCTGATTTGTGAAGGTGCAAAACTCACTTGATTTCTTACTATTATTCAAGCGGTTTACAGCAGTTCCTTTATATGAAGCTGACAGTTGTTTTTTATGTATCTGGCACTCCCAATTTCTTTGAAAACATTTTTCGGCACACTGTGCCCAAAAAGGTTGTCTACCCCTTGAATAGAGTAACCCTCATCTTGTGCTGCTTCATACTATTTTTAGGACTCAACCATCAAAACAGGATTTAAAGTAATACAAAAAAAACAGCATCATATGGCAGCTCTGATCTAAATTGAAGATTAAACTAAAAAAGGTACCGCCCCCCCCCTCGCGGGCTGCTCAGTCCAAAATGCCCGGGCCTATTTTTTGTCCCAGTCCGGGCCTGTATGCTGTATATAAGTAAATTATTTCAATTCCTGTTCTCTTGTGATGAAGAACCTGCAGGGAGTGAATGCTAGAATACCGAACACAGCCTTTGAGTTGGGTAATTGCTATAAAGAGCATTTGACCCTGATGTGTCCCTAAGGCCCCTTTCACACAGGCGGACCGTTCAGATCCGCCTGTCCGTTTTTTTGGCGGATCTGAACGGTCCCCCTATGCATTCCTATGGGGCATCGGATGTCAGCAGAGACATGTCCGCTGACATCCGACCCGATCCGTCAAATCTGGATGGATGGAAACCCTATTTTCCATCCGCCCAGCGGATCGGATGGGATGGCATCGGATGAGAACGGACAAACGGTCCGCTCCCATCCAATTTCCCCCATAGAGATACATGGGGAACTGACAGCTGTGTCTCCGCACACAGCGCGGAGACACAGCTGTCATCCTCCTGCTCAGCGGGGGATCGGCGGCTCGATCCCCCGCTGAGAAAAACGGACTCCGTCCAACGGACGGAGTGTGTGAAAGGAGCCTAAGGGTCCTTTCACACGGCCGCTCCGTGTGGCCGCAAATCATCCTATTTTTTTGCGGACGATTTGCGGACATAATGTAAGTCAATGGCACTGCGGATGTCAGCGGAATACCATCCGCTGACATCCGATTTTCTTCCTTTCAGTTCTGTTCCGTTTTTTGGAACGGAACAGAACCCTATTTTTTCATCTGTTCAAAAAACGGAAAGGAAGGAAAATCGGATGTCAGTGGTGTCATCCGCTGACATCCGCAATGCCATAGACTTACATTAGGTCCGCATATCATCCGCAAACGGATGGGATGATATGCGGACACACGGAGCGGATGACACAAATGTCATCCGCTCCGTGAAAAAAAAAAAAAAAAAGTCCCGCAGCGGAGCGGCCGTGTGAAAGAAGCCTAAGGAAAATGAGGTGCTAGTAGCCAGCATTTGCAACTGATTACTAAACCAATGGAACAAATGGCTCCCTGTGGAGTATGCTACAAATGTAACTTGTAGAAGCATTTAGTAGCAATCATTCTTGCACAATCATATGCAGCTGATCGGTGCAAGATTCTTTTGCATACTACTAGAGTGGTGTACTCCATAGGGAGCCTTTTGTTCCACCTGTTTAGAAATCAAAGGCAACTCATAGATATTAATCTCTAATGGTTTTAATAGCATGACTGAGCTACTAAAATCTCTTAGTATAGCTCCAGCCTAATGACCTTAGTCTTCAAAACTGGTTAAATTTCTTAGTTGTAAGAGATTAAAATTTCCTGTGTAGATTTTTTTTTTTAAATTAAAATGATTATGTCAGTGGTCATCACAGGTACCTAAGTGTTTACATTATTCAATTTTATAAACCCCCATTTCTCCCTTTTTTACCATGGATTAAGTGGATTGAAGTTGACCTTTTTGCTTCACCACTGGGACAAAACCAAACCTTCTTCTCCTATAAGGACAGCAAGCAAAGACCAAGAGATCAGTTTCCTCGTAGCGTAGTCAGATGGTTGCTTACTGGGACCTTGTTTTCAGGTCATTAAACCTAGACAGATGAGCATTCCATGGGGGTGACAAAGCCCCCTGCTTTAAATCCACCCTTGAAATTGATATATGGCATTAGTTGAGGGCATGCTTTCTGCTTCAAGAAGATTTATACTGAACCGGGGAACTTTCAGGCTTGCTGTTACTCAGAATAACATTAATGGATGTTCTATACTGACACACACAATACATTTTCCACATGAATAAAAAGGATACAGATGATAACACAGAGTGTTATTGTGGCTGATAATATAACTCTAGGGATTCCAGTTATTTTTCCTTCATTCTTAATGTTTATTTTAAAGGTTAGGATGGACTGAATCCAGCAGGCTATTGTGCCAAATCCAAAGGTCATGGAAGTGCCAACATTATGTATAAGTTCGTTGCTCTTCAACTGATAGAAGAAAAACAGATGGACATGCTATTAAATGCAATTTCTTTTACATGATTAAAGGGCCAATGTCTTCCAAAGAAGACTATTCACAAATACCTAACAATGGCATAAAAGAATTTTGTTTTATGAAAATAGTACTCAGTGAGTCATCAATTCTTCTCTCCAGAAAATGTTAACTTTTTAAAAATGTTACAGTCCTTAGGTTACATACTGTAAAAGTTATGCATTGTTGGGGGTTACAGGTGGTACATTTCCAGTTCCGTGGTTTGGTAAAAACATTGCAGTTGCAAATAATTCCTTATTTTTAAAGCATTATTAAACCCCAAACCACAAATGTAATATAGTGCAGCTTGGCCATTATTAAATGTTGTATTTGTTTTATTTTTTTAGGCTTTTTTTTCCTCTTCACCGGGTGATCTGGCAAAAGGTAACACACCAGAGAAACCTTTGGTCAGCAGCATTGTTAATCTGGGGGAGAGGGGGCGGGAAGTGAAGTGTTAGATACACTAGCAGATTTAGATACCAACAAATTGATACCAAACTCCAGTTCATACCTTGTAAGCAGTTACAGCAACAGTTTTTTTCTCTTGGGATAAAGGCTTTACATAAATAAATAAAAAGAAGTCATTGCAAGCACCCTTGTCAGTGATAAATAATTTGTCTCAACCCCCCAAACTGTTATATCTGCTGGAGAGCCTGTTTTGTTGAAAAACAACAGATTTACTGGTGAGATCATCACGTTAAAAATAAAAGAAATAAAGCCTATAAAAGGAAAACAAATGCAGCTATGACTACTGAGCATCGGTAAGCTGCAATATAATAAATATTTGCTTTTGGGTTTAAAATATAATATATATATATATATATATATATATATATATATATATATATACACACACACACACACACTCACCAGCCACTTTATTAGGTACTTCTTGCTAGTCCTGGGCTGGACCCCTTTTTTGCCTCCAGAACTGCCTTAATTCTTTGTGGCATAGATTCAACAAGGTGTTGGAAACATTCCTCAGAGATTTTGGTCCATATTGACATAATAGTATCATGTAGTTGCTGCAGATTCTATGATTCTAATCTTCCATTCCATCACATCCCAAAGGTGCTCTATTGGATTGAGATCTGGTGACTGTGGAGGCCATTGGAGTACAGTGACCTCATTGTCATGTTCAAGAAACCAATGGTGAGATGATTTGAGCTTTGTGACATGGTACATTATCCTGCTGGAAGGAGTCATCAGAAGATGGGTACACTGTAGTTATAAAGGGATAGACATGGTCAGCAACAATACTCAGGTAGGCCGTGGCGTTTAAACAACGCTTAATTGGTTCTAAGGGGCCCAAATGTGGTAAGAAAATATCTCCCACATCATTACACCACTACCAGCCTGAACCATTAATACAAGGCAGGATGGATTCATGCATTCATGTAGTTTACACCAAATTCTTCTAACCCTACCATCTAAATGTCACAGCTGAAATTGAGACTCATCTGGCCAGGAAACGTTTTTTCAATCTTCTATTGTCCAATTTTGATGAGCCTGTGGGAATTGTAGCCTCAGTTTCCTTTTCTTAGCTGACAGGAGGGGCACCCGGTGTGGTCTTCTGCTGCTGTAGCTCATCTGCTTCAAAGTTCGATGTGTTGTATGTTCAGAGATAGTATTTTGCATTCCATGGTTGTAACAAGTGGTTATTTGAATTGCTGTTGCCTTTTTATCATTTCAAACTAGTCTGCCCATTTTCCTCTGACCTCTGAATTCAACAAGGCATTTTTATCCACACAACTGCCACTTACTGGATATGTTCTCTTTTTTGGACCATTCTCTGTAAACCCTAGAGATGGTTGAGTGTGAAAATCGTAGTAGATCAGCAGTTTTTTAAATATTCAGACCAGCCCATCTGGCACCAACAACCATGCCATGTTCAAAGTCACCTAAATCCCCTTTCTTCCCCATTCGGTCGGTTTGAACTTCAGCAAGTTATCTTCAGCACATCTAGATGCCTAAATGCATTGAGTTGCTGCCATGTGATTGGCTGATTAATAGGTGAACAGGTGTACCTAATATAGTGGCTGGTGAGTGTATATGTATGTATATATATATATACATACACAGTATCTCACAAAAGTGAGTATACCCCTCACATTTTTGTAAATATTTTATTATTATATCTTTTCATGTGACAACACTGAAGAAATGACACGTTGCTACAATGTGAAGTAGTGAGTGTACAGCTTGTATAACAGTGTAAATTTGCTGTCCCCTTAAAATAACTCAACACACAGCCATTAATGTCTAAACAGCTGGCAACAAAAGTGAGTACACCCCTAAGTGAAAATGTCAAAATTGGGCCAAAAGTGTCAATATTTTGTGTGGACACCATAATTTTCCAGCACTAGCTTAACCCTCATGGGCATGGAGTTCACCAGAGCTTCACAGGTTGCCACTAGAGTCCTTTTCCACTCCTCCATGACATCATCACAGAGCTGGTGGATGTTAGAGACCTTGCACTCCTCCACCTTCCATTTAAGCAGGATGCCTCACAGATGCTCAATAGGGTTTATGTCTAGAGACATGCTTGGACAGTCAATCACGTTTACCCTCAGCTTCTTTAGCAAGGCAGTGGTTGTCTTGTAGGTTTGGGTGTTTGGGGTCGTTATCATGTTGGAATACTGCCCTGCGGCCCAGTCTCTGAAGGGAAGGGATCATGCCCTGCTTCAGTATGTCACAGTACATGTTGCCATTCATGGGTCCTCCAATGAACTGTAGCTCCCCAGTGCCTGCAGCACTCATGCAGCCCCAGACCATGACACTCCTACCACCATGCTTGACCGTAGGCAGGACACACTTGTGTTTGTACTCCTCACCTGGTTGCACACACGCTTTACACCATCTGAACCAAATACATTTATTTTGGTCTCATCAGACCACAGGACATGGTTCTAGTAATCCATGTCGTTAGTCTGCTTGTCTTCAGCAAACTATATGGGGGCATTCTTGTGCATCATCTTTTGAAGAGGCTTTCTTCTGGGACAACAGCCATGCAGACCAATTTGATGCAGTGTGCCACGTATAGTCTGAGCACTGACAGGCTGACCCCTACCCCTTCAACCTCTGCAGCAATGCTGGCAGCACTCATACGTTTATTTCCAAAGACAATCTCTGGATATGATGGTAAGCACGTGCACTCAACTTCTTTGGTGGACCATGGCAAGGCCTGTTCTGAGTGGAACCTGTCCTGTTAAACCGCTGTATGGTCCTGGCCACCGTGCTGCAGCTCAGTTTCAGGTTTTTGGCATTCTTCTTATAGCCTAGGCCATCTTTATGTAGAGCAACAATTCTTTTTTTCAGATCCCCACAGAGTTCTTTGCCATGAGGTGCCATGTTGAACTTCCACTGACCAGTATGAGGGAGTGAGAGTGATAACACCAAATCTAACACATCTGCTCCCCATTCACACCTGAGATCTTGTAACACTAACGATTCACATGACACTGGAGAGGTAAAGTGGCTAATTGGGCCCAATTTGGAAATTTTCACTTAGGAGTGTACTCACTTTTGTTGCCAGCAGTTTAGACATTAATGGCTGCGTGTTGAGGTATTTTAGGGGACAGCAAATGTATACTGTTATATAAGCTGTACACTCACTACTTTACATTGTAGCAAAGTGTCATTTCTTCAGTGTTCTCACATGAAAAGATATAAAATATTTACAAAAATGTAAGGGGTGTACTTACTTTTGAGAGATACTGTGTGTATATATATATATATATATATATATTGACACACACACACACACACACACACACACACAATACATGTTGAGTAAAAAGAAAGCTGCACAGACAATCAAAAGGGAGCCTCTGTCCGGAAATGTCCTGCTGACCGTGCAAGTGATGATGTTAATATATATTTACTTAGGGCCTGTTCAAAAGGTAAAAATAGGTAAAACAGTGCAGCGCTCTAAAACTATACTAAACAGCAATCAGATCAAATCACAATAAAAAGTCAATCTTCAAGACAGTCAGATGAAAGATCGGGTATAGAGATCAAATGAGAGGTATCGGAGTTAAAGTCCTTAATATGGTGCAAAGAATCCCAATGAATTCCAGAGGAGCCAGGTGCAGATAGTAGAAAAAACACACACTCCCTCCACCTTCCAGAGTGGCCTCTCACCTCAGTATGGTATTAAAAGGGCATTGCAAACATGTATACAGATCACAGACTCCGACCTCTTGATAATCCTTCCAGTGGTTAGTGGTGGAAACCCATCGGCAGTAAGCATAAACCTACACCGCTTTATACTGCACACTCCTGTATGTCTCTCCGATGGCAGGGTAATATAAGGAAAGAAATGCCAGGATAGTGTAATACTGACTTTAATACAGACTTAAAACATAACAAGATGGCCTCTTACTTGATTAAGATAAAATCGGGCATGAAACAGCAAAAGGACCGGGACAGCGGGGCTCGCTCGGTGTCACTCGGTCTCCTCCGTGTCAGCGGGTGACGTCAGACGCTCAATTCCTCCTCCTTCCGCACGCGTATCGCCTCCGTGGGTGGAGGCTTCGTCAGCGATGACGAAGCCTCCACCCACGGAGGCGATACGCGTGGGGAGGGAGGAGGAATTGAGCGTCTGACGTCACCCGCTGACACGGAGGAGACCGAGTGATACCGAGCGAGCCCCGCTGTCCCGGTCCTTTTGCTGTTTCATGCTGTCAGCGATGACGAAGCCTCCACCCACGGAGGCGATACGCGTGGGGAGGGAGGAGGAATTGAGCGTCTGACGTCACCCGCTGACACGGAGGAGACCGAGTGACACCGAGCGAGCCCCGCTGTCCCGGTCCTTTTGCTGTTTCATGCCCGATTTTATCTTAATCAAGTAAGAGGCCATCTTGTTATGTTTTAAGTCTGTATTAAAGTCAGTATTACACTATCCTGGCATTTCTTTCCTTATATTACCCTGCCATCGGAGAGACATACAGGAGTGTGCAGTATAAAGCGGTGTAGGTTTATGCTTACTGCCGATGGGTTTCCACCACTAACCACTGGAAGGATTATCAAGAGGTCGGAGTCTGTGATCTGTATACATGTTTGCAATGCCCTTTTAATACCATACTGAGGTGAGAGGCCACTCTGGAAGGTGGAGGGAGTGTGTGTTTTTTCTACTATCTGCACCTGGCTCCTCTGGAATTCATTGGGATTCTTTGCACCATATTAAGGACTTTAACTCCGATACCTCTCATTTGATCTCTATACCCGATCTTTCATCTGACTGTCTTGAAGATTGACTTTTTATTGTGATTTGATCTGATTGCTGTTTAGTATAGTTTTAGAGCGCTGCACTGTTTTACCTATTTTGATTTGCTATCCAGGTTTTGTTTCTGTGCCTGTTTAGTGTTCAGCTGCTAGTTGTTAGGGTCGAGCGCTGATATTCTATATCATTTGTCTGTTCAAAAGGTAGTGAATGTATCTTTCACCAAACATTGGGGGTGGTGAATCAATCACTGTCATTTAAAATTCATGCACCAGGAAGCTTGACCTGCAGTGGATTTTGGGGACAGTTAGATTAACTGCTTTAAAAACAATGAGTTTAAGTTAAGGCAAAACTTTTTATATTTGTAAAGAGAGGTTATAACCACCATCTGGTTTTTAGTTCTATCTGTATCCCCGTCCAAAGATTTACTCTCTTGGTCAATTCCACTGACCACCAATGTAACCAATGCAAAACCAGAAATTTGGGTTACCATCAGAACAGAGGCAGAAATCTTCCAATGGGCACACTTGTTTTTATGACAACTGTCTGACAGGGGGGATTTTGCTCACATCGGAAAGATATGCATTCACTTTCTGTAAGGTCTAGGGGACAGGAAGTGAATGGAAATTTTCCTAATGACACAGAAGGCAAACAAAAAATGACAGCAGTTTCAACCTTCCCCTACTCTATCAAATATAAAAAAAAACCTTTAGGCTTTAAATATACTGTATTTTAAAGTTAACGTTAAATCATAAGTACAAGTAGTATAACAGTTTATTTATTAAGGCTCCATTCACAACTGGGTATATTGTTTTCAGGCATTTTTCTGGGCTTTTTACAGGCGTTTTATTTTTGGCTTTTTACAGGAGTTTTGTTTGGGCTTTTTACAGACGTTTTTTTCGGGCTTTTTACAGGCGTTTTTTGCAGGTGTTTGGAGGAAGGCATTGACATCAAACAAAAACGCTTGTAATCAGCCAAAAAAGAAGCTCATGTACTTTTTTGAGCTTCAGGTGTTTTTCTTCTGGAGACAAAATGCTTAGATGTGAACAGGGGACATTTAAATGAATGGGATTTTGCTTGTTGGGCATTTCGAGACTTCAGAGATGAGCATTTTACGAGCTGAAATACGCTCAGGTGTGAACAGGGCCTTCAGGAAAACTAGTAGGGTTAAAAGAAACATGGCCTGGAAAATAAATAACCAATTACCTGAAAGTTACCCAACAACGTCATTCCAAATGATGTCAAACATAAGGCCACAAGTCCGCTGATACTAAGCCAGGGGCTGATGGTCTTTGGCTTCAATTGTATGAAACGCAGGACAGCAATAATTAAGGCTAAAACCAAAAGAATTCTGTTAGTGCAAGGCTTCATCAATGAGACAAAAACAATGTAAAAAGCAATATTAATAGTAACAACTGTCATCACCGCTAAAAATGATGAACTGTAACATTCTTTACTAAAAAAAAACAGGAATGTTTAGTCATTTAAATTCCTTCATTTCAATGGCTATAATACCTATAAAAATAATTCTAAAGAGTATTCCTAACTACAGCACTGCATATTGATTGTGTTCTTCTATGTGTGCAATTTATCAGTACTGGATGGATTAGTTATGGCGCCTGTCAAGTAATGGATGGCCATGCCTTGGACAAGTACTAACTTAACACCATTAAAAAGTGTTCCCTCATGCTGTCTGTCAACTAATGTGATGCTCTCTGTTAATTGTTGTAAGATCTATATATTACAAGGGCTTAATTTTGAATATATTTTCTTCAGGTCATGAAAAAATAGTTATTTACATACTGACTTTATCAACTGTGACAAAGAATTCATATCCATCACCAGTGATTCTTAGGTCAGTAAATGTGAAATAACATCCGTTGTAGAATGAAAAAAATGTTTTTTTGCACTTTTCAATTTCGGTTGAACTGTTTTTATAACTCATTAAATACCTAGAGTGAAATTCTGTTGGTCATTGACACAAAGGTCATGCATGTAGGAGTTTGCAATTGCTGCTTTATTTTGTTAAACGTATCACTCGAAGGCTTCTGTGAGCAATTACGGAGTGCTATCGGATGGAACTCATGTATATAAGATGGAATTCAGTTTAATAGTTGTACTGCTGAACCAAATGTGGCTTTGAGTTTTCTCATACTTAGTTCATGCCACAGCTTTCAGTTTAATTGTCCTGCATTATGATTACTGCGTGGTGGCTGCTCAGTAACTACAGCTATTTCTTAAATGCATCCTATCAATATCAATGGAAAAGCATGATGTGCACATTCCTGCCTTCCTGCATACCAACCACATTTTGGAGACATCTGGACTTACTTTCCTAGCCTGCTTTCAGTACAATGTGGATTTATATGGTGTAATCATAAGCCATTGAATTCAGTAAATAGCCAGCTGTGGTCATTGGATATCCATTATGTACTATGCAGTGTGCTGGTTGTAATGAAACCAGAGAATGAATTCATGGAAAAACAACCTCTTTTTTCGAAAATGTAAAGTGAAAATTACAATAGCCCACAGAATTCCTTAGTTATTGACTTGACTTCAGTAAAAACAAATCTAACGGGATGCTATGGGTTACTAAACTGCTGATCATAAACATGTTTATGCTATTGATCAAATCAATAATTACATTTAAAAAAATGATACAATGTTACAATGATACAAAAATGATAAAATGATACAGGTAATAAAATAACTATCTCTTTTCTTTTGTGTTGGTATTTAATTTGTTTTGGTACTTGTGCCTTGTAAAAAACACATTCACATCTAGTCAAATTTCTTTCAAATGAACCAAAAAAAGGCAACTTTATTTCATGCATGCCTACCTAAAAAAGCGGCCATGTTCATAACTTGACTAAACACGCAGCTTGCAGGAGGTGCATCACCAGCAACACTGGATAAACAAAGAGCTGGTTAGTACATTTCCTTTGCATAGTACATCTCTTCTCACTTGTCTCAAAAGCCTAGATGCTTACCTTATATAGGGAGGTCTTCTGGGTCCATCAGGTCTTCTAAGGAACAGATTAGAAAAGTAATGTAAATCATATCCTTTCATCATGATAACAAATATTTGTGTCACAATCATGTTCTTCATCACTGACTTCCCCCTAAAATTGCTATTTTATTAGCTGGTATGCTGTCTCGCTTGCTTTAAAGCAGAATTGGATGCAAAGGGGTTGATTGATTAGTGGCAAATGAGCTGTTCACTTTGCGAGGACATTTTCTCCTAGCTTAATAAATAAAGTGAGACTCTGCCAACCTCCATTATCCAATCATCTGTAAGCAAAAACTGTTTTTTTTCCCTTGCACTTGATTGGGTATTATTTGCAAAGTGAATTTTCACCACAAATTCTCTTGCAAGTGAAGATTCCCTTGAAAAGTGAACAATGTACCTTTAGTAAATCAACCCCAAATTGTAAAGATTTGCAATGTTATAGTCAAACTGTAGAAGTGTTAAGTGTGCCTAAGCAGTGCTCTGATAAAATGTACATGGTCTGGAGTTCCTCTAGAAAAATAGCAGTGCAATTCCTGGTACATGAATGTGCCTAGGTACTCCTTTGCATAGGTACTCTTGTGCCTACAGCTTTGAATGCTATAAATCTGCAAAGGGGGACTAAGACACTGCTGCCTTTGACTGCTATTTTCAGAGATGGTTCCCCACTGTGGTTTCTCCTGGCGCCCCATACATCATTACAGGATACAATAGGCTTGGTTTTTGAAGTGTCCGTTTTTGAAGAGGCGTCAAGTGGCAATTCCTTTTCATCAAAGTGACATAGACAGTGGGATGGTATTTATCTGCTTCTTCTGCAGTGACATTTTTTTGTTTTGGTTGCTTTAACACTTTCTGAGTCACTGACCTAGTGCAAGCATGCAGATCGGTTAAGTCAGAAAAGTTAGATGTTCTCGATGGAATATTTGTTCTGGGTCAGCGGTTAAAAATATTAAAGCAAGATGGTTAGTGTTACAGGCAAGCAACTAACATTTAATAAAAATGAGAGGTCATTAAGGGCAGCATCCATATTTCTCTCATTGCAGGTAAACTTACATTTAAATGAAGCTGCAAGGGGCAGGAGAGTGGAAAAGAGAATTGGGGTTTAAAGACCAACTCTAGCTTAAGTAATTTCTTCCACTGACCCCCCACCCCCCACCCCCCTTTAGGCATGCAAATATAGGAATGGCAGATTTCGCTGCTCAGCTCATCCCTTTTTTTTGCTATGACATACTACGTCCCTATGTGAATACCAACCACCACTGGGCTTCCAGGTTGAATGACGCCCAGCATTAGCCAAAATCTTCACCTGCATTGGTAGTCATGGCCATTCCTTCTTTAGTCCTCTTGCCTACAGGAGAAGTGTTCAGGCAAAACCTAATGTTAAACCTGCTCTGTGCCACATTCTAAACCTAATCTACCTAATCCTGTAAAGCAAAAATAGCTGCACTTACCTATACTGCAGCCGATCAGGTCCTGTCTCCAGCGGTGGAAGCGTGCAGGAGAGGACTGACAAAGGCTGTGAAATGCCTGGTAAGTGACGTCACCCATAGAGTTACTATGGGACTTCCATTGTCGGCTGCCTCTCCTGCACCCGCCTCCACACTGAAGCCGCTGCTGACAGCTGATGCTGGGACCACACCGGATCAGCTGCAAAATAGGTAAGTATAGCGATTTTTGCTTTACAGGGTTAGATAGATTAGAGTTAGAATGTGGCAGAGGGCAGGTTTAGCTTTAGTTAGGTTTTGCCAGAACTTCTATTCAAGGATTGTATTGGGGGGGGGGGGGTAGTATATTGGCATACACATTACAGCTGTGTGGACTTTATGAGCCCTTCTTCTCTACTAGCAGGATAGAATGGAGCTTGGCAGATATGTGCCTGTGACTTTGGAGATGTTTTACAGGTAAGAAAACAGGGGGGGGGGGGGAATAACAGGAAGAGTTATAGGAAGCAGGGGGGAACCTGGGTATATAGTTTGTTCATGGTATACATGCTTGCTATAGTTTCTTTTACAATCATGCAATAGAGCATAGTGTCTAGGGCCGTGATGGCGAACCTTGGCACCCCAGATGATTTGGAACTATATGCTCATGCACTCTGCAGTGTAGTTGAACATCATGGGAAATGTAGTTCCAAAGCATCTGGGGTGCCAAGGTTCACCATCACTGGTCTAGGGGTTTCCCTGTTAGATTCCTGACAAGAACCTGATCCCCCCCTAACATTTCAATTAAGTTCTAGAAACCTATGCTAATTTTATGTACCAAGAAGAGTGTTACTTTCTATGTATTCGATATGTATGTTGATTATCGCTGTATTGTTGTTCATTTAATTTGAATAAAATAAAACTTTTATTGGGAAAAAAAAAACATTTTTTAAATCTCAGATCTGACGTTTCTTTAAAATTTCTTTTTATATAAAAAGCCATCACCATTTTTGTAGAAGAAATAGAGAAAGAGGCAACTTACTTGTCGAAAGTTAGAGAAAATATTTTGTTATCTTCTATGGCAATGAAGTACCTATGTAAAGAAGAAAATGAACAAAATGTAAAAAATACCTCAATCAATCATGTAAACCAAACATGCATTGACTTATCTGGGGTTGCCTTTGATGCACTATGAAATGAAGCAGATGCACAAAGTTTAACAGTTGTCCAAGTAGCTCATTGGAATGTTTCTGTGAATTCCAGGCAACAGTAAAGAAATTTCAATCACTCATATCTTCTAACCATATATCAATGCGCTCCGTAATCATCTAAATATTTTCATTTAATGATTATGCAATATAGTAGTTGTATTTAGAATCAGATCACTGAGATTTTTTTATACGTTTTTTTTTTTTAGCGACTTTTTTTACCTCCTGATATCTTTTATCAAAGTGTACATTTCAGAAGCAAAGGGTAAGGCTTCTATTGTTTTCCATGACATTTTTTTTTTTATCAGAGTGGGAGAGATTAGAACTACTGTCAGTTTTTTTGCTGTCTGTGCCCCCGTTAACCTCCCTGGCGGTATGATTATGTCAGGAATTCTGTACAAAAGCGGTACAATTTTTTTCATGGAAATTTGGCGCTATGAATTATAGGCCTACAATTCTTAGTAATTACTGACTTAAACCTGACCAAAACAAGAGTCTAGTAGACATCCCAGATGTGATAAATTTGAAACACAAAGGCATGAATTATAATCGAATCAATAATATAATTTTATTATATAATATATAATATATATATATATATTTTATAAAATTATATTATTGATTAGATTATAATTCATGCGTTATATATTATATAGATATATATATATATATATATATGTATATATATATATATATATATATATATATATATATATATGTATGTATATATATATATATGTGTATATATATATATATATATATATATATATATATATATATATATATATGTATGTATATATATATATATATATATATATATGTGTGTATATATATATATATATATATATACATATACAGATATATATATATAATATAAATGTTATGTGTTTGTGTTTTGTGCAACATTTGAATTTCCCTCCCCAGTTCCGCTCCCATGCAGCATTGCTGCTGCAGGGAACGGAACCAGGAAGTCATCAGACCGACAGACGAGCGGTGGGGATCTCGGCTGGCAATCACAGCAATGGGAGATCATCGCTGGATTGCCAGGAGAAGGTAAGGAACCCCGCTGCAGGCTCTGCACATCTACCCCGAGCGTGACTCGAGGATACCGATCCTAGCATAAAAAATCCACCCCGAGTCACGCTCTGGGATACCGCTAAGGGGGTTAAGGTTAAGGAGATTCACCCTCTCTATTTG
Organism: Pelophylax lessonae; assembly: GCF_965119305.1. Lineage (NCBI taxonomy): Eukaryota > Metazoa > Chordata > Amphibia > Anura > Ranidae > Pelophylax > Pelophylax lessonae. The sequence continues at coordinate 534,485,234 of NC_138768.1, read as the reverse complement.
TCCTGTTTTCCATTATCACCAAGAATAAAGGGGAAAAAATCCTAAATTTTAGACATCAGAACAGGAATAGCGTTGAAATCTTCCAATGAGGACACTAGTTCTGGTGACAACCTGAAATTCTCTCACTTTGGGGGGATTTCCACATACTGATGTGGACATGAGACAGGAAGTGAAGGGAAATCTCCTTAAATGGCTAAAAAGCCTGACAGTGTTAAAACTCTACCTTACGCTATCCAAAATGAAAAAAAAAAAGTTTTGCCTTTAGTTCTACTTTTTTGTTATATTTTAACTGTGTTACCCTTTTATTGCTCATGAATCGTTTATACCTTTTAAACTTGTGTTTTATATCAATGCATCAAGTAACTTTATTTGTGCTCTCCTAGACACTTTATAGAACCTCACCTTTATCACCAGTTAGATGTGTGTGATACTTTTTTTGAGGATTCCTTTCAGACCAGCTGCCTAAAGCCCAGTACACACTACTAATTTTTTTTTTTTTTTTTTTAGTTTAACCCAGCAGGGCTGAATGAAAAAAACCTGACAGCTCAGGAGGAGCCACTGTACTAACAATCTGACATTAGTACAGTGATCTCCCATGCTGTCCTATTGTGTTCTGAAGGGGACACCCTCCCCTTAAAACTGGCCCTGTAGGGGTCATGCTTTGGCCGGCTTCTGTCGGACTGACTCTAGGACACTTTTGATTCTGCTGATACCGCCGGACATTCGGTCCCTGCGTACTAGGCCTAACTTGTTTTTGTTGTCCCAGCTTTATGGTTTAAATTGAATAAATGGGTCCAAACATATGCCTAAAATTAATTCTTCTACTTTTTACTTACTATGTTCCACCACATTTTGTATTTTCAGTGAGAGGTTTAAAGGGTTTACAATAATTTTAAGTGGACTTGGAGTAAGACATGCTTTTTTTGCATGCCAAGTTTTTTTTTTTTTTTTGCATGACAAATAATGTGTAATACTTACAAGTTTTTATTGCCTATTAAACAGATAATTGCATATCCCCTGACAGTATTTACTTCTTGTCCAAAGGCCAACACTATCCCTGTTCTGGCATCATCCAAGGAAAGTATATACTTCCTGAAATTAGATGTTGGCTCAGAGGTGTGTTGACCAGTGATTTTAGTTCTTCACCAGCCAACTTAAATCCAGTTTGAGACATCAGGGAATTTTAAAGCAGTTTTACTTACCTAAATCTGATGGCAAGTGCTTCACTGCTGCACCTCCTACAGGATTGGAGACCAGAGATTCATCACTGCTGTCTGTGCCCATTGTTGATCAATCTTCTCATAATGATTGCATCATACCACTGCAGTTATCTGGAACTTCAGAGGCCCCAGCCACTAGACAGCCAATAGGAAGTGTCCACCCAGACAGAAAAATGGGCACCTGATGAAGGACTCTACCACTTTGCAGTCTTGAAGAAAGAATACTTGGGACCCAACACACTGGACAGCCAATAGGAAATGCCCACATCACCCAGGTAGCAACATGGGAAGCTGATGAAGGACCCTCCCACTCTGTAGTCTTTAAGATAGGAAACTCGGGACCCAACATGTCACCTGACCATGAGGGATTAAATGCGGCTTTTAAGGCAGGGGGATCTCTTGCTAGAGCTTAACTTTTAGAAGAATATGTTCACGATAGAGAGGGTTTTAGGACTATCAGACAAACAAGATGTAGTGCTCTATACTTCTCAATTAGCTAGACAGCTCATTCTACATGACTGACAGTTTCCAGCCCTGTAACTCCCGAGCCACTAGGTGACCTTTTTTTCTTGACTGGCAGTTCTCCATGGATAAACGGAGATGTCACTCAGACAGAGTGGGGGTGGACACAGGGCAGATATGTATTAGGGAAGTATTCCTGTTCATTTTCTGACTGCCAATGTCCATGTCTGCACACAGATAAATTAAACCTTTATCATATTCACCTCTATAGCTGTGCTAAATCAAAAGGCGTACAGTACCAAACAACAGCATATATTGCATAACTAAATCTACCATACTGGGTTTATGAGAAAATCAGTGAAGTCAGTGGTCTCACTAAGGTTTCCTGTGATTCTAGAATGGTCTCTTGGTGGCATTAGAGGACAATCATTTCCAATTAAGTTCTGAGACGAAGTTCAATTCATTAAGCCATCAGCACGTCAGCAAAGAGAGACAATTTTGTTGGCAATAACAATTGTTACTGAAAAATAACACTTTCCAGGTTTGTGAAATAAGTCTATGTATTGGCTGACAGATCATTCTGTAATGGATTTTCTTAAGATGGCACAATCCCCCTCTACCCCTGCTCAGACATTGCCAAAACACATGATTTTGTCTCAAACCCAAAAAAACTAAACCAACTCTGTTGTTGCACTTGTTTTTGTAATTTCAAAAAGTTTAAAAACTTTAATTATTTTTAAATATACTCCATACTTTCAGGTAAGGTATAGAAGGAAGAAGTACGCATGGACAACTCTGTTCCAAGGGTGACAACGATTCAGCTGCAGAATGGACAATTTTGATTTTCTAGTAGCATCACATTTTGGACAAGGTAGGAACAACAAGATAAAAATGGATAATTATTTTATATTTTATTTTAAAAGGTGCAGCATCACCACTGCACAGCAATATCAGAATCTTGGACTGGACAGGCAGACTAATGATTTTGGGAAAATAGTATCTCAGAAACAAGTGAGAAAACATAAATATGTGAGTCTGTGTAAAGAATCAGATACAGTTTAGGGTTAGAACTTTTGTTAGGTTGTTAATTTCATCTGTTCCCAAATACACATTTTTAGTAAGGCCGGTATTCTATCAGATTTCCCTACCCCATCAGATTTCCCTACCTACGTCATTTCTGGTTAAGATCAGCTGTGGATTCGTCATGTACCAGCTGTAGCCGCGTCACACGTCCTACTGCGCATGCGCAGAATAGGTAGGGAATTTTGATAACATCGTAAGAGGTGAGGCACAAGTCCTACTGCGCATGAGCATGCGCACCAACGGAAATGACGTAGGTAGGGAAATCTGATGGGGTAGGGTTTTCTGAGAGAACACCAGCCATAGACGGTTCGAACCGCATGAGATTCAAACCATTAATGGGCAGGCTGAATGTAGTTGATCGATCAACTTGGGTACAACCAGATAACAAAGAAGTCTAATCAGCACTAAAGCAAGGAACAATAACAACATTAACATGTATATAAAGTGCTTGAATACATAAAGATTCAATCAATGATAATGTGCAAAACATGCTAAGATAAGAAAATATCCACACAGAGGTAGTAAAGGAAAATAGGAATAAATGTGTGAAAAAAAAGTCCTTAAAATTCATGTGACCAATATAGTGAAAATATAGTGACCTGCCAATATTGTGGAAGAATCTTCATTATGAGAGTGCCTTTGTGAATGCGTGTATATAACATCCTTATTGAGGTGAGGGGCCATTGCACTCACTGGTTGGATTAGTGTTGGTTCACATTTGGATTTTTTTGCACAGAAGTCACTATTACTGAAATTTTGTCACTTTTAATTCATGGAATTGATGTATTTTTACTTTATTGGTTGCATGAAGTTTTTGAGACTTTGCACAGAAGTCACCATTTATCATCGTGATTTTGTCACTTTATATTTATGGATTTGTAATATATTTTTCACTATATTGATCACATGATCAATGCCACACATCTTTGCGCATGCGCCCTCTGCCCGAGAATGGCCAAGTGCATACGGGTTTTCCCGAGCGGCGGTGACGCATGCGCAGTGTACATGTCGGGCGGGCCGCTGCTGACGTTCGGTCAGCCCCAGGGAGAACAGGTAAGTGACTCGAGTATAAGCCGAGGGGGGCTTTTTCAGCATAAAAAATGTGCTGAAAAATTTGGCTTATACTCGAGTATATACGGTAACTATGTAATTATCTGCATTTGTTTTTTTCTTATTTTTATTTAACACATACACAGAATAATGGGAGATCTTCTTAGCACTCCCTATGCTTTCCTGGACAGTCTGCTGTGTGGGTTGCCAGCCATAGACTCTATGCAGTTGTCCTGAATTTTGTCTCTATTTAGGCTTCTAGCTGTTACTGTAAGGTGTAATTGTTATTATTGATAACTGTGTAGCACCCTCCTAGACAGGTGCTAGGTAAAAGCATTTTTTTTTTGCTCCTGCTGCTTATCAGGGGAGCTTGATTTGTTAGTTTTGCCTGTTACATGTTTACAGTTGTGATTTACTGGGTCTAAGGGAGTGTCCCCACTAGTATCCAATAAGGGAGATTGTTGGACAGAGGAGGAAACCTAGCCAGTAGCACACCAGGGTTTATGGCTGTCTCAGTGGGTGGGAATTGCTGCAATGTATCCTGGGATTGGCAATAAATCCGGAGGGGGCATGTGACAGGGCATCTTTGGCGGGAAGCAGAGTCCCAGGAGGAGGCAGATGGCTGGTCTCTCCTCCTGCAGGTGTGAGGAAGGTGGTCTTAGGCTGTCGGCCTAGTGAACCAAGTGTGTGGAGCTGAGCTGCAGAGGATCCAGAGCGCTGACAAGTGGAGCTGCTGACAGAGACTGTTGGGAAAAACAGTATCGTGAGTACCAGGAGTTCTGCCTAAGGGTCTGCCTAAGAGAGGGGACCACTCCAGGGAAGTCAGGGGATCAAGGAGCTAGCTCACACGGGAAGTTTATTAGAAAAGGGGGTGCCGTGTAGTTGACCCTGAAGACTGAGAACAAAGAGGGTCCCAGGAAGGGCCCTGAAGTTGTTCAGTAATACAGTACAGATTACCTCAGGAAGTTTACTCGATACTACATCACTGCTTGTGACAAAGTGAAGCGGCGGACTAGCCGTGACTACCATTACTGAGCGTTACTCAGCATTTTCAAGTCGTCCCAGCAAATTGTGCATAGTTGTATAAAGCTGGAGTATCCCACTCATTCCCTTCTCCTATCCAAGTTCTAAATAAAAACACAAAAACCAAAGATACTGGACTGTTTCCTGACTGAGCTAAAACACTTGGGAAAATGTCAATCTGTCATGTTGTTGCTAATGGTAACCCAAGGGAACCCGTAATCAGCAGCTCCCAAGGGAGTAGTGCTACACTGGTTATCATGCTGTATCTTTATGAAGAGTCTGTAGAAATTGAAAGTGTTGGACCCACCTGTAACAATCTGCCAAAATCTGATTGTTTGAACACAATGGAGTTGACTTACTAAACCTTGAGAATGCAAAATCTGGTGCTGCTGTGCATGGTAGCCAATCAGCTTCTAACTTCAGCTTGGTCAATTAACCACTTGCCGACCATCGCAAGTACATATACTGCGGCCGTCAGCCCAGTGCAGGCAAAGTGACTTACCGGTACGTCACTAGCCTGTGAGCCAATAGGGGGTGAGTGCGCGCCGCCGGAGGCGCGCTCCCGCCCCCGCTCGTTCACGGACACCTCCGCGCGAGTGACCGGTGGACCCGATGTCCGCCGGTCACTAGCGATCGTCAGTTACAGAGGGAGAAAGGCAGGCGGCTAATGTAAACACAGCCGTCTGTCATTCTCCCCTGTGTAACAGCAGAGATCAAACGGTCCTGCTATGTAGGACCGTTGATCTCTGCTGTTACACACACAGCCACATCCCTGCACAATTAGAAACACGCCCCTAGGGACACACTTAACCCCTCCCTCTCCAATAAAGTTAATCCCTTCCCTGCCAGTGTCATTTTTACAGTAACAGTGCATATATATAGCACTGATTACTGTAGTAATGTCACTGGTACCCCCAAAAGTGTCAAAAATGTCAGTCAAGGGTCCGATCTGTCCGCCGCAGTGTCGCAGTCCCACAAAGAAAATTGCAGATCGCCGCCATTACTCGTTAAAAAAAGAAACAACAAAAATGACAAAAATCTTTCCCATAGTTAGTAAACGCAATAACTTTTGCGCAAACCAATCAAAATACACTTATTGCGATTTTTTTTACCAAACATATGTAGCAGAAAACAAATTGGCCAAAAATGTTAAAACATTTTGATTTTTACATTTTTTTGGGGGAATTTCATATAAAAAAAATACGAAAAATATTGTTATTTTTTCAAAATGTACGCTCTTTTTTTGTTTATAGCGCATGATCAAAAAATCGCACAGGTGATCAAATACCACCAAAAGAAAGCTCTGTTTGTGGGAAAAAAAGGACGTCAAATTCGTTTAGGTACAGCGCCGCACAAACACGCAATTGTCCGTTAAATTCACGCAGTGCCGAATCGCAAAATAGGCCCTGGTCAGGAAGGGGGTAAAATCTTTCAGGGCTTAAGTGGTTAAGCTTTGACAAGAAAAACATTTAAGCTGATTGGTTTATATGCAGAGCTGCACCAAATTTTGCACTCTCTAGTTTTATTAAATCAACCCCTCTATGATGTGTGCACTGATTGGTGCTTGCTTTCAATGTAGTAAATTAATATAATTGTTTGATATGATTAATTATTTTGATGATGCCTTAAAAATCTCAGTTCTTTTCTTTTTGTAAATTGTATATTTAAAGAATGTGACATCTTGGCCTACCTTAGACTCTGTTCTGCAACTAGTTGCATTTATTTATTTTCACTGGTGTTCTTGTCCTTACAAGTTGTGTTAGGAACAATGAACGATGTGTTGGGACCAATTAACACCAGAACATTGTGTAGTGCAGTGCACGTGTTGTTGTGCATTAATGGGCTCTGCGTTAAACAAGCTACGGTATTAAAAAAAAAAAGAATGGGCTTAAATATACCTTCATTATAGTCTGAGGAAGGTTACATTTGTTCACAAAAACAAAACAATGGTCAGGACACTGGGGAAAATGTATCAAAACTAGAGCAGACAGAATCTAGAGCAGCATTAACGTTTTGGTAATATGTGGTTTATTGTGAATTGGACTTTAGGTAATTTTTTTCAATACACTCATTACTATTTTTATTATTTTTTTTATAATAAAAAATATATTTATATATTTACTGTGCGTTAAAGTACCCTTTCTGACAACCCAATGTCTAATCTTAGCTGAAGAGGGTGCAGACAAAAAGATACTTTCTTACACTTGTGGTAGGAATGCCCTGTCATCCAGCCTTTTTGGATCGAAATCTGTAACCTAATTATCAAGGTGACAAGCCGTCAGATTGCTGACGACCCTTTACCCATGTTATTCCATGATACTTTGAAGTTAGTGGGGTCTTATAAACACTCGCTGATGCCTCACCTCCTCAATGCTGGTAAATGCCTTATCCCAATCCACTGGGAATCCCAATTGGCCCCCACAGTCAAAGACTGGCTACTGAGGGTGCAAGACATTATGGAGGCGGAGGTATCGGCGCACCAACACCTACTCAAAATTCTATAAATGCTGGGCCTTATGGATAGACTTTCAGTCCTCTGACTTGTATAAACAAATATTGCTGTAATTGTGATAATACCTAGTTATGTTGGAATATGTATGCTTTATACTGAGGTCAATATACTGTTCTTTTTACAGCCCCCCCCCCCTTTTTTTCCTCTCTTCCCCTGGAGATAGGTTGACTTGTTGCCTCCAACTATTAACCTTATGACCAGCCTTATGGTGACTCTTTTTGTCTTCTCCTCTTTCGCCTTCCCTTACCCACCCCCTATCACATTTCCCCTGGTATTTACACAGATTCGTTATGGGGTCCCAACATTAGCCTAAGCTGTTCGCCTATTGGTGTTATTTATACATTTTAAGTTATGTGTAGAACCAGGGCTAAAACTTGGGGGGGGGGGCATTGAGGGGAGCAACACAGCTGGTACCAATCCTCCTGCAGCAGCCATAAGGCTGCTTCTTCTCCTCTGCTTCCCGCTAGCATTCAGCTGCTGCAAGAGGAAACTACAGGGATCAGTACCTGTAAATGCCGACCCTGGCTAGCTGGGCAGTATGTGGAAGGGCTGAATAAAGGCATGATCCTCAGCAGTGAGAAGCTCATCGTACGTTCGAAAAGACAGGCAGCCACACACAGTTGTAACATAACCTTCCTCTGCACTCATTCTCCTGGTATTTTCTTCCCTCACTCTCCATCTAGATTCCCCTGTGGCATCAGACAGGACACAGTCCACTTTCCTCTATGGGTAGTCGCATGCAAACGGACCGCATGTCTGTTTACATCCAACTGTCCTCCGATCCTCCAGACGAATGGGGAATGGATCCTCATCTGTCTATTTTTAGCAGATAGAATCGGCTTGGATGTCGGCGGGAGTCAACGGACACATATCCATTTACATCTGCCAATCCATAGAAAGCAGTGGAGGGTTAGCCTAAAAAACTGACAGGCTGACCCGATCAGTCTGCCCATGTGAAAGGCCCTTACACTGCCAAGTTTTGGAATACTGGAGAAGCCACTATCCATGGGCGTAGCATCAGAGGTTCAATGGCAACCCCGGCCATGCCCCCGTGGTGCCTGCTTGCAACACTGGACAGGAGGGGTGGTATTTACTAGAACCGATTACTTATATTTTCCTCCTGCAGCAGCTGAATGCTGGATTCTCCTCCTCTACCACTGGCACTCGGCTTCTGCAGAGGGAAAATACAGCTGATCCACACCTCCTGGAGCTAGAGTGCCAGAACAAGTTCCAGCACTTGGCCCCACTAACTGCCTGACATGGGTGCGCCAGCACGTGCACCAATCACACCTGCCCTGCATCTTTTTTGGGGTCCAAAATGCTGCAATTCCATCTTTCTATGACAGCTGGCATTTCTCTCCCCGGCCGCTGCCTGTATAATCACTGCAGAGCAGACTGAAGCCACCTCCTCCTCGGCTCTGACATTTCATGTACACAGGAGAAGGAGTCGGGGAGAAGAGACAGTGCTCTGCATCTGCACTGATCTGCGGTCTGACTGTAAGAGCTTTAATGGAGCCTTGCAGAGGAGGGGGACATAGTGACCAAGAAGGTAGGGGACGCATAGGCAGGTAAGACAGTTTTATGCTACCAGGAGTGATTTTAGGGAGGGAGGTAGAAGGACATGTGCTAAGAGGTGATTTAGAAGGGGAGGAGACTTGCGCTAGAAGGGGAGTCAGATTTGAAGTCTGATCCCCCCTCCTAACACAACTCCTCTGCCCTTCCAAATCACCCACTAGCACATGTCCTTTTACCCCCTCTCCCCAAAATCAAAGAGATGCCATAGAGGGGGCCATTGTGGCAACTGAGACCCTGGGCACTGACACCGTCCACTGCTCTACTGACACCAACCTCTGCCCTATTGACACTGTCCACTGCCCTATTAACACCAACCTCTGCCCTAGACCATGCACACATTTTGCAAGTTGTCATACAGTGTGGTAATTGTCTCCCTGTAGTAATTTAATTTTTCTCTTGTGAGTGGGTAAAGAAGCCTGTAAATATATAATTTCCTTTTCCTCCAGGTAAAAATATGGAATTGATCATTGGTAAGCAGAATTAGTAAGCTGCAATATAATTATGATTATACAGGATTTATATAGCGCCAACACTTTGTGGAGCGCTTTACAAAAATGAAGGCAGACAGTACAGTTACAATACAATTTGGAACAAGAGAAATCGGAGGGCCCTGCTCGTTAGATAAACATTTGCTTTTGGGTTTGAAACCACATTAATCACGTTGTTAGGTAAACTTGGTATATTTGTTTGTATCGACAATAATACTTTATTAGACTTGGTCTAGGCATCAGTGAGATTGTTTGTGGATGCCATTATGTCTCCATCTATTACATTTGGTGCCGGCTTAATTCGTAAAGGAGTTTGAATAATATGTTTTGTATTTGGTTTGTGCTTTCATGGTTTTTAAGTTTTATTTTTAGCATAGCGAAGGCTATATTTGTATTTGTTCATTCTTTTAGTTAATATAAATGAGGTTACTATTCTGAACGGTCTGTGGTGTGCAGCCTAATTTATGTTGTCTTTGGTTCTTTGCTCTAATGAATTACGTGACAGCTCAGCTGTCACCCCTGCAGCTGCAAAGAACCTATTTTTTTGTTCCCATTTTATGGGGGGAGTCAGTAGATGTGATGGGATTCCGAATCTTTCAGAGCAACCCCTTTAATTGTATTCAGAATAAATTGATCACAGTACATTGTGGTAAATGTCAGCACTATATGAATAACGATAACGAAGGGCAACAGAAATATGTCATACTTACACTATCCATAAGCCGACTGTAGTGAATAGAGACATTACAAGAGGTAGAAACATCCAAAGACTACATTGTTTGGTATCCATATCTAGGGAGTAAAAAAAAAAAAATTATGTTACTGCAATTTTAATGGAATAGCATGTAGTGTTTGTTTTAAAGATGGCTGCAGACAAGATATAAAAAAATACATTTATGTATTTCTAAATAAGTAATTAAAAAGGTTTTTATATATAATCGGTATAAGTGCCTGAATCTGTGCTCACACTGGTCTTCTGTAATCCCCTGCACAGCAGTCCAATGACCATGAAAGGGAAAGGAAGCATTCTTAGCCCAGGGGTAGGCTCATCAATTTGCTGCTGTACCTTCTTTTCTTCAACACACACAGACTGGGACAAGTTTTGGACCAGGCTGTATTTCTTACAGTAAATGCTATGAAGTTTAGAGAGGTTGCAGGACCTGGCTGTGCTGTCTGGAAAGAGAGTCTTGATCATAGAACGGCCTCAATGTAATTATAAATTCTATTCCACAGTACTCAACTAGGCTTTTAGCAACTTTTTTCTGGAGTTCAGTTTTAATAATTTAATAACAGTTTCAGCTTTTATCGCTGGTGCAGGTGCTGTCAGTTGGATGACAAGGGGTCCTCAGCCCACTGTAAGCTCCAACCAGACTGACTTTTCTTAGGCTCCATCCACACTGGGCTTAAAAAAAACATCTGTTCCCTTGGCAGAAAATAAAACGCTCATATAGAGCATTTTTTGTACATAGTCTAGATTCGTTTAGGAGAATGTTCCTTTTTTTCTGCCCGAAAACTCCAATCAGAAATGCAAACCAGAAGGATTTTTTTTTTTTCCTGCCTCTAAACGTTAATCTTAAAATATGCCTTTAATTGTCCTAATGTGCATGAACACATAGGATAACATTGACCTGCTTCTACAGGCAAAACACAAAACTCCTATAGAAGGTGGTACTGTAGATGGATTTGATTTTCCAATTAGTTTGGGGACTCATATAACAAAACACAACTGTATAGAAAACTGTGTCCTCAATATGTCATGGCGCAACAGTGTGGTAAACACCATTACTAATAGAAAATGGAAGCATTTTTTGTGTATCATGCTCTATTAACCACAAGAAGAACAGAAGTGTGCCACAAAAGCAATTAAAGCATCCCTCTTTCTTGCCAATATTTACATAAACAGGTGCCAAATATGAACTGTTCAGCTCATAAACAGCTCGACGTTGCAAATTCAGTTAACATAAATCTGTGTCTGGCTTCCCAGACCAAGTCCATACACACACACACACTGGTATGAGAAGGTATAGCCAGGCTATCGATCACAGCAAATATGTCAAAAAGCTACTCGGCCTATCTGAAACTGTTAACTTTTAACAAACAGCCACATTTTAGATATCAGTACCAGTCCTGTTTAGTATGCTAAGATTGTACCTTTTGCAAAACAGTTTTAAAAGAATGTGAGTACTTTATGATGGCAACACTGGTTTTTGAAACTCATTCTGATGGTACTAGTTCCATGTGTACCTTTGTGGTGCCTATTTTCTTTTTTAAAGGTGTAGTCAGGGGTTACACCATGTGACAAGTTTGCTTGAAGAATTACATAAAGGGCCAGAAAAATGGGGAGAAAGTGAACCTATACCCGAAGTACAGTCCAAGGTTCTTCATAAGCCACACATATGCTACACATGCTATAATTTGACTGCACAACTTTCTTTACAGCTTCTTATAAATTGACTTAGCCTACATATATTATGAGGATCTGGTTAAATGTTCCTTCTGACTTGTATTCAGTCAGGTGAGCCACTGCACTACATATACTGAACAAAATTATAAATGCAACATTTGTTTTTGTCCTCATTTTTCATGAGCTGAGCATTTTTCAAAGATCTAAGAAAACCGGGATTCATCCGTGAAGAGAACACCTCTCCAAAGTACCAAGTACCAGACGCCATCGAATGTGAGCATTTGCCCACTCAAGTCGGTTACGACGACAAACTGCAGTCAGGTTGAGACCCCGATGAGGATGGCGAGCATGTAGGTGAGCTTCCCTGAGACGGTCTCTGACAGTTTGTGCAGAAATTCTTTGGTTATGCAAACCGATTGTTGCAGCAGCTGTCCGGGTGTCTGGTCTCAGATGATCTTGGAGGTGAAGATGCTGGATGTGGAGGTCCTGGGCTGGTGTGATTACACGTGTTCTACGGTTGAGAGGCCGGTTGGACGTACTGCCAAATTCTCTGAAACGCCTTTGGAGACGGCTTATGGTAGAGAAATGAACATTCAATTCACAGGCAACAGCTCTGGTGAACATTCCTGCAGTCAGCATGCAAATTGCACGCTCCTTCAAAACTTGCTACATCTGTGACATTGTGCTGTGTGATAAAACTGCACATTTTAGAGTGGCCTTTTATTGTGGCCAGCCTAAGGCACACCTGTGCAATAATCATGCTGTCTAATCAGCATCTTGATATGCCACACCTGTGAGGTGGATGGATTATCTCGGCAAAGGAGTAGTGCTCACTAACACAGATTTAGACAGATTTGTGAACAGTATTGGAGAGAATAGGCCTTTTGTGTACATAGAAAAGTCTTAGATCTTTGAGTTCAGCTCATGAAAAATGGGGGCAAAAACAAAAGTGTTGCATTTATAGTTTTGTTCAGTGTAGTTGTTGGTAGCGCTATAGGAGATTGCAGTCGGATTGTAATATGCATGGTGAGCTAAAGTTTTCAATACACTGCTGTCAAAGCCTTCACTAGCTGCAATTTATTCCTCATGGCTAAACATTATTGTTTTTCATTTTACAGTTCAAAACGATCTGCTTTTTGTTGAGGCAAGGGCGTGAGAGAGGAGGTAAAAATAGGAAATTCAGTTGTTGTTTTATCGTCCCCCAAATGTAAGTTAATCTCTTGCTGAACACAGAACACATATATGTGGTGGCAAGAGAAATGGGCTATAATGCCCAGCCACTGCACATATGCTTCCACAATTCCAGCACACTGACCAAGCTGTCACGACAGCAGTTAGTAACGGCATTTGATCAGGAGCCTGAGGGATGGACTCCTTATCCTGTGGCCGGAAGTGAGAGTCATTCGAAGCTGTCACATGATACAGAATCCACACAGCCTTCTAGCCATTAAAGCCTACTTAAAGGGCTGCCGAGAGGCTGTGGTAATAAAACACTGCTGCAGTTGTGTGGCAACAAAGAGAAAAATCTACCACTTGTTGTACTTGGCAAGGTAGATTGCCACCGAATGCCACATGGGGCCGCTGCAACCATGAGCCAAACACTGGGGTTGCAGCGTGGTATTCCTTTTTCAAAATCCCTTTCAGAAGAAAAAAAAAAGATATTCAGAAGACAACATTATAGCTTCCTGAATGCCTGCCAGCTGCTGCCCTCTGAAAGGTGAATTCTTTGTCAACTGCTTTTCAGAGGGGTGGTAGAAACTGCCAAGACTGCCATCCATCTAAATGAGCCCTAAAAACCCTCAGTTGGCATGCCAACAATTTCCAGCCTGTTGGATTTCATCAGACAAAACTACATATTCCCTTTTCTATATAATGCTAATTTTTTTAGCTTGTCAACCATGTTTTTTTTTTGTTTTAATTCTTTATTTAAGAGTCAGGGAATTTTACATAGCCATATAAAATAATACAAAATAATATAAAGTTACATCCCGTTGATGCTAGTACATAACGATTACTAGATCAACTGTCAAAAACACAAAGAATACCACATCATCTTTAGGGAACAGTACAAAGTACAGGATGACCCACAGTATCACTTGGCGAATTCCCCAAGCAGTTTTTTTGTGTGTATCTTTATATGTAAGTCTGAGATATTGGTCTCGTAGACCAACCACATGTATGCATGATAAAAAACAGTGAAGACATAAAGGAAAGGGAGGAAACAAAAGTATCCCTTCTCGGATGTTCTAAGGGGCTGAGAAGCCAGTGAGTGGTGGTTGAACCCTATAGAACAGGGATACTAAAACTACGGCCCTCCAGCTTTTGCGGAACTACACATCCCATGAAGCATTGGAAAACTCTGACATTCACAGACAAGACTAGGCATGATAGGAATTGTAGTTCTTGAACAACTGGAGGTTATTTTAGTCTTTCTGGTCTAGAAAGACTAAAATAAGTAAATATTAAATACCTTATTCCTTGCTACCCAGTAGCCATAGCTCTCTAATGTTTCCAGAAAGTGTGGGGATATTTGAAGTCCTCCTGTACATTGTACATTATACACAATGAGGTCAGAGAGATGCAACCAGCAGAGTCGGAAGAGAATCAACTTTGGGGATCTGGTTTCAAAAAACAGAGGAAGCCTGCAGGAGCAAGGATTAAGACAAATAGACTAGGCGTATTAGGAATTGTAGTTCCTGAACAACTGGAGGGCCATAGTTTGAAGACCCCTGTTCTAGAAGAAATAGGGAGTCCAGATTTTCTTGCCATCCGTATTTAACATGCTTTTTATAAACGATATTATTCTGTTGAAAGCAGAACCACTTCTTCTACTGCAAATATAAGAGAATTGATATATTTTATTTGTGCAGTTTTAGTTAATTCTCTGTCATGTGGAGTCAGAGAAGGCATTTTATTTTACTTGGCTTTCCAGTGGAATTGATTCTTAACCAGATAAATACAACAGATGTGTATTTACTGCTGTTGCACGAGTTCTGCGTGGTTTCTAATAAAAATTTAAATTGCATTAATAAAGCCTTGGAATCTTATTTAAATAACAAAGAATGGTTATAATTAAAACTGAAATAATTATGTTGATAGGCTCATTGCAACCTACCAGTTGGTGTCATAATGTTTTCAAATGCAATTTCTATGTTCCAAGTGTCTATAAAAACAATGGAGCACGAATCTACACATTGTGAATCAAAACAATACAGAAGAAATGTTGGGTGCTATTTTTGTCTAAGATGGCAACAAACTATGCATAAAAGGAAGTGGCATTCAAGAGACACTGGCACCTTTCCCAGTGAGGGCTAATACACAACTTTCCAGCACTCCCATGCCGATCCTTTCTCCGTCACAGCAGGAAATAAAATCATAATTGATTGTAAACAACATAGTCTGTTCTTATTTCACTCCTTTTACACCTTGGCTAAGTTTTATCACAACACTGCCTCGTTTTCTGTTATATGCATGTGCAAAAAGCCTTTTATTCCCACCCAAATTACAAACACAACCGAACAAGTCAGAGGCGTGAATCCCCCTACCTTCCTCCCTATTGTGTCCATTGGAGGCTAGTTTTAGATTCAGCTAGGGACAGAGACAGTCTGAGTCCCGGTTCACACTGGTGCGTGAAACTCTGAAATTCAGTGCCAGTTCCCGCATCGCACAAGATCGCACAGTGGTTCACACTGAGATCTGCAAATCACTGGTTGTGTTCATGTAAAGTTAATGACACTCCCATAATGGTTTGCAGATTGCAGTGCGAAGTGTGAAATGGCGCAGGAATCAGATTGCATAGGCGTGAACACCCATACGATCCGATTCCAGTGCGAACCAAAAAATGGGTCCTGCACCATTTTGGTGCAAATGCGATGTGATTTCAGCCATACAGTTTGTATGGCTGAAATTGCATCGCATAGACATTGCATGTGATCTGCACAGCAATGGGGTGCGAATCACATGCGATGTCTGGCATCACACTAGTGTGAACCGGTACTAAAAGGAAATAGCTTCTGTTGTGATCTGTGACATTAATGCCATTGGTGCACCCTATATTGTGTGCATTTTTTAAAATATATTGCAAAAAAAGATATAAAACATTCGTTTAAGGGGCTTTTTCACACCATGTCCAATGAGCTTTATAGAGTTTAAAGTTCGGCGCCTATCCTCGTATTAAAATTTAGTTATTTTGTAGTGTCGCCATCAATTTAAGTAATGTGCTTGGGTATATGTGAGGCGCTACTACCCTTAATGTGTGGTTTATAACATTAACTTAAAAAATCTCTATACAAAGTGCCTAGGTCCTTATTTTCTTTTAAAAAGTGCAAGTGTGCTTCAAAAGTGCATAGGAAAAAAATGACATGTGCAAAATGCATATAACTGTGCGCTACAAATTATTATGTTAATTCAATAAATTATAATTGCTATGATATAATATCTAAACAGTTTTATAAAAAAAAACTTCACATGGAAGCGAATATTTCATTAGTCTCTTGTGATAAAAAAAGGGTGTTTCTTCTCCGTGTCCCCAAAAGTGATCAGTGCTTCAAACCAATGAAGTGCTAATAGATATGTGCCCTGTGCTCCACCACCTTGGTAAGTAATGGCCACTTACCAGAAAGAATCAGGCCCCCAAGGACCTATACAGGTATAGTTAGCCTCCTCTGATATAGAGAGGTTTCACTCTAAATTCGGTGAATGAGCTTGCTTTACAATCCAGAATGGCTGACCAATCGTGGGTTTTTTACTCAGTATTCCCATAAAATAAATTGAAAGAATTAATTGCGCAAATATAATTTATTAAAGTTTTCACAATAATAGATAAAAAAAAAAAAACACTCACATTTATAAGTGCTTCCAGTAGCACTAACTTTAAAAGCCTGTATAGATGTGGTTAGGAAATGCAGCTTCCCGTTGCTTGGTTCCATCTTGCCCGGAAGTGACCTCAGGGATAACCACTAGGCACTTATACCCCCTTCCTAACCAGGCCAATTTTCAGCTTTCAGTGCTCTCACAGTTTAGTTTTAAATAGTTTTTATTGGTTATAAACAACATACAAATGACATTGCATCATACAAATTATTACAAGAAATAAGAAAAGAAAAACAACATTACCACTATGCTACAACAGCATAACCCCATATCTTCCACCATTCATGACAGACCGTTAAGAAGCATATACGTAGTCTTATTGATCATAGTGAACCCTAAGATTATCTGCAAATGGTGTGCCCTAGCAGTCCACCCACAAGTCCCTATTGGATCCTACATAATAGTCCAAGGACTGTGTGGGGAGAACCGAACCGTCGTCCAGAGCCACCCATGTGTCAAGTCTCAAATATGATGCAAAACGGGGGGGGGGGGGGTAATAGATCTCTGAATGTGGGGTAAGGTGATTTAGGTACATGAAAACAAGAGAGAGCTCTCACATTTTGGATGACAATTACCTAGTTATGCAACACTGTACCCATATTACATTTTTGTCATTTTTTTTCACACAAATAGAGCTTTCTTTTGGTGATATTCAACCACCAATAGTTTTTTTTATTTTTTTGCGCTATAAATGAAAAAAGACCGATAATTTTGTAAAAAAAAAAAAAAAAAATGCATTCTTCTTGGTTTCGTTTATAAAATTTAGCAAATTAGTCATTTTTCTTCATATGTTTTGGCCTCATTTCTTGAGACACTAACAAGACAGGAAAGTACAAAAACCCCCCTATAACCCCTTTTTGGAAAGTAGACATTCCAAGGTATAAGTAAGAGGCATGGTGAATTTTTTGAAGTTGTAATTTTTTTCCCACAATTATTTGCAAAATGAATATATATTTTTTTTCCACAAAATTGTCATATTACCATGTTATTTCTCACACACTGTATAGGCATGCTTGCAACTACACCCCAAAATGCATTCTGCTACTCCTCCTAAGTATGGCGATACCACATGTGTCAGATATATTTCACAGCCTGGCCACATACAGGGGCCAAACATCCAAGTAGCACCTTCAGGTATTCTAGGAGTATAAATTAAACATATCATTTCCTGACAACCTTTCAAACTTTTGAAGGCCCTGGAGTACCAATTTTACGAACTTGACTGTCCAGAATATCGAGTGATAAGTCTTACACTTTGACTTTCTGTTCTAATTTTTCATTTATGTACAGTGCCTTGCGAAAGTATTCGGCCCCCTTGAACTTTGTGACCTTTTGCCACATTTCAGGCTTCAAACATAAAGATATAAAACTGTAATTTTTTTGTGAAGAATCAACAACAAGTGGGACACAATCATGATGTGGAATGAAATTTATTGGATATTTCAAACTTTGTTAACAAATAAAAAACTGAAAAATTGGGCATGCAAAATTATTCAGCCCCTTTACTTTCAGTGCAGCAAACTCTCTCCAGAAGTTCAGTGAGGATCTCTGAATGATCCAATGTTGACCTAAATGACTATCCTAAATGAGAATCCACCTGTGTGTAAGAAAGTCTCCGTATAAATGCACCTGCACTGTGATAGTCTCAGAGGTCAGTTTAACCGGTTGCCGACCGCCGCACGACTATATACTGCGGCGGTCAGCCCCGGCCAGGCAGAGTGACGTAGCGGTACGTCACTAGCCTTCGCCGCTCTGGCGCGCGCGCGCGCGCACCCGCGGTCCCGCCGATGACTCGATTGGGTTCAGAACCGATCAGTCATCAGGTCCAGGCCAATCATTTTTGGTCTGGACCTGTTGATCGGTCCTGCCCAATCAGATCTCCCTCTAAGCCTGTGAAATGTAAACACAGGCTTAGAGGAGATGTGCCCTCCCCTCCCAACGGTCTTTTTGGATCCAGCGTGAGAGGAGAGCACATCTAATTGTAAGTACAGCACCAAGCACGTACATACACACTTAGATAGGCACATTTCACCCCCGATCGCCCCCCCAATTAACCCCTACAGCACCTGACACAACACACACTATATACAGCATATAGCATTTACCTATATACCTGTATAAGTGTGATTTGTGAACAGGTGTAGCCCTTGCGACCCCCCCTTTTCCACTCAAATTACCCCCCACCCCCCCCTAATAAAGATTTAACCCACTGATCCCCCCTGAACCCCCCCTGATCACCGCCGTTAACCCCTACACCCTCTGTCACATCAGCACTAATACAAACGCAATATACGGTGTTATTGTATTTTTGTATTAGTGTCATTGTGATCAGAATTAGCGCAGGCGACTAAGTTTCTGTCCCAAGAAGGTTTAGGGTCCCCGCCACCCGCCCAATAAAGATTTAAGCCCCTGACCCCCCCCTGATCACCCCTACACCCCCTGCCATAACACACACCGTATACAGTATATAGCATTTTGCTATATACCCGTATAAGTGTGATTTGTGGTCAGGTCTAGCGCTTGCGACCCCCCTTTTTCCACTTGAATTACCCGCCACCCCCCCCTAATAAAGATTTAAGCCCCTGATCCCACCTGATCCCCCCCTGATCACCGCTAGTTAACCCCTACACCCTCTGTCACATCAGCACTAATACAAACGTAATATACTGTGTTTTTGTATTTTTGTATTAGTGTCATTGTGATCAGAATTAGCGCAGGCGACTAAGTTTGTGTCCCAAGCAGGTTTAGGGTCCCCCCCACCCGCCCAATAAAGATTTAATCCCCTGATCCCCTCCTGATCACCCCTACACCCCCTGCCACAACGCACACTGTATACAGTATATAGCATTTTCTATATACCCGTATAAGTGTGACTTGTGACCAGGTTTAGCGCTTGCCACCGTTCCTTTTATCCTTAGGATACCCGCCAGCCCCTTCCAATAAAGATTTAAACCCCTGATCCCCCCCTGATCACATCCCGTTAACCCCTACACCCTCTGTCACATTAGCACTAATACACACATAATATACTGTTTTTACTGTATTTTTGTATTGGTGTCATTGTGACTTGAGGTTGCTCTAGCTAGCTAGTTTCTTTCCCAAAGGAGGTTTAGGGTCCCCGCCACCCCCCCCCAGATCCCCGGCGCATAGTTTAGAAGTAACCCCTTGATCACCACACACGCACGCACGCACCTACACTTCCATTTCTAGTATAGTGTTTGAACAGATCAATATCTGATCTGATCAGAGCTATACTAGCGCCCCCATAGTTTAGGGTTCCCAAAACGCGGTGTTTGCACGATCAGCACTGATTCCGGCCAGCACCTGCGTTTAACCCTTTCACCCAGGTAAGTGTAGTAATCAATAGATTACTGTCACTTACAAAAAACACAAGACACAAAACCGCTGTGTTAGCAGAGTCAGGCCTGATCCCTGCTAGCATTAGCAGTTTTTTTGGTAGCGCTTGAAATAGTCTTCGACAACCAGGTGCTTTTATTACCTGTGAGTCGCATCACTGTACGGGTAAATTTAGTTACCAAAATGTCTAAACGTTCGTACAGTGATGAAGCTATTTACAGTATGATGACCATGTCAGGTGAGAGCGATGGGGAAGCCTCACCGGCAGAATCAGGGTCATTATACGAACCAGATGACGGCAGCGGCTCCCTGACAGACAGCTCCGACGACAGATGGGTCCCTGTTAGACCCAGGCGTACCCGACCCCATTCTGGTGTTGTTGAAATGCAGGAATCGCAGGGTGCTCGTATGGAGCAGAGTGTGGGTACTAGTGCCGCTCATCCTTCTGGCGACCTGGCAAGCGCCAGCGGCCTAGTACAACCTGGACCTAGTACAACCAGCACTGCAGTAAGACCTGGTGACGTGGCGAGTCCCCTAAGTGCAGTTGAAGCTGGTGCGGTGGCTAGCACAAGTAGTGGCCCGCAGCCACCGCGTATTCGAAGACAGGCCCGTAGAGCCCATAGTGCCCTCCCTGATGCGCTGGCATATCCCAATTGGCAACCCACTGATTCTACAGCGCCAGTACTTCCCCCATTCACCGCCCAACCTGGAATCCACGTGGAGACAGCTGGTTTTACGCCCCTGAACTTTTTTGAGCTGTTCTTCACGGAAGATCTTTTCAGATCTATTGTGGATCAATCAAATTTATATGCTCAACAATTTATCGCCGCCAACCCAAATTCGCACCTTGCCAGACGATTCGGCTGGAATCCTATAACGGTTTCCGAATTTAAGATCTTTCTGGGCCTTTCCCTCCACATGGGCATAACTAAACAAAGTGAATTGCGGCTATATTGGTCCACTAGCCCAGCTCACCATATGCGCATGTACTCTGCCTCCATGTCCAGGGGGAGATACGAGCAAATTCTGCGATTTATGCATTTCAGCGACAATGAAATCTGTCGTCCTCGGGGAGACCCTGCATACGATCGGCTCCACAAAATTCGGCCCCTCATAGACCACTTCAATCAGCGGTTTGCAGCCTTGTTTACCCCCGAACAAGTTGTCTGCATTGACGAGTCCCTGATTAAATTTACTGGCCGTCTTGCTATCAAACAGTACCTCCCCAGCAAGCGTGCCAGATACGGGGTCAAGTTGTATAAGCTCTGTGACAGGGCCACAGGCTATACAGTTAATTTCCGTGTCTATGAGGGAAAAGATAGCACTGTGGAGCCCCCGAACTGCCCAGACTACATAGGGAGCAGCGGTAAGATTGTTTGGGACTTGGTGTCACCCTTATCCGGAAAGGGGTACCATTTGTACGTGGACAATTTTTACACAAGCGTGCCACTATTTAGTCACCTGCTTGATTTACAAATTGGCGCATGTGGCACCGTGCGACCTAATCGCCGGGGCTTCCCCCAACGGCTTGTTAATTCCCGTCTTAGTCGGGGGGCGAGAGCCTGCTTGAAAACGGACAAATTACTTGCGGTGAAGTGGAAGGATACACGGGATGTTTATGTTCTGTCCTCCCTTCACGCAGACACGACAGTCCAAATCCCTACGGCAACTGGCGTTATGGAGAAACCCCTCTGTGTCCACGAATATAACCTTAACATGGGAGGGGTGGACCTTAACGACCAGCTTTTGGCGCCGTATTTAGTTGCCCGTAAAGCCAGACGCTGGTACAAAAAAGTGTCTGTTTACCTTTTCCAATTGGCTATGCTGAACGCCTTTGTCCTATACAAGGCGTCAGGACGAACTGGACCCTTCCGGGAATTCCAGGAAGCGGTCATCCTTGCCTACCTGTACCCAGGAGGCATGCCTGCCCAACTTCCCCTTCCAGATGCAGTGAGCCGGCTGCATGAGAGGCATTTTCCTTATGCCCTCCCGAGTACCCCTACCCAAATACGACCCCAAAGACGATGTCGTGTCTGTAGCAAGCGCGGATTTAGGCGTGACACCCGTTATTATTGTCCCAAATGTCCTGACCATCCTGGTCTCTGCATCGGGGAATGTTTTGAGCGCTACCATACACTAGTGGAGTATTAGTGTAGGGTACAGCACGACACAGTGTAGGGCACATAAACACAGGGTCTCGAAGGATGTTGGATGTCCATCGACATTTTGAGAGACCCAAGCTGGAAGAGAAGATCGCAGAAGATCGCACTCCCTCCCAAATCAAGAAATAAAGGAACAGTTAGAAAGTAAAATAAAAGGATCCAAAAACTGTTGTGGTGTCAGTAATTTTATATGTCCTTCTACTCCTTCCTACTATACTTTTTTCAATGTCCTTTGTTTGTTTTTTCATTCTTTTGTGACCTGTTTCTCTTGCAGGTAATTGTCGGCTACCACGCATTGATTTTATATATTCTGACACAAACAGCGTTTGCGCTCAGCATATATGGATACCTTTGCTGATAGCAGCTGTGGTGATTTTCTGATTTCAGCACTGCAGTTAAAATCTTATTTTGGTATACGTGGATAGCGCCGTGTATACCCATCATTAAATTCAGTGGGTGGTTGTTTGGGCGGTTAATGATGAGAATCCAAAAACTTTTGTTGTGTCAGTCATTTTATATGTCCTACTCTTCCTAATGTACTTTTTTTTAATGTACTTTGTTTGTTTTTTCATTCTTTTGTGACCTGTTTCTCTTGCAGGTAATTGTCGGCTACCACGCATTGATTTTATATATTCTGACACAAACAGCGTTTGCGCTCAGCATATATGGATACCTTTGCTGATAGCAGCTGTGGTGATTTTCTGATTTCAGCACTGCAGTTAAAATCTTATTTTGGTATACGTGGATAGCGCCGTGTATACCCATCATTAAATTCAGTGGGTGGTTGTTTGGGCGGTTAATGATGAGAATCCAAAAACTTTTGTTGTGTCAGTCATTTTATATGTCCTACTCTTCCTAATGTACTTT
Organism: Pelophylax lessonae; assembly: GCF_965119305.1. Taxonomy (NCBI): domain Eukaryota; kingdom Metazoa; phylum Chordata; class Amphibia; order Anura; family Ranidae; genus Pelophylax; species Pelophylax lessonae. Next base: position 534,462,159 of record NC_138768.1, on the reverse strand, counting down.
TTTTAATGTACTTTGTTTGTTTTTTCATTCTTTTGTGACCTGTTTCTCTTGCAGGTCCCTCGTCGGCTACCACGCATTGATTTTATATATTCTGACACAAACAGTGTTTGCGCTCAGCATATATGGATACCTTTGCTGATAGCAGCTGTGGTGATTTTCTGATTTCAGCACTGCAGTTAAAATCCTATTTTGGTATACGTGGATAGTGTCGTGTATACCCATCATTAAATTCAGTGGGTGGTTGTTTGGGCGGTTAATGATGAGTAATACTACGCATTATTCCTGTGCTGATTTCTGATAGGTTCTCTTTTTTTCCGTTCAGCCCACAGGCTGCATGAAAAAAAAAAAACCTATATGCCAAACAAGGACCAGCAATGTACTGGTACGTTGCTGGACTTTGAGTGGTTGTACCAGGATGATGCCTGCAGATTTAGGCATCATCTTGGTATCGTTTTTTACAGCCAGCGGTCGGCTAACATGTAAAAGCAATCCTAGCAGGTAATTGGCCGCTAGACTGCTTTTACATGCAGTGGGAGGGGTCTCCCCCCCCCCCACCGCCGCCTTCCGAAGCCTTCCGTGGTTTTTCTCGGGCTCTCCTGTCCCACCGGTTAACCCGAGAGTGCAGCCGGTGGTTCAGTTATCTAACCATAGAGCTAATTGAAGATTAGAATGGCTCCAATCATCTCTATGGCCTAAGATGCCGGAGGCTACGAGCATTTCATGACTTCTTTTTCGCCAGAAATAAACAGGGCCATTGGGAAATTGGGAAAGTATTTTATCACACCAATTTTGGCGTGGTCAGATACATTAAGGTCAGAGGAGAGATCTAGAGTATAAAAGACCCCAATTTTTTTAAAAAAGAGTACCTGTCACTACCGATTGCTATCATAGGGGATATCTAAATTCACTGTGATAACAATAAAAATGATTTAAAAAAAAAAAATTAAAGGAAAGGTGTCAAAATAACATAAAAAAGCAAAAAAAAAAAAAAAAAAAAAAAAAAAAAAATTGAGCCCCCCCCCTTTCCCCCCGTGCTTGCACGCAATGGCACACGCAAGCGTTGGTCTAGTGTCATATGTAAACCGCAATTTCAGCATGCATGTGAGGTATCGCCGCGATCGCCAGATCGAGTGCAGTAATTTTTGCAGTAGACCTCCTCTGTAAGTCTAAAGTGGTAACCTGTAGAGACTTTTAAAGTTTTTAAAAATGTACGTACGTTGTTGCCGCTGCGCAGGCGTGCGCAATTTTTAAAGCATGTCATGTCAGGTGTCTATGAACTCGGCATAAGATCATCTTTTAAATTTTACCAAAAAAATTGGAATTATATAGTGTATTTGTGAAATAAATTAAAAAAAAATGTATTTTTTTCGCAAAAATTGCGTTTGGAAAATCTGTGCGCAAATACCGTGTGACAAAAAAATTTGCAACATCCCCCATTTTATTCTATAGGGCCTCTGCTTTAAAGAAATATATAATGTTTGGGGGTTCAAAGTAATTTTCTAGTAAAAAAAAAATATTTTTTCATGTAAACAAAAAGGCACAGAAAAGGCTTGGTTTTCAAGTGGTTAGAAGAGTGGGTGATGTGTGGATAAGATTGAGCATAAAATGCCGGGACAGTTCAAACACCCCCCAAATGACCCCTTTTTGAAAAGTAGACACCCAAAGCTATTTGCTGAGAGGCATGGTGAGTCCATGGAATATTTTATATTTTGCTACAAGTGTCGGGAAAATTATTATTTCTTTTTTTTTTGTTGTTTTTTTACAGAAAGTTGTCACTAAATGATATATTGCTCACACATGCCATGTGTATATGTGAAATGACACCCCAAAATACATTCTGCTGCTTCTCCTGAGTACAGGGATACCCCATGTGTGAGACTTTTTGGCAGCGTAGCTGTGTACGCGCCCCCGAAAACCAATCCACATCTTCAGGTTTTCTAATGGCGTAAATTGCTGATTTTACCCCTGACTACCTGTCACAGTTTCAGAGGCCCTGAAATTTCAAGATAGCACAAAACCCCCCCAAATGACCCCATTTTGCAAAGTAGACACTCCAAGCTATTGGCTGAGAAGCATGGTGAGTCCATGGAATAGTTTATATTTTGCCACAAGTTTCGGGAAAATAATTTTTTTTTTTTTTTTAACACAAAGTTGTCAGTAAATGATATAATGCTCACGCATGCCATGGGTATATGTGAAATGACACCCCAAAATACATTCTGCTGCTTCTCCTGAGTACAGGGATACCCCATGTGTGAGACTTTTTTGCAGTCTAGCCGAGTACAGGACCCCGAAAACCAACCTCCACTTTCAGGCTTTCCAAGGGCGTAAATTGTTGATTTCACTCCTGACTACCTATCACAGTTTCGGAGGCCCTAAAATTCCAAGATAGCACAAAACCCCCCCAAATGACCCAATTTTGCAAAGTAGACACTCCAATCTATTTGCTGAGAGGCATGGTGAGTATTTTGCAGCTCTCATTTTTTTTGGAAAATGAAGAAAAAACAGGAAAATGCATTTTTTTTCCTCTTTTTTCAATTTCCAAAACTTTGTGACAAAAAGTGAGATCTGCAAAACACTCAACATGCCTCTCTGCAAATAGCTCAGGGTGTCTACTTTCCAAAATGGGGTCATTTGGGGGGGTTTTGTGCTATCTTGGAATTTTAGGGCCTCCGAAACTGTGATAGGTAGTCAGGAGTGAAATCAACAATTTACGCCCTTGGAAAGCCTGAAAGTGGAGGTTGGTTTTCGGGGTCCTGTACTCGGCTAGACTGCAAAAAAGTCTCACACATGGGGTATCCCTGTACTCAGGAGAAGCAGCAGAATGTATTTTGGGGTGTCATTTCACATATACCCATGGCATGTGTGAGCAATATATCATTTACTGACAGCTTTGTGTAAAAAAAAAAAAAAAATATATATATATATATATTTCCCGGAACTTGTGGCAAAATATAAAATATTCCATGGACTCACCATGCCTCTCAGCAAACAGCTTGGGGTGTCTACTTTCCAAAATGGGGTCATTTGGGGGGGTTTTGTGCTATCTTGGAATTTTAGGGCCTCCGAAACTGTGATAGGTAGTCAGGAGTGAAATCAACAATTTACGCCTTTGGAAAGCCTGAAAGTGGAGGTTGGTTTTCGGGGTCCTGTACTCGGCTAGACTGCAAAAAAGTCTCACACATGGGGTATCCCTGTACTCAGGAGAAGCAGCAGAATGTATTTTGGGGTGTCATTTCACATATACCCATGGCATGTGTGAGCAATATATCATTTACTGACAGCTTTGTGTAAAAAAAAAAAAAAAATATATATATATATATATTTCCCGGAACTTGTGGCAAAATATAAAATATTCCATGGACTCACCATGCCTCTCAGCAAACAGCTTGGGGTGTCTACTTTCCAAAATGGGGTCATTTGGGGGGGTTTTGTGCTATCTTGGAATTTTAGGGCCTCCGAAACTGTGATAGGTAGTCAGGAGTGAAATCAACAATTTACGCCTTTGGAAAGCCTGAAAGTGGAGGTTGGTTTTCGGGGTCCTGTACTCGGCTAGACTGCAAAAAAGTCTCACACATGGGGTATCCCTGTACTCAGGAGAAGCAGCAGAATGTATTTTGGGGTGTCATTTCACATATACCCATGGCATGTGTGAGCAATATATCATTTACTGACAGCTTTGTGTAAAAAAAAAAAAAAAATATATATATATATATATTTCCCGGAACTTGTGGCAAAATATAAAATATTCCATGGACTCACCATGCCTCTCAGCAAATAGCTTGGGGTGTCTACTTTCCAAAATGGGGTCATTTGGGGGGGTTTTGTGCTATCTTGGAATTTTAGGGCCTCCGAAACTGCGACAGGTAGTGCAGAGGTGACATGAACAATTTACGCCATTAGAAAACCTGAGAGTGTTGATTGGTTTTCGCGGTCCTGTACACAGCTAGGCTCCCAAAAAGTCTCACACATGGGGCATCCCCATACTCAGGAGAAGCGGCAGAATGTATTTTGGGGTGTCATTCCACATATACCCATGTCATGTGTGAGAAATTTATCTTTTAGTGACAACGTTGTGTAAAAAAAAAAAATTAAAAAAAAAAATTGTAATTTTCCCGAAACTTGTGGCAAAATATAAAATATTCCATGGACTCACCATGCCTCTCAGCAAACAGCTTGGGGTGTCTACTTTCCAAAATGGGGTCATTTGGGGGGGTTTTGTGGCATCTTGACATTTCAGGGCCTCCTAAACCGTTATAGGTAGTGAGAAAATGCAATGAAAAATGTACGCCCTTTGAAATTCTGATGGTGGTGATTTGTTTTCCGGCTCCCGTACACAGCTACGCTCCCAAAAAGTCTCACATATGTGGTATCCCTGTACTCAGGAGAAGCAGCAGAATATATTTTGGGGTGTAATTACACATATACCCATGGCATGTGTGAGCAATATATCATTTCAATGACAACTTTGTGTAAAAAAAAAAAAAAAAAATTTTTTAGTCATTTTTCAAACACCTGTGACAAAAAAATAAAATATTCAATGAGCTCAACATGCCTCTCAGAACATTCCTTAGGATGTCTACTTTCCAAAAAGTGGTAGTTTGGGGGGGTTTTGTACTGCCCCGCCATTTTAGCACTTCATGAAATGAGATAGGCAGTCAGAAATTAAAGCTTCGTAAATTTCAGTATTTACACCATAGTTTGTAGACGCTATAACTTTTGCGCAAACCAATAAAAATACGCTCATTGATTTTTTTTTTGTCAAAGACATGTAGCTAAATATATTTTGGCCAAAAAAAATGACATAAATTGAGTATATTGGATATTTTTTAAAAGACAAAGTTGAAAATGTCATTTTTTTGCAAAATTTTCGCTCTTTTTTTATTAATATCGCAAAAAATAAAAAGCGCAGAGGTGATCAAATGCCACCAAAAGAAAGCTCTGTTTGTGGGAAAAAAAGGACGTAAATTTCGTTTAGGTACAGCATTGCATGACCGAGCAATTATCAGTTAAAGTCACGAAGTGCCAAGTTGAAAAAAGGGGTCTGGTCCTTTAGCAGCCAAATCCTCCGGGGCTTAAGTGGTTAAAGCACACTGATGTGGCATGGATAAGGAACGGATGACCACTGATGTGGCATGGATGAGGCACGGATGAGCACTGATGTGCCATGAATTAGCACTGATGTGGCACAGATGAGCACTGATGTGGCATGGATGAGGCACAAATGAGCACTGATGTCGCATGGATGAGGCACAAATGAGCACTGATGTGGCATGGATGAGCACTGATGTGGCATGGATTAGCACTGATGTGGCACAGATGAGCACTGATGTGGCATGGATGAGGCACAAACGACCACTGATGTCACATGGATGAGGCACAAATGAGCACTGATGTGGCATGGATGGGCACAGATGTGGCATGGATGTGGCACGGATGGGCATGAATGAGGCACAGATAACCATGAATGAGCCACATTCATGGTTATCTGTACATTTACTGCGGCAGTCAGCCCCTCCTGGGCAAAATGACGTAGTACTACGTCGCTCGCCTAAGATGCCTGCAGGGGGCGAGCGCGCGCCTCCAGAGGCGCGCTCCCACCCCCGCTCGTTCACAGGCATCCCCGCGCGAGTGACCGACGGCTCCGATGTCTGCCGGCCACTCGCAATCTCCCACTGGAGAGGGAGAAAGGCAGGCGGCTAAAATAGTAAATAAACAAAGAAGTCCATAATCAAAAGAATTCACTAAAATTAGTGAATAAAGTGAATAAAAGAAAGTCCCATGTGAGTGGTGCAACAAACAATCCAAAATGATATGTGTGGTCACAGTGGTTGCCAGATCTCAACACCATCAGAGAATAGATGATTATGCGATCACCAGAGACTGTGGACCTAAAATACCATACGGCAAGTGGGTCGGATAATGCTTATAAAGTAGGTCTTTGGTAACCCCAGTACTTGTTGTAACCTTGGATCCTCCAATAGATAGTTATAAGGTGGAAATGAGGGAGAAGAAGATTCTCAACCAGCCGATGACATAAAGAGATAAACCAGAGGAAGCAAACATAGTGTAAATCCGCTAAAATGGTTTTTAAAAAGAGGGAATTGTATTATATTGAGTTTGGTTATCAAAATGCAAGTTTATAGAACTAGGATTTGTATATTCTTTGTAGCCCCAGCAAACTCTGAGCTATTACTCATATGTGACACTCTATAATATTCCCCTTTGCTCTTCCTCTAACAGCTAATTAAAAGGTTATGTGCAGCATTGAAGGGAAGGTGTAGATGCTCCCAGAAGAAAGAAGGCTAACATTGCAAAGCTTGGGGTTTGGGTCGAGCATGGGTTTGCAGTGAACCCAACCAGTTTGTGAACAAGGTGAATGAAGCAAGTTTCCAGTAAAGAACTTCCTAGTCTTTGAACGTAGGTCAGGAGGCTTAAAAATGCCAATAATGGGAGCTTTTTTTATTAGCCAGCCCCTCGCTATAAAGAGGTAGGGTTCCCAGCGGCTTAGCTGTGAAGGAAAGGATATGGAGTGCTGCTGCTGAAGGGCATATGGACAAATTAGTGTAGGGCTTGCAGACATTTGTGTGTTCATACCAGGCCATATATGTATTTTAAAAGGGCAAATTTTCTATTTCTTGCTGGCTGCATTTTTATTTACAACCTGTCCCTGAGTAAAAATGTATTTTACTGCTAAGCAGTTGCGTGTGTATTTTCATAGGGTATATTTCCTAACTGTTGCTGAGTCTAACTTTCTTTAACCACTTTCAGGCCGCCCGCCGCAGAAATACTGCGGCAGGCTGGCCCTCCTGTACGAACTGCCGTAGGTATAGGTCGGTCGCATGCCTGCAGCTAGGGGGCGAGTGGGGACTCTGATGCACAGGGCAGGCGGCTCCGATTGCCGCCTGCCACCTGCAATCACTCCCCGATGAGAGAGAAGAACGGTCAGCTGTTGTAAACACTGTGTCCGTGTCGTTTCCTGTTTCTGATATCCCTTGTCGACTGTGTATTATGCTCTGGCTCTGTTCCTGTTCAGCTGCAATCTTCACACTTCACAGGTGTATCTGAGGACCATAGCCTGCTACACATACCAATCTATTACTCCTTGCAAGGTGTTCTGGTGAAGACCTGGTCTGTGTGCTTATGCTCTGCACCTTTTACCTTTTAGGCCTCAGTTATACATGCCTTTAGAGGAGGCAAAAAAGGGCAGTTAAGACCCCCCTTAAGCTGCAATAGGCAGCGGATGGGGGTGTTTACATGTTGCAGCCGCAATGCTTCCCTTTACACCTGTGGCAAGGTTGACACAACTTTTAGTAATTGGTGGGCGGCAAAGCCCGCTGAACACTAGGGTCAAGTCAATAGGGAAGTGCCGCAAATGCCCCACAACCATGCGGTTGTGGCACGTTTGTCAGTAAAAATGGGGTTAAAAACAGGCTATGAGGAGGCATGGCATAATTTTCTCACTGCCTGTCAGCCCACCCCCCCTCTAAAAAATGAAACTCAGCAGCTCCCTACTGCGCATGCACTAAGCGCACTGCCCTTTCTGAATGGCCCGGCGGTGGGGGAAGGAGGAGGGGGTCCAAACTTCCACGGTGAGATCTCCCAGAAGTGGGGACAGGCACCTGTTAAGAACAGGTACCAGCTCCCCACTCCCCCCTGAAAGGTGCCAAATATGGCAGCGGAGGGGGGGGGGGGGGAAGCAAACAAGTGGAGCTTCCACTTTTATGTGAATCTCCACTTTAAGGGTCACACCCTCTTCAACATGCAGATTTCTTTAAGGATCAAAAATACATTTTCCATGAATTATTTCATTGCATCCAACTGACACTTCCATGTTAGTGTGGAAGTTTACACCTGCACCTACATTTGGATTTTTATTGATACATTGAGCTACTACATTTTTTATTTTTAATTTAATACTGGATAGCTTATTTTTCGTTCCATAATATTTTATTGTGAAAATTCAGAGAAATGCAAACAGTGGCATAAACATTTTCAAATGGGCCCATCGGCCTGTTAACATTTAACTGGATAGCTCATTTTTATTTGATGGCTTCAGTAAGACAAATCTTTTCACCGATCTGCTTTAAAACTCAGTTGTATAAGTTAATTATTAATGCTTGTTCTTTTTCATTGGATTCCTTGAATGAGACTTCCAACTCTTTTGAAAAAAGTCAGTGCCCACTTTTTTCATTGTGCTATCAATACTCTCCACATTGTTGGAAGAGTCCAGGGATGCTGATGAGGCAAAAACGAAAAGCTTACATAGTTACATAGTAGGTGAGGTTGAATAAAGACAATAGTCCATCCAGTTCAACCTGTGTAGGTGTGTGTGGCTGTAATCATCTCACATACCCCTGAATGTTCTGATCCTTGAGATGTAAGTCAAAAGCCCCGTACACACGTACCGATGGTCGGCTTACAAATGTTCCTCTTTTCTCCCCGGGATGTCGGTGTCTGCTGAAAAGTGCAAAGACAGCACAAGGACAGCACAAGAATTTTGTCCGCCGACTGCAGAAGTGATGTCATGTAATGGTTAACTTTCCCTGTGTTTTCTATTTTCTGAGCATGCCCAGTCTTGCAAATCTGCGGTCTGTCGGCCGAATTGTGTACTGACAGGCGAACAATCGTCCGTTCTGGTGTCGGCATACAAAAATTTTCATGTTTGCAAGAAAGACTTTTGTCCGCGGATTGTGCGCAGACATCTGTCGGAGGCACCATACTAACACGCGTACAATCGGCAGAGCCTTCGTCCACCGACGTTTGTATGCCGACGATCGGTACGTGTGTACGGGCCTTAAGAGTCTTTTGAAAGCCACCATACTACCCGCAGAAACCACCTCTTGTGGTAGAGAATTCCACAATCTTGTAGCCCTAACAGTAAAGAACCCCCCACGTTGCCTGAGGTTAAAACGCTTCTCCTCTAATCGCATTGTGTGCCCTCGAGTCCTCATGCAATCCCTTCGAATGAACAGCTTTTTTTCTAAGCTGGGATCCCCATTAAGATATTTATAAATTGCTATCATGTCCCCCCTCAGACGTCTCTTCTCCAGGGAGAATAAATCGAGCGATTGTAGACGCTCTTCATAGTCAAGGTCCTCCAATCCCCTAATTAGTTTAGTTGCCCTTCTCTGGACTCTCTCCAGCTCCAACACATCCCTCCTGAGGACTGGCGACCAGAACTGGACAGAATACTCCAGATGCGTTCGGACCAGAGTTTTATAAAAGCTGTATTACATGGGAGAATCATGTGCAGATAATGCTCAGAGAACTCCTTGTAGCTATCATCACCTGATCTTGCAAGGCACCCATTTTTTAATTGTTGCATAGGGACACAGTCTCCCCACTAATTTTTCTTTTTGCGTTGCATTGGTACATGTCCTTCATGCCTGTGCTCACCCCCCATGCCCTTTGTTAACCACTTAAGCCCCGGAAGATTTTACCCCCTTCCTGACCAGGGGGTATTTTGCGATTCGGCACTGCGTGAATTTAACGGACAATTGCGCGGTCGTGCGACGCTGTATCTAAACGAATTTGGCGTCCTTTTTTTCCCACAAACAGAGCTTTCTTTTGGTGGTATTTGATCACCTGTGCAATTTTTTGATCATGCGCTATAAACAAAAAAATAGCGTAAATTTTGCAAAAATAGCAATATTTTTCACATTTTTTTATATGAAATTCCCCCCCAAAAAAATGTAAAAATCAAAATTAACATTTTCGGCCAATTTGTTTTATGCTACCTATGTTTGGTAAAAAAAAATCTCAAAAAGCGTAATTTGATTGGTTTGCGCAAAAGTTATCGCGTTTACTAACAAAGGGAAAGATTTTTGTCATTTTTTTTTTTAACGCGTAATGGCGGCGATCTGCGATTTTTTTTGCGGTAATGCGACATTGCGGCGGACAGATCGGACCCTTGACTGACATTTTTGACACTTTTGGGGTTACCAGTGACATTTCTACAGTAATCAGTGCTATACATATGCACTGTTACTGTAAAAATACACTGGCAGTGAAGGGGTTAACTTTTTTATAAGGGAGGGGCTATGTGTGTCCCTAGGGGCGTGCTTTCTACTGTGATTGGCTGTGGCTTCAGATGTATGAACGGTGATCAACGGTTCTACATAGTAGAACCGTATGATCATCCTTCATACACAGGGGAGAATGACAAGCAGCTTGTTTACACAAGCCGCCTGACTTTCTCCCTCTCCCCTGCCGATTGCAGAGTGACCGGCGGACATCGGGTCCCTAGACCCTCACAAGCTAGCGACGTAGACCTACGTCGTTTTGCCTCTGAGGGGCTGACTGCCAACGTAGATCGGCGTTAGGCAGTCGGCAAGTGGTTAACAATTCCTTGCCTATCAGTCTTGAAAGATTCCCTATTGCCTATCAGTCTTGAAAAGATTCCCTATTGTCTATCAGTCTTGAAAGATTCCCCTCCAGAATAGATTTACAAGATTCACCCCCCCCCCCCCAAAGAAATTACTAGGGGTCAGATTTAAGTTCACAATTTTCAGGCTTTATGATGGGTTCAACAAACTTCCCTTAAGCTGAACTTCCCAACAAGTTCAAAAGCAAATTACAAGTGAACAAATAAATGTCCAGAAAGGAAAAACACTGCAAGTTAACATTTAAAATAATTGATTTCCTGTGCTTTTACCTGTAATATTTTAAGCTTGTGAAAGGGTCTCTTTATCATATTGAACAACTGACCTGGAAAAAGTATGCACATTAGGACTGCTAACTTTTCTTTAACTATCCTGATTTGCACACTTGCTCTGGGTCTATGACAAAAAGTACTAAAGCCATTGATAATCAACATAACAACAGGGTAAACAGCATTTTCAGAATAAGAGGCTAGTCTGTTTCTGTTTTTAGTTCTTTTGTAATAAATGTAACATGCCCCTTGACATTTTTAATCAGTGTGTGATTATATTTATTAGGCCCCTTTCACACATGCTGTCCGTTTGTCCGTTTTTCATCCATCCGTTGACGGATGAAAAACGGACATCAATGCATCTCTATGTAAAAACGGATGACAACTGATGATCATCAGTTAACATCCGTTTTCATCCACTTCCGTCAATGTCCGTTTTTTTGAACGGATGAATGCCCTATTTTTCATCCGTCAAAAAAACGGATCGGACGAAAAACGGATGACAACGGATGAAAAACTGATGTCAACTGATGACAACGGATGACAAAGGATGAAAAACTGATGTCAACTGATGACAACGGATGAAAAACGGATAACAACTGATGAAAAACGGATGAAAAACGGATGACAACTGACGAAAAACGGATGAAAAACTGATGAAAAACGGATGAAAAACTGATGAAAAACGGATGAAAAACTGATACATTTGACGTGACTGAACTGATGAACTGAACGGACTGTATGTGTGAAAGGGGCCTTACTCTCAATGTACTAATTGTGCCATCTAACTTGACCTGGCTCGAGCCACATTTACACATGCAGAAAATTGATTATGCATTGACTTCCTACATAACACCTGTTATGACATGGGCATTGGTTGTATAATTGGATTGTTTATTCCACTCATTTACTATTGAAGTAATTACTGATCAGTCAAAGGGGTTGCTTGTTTTCCCTACGCAACGGATTATAAGTAGGTTCAATTTAAAACGACATATCCTGCCAAAAAAATCATTCATAATGGGATAATTCTACTGTAGCTATGTACTATACCATTACAAATCACGGCAGTTTATTACCAGTTTGTGCTAAACCTCATCAATAAAAAAGTTATAGATAATGCTACATACACACATCGGTTTTGTTTTAATTTTAGATTCAGCAGGAACTTGAACACATTTGGGGATATTTCTTTACTCTATGATCTAGTTTAGTGTTAATTTCGTTGAGCTAATTTACAATAAAATTATGAATGAAGCTGTAATTACTTTTCTGTATATTTTACTTTGAATTATATTTTACATGCTCCAAATCACGCTTCTAAATTTTTCAGTACGAGGGCCACATCGTATATTTTTTACAAATATTCACAGGCCGAAAAAAAAAATAAGTTTTAGAAATGCACAATTCAAATTTCAATGAATAACATCACTTATATTTTTTTGTTTTGTAAACAACATGATATAGTTTAGAAAATTAGAGGGAAAAACTTCAGAGAATAATGCAAAGAGCATCACAGTCCCCATAAAACTCCTGCTTACATTGGAGTCCACCTTACATCAGAGTCCCCAATACAGCCTTCTTATATCAGAGTCCCCATCAAATTCCCCCTTACATTGGAGTCCATCGTACATCAGAGTCCCCATTAGGGCCCCCTTATATCAGAGTCACCATCGGAACTCCTCTTCTTTTAGGGCCCCCTTCAGAATCCCTCCTTACACCAGTGGGAAAATTAAATTATGCAGAGGCTTGATTAGGCATCCAGGCTATAGTTTGGTGTCCCCTGCTCTAAATTACTAAAAAAACATTCCTTTATACCACATGTGGCAACAACCTCAATGAATATGATCACAACTTGCCAGCCTGTCTAACTGCTTCTTTCTTGATTTTACCTAAAACATTGGGGTTGTATAAACACTGTTTGATATGTGCAGATCTGATTATTAGAACAATATGATTATGGTACAAACTGAACTGTAATGTGTGTATCAGTATTAATATTATTACGAATATTATTATTATACAGGATTTATACAGTGCCTTGAAATAGTATTTATACCCCTTGAAATTTTCCACATTTTGTCATGTTACAACCAAAAACGTAAATGCATTTTATTGGGATTTTATGTGATAGACCAACACAAAGTGGCACATAATTGAGAAATGGAAGGAAAATAATTAAATGGTTTTCAAAATGATTTACAAATAAATATATCTGAAAAGTGTGGCGTGCAATTGTATTCAGCCCCCTTTACTCTGATACCCCTAACTAAAATCTTGTGGAACCAATTTTCTTCTGAAGTCACCTAATTAGTAAATAGAGTCTAGCTGTGTGTAACCTAATCTTAGTATAAATACAGCTTTTCTGTGAAGCCCTTTATTAGAGAACCTTAGTAAAAACAGCATCATGAAGGCCAAAAGACACTAGACAGGTCAGGGGTAAAGTTGTGGAGAAGTTTGAAGCAGGGTTAGGTTATAAAAGAAATATTCCAAGCTTTGAACATCTCACAAAGCACTGGTCAATCCATCATCTGAAAATGGAAAGAGTATGGCACTACTGCAAACCTACCAAGACATGGCCTTCCACCTAAACTGGCAGGCTGGGCAAGGAGAGCTCTAATCAGAGAAGCAGCCAGAAGGCCCATGCTAGCTCTGGAAGAGCTGCCGAAAAACCACAGTTCATGTGGGAGAATCTGTCCACAGGACAACTATTAGTCGTGCACTCCACAAATCTGGCATTTATGGAATAGTGCCAACAAGAAAGCCATTGGTTGAAAGAAAGCCATAAGTCCAGTTTGCAGTTTGCGAGAAGCCACGTGGGGGACACAGCAAACATGTGGAAGAAGGTGCTCTGGTCAGATGGGACCAAAACTGAACTTTTTGGCCTAAAAGCAAAATACTATGTGTGGCAAAATACCAACACTGCATATCACCCTGAACACACCATCCTCGCTGTGAAACATGGTGGAGGAAGCATCATGTTGTGGGGATGCTTTTCTTCAGCAGGGACAGGGAAGTTGGTCAGAGTTGATGGGAAGATGGATGGAGCCAAATACAGGGAAATCTTAGAAGAGTCTGCAAAAGACTTGAGACTGGGGCAGAGGTTCACCTTCCAGCTGGATAACGACCCTAAACATACAGCCAGAGCTACAATGGAATAGTTTAGATCAAAGCATATTCATGTGTTAGAATGGCCCAGTCAAAGTCCAGACCTAAATCCAATTGAGAATCTGTGGCAAGACTTGAAAATTGCTGTTCACAGATGCTCTCCATTCGATCTGACAGAGCTTGAGCTATTTGGCAAAGAAGAATGGACAAAAATGTCACTCTCTAGATATGCAAAGCTGGTAGAGACATACACAAAAAGACTTGTAGCTGTAGTTGCACTGAAAAGTGGTTCTACAAAATATTGACTGAGGGCTGAATACAAATGCAAGCCACACTTTTCAGATATTTATTTCTAAAAAAATTTGAAAACCATTTATCATTTTCCTTCCACTTCACAATTATGTGCCACTTTGTGTTGGACTTTCACATAAAATCCCAATAAAATACATTTACAATTTTGGTTGTAACATAACAAAGAGTGGAAAATGTCAAGGGGTATAAATACTTTTTCAAGGCACTGTATATAGACAGCTTCCTCCTTTTCCCCTACCCTCCCACTACTGTATTTTCTTTTCAGAAAGGAACACTCAGAGCTGCCTACTCTTTTATTATACCCATTTTAGAACCTCCGCTACTACTGGCATTGTTATCATTATACATGCATCTACGTACAATAAATTAATGATTAAATGTTGTATGTTGCAGTTTTTCTAATATTGTCGATAGATAGCAGTATAGTCGTACATATAGTTGGATGACTGAACATTTTTTTTTAGTTTGGACAAAGGTGGAATTTTATTTCTTTTATATATTTGATACTATATAAAGTATTTGGTGAAAAAAAGTATGTATAAACAGCTTCTTTTGTAGTTTAAACATCCGCATCTGCTTTTGAATGAGTTCATAATGTTTTCCAATGTGCTTACGGTCACGCTGAGCAAAAACATTTTACATTTTCTTTTTTCTGTCTCTCTCATTCAACTCGTGCTGTTCCTATGACAGATAAAAGCTAAGAAAATAACTTACAAAAAAAAAACCTTTCAATTGTACATTCCTGAAGTGTACATTTGAGGAAGCAAAACTTGGTTGAAAATGGAGTCAAGCAGTCAAAACAAATTACTTAGTCTAACGTCTTAGCTTTAGAGAAAACGTGGATGGGTTAGTATCTCTATCAAGTGGTCATTGCTGTCTCTGTCTGTGGGAGAGACATTCCTCCACCTCCTTCTCCATGTAACACCCATCACTTGGACCGTGAGGGGAAGTCTACAAAAAAGCCATTCAACTAACCAAGGTTCTAGTCCTGCTCCACAATCACCAAATATATGTTTTTTTTTTTTTTTAATGTCAGTGTCCCTGGTAAAGTGATTTTACTATCTTAGTCGACAAAGGCTCTAATGGATTTGGGCTTTTATTAATATTTTATGTTTTAATTATACACTGCAAGCTATGTAAAGAGACTTGAGGACTTCTAATATAGAGTCTTAGAAAGGCAAAGTTTGAGTTTACTGATAATGTAGAAAAGAATAAACAGCCATACAATATTTTGGGTTGCATTTTGTAATTTTGTAGTTTACTGGGGGCAGGATTTCTAAGCAGGCCTCTTCAAGTTTACACCCCTCATGCTTTGATTAATATGGAAGGCACTGAATTGGGAACTTACAGTGGGTACGGAAAGTATTCAGACCCCCTTAAATTTTTCACTCTTTGTTATATTGCAGCCATTTGCTAAAATCATTTAAGTTCATTCTTCTTCCTCATGAATGTACACATAGCACCCCATACTGACAGAAAAACACAGAATTGTTGACATTGTTGCAGATTTATTAAAAAAGAAAAACTGAAATATCACATGGTCCTAAGTATTCAGACCCTTTGCTGTGACACTCATATATTTATTGCTTTCCATTTCTTCTGATCATCCTTGAGATGGTTCTACACCTTCATTTGAGTCCAGCTGTGTTTGATTATACTGATTGGACTTGATTAGGAAAGCCACACACCTGTCTATATAAGACCTTCCAGATCACAATGCATGTCAGAGCAAATGAGAATCATGAGGACAAAGGAACTGCCTAAAGAGCTCAGAGACAGAATTGTGGCAAGGCACAGATCTGGCCAAGGTTACAAAAAGATTTCTGCTGCACTTAAGGTTCCTAAGAGCAAAGTGGCCTCCATAATCCTCAAATGGAAGACGTTTGGGACGACCAGAACCCTTCCTAGAGCTGGCCGTCCGGCCAAACTGAGCTATCGGGGGAGAAGAGCCTTGGTGAGAGAGATAAAGAAGAACCCAAAGATCACTGTGGCTGAGCTCCGGAGATGCAGTCAGGAGATGGGAGAAAGTTGTAGAAAGTCAACCATCACTGCAGCCCTCCACCAGTCGGGGCTTTATGGCAGAGTAGCCCGACGGAAGCCTCTCCTCAGTGTAAGACACATGAAAGCCCGCATGGAGTTTGCTAAAAAACACCTGAAGGACTCCAAGATGGTGAGAAATAAGATTCTCTGGTCTGATGAGACCAAAATAGAAGTTTTTGGCCTTAATTCTAAGTGGTATGTGTGGAGAAAACCAGGCACTGCTCATCACCTGTCCAATACAGTCCCAACAGTGAAGCATGGTGGTGGCAGCATCATGCTGTGGGGGTGTTTTTCAGCTGCAGGGACAGGACGACTGGTTGCAATCGAGGGAAAGATGAATGCGGCCAGGTACAGGGATATCCTGGACAAAAACCTTCTCCAGAGTGCTCTGGACCTCAGACTGGGCCGAAGGTTTACCTTCCAACAAGACAATGACCCTAAGCACACAGCTAAAATAACGAAGGAGTGGCTTCACAACAACTCCGTGACTGTTCTTGAATGGCCCAGCCAGAGCCCTGACTTAAACCCAATTGAGCATCTCTGGAGAGACTTAAAAATGGCTGTCCACCAACGTTTACCATCCAACCTGACAGAACTGGAGAGGATCTGCAAGGAGGAATGGCAGAGGATCCCCAAATCCAGGTGTGAAAGACTTGTTGCATCTTTCCCAAAAAGACTCCTGGCTGTATTAGGTCAAAAGGGGGCTTCTACTAAATACTGAGCAAAGGGTCTGAATACTTAGGACCATGTGATATTTCAGTTTTTCTTTTTTAATAAATCTGCAACAATGTCAACAATTCTGTGTTTTTCTGTCAGTATGGGGTGCTATGTGTACATTCATGAGGAAGAAGAATGAACTTAAATGATTTTAGCAAATGGCTGCAATATAACAAAGAGTGAAAAATTTAAGGGGGTCTGAATACTTTCCGTACCCACTGTACACCATTGGTTCTGAGTTTATATAAAGACAGTTTCAGAGAGCACAGAGAAGCTATGATGATAGAGAGTTGGTGATCATCAAAAGCAACTTTGACCAAGCTGGTTGTACAAGAGTCAGCCATTCTTCTGACCTCATTAATGGATGTCTATTTTTGTAGAAGAAAATAGTAGCCGCGATGACCTGCTGAATCTGTGCTAATATTGAGTTTGAAGAAGAGCTTGCAAATGATATACCCTTCAATGCGAGGCTATGCTGAAAGTGTTTTCCAGAAACTAATCCTAGACTGGATATAAAAACCCCAAGCATGTTTGAGAGTGTGTCTGCATTAACTGGACTAGATTGCAAAATTTCCAAAGCAAGTTCTGCACTTAAGGCTTTACATCAAATCTTTAAAAAGTAGATTTTTTTTTAAATTTTCATCTCACAGGAATGCAGCAAAGCATAACACAGCATTGACATTTCAAATCTTATTTGGCTCGTCAGAAGTATGTACGTGTTGGAGTTGCAGCTAGTTATTCCTGGAGTTTTATGCCACAATTCTGTTAGATGAAAATAAAAGAGCTACTTTTTCAAGGCTGATGTAGCTCTCAGTGCAGGACATCTTGCTTTGGAAATGGAGTAATAAGCTAGACTACAATGCCAATGTTGGCAAAATTGCAGAAGTGCATCCAGTGCTGTTCTAAAAAAAAGGAGTATAGAAGATTCTTATACCTGTATGACTTGTAAGCAATTTCAATTTTATATTTTATATGTAGTTTTGCTAACTGGGTTTAGCTCTGTTTCAAAACTACTGATGGTTTTCAATTCTGTGCAGTACAAATAGCACAAATTAGAGATAATTAACTTTACGCAATACTAAATATCCAGATGTTTCATGTTATCCCCAGCTGCTTACATTTTCCCATCTTTTTCCAAGCAAGCTTTAGCCTTAAAGCTGAATTACAGGAGTCCTGAAAATGTTCCCTCTCAGTGGGGCTGTGCCTGCACTGCAAAGGTTAACTACTCATTTATGTCTAGGGCAGTGATGTGGAACCTTGGCACCCCAGATGTTTTGGAACTACATTTCCCATAATGCTCATGCACTGTGCAATGTAGTTGAGCATCATGGGAAATGTAGTTCCAAAACATCTGTGGTGCCAAGGTTTGTCATCACTGGTCTAGGGTAACAAATATTGAAACCAAATAGCCACACCATGGCTAAGAGGTCCAGATACAACTTTATTCCCATAAAAGTCAGGGGGACAATCTAAAAAGTAGTCAATGCATTTTGGGGATCCAGGAGCGCCCTCTTTATAAGATCTAGAAAGAACATATGAAATCTCCATATCAATCCAATATACCCCCTATGAGTTATATAGAAAACCAAATAACCAACAGTACTGTAAGTATAAAAATTAAAATACAAAAACTTCAGAAAAAGCTGGATGACAAATTACCATCTGTGCTCTCTGCATTGCCATAAAATACTTCTAATCTAATTTGACTGCACAAATAGACTGTTCACTTTGCCAGAGAAGTTGCACCTTTGAAGGTACATTTCCTCAAAGCTTTGTGAATGAGATGAAGCTATGCTACATTCCATCAATAATTTATTTGCAAGCAAAAATGCTGTTTTTTTATGTTCCTTGCATGTGACTGTATTTTTTGCAAAGTGAAATTTCACCACATTTATCAAGCTTTGAGGAAACTTCCCTTACAAAGTAAACAGCCTATTTGTCTTTGGTAAATCAACCCCCGTGTGTTTCTAAAATGTTAGAAGCAACTCATACAACTTTGACGTCTTTGTTGTGATCTTTGAAGATTAATTACATCACAGTACAATCAGCTAGAGAGGTCAGAGATCACTTGTTTTAAAGCTCGTGTTTTTTAGGATTATATGTAAAATTGTTAAAAGATCCATCGACACTATTTTTATGAAACAGCCAGTTAGACATTTAAAAATAAATCAAGAACTAACAAACAAGAGACATGAGGTGCCTACTGGCCTGTCCAGTCCTTCTCCTACTCTCTCGATTAGAACCGCTCATGATGTGGCACTACTGTACACTTCCCAGAGGGGAGAATAAAGGAAAAGACCAAAATGTCTCCTTTCCTGTCCCCCGATTCCTTCTCTCCTTCCAGAGATAGCTCCAAGCATGGGGCCCCAGAACAGACCCTCCCCCGCATGGGAGAGCAACAAGGCCTTCCCCTCTACCTTTTCCTGGGTAGAAGCCCCCCAAGCCCCAACTTCCCTACCTTAGCCACTTGCACCTGAGCAACGTACCTGTACATTGCCTGACTTTTGGTGCAGCTGCAGGCATCATCCCAGTATGGATTTTTTTTGGCTGGAAATGCTCTTTCATGTAATGAAATCCTAGTGGTTAAATAGGGTTCCCCCTCCGGCAACCTTCCCAGGCTTTCCCATCCCACTGGCAAGACCACAAGCTAATCATAGAGCTGATTGGGGACTGGAAAAACTGGACGCGAGTATTTTGTCATTTCCGGGTTTGAAAAAAGCATTGAATCGTACTGATCTTGGTATGATCTGAAGCTTTTAAGGGCAGAGGCGAAATCTGGGGTCTAATAGGCCCCAAATGTCTCAGAAAAGAGAACCTGTCACTGCCTATTACAAGGGATGTTTACATTCCTTGTGATAACAATAAAAGTGATCAAAAAAATGACAAAATGTAAAGGTACAGTGTAAAAAAAAAAAAATAATTTTTAAAAAAGCGCCCCGCCCCTCATGCTCGTGAACGCATGCATTGGTCCTGCATGTGTACTTAAACAGAGATCACACCACAAATGTGAGGTTTTACCACGACTATCAGATCAAGAGCAATAATTCTAGCACCAGACCTCCTGTGAAAATCTAAAGTTGTAACCTGTATAGGCTTTTATAGCATCGTCTATGCATAATATAATAAACTTAGTTTGTCGCCATTCCACGGACATGCGCAATTTTAAAGCGTGACATGCTTGGGTATCTATATACTCAGCGGAACATCATCCTTTTTATTTTACCAAAAAATTGTGTATTTTATGATATATATATATATATATATATATATTTTTTTTTTTTTTTTTTTTAATAAAATTGCCCTTGAATAACCACTGCACAAATACCGTGAGACATTTGTTCTTTAAGACCTCTGCTTTAAAAAACATATATAATGTTTGGGGGTTTAGAAACTTTCTAGCAAAAATACAGAATTTTTATGTATGTGAGAAGTGTCAGAAAAAGGCCTTGTCTTCAACTGGTTACATATTGCTACCGAGAAACACTCATCAGGAGGAGGCGCAACCTTTAAGGGGGACCCCTGCCTAACTCTACCTGCTTATATGCTGAATCTCTCACTTCATGTCTTTGAGTCATTAGTATTTCCAGTAAACTTCTATATGATTTTTTGCAGACTCTGTAGCTTTGTTTTGTCATAATTTAAGGACTATAGGTTATAGGCATTTATTTTAAAAGCAATTATTGAAAGTACAGCAGGAGACAGAATCTGAATGCAGGCCAGTGGCCACACAGGCTTTGCTGCATGTATATGTGCCAACAGTGATCACGCTAACAGGAGGAGTGAGCAGAGAAAATGGTGTTTCCTTGACTATGCTGTGTTGCGGTATCATAGAGTTGGTTGTGTTGTGTAGCACGGTGCCTGGATCTCAAAACTAGCTGCAGAATATTTTGAATTCTTTTTGCAAATAAAATACATATTTCAACTGTTTATTTTGGGTATTTCTTGGAATTCAGCTGTAAGAGAGATTGGGTAACTGGACAATGAAAATTAGGGAGTATCCCTGCCAGGAAGGCAACGGTTGGCATACCCTGTTTTTTTGTGATTCAGAAGCTCAGCTGCTGTCTTTTATATTTCTGAATTCTTATTTAATAAATACAGCAATAGTCCAACAAGTTAAGAAGGTTACACCAAGACTTTCAGTAAACTGCCCATAGCTAAACAATGAAACAGTCTGTTCTTTGAGATTCAGGCTGGCGCTTTAGGTATTTGGAATATAAAAGATTGTTCACAAACACCAGTAAAATAGTCACCTTGTTTGACTTAGCTCCATCACATTATGCATAGATGAATTTGTGCCATCTTGTCTGTGCTAACCTTCTGATTTATTTAATATGTTTGGTAGAAAAGAAGCAAGGGATAAATATGAAAATTCTGATCTCCAAAAAGTCACTCATCTTAACCACTTCTGGACTAGAAGGTTTTACCCCCTTAATGAGCAGACTACGTTTTGTGATACGGCACTGCGTTATTTTAACTGACAATTGCGCGGTCGTGCGAAGCTGTATCCAAACAAAATTGTAGTCCTTTTTTCCTCACAAATAGAGCTTTCTTTTGGTGGTATTTGATCACATGTGCGATTTTCTTTCTTTTTTTTTTTTTTGCGCTATAAACCAAAAAAGATCGACAATTCTGAAAAAAAAAAAAACAATATTTTTCACTTTCTGCTATAAAACATTCTTAATAAAAAAAATGTAAAAATCTAATTTTTTCATCATTTTAGGTCAATATGTATTCTGCTACATATTTTTGGTAAAAAAAAAATCCCAATAAGTGTATATTGATTGGTTTGCGCAAAAGTTATTGCGCCTCCAAACTAGGGAAAATATTTATGTCATTATTATTTATTTTTTTACTAGTAATGGCAGTGATCAGCGATTTTTAGCGGGACTGCGACAATGAAGTGGATAGATCGGACCTCTAACTGACATTTTTGACACTATTGGGGGGACCAGTGACATTACTACAGTAATTAGTGCTAAAAATATGCACTGTTACTGTACTAATGACACTGGCAGGGAAGGGGTTAACACCAGGGGCAATCAAAGGGTTAAATGTGTCCCTAGGGGTGCTTTCTAACTGTGTGGGGGATGGACCTGCTGGATGAACACAGAGACCTGTGTTCCTAAATAGCAGGAACAAAGGATCCCTGTGTTCATCACTGACAGAACAGCGGTCTGCCGTGTTTACATTGGTAGACCACCATTCTGTCTCCACGGGGAGCGATTACGGGTGCCTGGCAGACATCGTGTCCACTGGACCTGCTGATTGGCTCCCACCATGTGGCCAATCAGCGCACGCGTGCCCCCAACAGCTATCCTGTGAAACTACACACAGGTATGTCGTTTTGCGGGACAGAGCCAACCTGCCGCAGTATAAGTATGGCAGCTGGTCGGCAAGTCATTTGAATATCCCATTGGGCTAACAACATATAATTAAAAAGGTCTTTTTGTAAACAGATGCTGCAAGCTGTTATAGAAAAAAAGCATCTCCGTGTGAAATACATACTACGTGTTTTTTTTTCTAGACCAAAACATATTTTGGGGCTACAACATCTACAGAATGGCAGTGTGATGCATTTCAAAAAGTTGTTGCATTTTTTTGTTTTTTATGTTAACTGCACAAGAAAAGGTGGGGGGGACAAATAAAATAAATGTACTGCCACTGCCTTGTATTTTCTATTCTTTCCCTTTTGACCTAAAAATGGACTTAACTCCACTTTTGCTGATTCCCCTCTGGGTGATGTATGTACATTGCAGAGATTTTAACAAAATTTCTTGCAGATTCTGACCTTTTGTTATTCTGAAGAAACCATTGTTTGTTCCTCAGTGCCTTTGTGCTGAGTGGGTCTAATGGGAGTGGTTTCATAATCATCTATCAGCTGTGGCAGCTGCAGGGCTCTAATGAGGAAAGCTGCTGGGCCTGTATCCTTTTAGACGTGTTCCTATTGTGAGTATCTCACCAAAAATGACATTTTTGTTGCAGGGGATGCCAGAAATCTGACTTGTATCTTAGGCAGACTTCTGGGAAAATTGGTGAGCCAATCACACAAGCAGGAAATTATGTTTCTGGGGTGTGGTCAGTACACATTCTGTATACAGAACACCCCCAGGTAGCCATATTGTATTGCATTTTCAGAAAATTACAACAGCTGCAGATTGAAAAGGAAATGTATTTTTTTTAATAACATTCAATTACAATATGATTTGTGTTGCAATTGTATACACTATATTGTTTTTTCTTTATTTGCTAAGTTTTTCCCCCACGAAAGTGGAGTTACCCTTTAATATGAGTCTAGGACATACCTGAATAGGACAGGCTACATTTATAATAAAGAGGTAGTGAGACAGTCAACAGTTAATGGCTTCAAACATGTTTGGGACAAACATAGATCAATAGTCAGGCAATAAATTTAACGAAAAAAACAAAAAAAACAAAGAGCAATAACAAAAACAAAAAAAAAAAAAACAACAAAAAGGGCAGACTTGGACTACTCAATCTTTATCTAACGTCACTTTTCTATAATAGATAATTTCAACCGGAAATAAAATAATAGTGTACAGTGCCTTGTCACATTCATTGCCATGGTAATTTGCATTACTTCAAATAGTTACATAGTAACATAGTTACATAGTAGGTGAGGTTGAATAAAGACAATAGTCCATCCAGTTCAACCTGTGTAGGTGTGTGTGGCCATAATCATCTCACATAGCCCTGAATGTTTTCTAATCCTTGAGATGTACGTCTAAGAGTCTGAGTTGAAAGCCACCATACTACCCGCAGAAACCACCTCTTGTGGTAGAGAATTCCACAATCTTGTAGCCCTAACAGTAAAGAACCCCCCACGTTGCCTGAGGTTAAAACGCTTCTCCTCTAATCGCATTGTATGCCCTCGAGTCCTCATGCAATCCCTTCGACTGAACAGCTTTTTTTCTAAGCTGAGATCCCCATTGAGATATTTAAAAATTGCTATCATGTCCCCCCTCAGGCGTCTCTTCTCCAGGGAGAATAAATCAAGCGATTGCAGACGCTCTTCATAATTAAGGTCCTCCAATCCCCTAATTAGTTTAGTTGCCCTTCTCTGGACTCTCTCCAGCTCCAACACATCCCTCCTGAGGACTGGCGACCAGAACTGGACAGAATACTCCAGATGCGGTTGGACCAGAGTTTTATAAAGTGGAAGGATTATAGTCTCATCTCTGGAATACATACCTTTCTTTATGCATGCTAATATTCTGCTGCCTTTGGCAGCTGCCGCTTGACATTGCATGCTATTGCCTAATCTATCATCAACCAAGACTCCCAGATCTTTCTCCATTTTTGATTCCCCCAAGGGTTCCCCCCCTAACGTGTATTGTGCTTTTATGTTTCTAGTCCCCAAGTGCAAAACCTTACACTTCTCCACGTTAAACCTCATTTGCCAAGTCGTTGCCCACTCCGTTATTTTGTCCAGGTCATTCTGTAGGATATCTGCTTCATGCTGTGCAGTTATTGCCCTGCCCAATTTTGTGTCATCTGCAAAAACTGATATAGAGCTACTGATCCCGACCTCAATGCTGTTTATGAATAAATTGAACAAGGTTGGTCCCAGGACTGAGCCTTGGGGCACCCCGCTTGCCACCTCAGACCAGTCTGCGTATGCGCTGTTTATTACTACCTTTTGGACACACCCTTTTAGCCAGTTCCGTATACAAGAGCAAACCCTGCTGTCGATACCTGCAGATCTTATTTTATAAATTAAGCACTTATGGGGAACTGTATCAAACGCCTTAGCGAAATCTAAGTACACCGCATCCACTGGTGTCATATTTAAAACAGGTCTTAAGCTTTGAAAGATATGGCCACAAAAAAAAAAAAAAAAAATGGTAGAGGACCAAGGACTACTCACCAGTGTTGCATGTGGTCTTTCTGTAAGCAGGTGCAGTTTGTCCTCCATCCAGTAGGTGGCACTGTGCCACTGTACAGATGGAGTGGCGGCTTAGAGAAACATTCTATCTCTACAGACTCCAAAGGTGTCTCAGGGAGAGCATCTGTCTAATTGGACGCTGCAATCCTTGGTAACTTCAGCAGTCATCTTACGTGAGGCGGTGCTAATAAATAGCAGTGCCCTGCTGGGTTTGGCATTTTTAGCGAGTGGTGAGATTAGGAACAGGCTCCCTGCTTGTTAGGGAGATAGTGAGCATAGGGAGAGGTTCCTGCTTGAGGAGGAACAGAATAGAGACACTTCTATCTTTTTCATATTGCCAGTCACTGGAGCCACTGCCAGGGTCTATTTGCCGGCCTAGAAGGGCCACTATCTGTGTTGCCAGTCAGCCACCCCTCCAGCATATCTTGTGCTGGTAAATAAGGCCTTGTTTTGAATAGTACCTTACGGTGACCCTGTGGGAATCACGGCTGCATTCCTGTGTTAGGTACAGTATATGTGACAGGCTGATACAACTCAGTGTCTCCCTGTATGTCTTATACTGCAACATGTGTCAATAATGCCGGGATTATTGCACTACTGTATATGGATCTGGGCTGTATAGAAGCAAAATATTAGTCAGTGGGACTGTTACCACAAGTGCTACTAAAAGCATTCCTATAACGTGTAGTTGCTGTACTACGCAAATACAAGAACTTAAAGCACCAATGGGTCACTGTGAGAGTGCTCTCCCTCTACTGGTTACCAGTGCTTCAACCCTATCCCCCTCCTAACTTCCCTGCAGATGATCTTTTCCACTTTTTTCACATCACTGACTTACCATGCCTCGTGTCACTATACACTGGCAGCCATCTTGGTAGAGCCAGGATTTTGTTTCCTCATCTCATAGTTTCCAGCAAAGAGAATAGTGAGCAGAACAATTGTGACACCCCAAATGTTACGAGACTAGCACATTCACATTTTAGGATGTGCGCTGGTACATTTTTTAGGGTACTACGGAGACACAGTTACCCCTTCTAGAAGTCCTCTATAACATAGTGAATCTTTGCTTTTTGAATCAGGGCCACTTTAAAGGTTAAACACCCATGTATGCAAGCCCTTAGTATAGAAAAATTAATCACCTAAATGTAGTTTTGCAAGGCTAACATTTTTTTGTATAGAAAACTTATATTATCACACTAATGAAAAAGAATAAGAAAGGGTGGTTTACAAAAACAAATAAGTGACTTCTTCTGTTCCAATGAGTGCCAGGAACATAAAATATGATTTAAAGCTACTTCAGCAACGCAGTCACCCCATCCAATCACTATGATTTAATAAACTGTGTCAAGACAGATTGTCCAAGAACATGTCAGGAGGTACAAAACACCCTGTTCTAATTTACATGTTCCAGCTGTAATGACGCCAAAACCTTTGGGACAGGTGTTAGCTACTTGAGATACAGTATCTCACAGAAGTGAGTACACCCCTCACATTTTTGTACATTTTTGATGCCATGAGGTGCCCCCATTTACACCTGAGACCTTGTAACACTAATGAATCACATGACACCGGGGAGGGAAAATGGCTAATTGAGCCCAATTTGGATATTTTCACTTAGGGGTGTACTCACTTTTGTTGCCAGCGGTTTAGACATTAATGGCTGTTTGTTGAGTTATTTTGAGGGGACAGCAAATTGACACTGTTATACAAGCTGTACACTCCCTACTTTACATTGTAGCAAAGTGTTATTTCTTCAGTGTTGTCACATGAAAAGATATAATAAAATATTTACAAAAATGCTAGGGGTGTACTCATGTTTGTGAGATACTGTACATGGGTGATGGTGTGAATTCCTTCCTTTCTGCAGTCTATTATCATTCCCCTAGCAAAAGGTCCTCTGCTTGAGACATGCTATTTAATGTCCTCCCCTTTAGGAACCAGCAGATGAAATTGTGAGCCTGGGTCTCCACTGATGATTGGGACCCATCATGTGTGGGTCTGATCATATGAACACTATTTTAGCTCTGGCCTAGTGATCACATGCAGGCTAGACACTTCACTCATAAAAATGAAAGTCTTCAGCCTGTATAGGAATGTTGTCATCTTTAGGCTGTAGTGTCCAGCTATTTAACAGTGAAATTATGAGCTACAGTTGCATTATTTCTAATAATAATATTCAAACAATAGAAAAACATAATAGAAATGCATTTTTTCTATTCACATTTGTTGCACATTTATCAACCAACTATAAAGATATAGTGGGGTATTTTGTTTAATAAATCAGTGTTGCATATAAAAGTCTTATATGTCCTTAAAAAATTATTTTGGTATGCAAATTAGTTATAGAGTCGTTGTTGAGTTAAAGTGATTGTAAAGTCAAATTTTTTTTGTTTTTTTAACCACTTGCCGACCGGTCACGTTGACTGTACTGCGGCAAAGTGGCTCGTTATCGTCCAGCGACGTAGACCTACGTCGCTGGACTCCTCCCCTTGTGGGTGGCTCTGTTTGTGGGAAAAAAAAGGAGGTCAATTTCGTTTGGGTACGGCGTTGCATGACCGCGCAATTGTCAGTTAAAGTCGCACAGTGCTGAATTGCAAAAAGTGGCCTGGACGTAAGACAGCAAAATCCTCCGGTGGTAAAGTGGTTAAATAACAAACATGCCATACTTACCTACTCTGTTGCAGTGGTTTTGCCCAGAATGGCCCAGATCCTCCTCTTCCTGGGTCTCTCTGCTGTGCTTCTGGCCCCTCCCTTCTGTTCAGTGCCCCCACAGCAAGAAGCTTGCTATGAGGGCACCCAAGCCGAGTCTCAGCTTCCTGTGTCCATTCAGACACAAAGCCATGACCTGGCCCTTCCCCCCTCTCCTAATTGGCTGACTGACTTTGAGTGACAGCAGCGGGAGCCAATCGTGCTGCGCCGCTATCTCAAACAATGAGGAGGGGAGTCCCAAGCATCTAAGACACTTCTGCAACATTGCTGGATAAAGATGGGCTCAGGTAAATATTAGGGGGGCTGACGGGGACTGCTGTACACAGAAGATTTTTAAGCATTGCTTAAGCAGATGCATTAAGATAAAAAAAACCTTCTGCCTTTACAATTCCTTTAACTGACACAAACTGACACAGGTAAAATTGGCCTGGGCTTCTAGGTATCAATGACCTCTAGACATTAAATGGTTAAAGAAAGGTTACATTTCTACATTATCATTTTTTTTGTTATATATAATATATATGGTCTTCAACCAAGACCAAAAAACAGACAATATTAAAGGTAAACTAAACCCTTCTATCATTTACTGCCAAGGAAGCTGCCACTTGAGCTTCTGTTTGATCTGCAGTTGCGATAGTGCTGCGCATGTGATCAGTTATGTCACCAGCCATTTGATGGCTTGACAGTTCAGTTGCTAGTGCAGGCAAACATGACAGTTAGCATTCATGGCATGCCCTGGATGTAATTGTTTTGGGAAACAATGAACAATGGGTTTAGTTCCGCTTTAACTAAATTCATCTGATATATTACCGAAATCCCAATTTAAGCCAAACCTTTTTCTTCTAGTTTCGTATAGCGTGTCAGAAGTTAGAACTTTTTTATTTTTAATACAGTATAGGATCAAAATGTAACTGAATATGTTTTAACATGTTAGCACGGACACTGGCTCAAAAGATCCTAGTAAAAAAATGATAAATCGGTCACTGGGAATCACTTTAATTTACAGTAAAATTATGTTATATAGCCACAGTGAACTTTTCCTGTACCAATGTTTTGTGACTGTTAAAGGAATACTGTTAAAGTGAAGCTAAACCCAGAGATTTAAAGGCTAAAATCACTTTTTTTTCCAGAAAATGGCCTATAGAGTCAAGGTGTCCCAGTAGATATTACAAATCTGTGCAGCTTTGTAAAATGATCATTCATTTTATTGTTTTACTTCTAGGACATTTGGGTCCCCTCAGAAACCTGGCTAAAAACTCCTAGTTAGCAACCCACATGTCCTGATTTGTTGCTGGGATGCACAAATCATTGTTTTTCACTTCTGCAATGCAAGGTTTTCCATTGAAGGAAATTTACCCTCATTTACTGTTATGTCTGACACTTGTCACATGGGCTGGAACACAAAAAATGTACTGAAAATAGTTTCACTGGTATCTGTGTCCTCTGTGGGAAGATTTGTGCTCACCAAAGGCTTGTGCAGGGGGTGTGCCTGTTTGTACAGTGCCGATTCCCCTACTGCCTGGACTTCCCTCCGTGTTGCGCCCCCACCGCAGTGCTGTTGGCTTCCCTCCTCTCCTCTCCCCCCCCCCCCCCCCACTGCTGTGTGGGATGTTTCAGGATGGAGAGAAGGGGAAGGGGCTAATCAGTCTGTCACTAATAAAACCCCTTCCTTTTCCAAATGAACACAGTGAACACACTCACAAACAGTGGCAGCTGGTGAATGAAAATTTGGGGGAGGCGATAAAATCAACACCCCCCTGGCGGGACGGCTGGCCAGCAATCAGATCTACCACCCCCTCCCTCCCTCCTCCCGGGACGAACGGCTGGCTAGCTGCCCAGCCGGACAGCCAGCATCCTTACCTGCTCCTTCCCTGAGTGGCTGTGAGTCTCCTCCGGCCGTACGTCCCCTCCCTCTTCCTGGCCAATGGCCAGTAAAATCACTTCTCTTTTTAGCCAATCAAGAAAGGGGTCTCACAACCCATTTCCTGATTGCCTGGGAGGAGAGTCAGTGTGATAAAAGTGAATATTCATTTGCTATTGTCATACAACTGGGTGGGTTCAGGGCACAGTGCTCTGCCCCCCGAGTCCACCCTTTTTTGAAGCCTATTAGAGCCTAGGGCTCTAATCACTTGCGTCAAAAAAATCCCCTATTGGAATCCATGCGTCTGGCGCCCTGCATGCAGATTAGGGGGCCGGACGCATGGATAGGAGGCGTGCGGCACCCCTGTGCCCCCAATAGTCGGGCTGCCACTGCTCACAAACTGTGTTTACTATGCTTCCATTTGGGAATGAACAGGAAGCCGCTCAGCAAAGAGCACTTCCCATTCATTCACTGTCCTGTGCAGCTGAGGCTGCAGAGAAAGGTGTATTTGTTTGAGCTTTTGGGTGCACACCCTAATGCAACCTATGGTGCTCGCTGTATTGAAGATACCTATAATGATAATACATCTAGAATTAGAAAATTAACAGATATTTTTTCGTTAAACACATATAAAACCTCTTTTACATTTTATAGTTAACAGGCTAAAATTAAGAAAATAAGAGAAGTTCATTGATAGGGTTTACATACACTTTACCTTTCATTCCAGGCCAACATTTACAAAAGCTAAATTTGGTATAGAAGACTTCTACTCTACAAGCCTTCTTTATGAACCATTTATTGTTTGCGGAATGCGAAATGTGCTTTTAACACCATTAAATTTCATCTTGCATGGTTTTCCTTTGTCAACGCAGAGGAGAAAAATTGTTGTTTTGTAAAATTATTGTAGAAAATAAGTAAGGACTGACATGTTCTTGGCAGCTCAGATCTCCGCGGATTTAGATGCACAGTAAACAAAGTATTAAGATGTAAAGTTGATAACATAAGTCTATAGAAAAAAAAGGGAAATGTATCTATTGTATAGATTTCTACTTATATAAAAAATTTGCCCATCTTTTTAAATGGAAAATAAACTGAAAGCCTGATGGAAAGTTATAATAATCTTTTTTCAGTCAAGACAATAAATATTGCAAGAGCATTGAGAAACAGAATACACAATAGCAAGTAGCAGGACATCTGTTTTCAGGGTTATAATTTAGTTACATTAAATGAAATTCTTATAAACTGCTGTAGGATATTGCATGCAACTTTTCTCTATACGTTATTAAATGGTTTGTAGAGGCAAAACATGAAACACATAGCCATGCAAGTAGGCTGCTAAAGGCATACATATTAAAAGAGTATACAAATACTAAGGGGACTTTCAGTGCTCTATTCTAAATGATTTCTTAACCACCTCCTTACTAAGCCATTTTACTAAAAGCGGTTATTCTTAGTGGACATTTAAAAATGTTCTTTTGCTTACTGCTAGTGCACACACTTTGCATGTGCATAAGGAAATTGATTCCACTGTCATTAGACAATGGAGATCATAACCTTAGGCACAGAGCCAAACAGAGTGCCCACAGCCAACTGGAATACTAATGCTGCCCATACATTATACCATTTTCATGTTCAATTTCTTATACATTTTCCTTCAGCAATGTAGCACGAGGGCCTGTCTGACTGCATACAAATTGAAAGAGTTTAGGTTTGACCTCATATTATATGGTTTTGGTAAATGTAAAGGAAAATTGTATAGTATATGGCCAGCCTTAGGTCACACACCCCAGGAGGCCTCAGGGTACCTCACCGTGCCCCATGACCCATCATCAGGGTGCTGTCTTTTCCTGTTTTATTTCAGCTGGCCCCCTGATAATACACCATGGTGCATAGATACCACAGGGGGCCAGCTGCAAAAACCTATAAGAAATAGCTGGCTCCTGATGATGTCAGAGAAGAAGATGGCACTGTGGGATCGAGTGAGCAGCAGCCGGTCGGCAAAATCCTACAGAGCACTGCTAGGTTCACTGGAGATGTAAGTATGTTTTTTGTGGATACCCCAATAAAAAAAGGTAAGAGGGGGGAAAAACCTAGGAGGAACGAAGTTCTTCTTTAAATACCTTCAAAAGAAAGCTCAATCTGTCTAAAAAATTATATAAATTGTATTTGGCTACAGTGTTGCATGACCGAGTAGTTCTCAGTCAAATTATCACAGCACTGAAAAAAAATTCAAATTTTCCTGGAAAGGAAGGGCATATAACATTCTGGTATTGAGGTGGTTAAACAAGCTGCCAATATTCCTCTTTTGTGGAAATTAAGCTTTTGTTGCCATTGGTATTATGTAACTAAGATCAAGTTATCACTAGGACATGGGTCTGTCAATGCTTCTCTAATGCTTCTACCATTTGAAGAGTAGATCACTTCTCTTTCTGCAACCCAGCTTCTCTAGGCCCAGCTGCTTATCTTGTTTTTTTTCTGATGCATATCACAGAAAGGGCAGGCCACCTAGGCAACTGCGCCATCCCTTAAGCACCTACTTACAATAATACATGATATTTTATGCAAAGGCGGGCAGAGGAGTGGACAACTGGAATTTACAACAGACATATCTGAAAACAGCCAACTGTTCAAGAAGGAGTGCATATCTCCCTCAAACTCCTAAAGTGTTTTTGGTATTTTGATTCTCGGAAAACAGGCATACTGTATTTTACCACATGTGACATTTATCACATCAGGAGCTAAGGGCATCAAACCATCTTTGATTTTTGTACAAGTTTTGCCTTCACTGATATACTGGAACTAACTCAATCATATTCAGCAAAAAATTGTTGGATGCAAGGCCAGATTTCTGCATAGCCAACAAAGGTACCTGCATAGGAAACTGGGCTGTCAGACACACATCCAATTACATATCATGTTAATGTCAATACCACTTTTTTATGGTTCCAGAATCCAGATTAATGTCCTACTTTTCAGTGGAAGCTTGTAGAGCTCTCAGTGTACCTGTCCCAGAAAAACAAATTGTGCCTTATTGTTGACAGGATAGTGCATTGTGTACTTTCAGTATAAATTGGGAACCAAAGTGTTAGCAAACTACGGCAACAGTTTTTCCAATTTTTGTATCCATTGGTTATAGGTGTATGGACTAGGACACAGTACTCCTTTCAGTCTTTACACCCCAGACTCAGTGTGGCTTGTAGGACATCTTCTCTTACTAATGTATACTAAGATCAGCCATTTATCTTTATCTGTAGGAGAGGGACGCCACAAAACAGTTTACATAGGAGACCAAGGATCTGGCCTTAAGTACCATGCTACAAGTATGTGGACTATACTGTTCTAATTTTGTACCTGCTGGTTTCACCCAATTCCGATATGGACATGAGATTTCCTAGTGAACCCAATATTTTCTTTTACTTGTAGAACTCCAGACACAGTGCTTTTTAACATAGCTGCTTTGTAAGAAAAAGTTATTACTATTGATGTTAGTCCCAGGTCCAGATCATTGCTCAGAAAAGTAAAATTCATACCATTTAAGCTGGATAGTACACATATACAATACTTCACGCTGCTGTGAGAACGTTGACTCACTTTTCGCCCCCTCCTCTCCCCTTGTCAATTCACAGAATAGTGAATGGTTCACAAATTACATAGTATTTTGTGAATTGACCAAGGAAGAGGAGATGCAGATAAACAGTGCATATGTTAAAAATTACACTGCCTGCAGTCTCTATTTAAACAGTCTCCGTGAAAAAAGTAAGAAAGGTGGCATACCCTCCACCATTTTTCCTGCCATCAAACTGTCAGTATAATATACATATGAATGGTAAAATTAAAAAAAATCAAATCAGCAAAAAATAGTTAAGGGATGAAGAGATGAAGGTTTTTTTCATACATAGCATCCTTCATACAGGACCTGCAAGGCAAACCTGTTTTCAAGAGCTGTGAGCTGGAGGAGGTGGGATTTAGGTAGCATAAAGGAAGGAGAGAGAATAGGATGGAGCTAAGGAGTTTGTAGGCATGCTTCATTTTATAGTCCAGTGAGTATGTGGGTAACACAGAAGGCTACAAAGTTGCAGTGATGAATGGTGCGGCATGGGCACAATAGTACCAGTGGACTCTGTACCATAGGCACAATAGTACCAGTGGACTCTGATCTTCTCCCTAGCAACCTGTTCTGTGCAGATCAGAACGTAATCCAATTTATATTAGGATGCAGCCTCTTAAAAATAATTACCACTAAAGTCAATGATTTGAAATATTTAAATGTATATTATGGACAATCCTAGGTCTCCTAGCAACCAACTTTGGGTTTCCAATGTAGAGGGGTTGCTGCTTTTGTACACCACTATAGCACCTGGCCTTTTTTGTTAATTCTACATCTTTCATGCCACCTCTCAGTCCCTTTCAGTCCACTCATAATTAAAATAATTTGCTTGTCTTTGTCCCTGTCTCTATTAAGACCCCCCTGGAAGCCATCTATATATTGGTACTGACAAATAAGAGCTTCACATGGTAAAAACATGTCTTTAACCATGTGAATTTAATATGTGCACTTTTTTTATTTGTAGTAAACCACAAGTTTTCAAGTTCATTCTATTGAATTTTACAGAATCATCTTCAGCCAACAAAACAAACCCATATAATACACTGCAGCCCATAAACATCACAAGCTTGCTGGGAATTATTAAACGAGCAGCACAAAAATTATTATAGAAATAAAACAATAGATACTGTTATTGTTTAGGCTGTAAAATTTCCAAGCTTTAATTAAAAAGCAATGCTAGAAAAATATAATAGGAAATAAGAGGCAATAAAATCTCAAAGGGTTATTACACTTTCCATGTTTTGGAAATTCAAAGCAGATTGATGCTAGCGGTAGAGGTTTTTATAACATTTAAATGCTTGATATACATTTATGATTCATACTATAGACCTTTTTCAGGAATGTGTGAATCTTCTCACACCCCAATCGTAGGCTACCTAAGGTTTAGGCAGACCTTACCAATGAACATCAGGTACAAAAACCACGGTGTTGGGTGTAATGTTAAATTTCACTTAGCATCAATGACCTAGGCATATGGTGGGCACAGCTTTCTTAGGTAAATGTATATACCACAATAGCACTGGAAGTGCATTGGAATTTGGGTTTAAATTTTCATGGTGCAGGTTTTTTACCTTGCAACAGTATTTGTTCAAAGAAGACTAAGTTCAGTACAGACAAAGGTCCATTAAAATAATTCCTACCATACACAACCACAGAATGTCAAATACGAAAAGTCTCAGGGTCAATTGCCTCATAACATCTTCCAGTCAATTGAACAGGTCTAGGGCTATGACTATGAATGAAAGAACACTGGCTATTTTGTTTTGGCTCAAAGTGAATCTAAATCTCAAACTCTCAATCTGGACCCGAGTTTCACCTTCATTCTGAGGTAAGGGAATTCTCCTGCTCATTGTCTATCTGCTTCCTAGAGTTGTATTTTTCAACAACCCTGGTTACAACCCTGACCCAATTAAAGTAAGCAATTCATTACTGATTTGTGCAAATGTCTTATATACTTATTTCATCCTCTCAATAGTCAAGTTTGTAAAAAGACTGCCTGTTTACCCCAGTTGGTTACGGTTTCTTTGATGTTATTTTCAGTACTAATCTCTGACTCCATCTTGCTCAAGTTTCTTCACATCCGGTCATCGCTTTGATTTATGATTTTCTCTTGTGCTCTTTAAGTATTGTTATTTCTAATAATTCTTATCGCTTTGGCTCTGAAGTCTTCTTCCAGTGGTCACCCACTTTCTTTGTTCCAAAGCACTCTGCTGAAGTTCATGTAATGATTTTCTTAATCTAATTTAACACTGCTCTTCCACAGTTGAACCTTCTTCTATCTTCCTACTTCCTGCATCTTAAAACTTCTTCTGCGCTTATAAGTCTTCATGTTGATTAATTTGATTTGTTTATTGGCTCATGTATCCGGTTCAAGCCACTTACATTCACTGTCCTGTGTGCTTTTAGCACTTGCATAATATGGCTAAGTATGACTGTGCAGTTCCTTGGGGACTACATTTTGACTGTGCTGCCCGTGCACTCCCCTCTTTTACTAAGCAATACAATCTATGTGAGGATAGTTGTGATGATGGGTATGGTCATTACTCATCTAAGCTGGCATAGAGCATTGGAGTGGGAGGGCAGAAAAGGGAATCCCAAGCAAAAATGAGCCACAAGTGTTAACATGGGGATGTACAGGGCTATAAAGAGAATAAGTTCCACTTCCCCAGTTTCAATAGTTGCATTTTCCATATTATCAAATAAAATTGGCATGGGGAGTGAAATATCTTATTGGCACATAGTGAGATCTATAAATGAAAGGGCTAAAGGTTTTGCCACCTAATTCCTGACAAATATAAGAAGCCAGTGGGTGCTTCAACTTGCTAGTATCTATCAAAATTGCAAAATCCGCTTTGAGTGGATAGCTACTTTAAAAATATGGAACTCAAATGCTTGCTTAACATCTAATCAAATTCCACCAGATCCTGTATCCCCTCAAACTGGAAACAAACAAGTGCTTAATGCTGTTAATAATATTTGGAGCACAGATTTGATTTTTTTTGAATAGCAGGTACAAAGCATCCTGGACGACTTGGCATTCATGTTTTTAATACCAACAAGTACAAACAATTGCTAGTATAGTGAGCACCTTTTACTCAAACATATAACAATTTACAGTAAATAAACTCAGGAAGCCAATTGCTGACAAATGCAGCCACTCTTCACTTCCCTATCTCCACCTATCTGACCCCTCTCAAGCAAGCCGGACGCGAGTACCCCTTGAAGATCCTCTCTGCTACTATTAACTTTCAAGCCTGAATATCTCTTCTTTCATGTAACACTTTATCAATAAAAGATTGTTTAAAAACAATGCACTATCAGCCTTTATTCATTTTTATGTCTCCACTGTTGATAACATATATGTGATGATTCATTGGGGAAAACCGCCCAGCCTAATTTGAAGGAGAAGGGAGCAGCAGTATTTCCACAACAGTAGTTTTCAAGCCCATATATGATTTATCTTTGGTAAGAGGCCATTGTTGTCTTTGCATCGGTGGTGGAGTACACGGTTGTTGGGGGAGTATCACGTGAAGAGTATTCTTTGGATTTTATTAACTGCACTTACCTATTTTCCGCCGGGTAAGGAGGAAATTCACCAGGTGGAGGGATATCACAGTCATCTATTGATTTCGTTTGGTTTTTCCTGCACCTTGATTTTGCATTAATTTGACCACAGATTTGAAGGCATTTTCACCTTGGACTGTTGAACTATTTATTTATGCACCATTTTTTATCCCAGTTGCACATTTTTATATGTTTATATTATTGTTGGATCATTTATGCACCATCTTTATTTATTTGCATATATTTATATGGATTTAATATTTTGAATTAGCGCCCTTTTTTATTCATTCATTCATTTCACATTTCTAGTAGCAGCTTTTTCACCAATCAGCGCACCCCTTTCCAATTCACAAGTACAAACAATTGCTAGTATAGTGAGCAGCTTTTACTCAAACATATAACAATTTACAGTAAATAAACTCAGGAAGCCAGTTGCTGACAAATGCAGCCACTCTTCACTTCCCTATATCCACCTATCTGACCCCTCTCTCTATGCCCCTTGTCTTTTTTCTTCACTGTCCTGATTCATTCTCTTCGAAGAACCTGTCTCTCTTCCATCTATCTCAAAAATATCCCCATTTGAGATGCCTATGCCCTCACTGATCTACCACAGGAACAATATCTACTATACCTAATACGACCCATTGACATGGTGACATGACACAGTTCACCCCAACATCTAATTTGGGACCCAAAATTACAACTTACATCAGTCATTTATGAACCTGGCACACTTGTTTCAAGCATGAAGAACTAGCAAATCTCATCACTAAATGGTTGGTAGAATCTCTGTACTGTGGTTGAGACTTTGTATATATAGTGCCTCTCCAGTGAGGGCCGCTGGAAAATGACTGATCCCAAAGAGTGCCCTGACCTTGCAAGCCTCCTGACACCAGTGACACCCTGGGTTTGGACATAGCTCCCCAATGCTTTCCTAATAAAGGTAAGGGAAGGCATTAACATTTACAAGCTTTGCAGTGCATAGCTGTACTATATACAGTGTCCTACTAGCTTGACACTTGTACCTAGAACTACTAACAGTTTTAGAAGTCTGAGCAGTAAACAGAAGAAATGCTGGTACAGAGGTCTTACTTTAATGGGTTAGTTAGGTCATTTGTGAAATTACGACTATGGGTTTACATGTCTTGTAAAACTGTATATAGCATTTTTGCTGCTTTAATTGTAATGGTAAATGTTGTTTATAGGGCTACAACAGTATTTTTGCTTACAGCAAGAAGATAGGTTAACCACTTCAGTACAGAGCACTTTCACCACTTCCTGCCCAGACCAATTTTCAGCTTTTAGCGTTGTCACACTTTGAATGACAATTCCTCAGCCATGCAACGCAGTACCCAATCAAATTTTTTATTATTTTTTTTTCACATAAATAGAGGTTTCTTTTGGTGGTATTTAATCACCACTGGGTTTTTTATTTTTTGAGATATAAGTGAAAAAAGTGTTAACATTTAGAAAAAAAACCACTTTTTTTTAGTTTCTATAATAAAATTTTGCAAATAAGTAATTTTTTTCAAAAATTTGGGCCGAAATTTATACTGCTACATGTATTTGGTAAAAATAACCCAAATTAGTGTATGGTATTTAGTCTGTGTTAAAGTTATAGAGTCTACAAGCTATGGGGCCAATCATTTAAAATTGATCACACCTAATGTACCGACGGCTTATCTAATTTCTTGAGGCCATGAAATGTCAGGACAATTAAATTAATCACAAAATGACCCCATTTTGGAAAGTAAACACCCCAACGTATATTCTATAAGGCATAATGAGTCTTTTGAACATGTCATTTTTTTTTCCACAAGTTTTTGGAAAATGTGAAAAGAAAATTAAATCTTATTTTTTTTTTTTTTTACACAAAGCATGTACATAGCATGTACATAGCAAAAATTACACACCAAAATACATTCTGCTACTCCTCATGAGTATAGCAATACCACATGTGTGGGACTTTTACACAGCCTGGCCACATACAGAGGTCCAACATCCAAGTAGCACCTTCAGGAGTTCTAGAATCATAAACTACACATCTAATTTCATTACAACATATCACACTTTTGAAGGCCCTGGAGCACCAGGACAATAGAAACACTCACAAAATGACCCCATTTTGGAAAGAAAACACCCCAATATATAATCTATGAGGCATGGGCTGCAGATAGGTACTCAGGTACTCTGACAGGCTGCAGACAGGTACTTAGATACACTGACCGGCTGCAGACAGGAACTTGGGTACTCTGATGGGCTTCAGAAAGGTACTTGGGTACTTTGATGGGCTGCAGAGAGGTACTTGGATACTCTATTGGGCTGCAGATAGGTACTCAGGTACCCTGATGGGCTGGAGACAGGTACTCTGATGGGCTGCAGATAGGTACTCAGGTACTCTGAAGGGCTGGAGACAAGTACTCAGGTACTCTGAAGGGCTGGAGACAAGTACTCAGGTAATCTGATGATAGGTACTCAGGTACTCTGATGGGCTGGTGACAGGTACTCGTGTACTCTGATGACCAGTACTCGGGTACTCCGATGGGCTGGTGGCAGGTACTTGGGTACTCTGAGGGGTTGTAACAGGTACTCAGGTACTTTGATGGGCTGGTGACAGGTACTCTTTATTAGTGGGCAATCAGTATTTTTTCTTTGTGCTGTAACGGTAACTAGCTGTTACCGGAATCTCCTCCTTACACAGGACCGGTATGTGAGGAGGAGAGTCCGGTAACAGCAAGTTACTGCGGTTTGTTTACATTCTGAGACTGAGCTAATGTCGTTGGCTCTTTACTATGATAGGGAATGGGCTGTGTCAGAGTGGCACTCTCCATCCCCAATTAGGAGCAGCGTGCACAAGGACAGTGCATGTGGCCGGCTGTGATTGGAAACAGCTGGTCACATGGTGAAGAGGCATTTTTATTGGCTCTTTACACTGATCAGGGGTGGGCTGATCGGGGGTGGGCTGTGTCCCGAGGGACAAGCCTCATTCACAATCGCCACGCTGAACACCCCCGGGGGTGCGGGAGAGCAGCGGTAAAGGGCGGACGTCATATGACGGGATGGAGAAAGTGTTTGTGGCGGCATCATTTTAAAATGCGCCGGTAGGGAAGTGGTTAACATTTTAGACATTGGTTCCAACTAACATATGTTTTTTCTCTTTCCTTCATAATGGCCTGTTTTAATTATGTAGAATTTAAATGGTGACAAGGGTTTTCAAATTGCTAATTTAGTAAAGCTGTTATTCTACTCATTACTCCACATATGTTATGTGTTTTAATGGTGGGCTGGAAAAATCCTGAAATGTAATACAGGATAGACAACTAAAAAAAAAAAAAGCATGTGCTTTTGTCTTTATTTGTTAATGTAGCTCATACTACTTTAATACTATAGGCTTTAAAGTGGACCTAAATTAAAAAAGTAAGGGTTTGCTATGGTAAAAGGATGGTAGTGTATTGGCCAAATGATGAAAACATCCTATCAAATGCAGTCACTATTAGGCACCCCCAGAAGCCACGGGTGCAGCAGCTGCCTGAATACAGAAAGGATTCTCTGTTATTATGGATGAGGGAATCAAATGTTTCCTTCTCTGCAAGCTGGACAGCTAAAATTCAAGCCCTTTATGCCCACTTTAAGTCATACCCTGAAGTGTACCTTTTGTCTAGAATTCCTCCTGTAATAGCAGTGCACTTCCTGGTATTGGAAACAGTCACAAACACAATGCCTCCTGCTCTCAGATGGGTATGTTTATATCTCCATCATACTAGAAAGCGGATAGCCACGGTCTTGCTGCCCTCAAAGACTTGGGGAAGTCTACAACACTGTAACCATACGAAAACACACAGAGGGCACACCAACCTAGTGCACTATCCTAAGACAAATCATTTATTGTATTAAAAACATAGTAAGTATTATACTCATAAAAATTGCAATTGTTAAAAGCACATCACAAATCCCAGCATAGTTCTGTCCAAATTATTTCAACAGTACAACAGAAACTGAAGACCCAGTGGGCTGACCCGTTTCAAGGATTTTCTCTTCTTCAGAGCCATCTTCTTCAGTGGCTCTGAACAAGAGGAAATCTTCGAAACGTGTCAGCCCACGGGGTCTTCAGTTTCTGTTGTACGCGTTGATATAATTTGGACAGAACTATGCTGGGATTTGTGATGCACTTTTAACAATTGCAATTTTTGTGTTATAATACTTACTATGTTTTTAATACAATAAATGATTTGTCTCAGGATAGTGCACTAGGTTGGTGCGCCCTCTGTGTGTTTTTGTATATTTTTGTATGGCATTTCCTGGTATGTGAGGATGCCTAGGCACTCCTGTGCATACAGACTCATAGCTATATTTTTGCAGTGTGTGATCTCTTAAGAGCAGGGGGTCTTCGTACTTTGGCCATCCAGTTGTTCAGGAACTACAATTCCCATCATGTCTAGTCTTGTCTGTGAATGTCAGAGTTTTACAATGCCTCATGGGATGTTTACCTCCGCAACAGCTGGAGGGCCGTAGTTTGATGATCCCTGCTTAAGAGCTTTGTGGTAGGATTTGGTGATGCCACTATTGTGCTGCTCATTGTTCTCGTTTCTGGAGGCTGTGGCACAAGGAAGCAAAGCCCTGTCTCTACCAAGATGTTCACCTCTGCATGCAGTAGACGCACTGTAAAGAACAAGGTATAATAAGGCGGTAACATGGTAAAAATCAGCTGCAGGGTAAACAGTTCTTGGCCCTCTGCCTGCCCCTTATTGGTTACAGCTTCCAGAGTTTAGTTCCTTTTTAGGTGTAAAATATGTTAGACTCTACTTCAAACTTTAGGATAAATATAGCTGAGCTATTACCCACAACAACCAATCAGATTACGGGGGTACTTTGCTAAGAAAAATAGGGGAGAAAAAAAAAACCCAACAGAATGTAACCAATGGTAAAACAGAAAAACAGCCAATCCTATTTACAACAGTTTGCCTGAATCTTATTTGTTTGGTCAAGTATTTATTTAACTAGATTTCTCTAACCACCATCTGTTTGGTACCACCTACAGTAAATTATCAATGCAATATTGCAATCATGCAGCATGAGAGGCCTGGTATATGAT
The DNA here is from genome assembly GCF_965119305.1 of Pelophylax lessonae. Taxonomy (NCBI): domain Eukaryota; kingdom Metazoa; phylum Chordata; class Amphibia; order Anura; family Ranidae; genus Pelophylax; species Pelophylax lessonae. The sequence goes on along the minus strand of NC_138768.1, from coordinate 534,420,592 downwards.
GCCGTTATCAAACAGGATCATCAGAGGGCCATTGTTAGGCCTCATGCTCACTGGACGTTATCAAAACCTCAGTAGAAAGTTGTAGCTGTAATAGACTTTTTTTGCAGTAGCGTTTTTTAGCTTTTTCTTTTTTTTAGCAAAAATAAATTCTCACGAAAAATGGCTCAAAAACGGTGATAAACGCAGAATAGCCACATTTTTCTGCGTTTTTAAGCCTTTATCAGAGTTAGAGCGTCTTTACAGCTGAAAAACTCTCAAATTCCACTAGTTCTGGGGTTTTTTCCAGCCAGAAAATGCCCCTGCCAAAAACTGCTGATACTAGCCTATTTGTGCATGGACACATAGGATAACATGCTGGAGAGCTTATTGGCTGTAGAAAAAAGGTCTGATGCTAAAAACAGCAGCTGTAAAAACACCCAGTGTGCATGAGGCCTTAATCACAATACACGTCATCATCCCGAGGCAGTTAAAGTATAGGTTCACCTTTTGGGGCATGTTAATATTACACCCATATTTAGGTTGTAATGTGTAACATGCTCCAGGTCCAACCAGTGATAGTGGGCAAAGGATCTTTTCCCTGCACTCACTGTCACTTTTCAAAAACAGCGTGTCTGTGGGGGGGAGGGGGGTCTGCCCAAACAGAGGCTTCATTCATTCACAGCAATGAGCGGCAGTTGGCTTGTAGTTCACTTCTCAATGAACTGCAAAGGTGCTGATGAGTGCTCTTGTAGTTCATTGACACTTCCTCCAGCTTTGTACCTGTCTGCCCGTATGGAGGAGGTATGGGCAGGCAATCTACTGACTGCAGGTGCAATGCTCAATAGGCTCATCAGAAAAAATAAATAAATGCACATTGTTTACCTGCAACAATAGGTGTCTTTATTATTTTTTTCTTAAAAGGTGAACTTTTCCTTTAAAAACTGTGGACGTTCAACAAACGTTTGTATATATTACAAACCTTTAAAAACTGTGGACATTCAACAAAAGTTTAGATATATTACAAACCTAACTACATTAACTCAATATACAATCTGTCATTTCTACGATTTAGGATGCCAGCCTAAAATTATATTCCATGTGAAAAGATGGTTTTCCTTTATGTTTTATTAATGTATAACAATCCTACCACTGCATTTTAAATGATCACACCTGTAGTTAAATAATCACAATGTGTAATATTTTAATTGAAATTTGCACACGGCAATACACTCCATTATTCCTCTTGCTACTGGAAAATTCACTCATAAGCTGCTGAGTTTACAGATACATGCAGAATAGGTTTGAGGCAGCAGTAGGCACCAGCCACATACTTTAGGTTTCTGGCTACCTGTCCTGCCAGGCCCTTATTATAATCATACTTAAGGCTGGGTTCACATATATGCAGTGACGGGACACTGCATGTGATTCGGATTGGAATTGCAACGCATTCCTATTTAAATCTCATGTGATGTCTGTGTGGTGAGATTTAAGCAATTCATTTGTAAGGTGCAGGACCCTTATTTTTTTCCTGCACTGGAATTGGATCGCATGGGTGTTCACACCTATGCAATCCGTTTTGTCAATTGCACTGCATTTTGCAAACAAATTTTGGGTGTTGTTAACTCATCATCGTTTGCATGAACGCCGTGCCATATCAATGCAGTGCGGGAAATGCACAGGATTTGCTGCCTTTCCCATACCGCATATATGTGAACCGAGTCTAATGGAAAATGCATTGGACCAAATGAGCAGAACAAAACAGAAATTTGAGACTATGGCCACAAGCAATACCCTGCAAAGCAACAGTTTATGTCAATCTGTGGTATACATGTCTGTATATCAGGAAGAGAATGCTATTTGTCTATCGATTCCTTATAAATGTATTTGCATTCTCCAGCAAAATTCAATAACAAATTACATGATCAATTCCCAAAAATAACACATGTTACATGTTCCCAAAGGTGAACTCACCCTTTAAGTCTATGAAAGGGTCTTGGGATTATGGGGCTTGAGCAGCCAGATACACACAGCACCTGGCAGTTCAAGCCACATAAACACTCAATCCATTCACGGACTATGGGCCTCAGTGACCAGGTGAATGAGGCCTAAAAGTTAAACAGATTAAAATAAAATTGACCCCAAATCATTATAGCTTCCTTTTTTGACAAATGGTCTCAAATTTGCACAATTCGTTAGCCAAAAAGCCTATTCTAATCAGAATACTATCTGCATGAAGAATAAAAAGAACTAGAGAGTCCAGATCTGGACACCAAAGTGGCAAGATACTGGCTACTCCAAGTAAAAACTGAATGGATGTGTTGAGGGGGACTCCTGACAGGTGAGCACAAAGTCATTAACCATATATTGACCACATATTTGACAAATCCAAAATAATTTTATTCAATTGTTAAAACAGATTAAAAAGAGACAAAACTCCTCATCATAACAGGTACAACATATCCATAGTAGTCTCAACCAACAGCGGGACGGGTCTGACGCGTTTCGCCCTTAGGCGGGCTTTCTCAAAGACCACATTGAGCCCCAGGTAGACTATTACAAAGAAAAGATATGTTATTAGTTTACACAAATACAAACATTTTCATGTACATTTGATACATATTACAATTTATCCAGAAACAACTTTCACAATTGTATTTGATATATTCAAAACATGAGGTTTATAAATATCAAATAATGCTCACCAATCTATAAATGATGTTGAACAATGATGCTGGAGGGCCAGGAGATCCGGTCATCGATCATGCATATGACTCCATACCCATCCTCATAGGGTAAAGGCAGGAGGGGCAAGAAGCCCAAGGATACCGAGAATTGGGGTTATCCCGAAGGACGAGGTGTCGAGTCCGGCACTCTCCCGAGACCACTATTAACCCGCGTGCCAAGTGATCAAAAAGAGGATCCAATATATGGCCCCTGCCTACTATGTGCAAGAAGCTTGCATGTTCTCCATGCTTGTGTGTGTTTTCTCCAGTTTCCTCCCACACAAAAAAGACATGCTGGTTGGTAATTTGGTGCCTGTCTAAAGTGGGCCGAGTTTACATGAGTGATAGGGACTTTAGAATGTGAACTATTTAAGGACAAGTATTGATCTTATTGTACAATATGGAAAGCACTCCATAAATTGTCAGTGCTATATAAATGCCTGAAATAAAATTAGAACTAGCTAGATCAGTAGGGAAAGATTGCTACTTTTTTAATGCCTTTTTTGTAATTTTGGCCTGACACATACAAAAAAAAAAAAACCTTATCCAGAAAAGCCCAAGTGTTCCAGGTTATTGAAGACTAAAATCTAACACTGTGTGTAATTTTGTGCTTACAACTTGGACATTTCATTCTCAAAGCACAAACTGAATTTCAAAAAAGCTATTTTTATCTGCACCTGAAAAAAATAATAGTTGCACAATTACAAGTCTGTGCTGCCTATTCCATGTCTAGCACCTTTAATCTACTTTATTGTCTGTCACTGCAAGTCCATGGGAAAAAAAACATTTGACAATTATACAATGCAAATGTTTCTGGCTGGCAACAAAAAATCTGGGTCAGAGAGAAATTTCTTATTACATTATTAGTGTGGTCTAAAACATTCTTGTAATTGTTTCAAGCTTGATCAGCATATCTTTTTTTTTCCAGACTTGAGTAATATTTCTGTTTACTTACTCTCCGGGGAGCTTGAAAAAGATGTGCTTAGTTGGGAACAGAAAGGGAATAAAGGATATGAAGCATCGGGAGTCTGCTCCGTTGCTCTATCTAAGACAATAGAGCCTTTTATAAATAAAGAGTTGTTCCTTGACATTCATCCTGACACCAGTATCATGGGACCAAGTTTAGGAAATGAATCATCACATCTTCTCAAGCTGCTGCTTTATGGTGGATTATTCCATAATCATAATCAAGGAAACACTCCCCATTAGTGGTTCATTTAACAATACATCTTTAATAAACGGAACAAGAGAGGACTAAAGATAAAATAAATCCTTTTTTACTAAAACTTTATTGTGCTTCCTCATTTTGCTATTCCACAGAGGAATACTGGCTTATCTTGGCGCAAGAGGAGTTATTCTTTTTATATCTATTCGTTATATGTCAGGACAAAATTGCTGGAAAAGAAAGTATGCAGGAATGAAGATCTTAAACAACAAAAAAACATAATAATTTTAAGAAATGTATGCCATGGAAATAAAGTTAAATATTCCATCAGATTTTACTGTCTCGGTAGTAAAACCTTTTAGTGCCTGTAAACCTTTTGCAATAGCTATGCTAAGCATTACGCTTCTTATTCAAATCAATCTTCTAGATTGTAAGCTCTAACGAGCAGGGCCCCCCAATTCCTCCTGTATTGAATTGTATTGTAACTGTATTGTCTCCCCTTATATTGTAAATTACTGTGTAACTGTTGGCGCTCTATAAATCCTGTATAATAATATTAATAATTTTCAAAATTAATAAAAAAAAGTGTAAAATACTGATGTTGATGCTGTCCTCTTTGTAGAAACCAAACACAAGCTGGTTACTTGACAGCTGTCATCTCATAGGAAGAGGAAGGAATGATTCATCCGATCCTCTTCCCCTTCCGCTCCCCCTTAGCCTGATCTCTTCCATATCACAAGCACTACATGGATCATTGTCGAAATTCTAGCACTTGATATGATGTGGAGGAAATTGGGTGACAGTGGAGCAGCAGGGGGAGAAGATCAGATGAAACATCCCTTCCTCTTCCTGTGAGATAAAAGCTGTCAAGTAACCAGCAAGTGGGTGCTTCGAAAATGCCCGCTGGTTACATAGTATAGATGCCCGGCAGTTGTGGGGTTCGGCTCCCACTAGGCTCCTTCTCCAGCAGTGGTACGGTTAACTGTTACATAGTTGGTCAAGTTAAAAAAAGACATCAGTCCAACTGGCTCAACCAGTAAAAAACAAAAAAACAGTAAAGAAAACCCAACCATACAATCCCATATACACAATCCTATAGCCGCTGTTGATCCAGAGGAAGGGGAAAATAAACCCCAGCAAAGCATGATCCAATTTGCTACAGCAGGGGAAAAAAATTCCTTCCTGATCCCCCCGAGAGGCAATCGGATATTCCCTGAATCAACTTTACCTATAAATATTAGTACCCATTTATATTCTGTACACCTAGGAAAGAATCCAGGCTTTTTTATAGCAATCTAGTGAGCTAGCCAGAACCAGTTCTTGAGGGAGTCTATTCCACATTTTCACAGCTTACGGTGAAGAAACCTTTCCATTTTTGGATACGAAATCTCTTTTCCTCTAGACCACATGTGTCAAACACAAGGCCTGGCGGGCCGAATGCATCTCATGTGGCCGTCGCACCTCTCCTACAGCTGCGGGAGAGCTCCAGCATTGCCTTTGGTCCCCCTCCAGACCCTGTACTTTGTGCTTCCCAGCAATGCCCCCAGCTTCTTCTCAGCAGCAGTATAAGATAAGGAGGAGCACTGTGATGTAAGGGAGGGTGGAGAACTCTTGTCTGCTGAGGGTGGGGGTGTACTCATAATACATGGAATATAAAGAACGAAGAAAGGGAATATGAAGCTGCTGTAGCCACTTTACATATACACTTTATTAATACCCAATCACTTACAAAATATATTGCATGTATAATGTATGTCGCTTCTCAATTAGTATGCATTTATAGAAAATTATGTTTTTTGCATATTTTGTAGATATAACTGGGAGCTTTTAATTTCACAATCACGTTGCATTATTAAAATATATATGCTATATTTCAATGGTCACAGCAGCATTATTCTCCCTTTCTTCATTCTTTATTTTTCATGCATTATGAGTAGAATGTTTTGGCAGTTTGTGGAGCTCTAATTAGGCATTTTTTGGCGTTCAGTTATACACTTACCAGCCACTTTATTAGATACACCTGTTCAATTGGTTGGTAACACAAATTGCTAATCAGCCAATCACATGGCAGCAGCTCAATGCATTTAGGCATATAGATGTGGTGAAGATGACTTGCTGAAGTTCAAATCAGAATGTAGAAGAAAGGCTTTATGTGACTTTGAACATGGCATGGTTGTTGGTGCCAGGCGGGCTGGTCTGAGTATTTAAAGAGGAAGTAAACCATCTACAGGTACTGTAAATATCTCCTAAACATGTACAGTTTAGGAGATATTTACCTTACATGCAACCAGTGACATCACTGGCGCATGCGCTCTGAAGGAACGGCTGCTGGTGCCGTCCCTTTAGAGCCCCGTGCCGTGTCAGCTCCTGTGCACGGGAGTGACGTCACCGCGGCTCCGGCCAATCAGATGGACGGATGCCGCGATCCCAGAAGACGGGCGACTAAACATGTCGCCCGTCATAGAGGTAAGCGGGGGGATCGGCGGGGGCTCGTTCTAAGGTAAGTATTTCATAATGAGCTAGTATGCGATGCATACTAGCTCATTATGTGTTTCTCTTTCAGGTTGAAAAAAATAAATAAAAATAAAACATTTGGGTTTACAACCTCTTTAAAACTGCTGATCTACTGGGATTTTCACACACAACCATCTATATGGTTTACAGAGAATGGTCGGAAAAAGAGAAAATATCCAGTGAGCGGCAGTTGTGAGTTGTGGAAAATGCCTTGTTGATGTCAGAAGTCAGAGGAGAATGGGCAGACTGGTTCCAGATGATAGAAAGGCAACAGTAACTCAAATAACCACTCGTTACAACCAAGGTATGCAGAATACCATCTCTGAATGCACAACACATTGAACCTCAAAGCAGATGAGCTACAGCAGCAGAAGACCACACCGGGTGCCACTCTTCTCAGCTAAGAACAGAAAACTGAGGCTACAATTCGCACAGGCTCACCAAAATTGGACAATAGAAGATTGGAAAAACGTTGCCTGTGTTCCGTGAGAATTACCTACCCGTGAGAAAAACCTACCCCTCGTCACTTCCGGTTCACGGCACTGTATGGAATGCAGCCGTTACATTAAAACAACTGGGCTGCAATACGAATCATCTCCGCTCCTGTGCCTGTCACTTCCCTGCTCTCGGCAAGTAAATATAAAAGCGGCGGCGGGTGTATGTAAACATAAATCACGGAGACGCCAGCCGCTTTTATATTTACTTGCCGAGAGCAGGGAAGTGACAGGCACAGGAGCGGAGATGATTCATATTGCAACCCCGCTGTTTTATTTAACCGCCGCGTGGGTAGGTTTTTTCCACGGTACACTGTGCTATTTCCATACTAGTGCGCATGCGCACTAGTCAGTTCCTCTGTCGTCCCTTTAGGTATCCGGCCCTGTGAGCATGCGCACTGCTGCGCTGCTCAGCTGTTCCTGGCCGGAAGTGACGAGGGGTAGGTAATTCTCACGGGGTAGGTAATTCTCACGCTACACCTGGTCTAATGAGTCTCGATTTCAGCTGTGACATTCAGATGGTAGGGTCAGAATTTGGTGTTAACAACATGAAAGCATGGATCCGTCCTGCCATAGAATGCATTAAGATAAAAAAAACCTTCTACCTTTACAACCACTTTAACTTAGGTACTGCAGTTTTGCATGTTGGCTGGTAAGTGTGGGAAATGTTTGTCTGTTTGTGTTGTGCATTGCCCTTCCAGGTGCACCTTACTATAAAGGCTAGTTATAAATTGGGGTGGTTGTCATCTTTTTATATTGAAAGAAGGATTGGCAGTGCTATGAGGAGATGCCTGGTACCAATACATTTCGGGATCCCTCTTACATAGAGCTAAAGAGCCATAAGTACATATCAGCCCAGCAATGTAAGGGGTTGCCCACTCTACTGTCAGACATCTCGTGCTCCATTGTGGGCAATGCAACTCTGCAGTGGTCCTAAGCAAAGGTAGGGGGCACTTAAAGGGTTTGTTACCCTAAAAAAAAATTAATCCTGTTCCCTTAAAGCATGTTATACAGCACAGTGCTTGTGCTATGTCATTTGGCCCCTTCTATCGCCTATAAAACCTGGCTGATCCTGCCAGTTTCTGCCCTCCCCCCTGTACACTGACCACAGTGTATCAAGGCTGCTGAGCCCTGACACCGTGGTCAGTGTACCTGTCTCCATCATCTGCAGCCCTGCTCTCTTGTGTCCCCCTCCCCTCCCTGCCTTTCAGCTCAGTGTCACGGCCCGTCCGCCCCTCCTGCTGCTCATGTAACTATTAATATGTTGTATAATCCTCATGGTCTCCTAAGCCTGTGTGCCTCTGACTCTGTGTTTTATAAAAACAATGCTGCATATACCTGATTTCAGTGTGCTGCTCGGTGATCACGTGAGCGGCTGTCTCTCTCTCCCCTCCTCTTCTCCCAAATGACGTTAGCGGGGGAATCTCAGCCCCGCCCCCTTCAGCTGTCAGACAGGGAGAGGAGAGAGCCAGCCGCTCACAAGATCACCGAGCAGCACACTGAAATCAGGTATATACAGCATTTTTTTTTTTTTTTATAAATCACAGAGACAGAGGCACAAAGGCTTAAGAGACAAACAGTATTATACAAAGTCCTGCAAGTGGCTTAACAACCATTTTAAGTTGGAAGAGGGAAGAGCATCATACACATCTCTTTAGACTACCTTCTGATTATGGCTGAGTAACATCCTTGCACATTAAAAGTAATTTCGGAAGCATAAATATTTAAACCATTTTTTCCAATCAGTTGTAGCAGAATGAAAATAAGTGAGTCCCTTGTTTAAAGTGTAACTTCACTTTTGTTGAGAAAAAAGCATTCCCCTCTGGGAGATCTATTTACAGTACACAGATTTTAACAAACTTTGTTGCAGATTCCTACCTTTTAGTATTCTGAAGAAATCATTGCTTATTCCTCTGTGCTGAGTGGGTCTAATGGGAGTTGTTTAATAATTATCAACCAGCTGTGGCAGCTGCAGGGCTCTAATGAGAAAAACTGCTGGGCCTGCATCCCTTTAGACGTGTTCATATTGGGATTATCTCACCAAAAAAATGACATTTTTGTTGTAGGGGATGCCAGAAATCTGACTTGTGTCTTAGGCAGACAGTAATCAGTAAGCCAATCACACAAGCAGGAAATTATGTTTCTGTGTACAGAACAGCTCCAGGTAGCCATATTGCATTGCATTTACAGAAAATTACAACAGCTGCAGATTGAAAAGGAAAGGTCATTTAACCACTTCAATACAGGGCACTTTCATCCCCTTCCTGCCCAGGCCAATTTTCACCTTTGAGCGCTGTTGCATTTTGAATGACAATTGCGCAGTCATGCAACACTGTACCTACACCAAATTTATGTAATTTCCCCCCCACAAATAGAGCTTTCTTTTGGTGGTATTTGATCGCCGCAAAGTTTTTTCTTTTTTGCTAAACAAATAAAAAAAGACAGAAAAGTTTGAAAAAAAAACAACGTTTTTTTTGTTTATGTCATATAATTTTGTAAATAAATATGTTTTTTCTTGCACTGATGAGCACTGATTAGACTGCAATGACAGGCACTGATGAGGAGGCACTGATGGGGTGGCACTGATGAGGTGGCACTGATGGGTGGCACTGATAGGCGGCACTGATATGTGGCACTGATAGGTAGCACTGATATGCAGCATTGGTGGGCACTGATAGGTGGCACTGCTGGGCACTGATAGGCGGCATTGATGGGCACTGATAGGTGGCACTGATGGGCACTGATAGGCGGCACTGATGGGCACTAATAGGCGGCACTGGTGGGCACTGATGAGCACTGATAGGCGGCACTGATGGGCGGCACTGATGGGCACTAATGGGCACTGATAGGCAGCACTGGTGGACAATAATGGGCACTGGTGGGCGGCACTGATAGATGGCAATGATGGGCACTGGTGGGCAGCACTGATGGGGAGGGCACTGGCGGGCAGCTGGCCACTCGCGATCTCCTGCAGCTGAGAGAGAAGGACACATGGCTGATGTAAACACAGCTGTCTGTCATTCTCCCTTAGATGATCACAGAGTCTATGTGATCCTACTATATAGGATCACATGTCTCTGTGATGACTTCACAAGCCACGTCCCCCACAGTTAGAATCACGCCCCTAGGAACTCATTTAACTCCTTGATCACCCATACTGTTAACCCCTTGCCTGCCAGTGTCATTTTTACAGTAAAAGTGCATATATTTAGCACTGATTACTGTAGTAATGTCACTGGTACCCCCAAAAGTGTAAAAAATGTCAGTTAGGGGTCCGATCTGTCTGCTGCAATGTCGCAGTCCAGCAAAAAATTGCAGATCGCCGCCATTACTAGTAAAAACAATAAAAATTACACAAATCTTTCCCGTAGTTAGTAAACGCAATAACTTTTGCGCAAAGCAATCAAAATAAGTTTATTGCGATTTTAATTTACCAAAAATATGTAGCGCAAAACAAATTGGCCTAAAATGTTGATTTTTACATTTTTTTTTGAGAAGTTCATATAAGAGAAAGTGAAAAATATTGTTTTTTTTCCAAAATTGTTGCTCTTTTTTTGTTCATAGCACAAAAAATAAAAATCGCACAGGTGATCAAATACCACCAAAATAAAGCTCTATTTGTGGGAAAAAAGGATGTCAATTTCATTTGGGTGCAGCGTTGCACGACCGAATTTTCTGTTAAAGTCACGCAGTGCCGAATCACAAAATAGGGCCTGGTCATTGAGCAGCCAAATCCTCCGGGGCTAAAGTGGTTAAGAAGTCTGGCCATTCTCCACTAATATTAACAAAGTGCCTTTACCTAAAAAAACCAACCCCTCTCTAGAGTCTGTAGTATGTGAAAATGCCAAACAGGACAGTTCCTGGGATGCTATAACCAACACAGCTTGGATGTCCGGTGTTTAGGTGCTTTCTTTTAACCACTTGACCTTCGGAAGATTTTCACCCCTTCATGACCAGGCAATTTTTTGCGATACAGCACTGCGTTAATATAAATAGCAATTGTGCGGTCATGCAACGCAGTCCTCAAATAAAATTGATGTCATTTGTTTTCACACAAATAGAGCTTTCTTTTGGAGGTATTTGATCACTACTGCCTTTGTTATTTTTTGTGCTATAAACAAAAAAACACTGACAAGTTTGAAAAAAAGAAAAAAAAAAATATCTTTTACTGTCTGCTATGAAACATATCCAATAAAACATTTTAAATAAAAACCAATTTCTTCATAAATTTAGGCCAATATGTATTTTGCTACATATTTCCAAAAAATCCCCAAAAGCGTATATCGATTGGTTTGCGCAAAACGTATAGCATCTACAAACTATGCAAAATATATTGTTTCTTTGTTTATTTTTTACACTAGTAATGGCAGTGATCAGCGACTTATAGCGGGACTGCAATATTGTGGTGGACAATCGGACACGGCTGACACTTTTGAAACAGTGACACCAATACACTAATCAGATGTAAAAATATGCACTGTCAATGTATTAATGACACTGGCTGGGAAGGTGTTAAACATCTAGGGGGATCAAAGGCTTAAATGTGTGCCTAACCAGTGTTTATGTGTACTATGTGTGGTGTTTTTACTAAGGAATGTGATAGATTTTCTTTCCCCGCTTTGTTTACATAGGCAGAGCTCTGTCCTGTGTCTCTCCTCGCCAATTAGCGGGTGCTGGAAGACATTCATTGGCAGGCACCCACTGATCAGCATCTGCTGTGACAAGGCGGAAGTGCAGAATCACGTATATAAATATATATATATATATATATATATATATATATATATATATATACACATGATTCTGCACAGAACGGCCGCCCTGTAGCAGTAAGTCTGCTATGGGGCAGTCAGGAAGTGGTTAAAAACATCTTTTTACACTTTCCATGTGTGTTACCATTATTGCATTTTAAGCTCAAACACCAGATTTTCATTTTACAGTTTCCCTAATAAGATGTTTTAAAAGTGCTGAAGACAACAGAATTAAAGATTACTAAAGTTGATTTAGCCCTGGGTTGTAATGAAAAGTTATAAATGATCACAAGTAAAAGTCAGCATTCTTATCTTATAGTATTTAAATACATCAGAAGATACGTAGAGTGAGCCTAGGGCTTGTTTTTCTTTTATAATTGCAGAATATGAAAACAAAGAGTTTAATGGTTCACTTTTACATTGCCTTCTAGAAATCTTTACCACTTGGAGCCCGAGTTATGCTATCATTTAAATATAGACTTAAAGTGGTTGTAAAGGCTGACAGTTTTCTACCTTCATGCATTCTATGTATGAAGGTATAAAAACTTTCAGTGTGCAGCTCCTCACTCAGCCCCCGCCAATACTTACCAAAAGCCTGATCTCGATCCAGCAATGTGCACAAGAGCCAAAGCTCTCCCGAGTCTCTCTCCCCTCATTGGTTTCCCATGGCTCCTGCAGCTGTCAATCACAGCCAGGAAGCGGCAGCACGGGGTGGGGCTGAGCCACGCTCTCTGTGGATTATGCACAAAAAAGCCGGCTCAGGGCTCAGGAGCAAGCGGCCTGCTATGGGAGCACTTAGCAAGGGGAGGGGCCTAGAGTGCCTTTAGAGGAAGATCAGGGCTGCTGCATGCAAAACCACAGAGCAGGTACGTATAACATATTTTAATTAAAAAAAAAAAATTCCCTTACACACACTTTAAATTTAACTTTTTGGGGTCTTTGTTACAGGCTTTTGCTCGCTTTAAATAGGCTTTGTATTCCCATACAAGTCTATTGCAGATCAGAAGCAAGTTAACTGCAGTTCAAATGCAAACATGGACTACACTTAGAACGAAAGCTGGGGATTGTATTCTTGAGATCATCAGGTAAAGGGGTGCAGGCTGCCCAAAAGACCCTACGATTAGGCACCAGTGAGTGGGGTAAAACACATCAGGGCGTGGCCTTTTGGTAAAGTCTTGCAAGTCGCTCCTCCTCTTCTAGGGTCCCCCGCCTGGGCGCTTGGCTCTGCCTCTTCAGCGAGTGCCCCCATAGGAAGTTGCTTCCTTTGAGGGCACTTGTTGATGCTCAAACCTGAGCAGCACTGCCTGCATCTATAGACACAAACAGCATGCCTCAGCCCCGCCCCTGTTCTCTCATCACAGGATTAGATTGACAGCAACAGGAGCCAATGGCACCTGCTGCTGCATCTCTGTCCTGTGAGGAGGGAGAGTGAAGAGAACCACTGCCCTCAGGCAGAGTGCTGGATCGAATTCAGGCTCAGGTAAGTATGAAGGGGGATCCTATGCACAGAAGGTTTTTACCTTAATGCAGAGAATGTATTAAAGAGGAAGTAAACCCTCCTCTGACACTTGTACCTATAGGTAAGCCTATAATAAGGCTTACCTATAAGTACTGTAAATATCTCCTAAACATGTACCGTTTAGGAGATATTTACCTTAGATGCATCCAGTGACGTCACTGGCCAATGCGCTCTGAAGGAACGGCCGCTGGTGCCGTTTTTTCAGAGCCCCGTGCCGTGACTGTCGGCTCCCGCGTGCGTGCGCGGGAGTGACGTCACCGCGGCTCTGGCCAATCAGATGGCCGGATGCCGCGATCCCGGAAGACGGGCGACTGGACATGTCGCCCGTCATCCAGCTAAGTGGGCGGCACGGTGGGGGCTCGTTCTAAGGTAAGTATTTCATAATGAGCTAGTATGCGATGCATACTAGCTCATTATGTGTTTCTCTTGCAGGGTCAAAAAGAAACCTCTTTAAGTAAAAAACCTTAAGCCTTTAGAATCATAAAGCTGAATTTCTCCATAATGTTTATGAGCATTATGACAATTGAAACACTGAAAACTGAAAGTTATGAAAATGCTTATCAGCATTATGAACGGTAAATCAGCGTTTGGATGTCAAAATGACAAAAATGGCACAAAGGCTTAGTGCATTATCTTAAAATAATTTATTGAAAAAAACAAGGTACAAAAACATACTAATGGCCAAATGGCTGAAAGCATAGATTGTGATAGACCCGAATACTGATGGCAAAAACTAGAGGAGTAGGTATCACACAGTGATAGATGTGCAGATGTGAAACTGACGCGTTTCGAGGGCCATACCATCTTCATCAGGACTTGGCTCTGAATAACCCTGTGCTGCCTAGGAGCACATGGGAGTGATCAAGCATGGCTTGTTTTCGAAGCAGAGATGTTGATTAGAACAGTGTTCAGAGGGGTTTGTAGGAGAGTTGAGTTGATGCTTCAGTGTGAGAGCAGTCTGGCTGTCCTAGTATTGGCATCACAAGGCTTTTAACCCTTGTTGCAGCACTAATAGTAGTCATATTCATTACTGTATATGCAGTTTGAATGCATTACACTAAGAAATAAATTAAAAATCTAATAAAAATGTATTGGGAAAAAAAAGAAAAATAAATAAAAAAAAAAAGGACTCGTTTTTTAAAGTCTTTCTTTCCAAATATATTTATAATATACCAAGGCAAACTATAAAAGGGAAATGTTATTTAGTACTGAGCCAGCACATCTCGTACATAATCATCATCATGTAAAATAAGAATATATATAGGGAGGAATAGCCTGCGTTTCTGAAGAGCTGAAACATGAAGAAATTGAAAAATGTGTGCTCTGAAGAACACATAATAAAAGGACAGAAACCCAACACTCCTTTTGTATGACTTCAAAGAGTAGCTGGGATAGATTTATAAAAAGTACTTGATGTACTAGTCTATACCCAAAAAATCATACATACTATTCCACAACTGGAAGGTGAAATAAAATTGGCATTTTGTAAAAAATGAAAAAAAAAAAAAAAAAAAAAATGGTATAGCTGGTATAGCAAGCCATTTTGTAATTACAGACCATTAGAAATGACCTTTCTATTCCAATCAGCAGCCAATCTTGACTGTCAAATAAATCACAACCAATTACCCTGCAACTATGGCAACAACATCTCATTGATAGACAGGATTTCCCATAATGCCTTTCAACTGCTCACTCCCTTCCAAAAAAATCTGCCAAGAGCTTTAGGTCAAACTCCAGGGAGTCTGTTGCATGGAATAGAACATTTCCAGCATATACAGGGATGCAGTTTTTCTAACTGTCATTTTGGGGGATATTGTAAGATTATAACAAAGGCAGAATTTAGCAATCTTTATAGGTATTGGATTGGCCTATTTGTGAAGTAATACAGTCATCTAAATAAGTTATTATATACTGTATCTGATGTAGATGTGATTTTTTCTTCTGCTTCACAAGGTCAGCTCACTGAAATCCAACCTGTTTTTTTTTTTTTTAACTGCAGTTTAATATACTTTACATTAGTTCTGAAAGTACAAATGTCCTGCAGTTTAATGAACTCTACCTGTGGTGATATCATTTCTGTACCACTTTCCTACTTTCTGAGTGATTGCTAACACCCCATGGTAATTTAAACACACACAGAAATAAATCTTACATAAAATAGAGCTACTAATGTAAAAATATTAATAAGAAATATGCACACTAGAACATGTAAGGAAATATAAAAAATTGAAAGCAAAATAAGACCTCACATACATGAGACATTGTATTTTAGTGTCAGTGCACATTTTTAGCACTGATCACTATATTAGTGTCATTAGTTCCCACAAAGTGTCAGTTGGTGTCAGAATGTCCGTCGCAATATCGCAGTGCCGCTATAAGTCGCTGATCGCCGCAATAACTAGTATAGAAAAAAGAAATTCCTGTATATATCCCATTGTTTGTAGATGCTTTAACTTTTGTGCAAACCAATCAATATTCACTTATTGGGTAAGCTCTAACAAGCAGGGCCCTCTGATTTCTCCTGTATTGAATTGTACTGTAACTGTATTGTCTTCCCCCACACTGTAAAGCGCTGTGAAAACTGTTGGCGCTTTATAAATCCTGTATAATAATAATAATAATAATTTTATTTTTATGCCAAAAATATCTAGCAGAATACACATTGGCCTAAATTTCTAAAGAAATTCGATTTTTTTTTTTTTTTTTATTGAAAATGTGTTAGGGTTAGTTTCCACCACAAAAACGTCCTCCGGAATTGTTACAGATGAGTTTCTGCATGCATGTTTTTGATGCGTTCCAGTGCGTTTCAGAATGTGTTCCGAATGCTTTTTTTTTCTTCTTTTTTTCCTGTACTGGGGTCCGGTTGATGCGTGTATGTGCGTTCCGGTGCGTTTTTGATGTTGTACTGCGTTCCAATACAGTTCCATGCAGGAAAAATGCAACATGCTCTACTTTTTTTTCTGGAGCCAGAACACCCTGAACTGTAAGCAGTGGTGTAAACTATGCCATAGAAAATCATGTAACCTACTTTCTATGCATTTTGGATGTAGAAAAAAAAAGCCCTTGAATGCATGTGGTGTGAACTAGTTCTAATAACAGAAAGTAAAAAATATTGCTTTTTTTTTTTAAAAAAAATTGTTAGTCTTTTTTGTTTATAGCACAAACAATAAAAACTGTAATTAAAAGTAATCAAATACCACCAAAAGAAAGCTCTATTTGTGAGAAAAAAAAGGACATACATTTTATTTGGGTACAGCGTCGCATGATGGCGCAATTGTCAGGTAAAGTAAGGCAGTGCCGTATCGCAAAAAATGGCCTGGTCATGAAGGGAAGTAAACCTTCTGGAGGGCAAGTGGTTAATAAATACAAAACCTTATACCAAAATGGATATATTTAGTCCGGGGACGAGCAGTAACACTACTATAGAGATTATCATGGAAAATCTCAGATACAAATAAGTGCTATTTTCTGTTCAATTAGCTTATTCTCAAAGAATTAACCACTACCCAGATTTCTTCTCAAATTAAACAAACTATAACCATATCTTGCTACAAGCATCATTCTTTTGGGAGCTAAAGTTTATAGTGTTTTTGTTGCCTGCACTAGGATGCCAGGAACATCTGTTCTTAATGGCAGTCTTTTGGCCAGAAAACAGCTTAAAAATAAAACTGCATCCCCAAACATCACGGCCTACAATATTCCAATATGTTGCTGCTATGTTTATTTCTGTTACCTGTAACACGTCCTTTACCATGCATATACATAAAACTCATACATGAATGAAAGTGTATCTAAAACCAAATACTTCCTGTCTTAGGGTGGCTACTCTCACACATCCACTGTATCTACCCTTGGATAGCAACTAAGCTGACATCCCTTAAAGCAGGGGTGTCAAACTCAATTAAATTATGGACCGCATCAGAATTATGATTGCCCTAAAAAAGGGCCAGTTGTATCTGTAAGACTAGATGTCCAGAGCATTCCCTACCCTTACGTAAGTCGTCAAGAGCCTCTCCACCATCAGAAGTTGGGTCCCCCAGTGCACCCCCATTGCCTTGTGCTGCTGCTGGGAAGAAGCTGGAGGCAATGCTGGAAAGCAGGAAGTACAGGATCTTGGGGAGGACCAGAGGAGGGCTGGAGCTCTTCTGCAGCTGCAGGAGAGGTGTGAGGGCCACATATAAAGGCCTGGAGGGCAGATTCGGCCCGCGGGCCTAATGTTTGACACATGTGCCTTAAAGTATTACTAAACCCAGGAGCCTGCATTCACTATATCTGGTCTCCCACAGTACACAAAACATGGAAATGCAATTATTTTAGTAAATATAAACTGCTAAATATCTTTCTCATCAGCTGTATATATCAGTCTTGTGACTTCTATCAGTGTCCAGCCAAGCACTGGTTAAAGCTTGTAGAAGGAGTTTTAATTCTCCTCTGACTGTCCTATGAGGCTTCTGGACTCCCTCCAGACATGGAGCCAGCTTCTGGATCTTGACGAGTGGCGGCATCACCCTATACAGCACGAGTGCAGACCCACCGACTAAAGGACTATTTGATGCCTGAATTTAACCGACTAAATACGAGTTGATTTTACGTTCTCTGTTTGAATACATTTTATACAGTCTACACTCAGAGGCGTCTTTGCATTTCTTCTCTTTTTACATGATTCCTTGGGATTGCTTCTGCTCCTTCAAGACGCTTGCCCTGAGCTACCGACCAATTTAGCTCCAACTACCCTGGTTTTGGACGGACTAGTTTTTTTTCAGCTGAGCAGTTCATCTTATGGTATTTCTCCATGTCATTGATGGTAGAGGCAAATTGAAAACAAATATTGCGCTATACTATTCTTTTAGTCCTTTTCCTGCTTCCCGTACACTTTAACATCCCCTACAGTATGTACAAATTATATTTGTCTCCCTCAGCAATAAGGTTCGTCCATTAAGTTTTCATCTTTGGATGGCCATTCAGTTCAGAGGCACAGGACGATGTGCAGACACACAGCATGCCAGTAAGGAGTAGTTTGTTCAACCACCACGCCCCTCCCCCTCTCCCCGACCAATTACAGCCTGCATCTTAAAAATGTCCCCGGCTTAAGCAAGCAAAGCCTGCATCTTGCCCCTTTCTGAACAGGCTACAGAATACAGAAACATTGTTACAGTGTCCTGTAACCCCACACCCCACTATCAGGAAGAAGAGATGCATGGTCACATGACAGAACTTTTTAACCTTGTAAAAAAAAAAAAGGTAAGAAAGTTCATTTCTGAAACTACACAAAGGCAGTCATGGTGTCTGCATAGGTATAACTGTATTAGAAAGTGTCTATAACATTGTATGTTCACAGTACCTGTGTATTATGCATCCTTTCCCATAATTTTAAACTATTTAGTATCTCTGTTTTTACTGAAAATAATGCATTGGTCCTTAAAGTTATGTCCATCCACACATACAAGTCAGAATTCGGTACTGTAGGCCTCTGCTTAGGGCACATGTGTCAAACACAAGGCCCTTGCACTGAATCTGGCCCACCAGGCCATTTCATGTGGCCCTTGCACCTCTCCTGCAGTTGCGGCGCCCCCTCCTCTTCACCTCCACGTTGTATAAGCAGTTGGCCGCAGAGAGGACAGAACTCCTCCACCAGATCCTGCGCTTCTAAGAAGCCTCAGAACTGTCTTGTTTCCACCTCCACTGGTGTCAGCATTCAGCACACTTCGGCATCTCTTCTGGTCTTTATCCAGACCCTGCACTTTCTGCTTTCCAGCTCTGCCCCCAACTTCTTCCCAGCAGTAGCACAAGGTAAGGGGAGTGCACTGTGATGTAATGAATAAGGGGGACTCTTGACTTTTGATAGTGGGTGGGGGGCTTTTGGCATCTGATGTAAGAGGGAGTGGGGTGCACTGGACATCTAGTCTTAGGCTGGCCATACACTATACAATTTTCTTATTCAATTTCCTTTAGATTTACCTTAAACTATGTAGTGCAAGGGCCTGCCTGACTGCATACAAATTGAAAGTGTTTAGGTTTGACCCTATATTACATGGTTTTGGTAAATCTAAAGGAAAGTTGAACAAGAAAATTGTATAATGTATGGCCAGCCTTACAGGTACAACATATTCTTTGAGGACAACCATAATGCTGATGCGGCCCGCAATTAAATTGAGTTTGACGTCCCTGGCTTGGGGCAATCATTAATGGAAAGCCATTTTTTTCTACACTAAAAAACTTACACTGTATGCACAATAAGACTGAATATCTTATTGGTTGGTTGCAAATCTTAAAAGACAGTAAAACCTAGTCATAGAGGCAATACTACCGTTTTTAGGGCAACATTGAAATGGGTTAAAAATATTTTTTCATTCTTACATATGCAACATGCCATAACTTAATATTTAATACTGCAGTCAATTCAAGTAATTTCATTTGTATCACTTTTATGGTGAAAATTAAACCTGAAATGCCATCATACTTCACTGTGTTTGAAGTAACTCGTTTTTAAACGAAAGCCTATAATAAGAATAGAATAAAGGATGTATTATTTCTTTCTAATAACCTTGCTAGAAGAACAATATACTTGAGGCAGTAAATCTGAGATTTTATAGGCTGGCCATAATAAATGAAGTAAATCACTGACTTTTTGCCTACATATGCTGCACTTTTCCCAGGGTATAAAATACAGGTTTAAGTCTTCTTGGTATCTTCTTCAGCAATAATGTAAGATTTTATGCCACAGAAACCGGCATATGGGAATAGTAAAAATTTTATGTGCCACCATCTAGATACTTTGCAATCTAGGCTAAGTCACATTTCATGTTTTGCCTTTTCATTCAGAAGCCGTTAAATAAGCATGTTGTCATTTTGGTTTCTATTGCTGCTTTGGGGCTTATAGATTTATTACCAGATGCATCCGAATGGTCTGGCAAATCTGGCAAAAAGCAGCAGGTCTGATGTGTCTTAGAGTATCATTAATCTACTAAACCTCAATATTTTAAACATTAGAACTACCTCCTTAGCATTATTACTTGTTTTTAATTCATAATTTGGGATAAAGGTTGGAATACTTTATGTGAACGTTCAACATTTTAATCTGCTTGCCTAATGCAAGTTTCTTTGCAAATGTGGCTGTGGCTCTGAACTATTTTTCCCAAACCCTAATCTACCAAGTTTTAAATCAAGTCTACTCTTCTGTAGGGAAAATGTATCCACCCAGTTGACAAAAATCAAACATGACCTATAGAAATTCAGTACTATAGATGGGCGAATCTGCCTAGGATGGATTTGCCAAGTGGTTGGCGAATCTGCCTTATAAATTCTTGTTATATTTAGGTGTAATAGGTAAACTACTGTAAAAAAGGCACAGAAAGCTGGACACTGGCATAGGGGACATGTACCAATGCAAAAAAAAATTAAAAAGTACAACCAGTAGTAGGGACGGCACCCCTAAAAAGTCTGCTAGCACTGAGCACAGCAAGATTGATCAAATACTTATACAAAATATATATTTTGCAGTCACAAACTCTGCTTTGTTGCTGGAGGATCCCTTTGGCCCCCGACAATTATACTTAACTTCTAGCACCTGCTGGGTCAACGCAGACTGATAGAGGGCTGAGCAGAGCAGATTGATATGCCCACTTGTGGCGTCATTAGGGTTGGTGTCACCTGGTGTGGTAAAACATGGGTTCACCCCCCTCATCCCTATTTTCTGGCCAGCAGCCCAGCGTTGGAGCTCGTTGGCACATGTTGCGATGGACAATATGGTCTTTAGGCAGTATTAGGGCTACAGAATAGCTGCTTAGGCAGTTCCTAATGGCTCAGTCCCTAGGAGCAGTAATGGATAATACCTTACAGGCCCTCTCACCAGACCCAGCGAAACTGTAGCAGTGACTCTCCAGCTAGACGTTCACTCAGGGCGACTCTTGTCAGCAGTGCAGCACATGAGTACCCTGGCAGCGGCTCAGACTTTCTCTCTCTGGTGGTGCTGGGCAGCAGCATGGCTCTCTCTCTCTCTGGTGGTGCTGGGCAGTGTGGCTCTCTCTCTGGTGGTGCTGGGCAGCATGGCTCTCTCTCTCTGGTGGTTTTGGGCAGCAGGGCTTGTTTTTTGGTGATCCTGGGCAGTGTGGCTTTCTCTCTAGTGGTTCTGGGCAGTGTGGCTCTTTCTCTGGTGGTTCTGGGCAGCATTGTGGTTCTCTCTCTGGTGGTGTTGGGCAATTTGGCTTTTTCTCTGGTGGTGCTGGGCAGCATGGCTTGTTTTTGGTGATGTTGGGCTGTGTGGCTCTCTCTCTAGTGGTTCTGGGCAGCAGTGTGGTTCTCTCTCTGGTGGTGTTGGACAGTTTGGCTTTCTCTCTGGTGGTGCTGGGCAGCGTGGCTCATTTTTGGTGATGTTGGGCAGTGTGGCTCTCTCTCTCTGGTGCTGGGGAGTGTGGCTCTCTCTTTGGTGGTGCTGGGCAGCACGGCTCTCTCTCTAGTGATTCTGGGAAGCAGCGTGGCTCTCTCTCTAGCTTCTGTCCAGCACAGTCCTCTCTTTTTTTTCCTGTAGCACTCCCTCCCTCAGCTTTTTCCCAGGTTTCAGGTTCTCTCTCCCCCCCCCCCCGAGCACCCAGCAGAGAGAGTGCATGCTGGGAGCTGTAATTTGCTCCCTGTGGACAACAATGGGGCTGCCAATCTTCTGGGACTACATGTCCTATGATGCTCTCCTAGTCTCTTTTAATTGGCCCTCCGCTGTAGCCAATGGGGAGGGAAACAGAGTGAGCAGCAAACTGGGCTGGGACACTGGTGAGAGCCGTTCTCTCTTCTCCCACACTGCTGACAGGAGAAAGGGGGGAGAGCAGGGGAAGTACTCTGACAGCCTGCAGCTCGCCTCTTCCCTGTTACATCGCCACTGCTGTGTTATTTGGCAGGCTAAGCGGGGGAGGGGGGAGCCCCCTGTCACCGCTTTACTTAAAGGCAGGGGGTAGCAGCTTGACAGCACCTTGATGGTGTTACCCTTCTGGTGGGTGCCCCCCCCCCGGTGTGATCCACACCCCCATAGTGACGCCACTGATGCCCAACCTGATAACCAGTAAAGCTGTTACCTCTGGAGTGTGAACCTGCTTGCGCCTGGGTGCCGCTCACTGCTTTTGCAGTGTGGGCTTGTTGTGGGAACTTCTTGCTGTTTTTACATCATTGTATGAGATTTGTTGCCGTGAACTTCACTGCAGAGGTTTAAAAATCTGGTTTGCTGTTCTTTAACCACTTGACCTCCAGAAGGTTATACCCCCTTCATGACCAGACCATTTTTTTGCCATTCAGCACTGTACTCATTTAATTGGCAATTGCGAAGTCATGCAACACTGTACGCAAATGAAATTTATATAATTTTTTTTCACACAAATAGAACTTTCTTTTAACAGTATTTGATTATCACTGGGTTTTTATTTTTTGCTATATAAACAAAAAAATACCGATAATTATAAAAAAAAAAGATAACAATATTTTCTACTTGCTGTTATAAAACATATCAAATAAAATCAAATTTCTTCATAAATTTAGGCCAAAATGTATTCTGCAACATGTCTTTGGCAAAAAATCCTAATAAGTGTATATTACTTGGTTTGCGTTAAAAACATGGCATCTACAAACTATGGTACAAATATTTCAAAATGATCAATCCAGATGGACTGAGGGCTACATTTCGTGTGGATATTAAAATGCCAGGATAGTCCAAATACCCCCCAAATTACCCCTTTTTGTAAAGTAGACAGTCCAAGGTATTTAGTAAGAGACATGGAGAGGTTTTTGAAGTTGTATTTTTTTCCATTGTTTTGAAAAATGAAGAAATTATAAAAATATATATATTTTTATTTTTTTTTTTACAGTGCAATACAGCATCATCATATGACTGGTGACTGTAAGAAAAAAAATATTTTTTTTATGTTTTAAATCATTTATTTTTTTTTTAACATACATTACATTACATTTATTAGAGTAGTTCCCATAGTGACACTGTACTATTCTGGGGAAAGGGGCAGGGATCAGGTGATCGCATAGCTCAAAGTGGTTGTGGGTACCGGGAATCGTAATCCACTGTGCATGTGTGAAGCATCGTTTATATACAGTACGTTGCTGAGCTTGCCTATGCCACCCTGCCCACAGTAAAAGTACTTTTTTATTCTTGCTGCAGCTAGCAATTTGATTCAATGCAGCTATTATAGCTTAAACAATATGCCTGAATGAACTGTAAACATTATACAATTCAAGAAGTTTTTCCTGCCAAGAGTCTACCCTTAGGTTTATTAGTGACATAACTATAACAGCATTAATTGGGTTTTTGCCTGTCACAGTTAGGTAAAGCTACTGAACACCAAGTCTGGAGGCTATTATTATGCAATGCTGAAGGTTTAATATTGTGCAGTGTTGGGGTTTATTATTCCCCAGTGCTGGAGATTTATGATTGTGCAGTGATGAAGTTTTGTAGTGTAGTGCTTGGGGTTTATTAATGTGCTGGGGGTTATTACTGTGCTAAGGGTTTTTGCTTGCCTTGACATTGGTAGGTTATTGCTGGAGATTATCATTGCTGGCCCTGACATTTGCTGAGGGTTATCATCGCTGGCCCTGACATTTTCTGGTGGCTATTGCTTGGGGTTATCATTGCTGGCCCTGATGTCTACTTAAAGAGGACTTGTTATTTCTGTTATGCTACCAAACAGATGGCCCTCTACGTGATAGCAATACATTTAACTGAAAAAATTAAAAATGATAGTTTATTAAAATCATAAGGAAAAAAAGCTCCCCCCAACATACAAGCATGCTGGGTCCACCTACATACGAAAACAAAGATTGTGATACACATACTGTATTATGTATCCCTGCAAACACAAGAGTAAGCTAATAAATACAAAATTGTAACTAATCGTTACTCCTAAAATGTGCATTTTAACATGGAAAATAAAAGAGTTAAAATCACACTTAGGAATGCCTTACAATTGAACATGGGTTTACAGAACACTACAATTATTACACACGGTCACAGTGAGAGCGTATACTGGCAGCACATATTTGGCTGTGGAAATATATATTTTTTTAAATTAGCTTGACTTACATACAGCAGCATCACCCTAATCTGATTCAATTTAGAGAACTCTCTACTGGGAGGGATTTGGAGGGAGAGATCGGTACTGGGGGGGAGTTTTGTAATGCAAGGAGGGGTAATTTTTCTTAGTTATACTGTGTACATTGACCACCTGTGTGTTAGACACTTTTAACCCCTGCACACTGTGCAATACACACCCCTGACCTATGCTCTCTGTGCATTAAACACTTCTGTCCCCTGCGCTCTGTACTACACACTCCTGATTCCTGCAGTATGTGCAGTTTGTACTCTTGAGACCTAGTAAAGCAGAGGTATTCCCTCTGGAGTATGCGCCTGTCCAAGTCCCCCCCTCTAGGGTCCTGAGGAATTACATCCAGTACCAAAAAGGTGACCCAGGAGGTGTCAAAACTATGATATACTGTAGGTCTAAATGTCTGATCACGGGTGTAAGCATTTTCCCGTTAGCGGAATAATGTATGTGGTCATTTAGTCTTTGTCGTAGTTGTCGAATGGTTTTTCCTACATAAAATGCCCCACATTTACACAGCATATGATAGACTACTCCCTGGGTCCCACAATTGGCCCAGGACTTGGGAGAAAAGCTTTCTCCATTGGGAAGTGTAAACCTTGAGCCATTGGACACCCAGGGACACAGCGCACAATGGCCACATTGTTAGGTGCCTCCAGGCACGGTAACTCCCCTCCCGACAGACATGTAGTGGCTACTAGTGTGTCTAGTAGTCATGTGATGATGACTGTTTAAAGTATATTTCAAATTATGGCGGTTATCATTAACGCGAGCTACAAACATTTGTAATTGTGATTCACTCCCAGTCTATATCATAAAGATATCATCCATATATCGAAGCCATACGGACGCATGGCTCGTATATTCCATAAGGGTATCCGCTGAAAAAAATTCACATTCCCAGCCCCCCAGATACAGGTTGGCATATGCCGGTGCGCAGCATGTGCCCATGGCCACCCCCTGTATCTGGAGGTATCTGAAGTGTAGGAATGTGAACCAATTGTGTGTTAAGATAAAGGATAATAATTTGAGGATAAACTCATTATAGGGCCAAGTATGGGGATCTTTTTTTTTAAGGGAAATCTTGCTGCAAAAAAAGCACTTGACCCAAAATGAAGGCCATACCAATATAATAGAAAAAGCAATAAACCCCAAAAAGAATTGCCCCCCCTCCAAAAAAAAGAAAAAAAAAGAATCCTGGAAACACAAATTGCTTGCTGTTGCAGAAAAAAATGCTATGGACACCACTGCAGCTAAAAGTGATCAACCACTTTGTGTTGTATGCATTTTATTTTATCTCCTTTTGTTCTTCCCAATAAGCTCTGTACGTCTCCTGTATATTAACCACTCAGAGATTGGTTTACTCCTGTGGGGACCTTTTGTTTGTGTTGAAAGTACTATATCTACTTCTTGCAGATTGTATATGTTGTTGTATTCCTGTAATGTTTCTATTTTTCTAATACAGAAACTGTTTGATTAAAAGTGATCAACAACAAAATGAAAAGACTAAAAGGAGTCGACTGCCCAAAAAACTAGCACTACGGTTTTAAAGGGAAATCTTGCTGCAAAAAAAGAGCTTGACCGAAAAAAAAACCTCTAATATAAAATAAGCAATAAACCGCAAAAATAATAAGAATTCCCCCCCTTGCAGCAAAAAAAAATTGCTATGGACACAACAGCAGGTAAAATTAACCGCTGACCTCAATTCAACCACAAAATGAAAAGACTTAAAAGGACTCGACTGCCCAAAGAACTAGCAATCAGAATTAAAGTACAGTTTCCTAATTGACCCTAATCTCTGCCTATCTAGTTTGTCAGCTTTGCTTATGCTTGCCATATACAGTAGCAACTTCCAACACAGTCACACTATGGCTGCTCTGTGTTGCACCCAGTTTAATAATGAGAGGGCTGGCTTATCCAAAAGCCCTGTTATAGGGCCTTTTACGCCTGCTGGCCATAATAGCTAAAAAAAAGTTATCCTGGGCAAATGCACATAAATTTACCAGGATCATGAATCTCAAACCTGCAGGATTCATCTTGAATTGATGGCAAATCTGGCAAATACTAGCAGGTCTGGTCGTATCTTTAAACTTCTCAGCTTCAATCAGCCCTACTTTAACAAAGCAGCAAAAATCACCAACGTCTATCAATATCTCACACCTAAACCTCAATATTTTAAACAGTAGAACCACCTCCTTAGCATTATTATGTTTTGAACCTAGGGATATAGGTTGGAATACTTTTTTTTGTGAAAGGTCAGCATTTTATTCTGCTTACTTACTGCAAGTCCCTGTGCAACTGTGGCTGTGGCTCAGATCTACTTCAACCACACCCTAATCCACCCAGTTTAAATCCAAGTCTGTCTACTGTTCTGTAGGGAAACTGTATCCACTCAGCTGGTTGAACTAATAAAAATCTGATCCATCCATGGGTTGCCTTAGCATCTTCTCCTCTCAGCATGATGCTGTAAAGCAGGCAGGGAGTGAGGAGTGCAAGTCTGCGAAGAGCATCAGCCAACATGGTGTAGGCTTGTAGACCTTATCGCCTGTGCATCTAAGGTAAGTGCAAATGGGTTTGGTTAGCATGGGGAGTGGGATCATTAGAAATAGGTCATGTCCCTGCATAGTTCTGTACATGTGTTCCATGAAAAGTGGGATATTTGTGATAATTGTCATTCAGTCGCACCTTAGACCTTATAGAGTTTTTATGCTCTTACCAATGATGTTAGTATGTTTTTTGCATTATCTGCTTGTCATGCTATGTATTTTTATATCAATGATCTTTGATGTTGTATACACTATATTTTTGACTACCCTTGTATCGGATATGTAATGTTTGGGTTTTGGATTTTCCAATAAAAGCTTTTGTAAACAAAAAAGAAATAGGTCATGAAAAAAAAAAATATTAAATAAAACATTTATTGATTGATTTTTACCTAATTTCCAGCCTATTGTAATTTTAAGAACTTTCATATATTCATCAGTCAGTTCAGATTCTAGTAAGTCAGAATTTTGTTTAATAATGCAAACTTTGTGTTTGAACGAAAGTAGCTGATAATGACAACCTTCATGATTGTTACTGCATGTCCATGCATGTGTTTTCTGTAAAACACGTATATTGTATGATGAGGACTGTATATATATTTTTTTTTCTAACATGTGCTGTGCAGTATTTTAATTAGCAACACCCACATTTTGCCATGGCATGCTTTGTTGCATGATCTATCTGTAATGTAAGTATCTTTATATTTCCCAGCATCAACAGAAATATTCCAACAAAACAGTCTGGAGTATTCCCACTGAAAATACTGCAACCTTTGATTTACAGCCTAATGTTCCTATCTCCCAAGATCTTCTTTAAGTTTGTAGTTCTTAAAGTAAACAGTACTGTAGACTACAGTGAAAGTAAAAGCGTGACAATGACCAGCTGCCAACAGCTGAATAATTGAGGCATTAAATTAGAAACCAAAGTTAAATGCTAAAGCCCGAGGTTCTTGGAAGCACGGTCTAGAGGGATGCAGTGGTTTTAAAGTTCTAAATAAAAAGACTGGACTATCTCTTTGAACATGGGATCATTGCCCTCTACTGCCTGAGGTTCCTTACCACTTTAGCTGTAATCAGCTAAATGCAGTTTGTGCAATGTTTCAAACTTTACAACTGGTAAACTCTGGTTTTGGATACTTGTAAGAGAAACCTATGACTTTCTTTTTTTTTTGCTATAGTGGTCTTTTGAATCCATAACACTGCTGGGTCTTATCATCATGTTAATATTTGAAAATGACAAACAAAAAGTAGCAGAACCGTCATTACTTTAACAAACCTGTGATTTTGCTGAATCTGTTACACAGAACACTTAGATAATGATACATTTTTTTAACACAAGTATATATATAAAGCAATATGGCATGAGCTTACTTTTTTGGTGCTTAGCTTGAATATATTTTGAAAAGAAAGGTCAATCAAGAAGAGAAGCCTTTAGATTTGGAATCTGCACAGGACAAATTAAGCCTCTTCACCATCCCAAAGACAAGCACCTTCAAAAAAAGAAGAAATTTCTTACGTTAGACTTGATTAATATCTTAGCATGCCCCTGTGTGAACTACTGTATTTTATTATCCTCTTGTTAAAATTTCATGTCATAATATCATGAGATATTCTTTCGCACACACTGCTTTCAGGCTAGCATTTGGGCATCATTTCTAATGTCTCGGAATTGTTAACAGCTTTGCTGCCATTCATTTATTTTATTGGGAGCTACATTACAAATTCCTGCGTACTCATTTACTAACTAGCATTTGAAGCCTTAGCTAGTGCCAATATTTGTGCCTCTTCTGCAGAAGCATTTTTGAATTTTAAGAGATTGTCACTTACAAGTAAGTATCTATTACTTAGAAATGTGTTTTCTGAATTTATGATGTAATAAACCTAGTGGACGGGAGCCATAATGTTAACAGACCGACATGGAAAGAGCATTTACACTGCTCAAAAAAATTAAAGGAACACTTTGGGGGCCTACTCCTAATCAGACGACAGATGGTGTCCTGGGGTATTTCCTCCCAGATCTGGACCAGGACATCGCTGAGCTCCTGAATAGACTGAGGTGCCACCTGGCGGCGTTGGAAGGACCAAAACATAATGTCCCAGAGGTGTTCTATTGGATTTAGACCACCAAATCGGTCAAGCTGAACGATGTTACAGGCAGCATAACTTTCTCCATGACTTCTAAAGACCCTTTCCTGTCTGTCAGATGTGCTCAGGGTGAACCTGCTCTCATCTGTGAAAAGCACAGGGCGCCAGGGGCAGACCTGCCAAATCTGGCGTTAAATGTCAAATGCCAATCAAGCTCCATGGTGTGGGGAAGTGAGCACAGGGCCCACTAGAGGATGTCTGGCCCTCAGGCCACCCCCGTGAAGTCTGTTTCTGATTGTTTGGTCAGAGACATTCACACCAGTGGCCTGCTTAAGGTCATTCTGGGCTATGGCAGTACCTTCTGCGGCCCTGTCCAGCTCTCCTGTGGTAACTTTCTGTCTCCTGAAATCTCCTCTATACTTTTGAGACTGTGCTGGGAGACACAGCAAACCTTTTGGCAATGGCACATATTGATGGGCCATCGTGGAGGAGTTGGATTGCCTGTGCAACCTATATAGGGTCCTGGTATCGCCTCATGCTACCAGTAGTGACACTGACCCGAGCCATATGCAAAACTAGTGAAAACAGTCAGAAAAGATGAGTAGGGAAAGCAAATGTCATTGGCCTCCACCTGTAAAACCATTCCTGTTTTGGAGGTAGTCTAATTGTTGCCCATCTAGTGCACCTGTTGTTCATTTCATTAACAAAGCAGCTGAAACTGATTAACAACCCCCTCTGCTACTTAAATGGACAGATAAATATCCCTGGAGTTTAATTGACTTGATGCTATACTCTAATTAAAAAGTGTTCCTTTAATTTTTTTGAGCAGTGTATATGAATATGCAGTACCCAATTGCAACTAATCAGAAATTATCTTTACAGTGACATTAAAGTCATGTTTTTTATAAAACAGATATTAATGTAATAATATCATATACTAAAAAAATAAACTAAAAGAAAAAAAAAATAGAAAAAAAATAAATATATATATATAAATATATATATATATATACACACACACACGTGTATGTACATACACGCTATATTACCAAAAGGATTGGAACGCCTTTCTTTACATTCTTCTGGGAAGGCTGTCCACAAAGTTTGTTTGTCTATGGGACTGTTTGATCATTCTTCCAGAAGTGCATTTGTGAGGTCAGCCACTGATGTTAACGAGAAGGCCTGGCTCGCAGTCTCTGCACTAATTCATCCAAAGGTGTTCTATTGGTTTGAGGCCAGGACTCTGTGCAGGTCAGTCAAGTTCTTCCACCCCAAACTCATCCATGTTTTGCTTTGTGCACTGGTGAGCAGTCGTGTTGGACCAGGAAGAGGCCATCCCCAAACTGTTCCCACAAAGTTAGGAGCATGAAATTGTCCAAACTGTCTTGGTACTCTGACGCCTTAAGAGTTCACTTCAATGGAACTAAGGGGCCAAGCCTAACCCCTGGAAAACAACCCCACACCATAAACCCCCTCCACCAAATAGTTTGGAACAGTGCACAAAGCAAGGTCCATAAAGACATGGATGAGTAAGTTGGGGTGGAGGAACTTGACTGGCCTGCCCTCAACCCCATAGAACACGTTTGGGCTGAATTAGAGTGGAGACTGCAAGCCAGGCCTTCTGGTCCACATTAGTGCCTGACCTCACAAATGCGCTTCTGGAAGAATGGTCAAACATTCCCATAGACACCAGTGGCGGAGCCAGAGGGTTAGCTGGGGTGTCAATTGACACCCCAGAAAAAGTCCCTGCCACCCCTGTTGCCACCCCGATCCTGGCTGGCAGCAGAGGAATCACAGGCAGTGGTGGGATCAGCCGGTTCGCAGAACCGGCTGATCCCTCTAAGCTGGCGGCCAGGGTCAGGGAGCAGCAGAACAGTGCGTCCCGAAGCCGAGCCCGCCCATTCTGTGACAATAGCGAATGAAAATTCGCTATTGTCACATGGATCCTCCTCCGGCCAATCAGGGAGCGGGTCCTCCCGCTTCCTGATTGGCCGAATGGCAAACGCCGTGCCATTGGTCGAGGAGGCGCCGGCGGGAGGACTGAGAAGATGCAGGGAGCCGCGGACCGATGAGAAGCTGCTGTGATGACCGTCCGTCCATGAGGTAAGTAAGCCGGTCTCACGGGGGGGGGGGGGGGGGACGCTGGCACTCTGCAATGATTGCGGGCAAATGCTGTGGCTGTGGCACTCTGCAATAATCATTGGGGGCATTGCTGTCTCACTCTGCAATAATCATTGGGGGCATTGCTGTGGCACTCTGCAATAATCATTGGGGGCATTGCTGTCTCACTGCAATAATCATTGGGGGCATTGCTGTGGCACTCTGCAATAATCATTGGGGGCATTGCTGTCTCACTCTGCAATAATCATTGGGGGCATTGCTGTGGCACTCTGCAATAATCATTGGGGGCATTGCTGTCGCACTCTGCAATAATCATTGGGGGCATTGCTGTCTCACTGCAATAATCATTGGGGGCATTGCTGTGGCACTCTGCAATAATCATTGGGGGCATTGCTGTCTCACTCTGCAATAATCATTGGGGGCATTGCTGTGGCACTCTGCAATAATCATTGGGGGCAAACCTGTATCCTGTCTGTATCCTCTGATCACCACCACCTGTATCCTGTCTTTACTAGTAATGGCAGCGATCATTAGAGGGACTGCGACATTGCGGTGGACGAATCTGACACTAAATTACACTTTGTATATTGACCCCCCAAAATAATACCTAGCCACCCCTTTGCCACCCCTGTTTTAAAAGTCTAGCTCCGCCACTGATAGACACACTCCTAAACCTTGTGGACAGCCTTCCCAGAAGAGTTGAAGCGGTTATAGCCGGAAAGGTTGGGCCAACTCAATATTGAACCCTACGGACTAAGACTGGGATGCCATTAAAGTTCATGTGTGTGTAAAGGCAGACGTCACAATGCTTTTGGTAACATAGTGTGTGTGTGTATATATATATATATATATATATATATATATATATATATATATATATATATACTGTATAAATATATACACAATATTATAATGACTTGTATGCTTTAGCTGTTTTTCTATAACATTTCCTGCTCTGGGCCTATTCTTTAAAGTGTCACTTGACCAATCTGATACACTCCTGATCTACTTGTGCCCCCCTGTGTCTTCCGGACCTATGGAGTGCCTTAGGAGTCTCCTCTAAGTGCGCTCCACCTTTGAATAACTGCATATGCAGCTTTTCCAAAAATCACACACCCAGGTTATGCAAGAGGAACACAGAGTCGATCACTGCTGCAGTAGAAGAGAAGAGGCATGGCTTTTGTTCTGTGTGCCTCTTGCACTGCCTGTGTTTGCAAAGTTTGTACAGTTGTAGTTCAAAATGTGAGCGCCCATGTGGGGGAG
Source organism: Pelophylax lessonae (assembly GCF_965119305.1). NCBI lineage: Eukaryota > Metazoa > Chordata > Amphibia > Anura > Ranidae > Pelophylax > Pelophylax lessonae. The sequence goes on along the minus strand of NC_138768.1, from coordinate 534,388,348 downwards.
ACTTCTATGGGACACTATAGAGGGCACAAATAGAACAGAAATGTGTCAGTGCGGCTGAGGAACACCTAAAAAGCAATCTTATAGGAGGGAATTTACATAAAAAACAGCTAATGCATGTAGGTATGATAGTATTTGCTCAATGAAACACTTTTACACTGCCCTGCATGACTTTGGCCGCAGTGCAGGTGCAGCGCAGAGTACCCGCGGTTTTGGTGAGGGTTCTGAAAGCGCACCAAAATTGCATGACATAATAGAAGTCTATGGGAAAGAGCAGCTAACCCACACAAATACCACGGGTACACTACACTGCGCCCAAAGTTCAGTGGATCAGTGTGAAGCTGGCCTACAGCTAATCATTTTTTAACTGGAACTCCAGCTAGAACTTTCTCTTTTTTGTTTAAATTTGAGAGGGGAAAGGTTAGTTCCTTTGTCTGATTTTACTGTTGTCTCCCCTTGTTAGGGAGATTATTCTCCCTTCCTTTTCCAAATAAAAGGAAATATTCTCAAAAGCAGGGGAAATGAAGCCATTGTCACCAGAATACCCATTCCCACTGGGTGATCCTGGCTCACCTCTTCTTGTGGTAACAACCTCTGGTGATAACAACTGTTACATTTTTGACAATCGAAGTCACTGTCCCAGAAAACATATGTAGAGTATATCAGAAAAGAGAGAGAAAAGTCTAAAGTCATCTGCTTAATTGTTCTGGGTCAGTGACACGGTGGGTAAGCACAACAGCAAGAAAACTCAATTTTTTACAAGGAGAAAAGGTTAGCAAAGACAGCCTCCAAATTTCTTTTATGACCGGTTTCTCTGAAGTATCACAAACTTGAAATAAAATTATTATTGGTTTCATTTGCTTGGTTCTCCATCAAAGTGTTTGTGTACAATCTGCTGAATCTTTTCCAGTTTTTAACACTCTCTTTTCTAGACCACTGAACATAGAGGAAAGAGTGGCTGACCCACACCTGAACTATACTATACATCTCTAAGAAATGATCATAGATTTCACTATATATTTGGTGTATATAATGTTTCTGTAATCTCTTTACCCTACTTATTGAAAAACCCTTATATCTTCCATCTACTTTTACATACTTTAACATACAGCTTAATAAGCTAGATAAAATACACACATGGGAGTTGTATTATTTCCAAAAGGACTTACAGTCTGTGCATCCAGTTATGAGATTTACAAGACACACAACCGATTCGGTCTTACAGGGCAGGAGACCGGCTCTTTTTCTGCTGCAGTAAAAACAAAAAAATAGATTGCAGGTCTTGTCCTCCCCCAGCATGTGACAGGCCAGGGAAAAGAGAAGCAAATTGGGGAAGATTTACTAAAACGGGAGTGCGCAAAATCTGGTGCAGCTCTGCACAGAAACTAATCAGCTTCCAGGTTTTATTGTCAAAGCTCAAAGTTAGAAGCTGATTGGCTGCCATGCACAGCTGCACCAGATTCTGAGTGATCCAGTAATTCTCCCCCATGAGGTCATTATTCTGACACTCTGCTCACTTCTTCTATCAGCAAGCTCCTTGTAAGCACATGAGCACAACTGATTGACCCCTTGGGCTGCTTTCCCTCTCCCAGTCTGTTGTACAGTGGATTGCAAGAGGCTGATACTAAGCCTAGCTATTCATGCAACAAATAAATAATTAGAATTGATGGATTCCTCTATCAAAGCTTAACGGCATGGATCAGAGATGTATAGTAACTAAGTAGAACTACTTCACTACTGTACTTAAATACCGAAAGGCGGTATCTGTACTTTCCTAGAGTATAATTTTTTTCTCCTACTTCCACTTTTACTTCACTACATTTTTTCAATGATTTCAATACTTCTATTCCGATATTTTTTTTTTTGTGCTGCATAGTTACTCGTTACTATTATAAAAATTACCACTGCCAGAACAGTAGATGGCAGGTTTCATGAAGCTCAAAACGTGTATTATCAGCGCATACGAAAATAAATGCTACTGTATGTATAAATAAAAGCTGCATTTGAAATAATAAAAACCAATATGATGTTCAAACTTTTGACTTCTTTCTTTAATAACTACATAACACAGTACTTGTACTTTTACTTTCAGTACTTGAATAGCAATTTTTTTTTCAAAACTACTGGTACTTTTACTTTCAGTACTTTAGTAGCAAATTTTTTTTAAAAAACTACTTGCAATACTTAAGTACAAAAAATGTTGAATACTTTAGTACTTCTACTCAAGTCACTTTTTGATCGAGCACTTCCACTTCTACTCAAGTCACTTTTTGATCGAGCACTTGTACTTTTACTCAAGTATGGGTTTCGAGTACTTTATACAACTCTGGCATGGATGGAGGAATCTCCTCTAAAGACTGTTGTATTCTGACAACTGCTGCTCTCAGTGGCTATCCAAATACACAAACAGTGAATGCATCTAATTAGCTGCAATTGCTGTTCGACCAAGAATTTTCCACATGGCTCCTTGAATTTTCAGATCAAAGTTTGTTGAGCTAGATGGTGCTAACAGGGCCACCCATCAGGGCCGGGACAAGGGGTGGGCAGGATAGCTGCCCTGGGCACAATGGTTTATTGCAGAGATGGGGGTACCCAGACCCTAACCCTAAGGGAAGTGGGGGGGCACAGTTTGGCATCTTTGCCCTGGGCATTGGATTACTTTTTCCCGCCACTGTCACCTATGGCTACAGTTTTATCTGATTAAGTAGGGATCAGCCAACATTTGTGCTATGTTTTGCCAGCATCTGCAAATCCGGGTACTTACACTGCTTGCATTAAAAAAATACCTATAATGACATATTAATTAATACAGAACTACATCAGTTTGTGCCTTTTGTATCTGCCTGGATTTCGGTTTCAATTGCCCAAAAAAAGGCGTATTACTCCTAAAATGTTCTCCTATCTCAGTTTTAAGTGTTATTTTAGCACACCCAACACACTTGATACTGAACGCAAATGACTCCTGTGGTGTTACAGTAATGTTTGTTTCCTTCTAGAAGTTTTGATAATTTACAGTAGAAGTGAAGGAAGTTATTGTTATACTTTGCTTGATCTTTAACAGTCAGTGTTCACACCTTCTAAACTTTCTTCAGTCAGCCAACTTTATCTGACATTTTGTACATAAAAAGAGTTATTGACTGAAGGTGGGATTTTCAAACTAAGATAATGAGTTTTTATTAAAACAAATGTTGGATTCTCTGGGATCACATTCCGTAGACATTTGTTCTCCTTTAGGAGATACCAATATTTATCAGTTATCTTCTGAGCAAAATACAATTGGGAATTACATAGAGATACACGGGTACATTCATATTAATTTGTTTCCTTTTCAGAACCTTCTTAGTGTGTAGCTTCAAAAGACCATTTACCTATTGCCGATGAAAATCTTTTCACTTCACACAGCTCTGCCAAATAATCAGCCTCCTCGATAAATTCTACATCTGCGGTACAGTTCCTTTAAAGTCTCATAAACTGGCTCCTTTATATCATTCTGGATGAATCTGTTGGTGCCCTATGTATTTCCCAATACGGTTTTTATACACTGATCCGCCTTGACAAAAATAATTATGTCTTTCAAAAGAACTTGGTTTTCTAATGTATGTAGGAAGTACATGTGGATTAAAATATTACCAATAAAATATTATCATTAATGCTGGACATAAATTGTTCAAATGAGGTAACGATGATGATGTCTGTCCTGTGCCTTTTAGAGGAGATAAGGTCAAGCCCTCCCATATTAACCACTTTACCACCAGAGGATTTTGCTGTCTTACGTCCAGGCCACTTTTTGCGATCCGGCACTGTGCGACTTTAACTGACAATTGCGCGGTAATGCGACGCCGTACCCAAACGAAATTTACGTCCTTTTTTTCCCAAAAACAGAGCTTTCTTTTGGTGGTATTTTATCACCTCTGCGCTTTTTATTTTTTGCGATATTAATAAAAAAATGCGAACATTTTGAAAAAATAACAATATTTTTCTACTTTGACAGTTATAAAATATCCAATATATTAAATTTTTGTCATATATTTAGGCCAAAATGTATTTAGCTACATGTCTTTGACAAAAAAATTCTCAATGAACGTATTTTTAACCGCTTTAAGACCGGAAGATTTTACCCCCTTCCTGACCAGGCCATATTTTGCAATTCAGCACTGCGTTACTTTAACGGACAATTGCGCGGTTGTGCAATGCTGTACCCAAATTAAATTTATGTCCTTTTTTTCCTAACAACTAGAGCTTTCTTTTGGTGGTATTTGATCACCTGTGCGATTTTTACTTTTTGCGCTATATACAAAAAAACAGTGACAATTTTGAAAAAATAACAATATTTTTCACATTTTTTTATATGAAATTCCCCCCCAAAAAATGTAAAAATCAAAATTTTTTAACTTTTTTTGCCAATTTGTTTTCTGCTACATATTTTTGGTAAAAAAAAAATCGCAATAAGCGTATTTTGATTGGTTTGCGCAAAAGTTATCGCAGCTACTAACTACGGGAAATTTATGTCATTTTTATTGTTTTTTTTTTTAACTAGTAATGGTGGCGATCTGCGATTTTTTTTGCGGGACTGCGAAATTGCGGCGGACAGATCAGACCCTTGACTGACATTTTTGACACTTTTGGGGGTACCAGTGACATTACTACAGTAATCAGTGCTATAAATATGCACTGTTACTGTAAAAATGACACTGGTAGGGAAGGGGTTCATTTTTATTGGTGATCAAGGGGTTAATGTATGCCTGGTGCTTACTGACGTGTGTGGGGGGAGGGGGCTGTGTGACACAAGGACAGATCGCAGGTTCAGCTATGCTGAATCCTGCAATCTGACCCTGCCTGTCACTTAGGAGATCCGCCCGCTTTGTTTACACAAGCGGGCTGATCTCCACACTCGATCCCCGACGATCGGGGAAGAGCGGCGGTGATCACCACCGCTCCTCCCCTGGCCCGACTCCCGCTGTACCTGAATACAGCGGGAGCGAGCCTCCGGCGGCGCGCGCACGCCGCCCACAGGGGGAGGAGTCCAGCGACGGGAATCAAACCACTTTGCCGCAGTAGCACCAATGTAATCGGACGGCAAGTGGTTAATTGGTGATCCCAAATTAAAAACTTGATTGAGCAACCCTACATAAATTAGGGTCAGCTCTAAAATGAAGAGACAAACCAGCAATAGCTGATGGTTTCCTTTATCACATAAGAATTTGGAATACTAATTTTCCATAAATGGCCTGGCTTAAGTTACGTTCATGAAAAAGCAGTTATGATGGTCATTGCCTACCTCTAACGTCTTGTTGTTATTCTCTGCAGTCAGTCCTTTACTTTTTTTGTGTCTCTTATACAAAATGACCCCTTTAGCCAGTTGTGTATCTTAATTTGTGTTATTATTATTCAACAAAAATGTTATATACGTTACATACAGACTAACGTAAAGTATTTTCTAGACCCCAAGAAAAATCTCATCAGTCCTGGGATATGTTGGTTGCATCTACATGAGAGCAGCATTGCCACTCCGGAATCGGAAGAGGGCTAGGACTAAAGAACACAGCCCCTCTCCTCATCTCAGTAACATGGGGGGGGGGGGGTGGTGGTGTTCTGTGATTAACACAGGTGAACTGGATAAGGCTAACATTGTTTTACACAGAACAGCACTGGATTTCCGCCAGGATCAACAGTTTTTTTGAACTTACCTTATGTCAATGGTATATTTAACAGGAAAAGTGGAGCAAGTAGGAGAAACTTGTTGACAAATTTACATGTGGGCCCATTTATATATTTTTTGTACTAGGTTCTGTTCCTTATTCATGTCTTAAATAGGGGATCTAGGGACTGCAACTATCAGTCAGTGGAGTCAACCCCACATGTTTGTCTCCTAATATATGCCTAATTTCCGTAAACTGTCCAAAAATTAAATTAGGTGACTGGAGACTGGAGATAAGCTAGCTCCACTGCACCACATCCCAGTAATAATAATATCCATATAAAAAAAAGGCCAAGGGATTTAAGGTGCCAAAAACACATATAAGAGGTTAAACAACTTCCATTTATTAATACAAATTATTAAAAGATAATACAATCAATTATCTGAGCGCAGTACAGTTTCCAAACACGATGTATTTATTTCACAGATTGTTAAAAGCTACTCTCTACATCAGGAGTTCCCAAACTGTGGGTCGGGACCCACTGGTGGGTCGCGAGCTGTGTTTGAGTGGGTCGCGCTGAGCCGGAAATCACTGAGAGCGGGCCCGCTTAAATTGTGCTGTGCGAGCCTGCGTAAATTACAGAGAGCCAGAGCAGTCAAATCGCGATGGATTCAGGACCCTGCCTACGCAGTTTACGGAGGCTGGTCTGCATTTCCCGCGAGGAAGATACTTGCATCAGTGAGTACGTATGTGGGCTGTTATGTAGGATATGTTCATGGGGTGCAGAGCCAGCTCCTCGGTCCTGCTGGTAGGAGTGGTGGTGGCTAGACTGGCTGCAGGATTCTCTCAGCTATAACGAGCAGAGACGGCAGCCTCGGTGTCAGAGGACCAGGTGGCCCGGCGGTGTCAGGAGTTCATGGCAGCTTCTATTTTTAATTTAACATCCCCTCCCTTTAAAATATGCATTATTATTTGCATTTATATATCGCCAAATTCTGTAGCGCTTTTATTACAAGCAAGTGGGTCACAAAAAATAACTGTATTCAGAAGTGGGTCTCAGCACAAAAAAGTTTGGGAAGCCCTGCTCTACATATTTCGCCCACTGGGCTTTTTTTCAGGAGACAATATGCAGCTTCATAGAACACTGTACAAACAAAACTAAATTATTCAAACAAACATAATCAACAAGGTACACATATGCATTAGTGCAGACCATTGTAGCCTCGCTATATCCTTAACCATTACCGAAAATGTGCCTCCTCACAAGATAAGGAGCCATGCTCTATCTCTATTCATGGTTACAACATATATGTCATCCTATATGGTCCCCAGCGATGGTGCCGCAGGAGGGACAAAAAAAAAACAGCTGTTATAAAAAACAATAATCACTATTCATCCGGAAAAATATATGTTATTAACAGCTTGCACCAACATATATTTTTTTTCTGGATAGATAGTGACAAAAGGAAAACATTTTGGCTTTACTGTAGATTCTTTAGAGCTCAGGGTCAGATACAAAATACAAACGATAATGTAGCTCTCTAATCATTAAAACAAAGTAAAGTATCAGAGAGATGAGCTCATTACTATGCTGCTTCTCATTTTACAGTCCAGTAAAAGCATGAGATGGGTCCGGTATGGATGAGCTAGGGCCCAGTGATGGTGAACCTTGGCACCCCAGATGTTTTGGAACTACATTTCCCATGATGCTCATGCACTCTGCAGTGTAGTTAAGCATCATGGGAAATGTAGTTCCAAAACATCTGGGGTGCCAAGGTTCGCTATTACTGAGCTAGGCTCACAGAACGTGGGTTGAATGACGCTGGCCAACAGACTGAGCCCATCTAGTGGGGGAAAAAAATACTGCGGGGTGAATCTCTGGTTTGAATGTGAGTTTTAAATTAAAAGTTGTTTTCAGTATCTTATCTTTTATTGGGCTATTCATTTGTATCTTGTTATTTTTGGCAGCAGGTGTTTTAGTATAAGAAGAATTAGGGTAGACACATATAACACCTAAAAAGTTAGCATTTTTTTTTTCACAGAGTAGTCCTATGGAATAGATTTGTTATGTTTTTCATTTGCCAGCTTAAGTATTCACCTGGTCCTGTTAATCAGTTTGAGGCTAAGCTTAGTTTTAACATAGCTCGTGGTATTTGCAAGTTCATGGCCTAATTGGTGAAATATTTTTTGACAGTTTCCTTTTAAAGCTGTTTACATTGTCTGGATGCCAATGTTGCTACATGAGTTTTAGAAACCCTTGTGCTACTTAAATACCTCTATAAAATGCCTACCAAAAAGCCTGTTTGCACAGAAAGATGAATGCCCTGCAAAAATAAATAAATAAAATAAATTCCTGCATGGCTTACAAACAGAAACACCTTTGTTCTAAATAAGCTGCTATTAATAATATTCAATTCATGAACTTATCAATCTTTCATTCTGGAAAGTCATATGCTGTTGCCTTAAGTGATATAGCTTTCTCATCTAGAACAAGAAATTTAAAGAAAAAAGAATATTGAGAGACATAACAAGATATCCTTGGTATAAACTCAAGCAGCCTTGTCCTCTACTCATGATATGAACCCCAAACAATTCACAGCATTGTAGATTGGAGCTAGTAATGCTTGTTTAAAGCGGAACTACAGTCTGCTCACATAATTTGTAATAAAAACATCTTTGTCATTCTGAAGCTTCCCTCTAACCACTTTGCATATTATTTTATATACAGCTGCAAGAAAAAGTATGTGAATCCTTTGGAATGATATAGATTCATAAAATTCATTTGGTCATAAAATGTGATCTGATCATCATCTTAGTCATCTTTGTCACAACAATAGACAATCACAGTCTGCTTAAACTAATAACACACAAATAATGAAATGTTGCCATGTCGTTATTGAACACACCATGTAAACATTCACAGTGCAGGTGGAAAAAGTATGTAAACCCCTAGACTAATGACATCTCCAAGAGCTGATTGGAGTGAGATGTCAGCCAACTGGAGTCCAATCAATGAGATGAGTTTGGAGGTGTTGGTTACAGCTGCCCTATAAAAAACACGCATCAGTTCTGGGTTTGCTTTTCACAAGAAGCAATGCCTGATGTGAATGATGCCTCGCACAAAAGATCTCTCAGAAGACCTACGATTAAGAATTGTTGACTTGCATAAAGCTGGAAAGGGTTATAAAAGTATCTCCAAAAGCCTTGCTGTTCATCAGTCCACGGTAAGACAAATTGTCTATAAATGGAGAAAGTTCAGCACTGCTGTTACTCTCCCTAGGAGTGGCCGTCCTGTAAAGATGACTGAAAGAGCACAGCGCAGACTGCTCAATGAGGTGAAGAAGAATCCTAGAGTGTCAGCTAAAGACTTACAAAAGACATCCCTGTTAGCGAATCTACATTACGTTAAACACTAAACAAGAATGGATTTCATGGGAGGATACCACAGAGGAAGCCACTGCTGTCCAAACAAAACGTTGCTGCATGTTAACAGTTTGCACAAGAACACCTGGATGTTCCACAGCAGTACTGGCAAAATATTCTGTGGACAGATGAAAACCAAAGTTGAGTTGTTTGGAAGAAACACACAACACTATGTGTGGCGAAAAAGAGGCACAGCATACCAACATCAAAACCTCATCCCAACTGTGAAGTATGGTGGTGGACGGATTGCTATCATCAAAAGAAAAATGAATTCCCAAGTTTATCAAGACATTTTGCAGGAGAACTTAAGGCCATCTGTCTACCAGCTGAAGCTAAACAGAAGATGGGTGTTGCAACAGGACAATGACCCAAAGCACAGAAGTAAATCAACAACAGAATGAAATATGCCTTCTGAAGTGTCCCAGTCAAAGTCCTGACTTCAACCCGATTGAGATGCTGTGGTATGACCTCAAGAAAGCGATTCACACCAGACATCCCTAGAATATTGCTTAACTGAAACAGTTCTGTAAAGAGGAATGGTCAAGAATTACTCCTGAACGTTGTGCACGTCTGATCTGCAACTACAGGAAACGTTTGGTTGAAGTTATTGCTGCCAAAGGAGGTTCAACCAGTTATTAAATCCAAGGGTTCACATACTTTTTCCACCTGCACTGTGAATGTTTACATGGTGTGTTCAATAAAAACATGGCAACATTTCATTCTTTGTGTGTTATTAGTTTAAGCAGACTGTGATTGTCTATTGTTGTGCCTTTAGATGATGATGATCAAATCACATTTTATGACCAATTTGTGCAGAAATCCATATCATTTCAAAGGGTTCACATACTTTTTCTTGCAGCTGTATATACTGTGATTCTGTACTCGCCAAATATTCTGCAGAAATCTCCCTTCACTAAGTCTGACTGCAGCCATTTTAACTGTGGGCAGCTGAAGCTTCTGCCTGTTTACTTCCTGGTTTTACACAGACACATATACATATATATACAGGCACACACACACACACATATATACAGACACACGCACATGTATAAAGGCAGACACATACACACCACTGCTTGCCTGCACATTTCTCCTCTCTTGATGAATACTCATGGATCTCTGCAGTCTCCTGTCATTTCCACTCTCACCCAGCCCCCTCCATCCCTGCAGCTCTACTGTGACTTATGTCTCCTCCACTCTCCAGTCCTCCCCCCCCCGCTGCTGGCAAACTCTCATAAGATTGTATGGTGTAAGTGTGTATGGTGTCCATTTTGTTACTTAGAATGTCCAAGCAATACTCTGCAACTTAGAGTCATCAAAAGTTCACAATAATGTTCATTTCAGGTAAAAACTAATTGTTGACTTCAATATTTCCATTACAATACAAAGGAGGCTGAGAATGCAGGCACAGTAAAATATGATTATCAACTGTCATGTACATGTTCATGTGAACAGAGTAGGAAATGGGGGGCTGTCCATATTAAGGAAAGAATACAGAAAGGGAATAAAACTTTCAAACCTGTCCCACTGATCTTTATTCCAAAAATTGTTAGCCAGAGAGAAGCTCCCGCTGCCATAATCATTAGATTATCATCCAATGTACCCGAAAACAATTACATGAGAAAAAATACAAAATTAAGAGGGTACAGTTGTACCTTTTGCGACACGGCACTGCATTGCTTTAACTAACAAATGCACGGTCGTGTGACGCTGTACCCAAATAAAATTGATGTTTTTTTTTCCCCACAAATAGAGCTTTCTTTTAATGGTATTTGATCACCTCTGCGGTTTTTATTTTTTGCGCTATAAACAAAAAAATCCGCCAATTTTGAAAAAAAAGAAAAAAAAAACCCCATATTTTTTACTTTCTGCTATAAAACACATCGAATAAATTTTTTAAAAAAAATCTAATTTCTTTATCAGTTTAGGCCAATTTATATTCTGCTAAAAATTTTTGGTAAAAAAAAAAAATCACAAAAAGCGTATGATAATTGGTTTGCGCAAAAGTTATAGCGTGTACAAACTATGGGATAGATTTATGGATTTTTTATCTTTTTATTGATTTTATTAGTATAGGCAGCGATCAGCGATTTTTAGCAGGACTGCGACATATCGGCGGACAAATCTGACACTCTGCGACACTTTTTGGGGTCCAGTGACACCAATACAGTGATCAGTGCTAAATAATATGCACTGTTACTGTATAAATGACACTGGCAGGTAAGGGGTTAACATCAGGGGCAATCAAGGGTTTAGGTGTGCTCCTAGGAAATGCTTTCTAACTGTAGGGGGACTGGACTGACTGCAGGGAGATAGAGATTGGTTCCTGATTAGTAGGAACACTACATCTCTCCCTTCCTGTCTGACAGAACAGCCGTCTGCCTTGTTTACATAGGCAGACAGCTGTTCTGTCATTCTCCTTCACAATCGTTAATGGCCGGTGGCCATTGTGCGGCTCCGGCGGCAGGCGCATGCCCCATAGAGCCCTAAAACAAAAGCACATATATGTAAGTGATTTGGGCTTAAGAGCCGCCCTGCTGCAGTATATGTATGTGGGGCGGTCCTTAAGTGGATAAACAGCTTGCTCTTACCATATAATTTTAAAGAATATAGCATGGTGTTCTTTTTACCAGAACAAGACTCTTTTTTTAAAAAAATTTTTTATTTTCAATTTTGTTTTCTATTTTAAACCCAGCAAGATCCAGACCGGAGAGCTTTATTTCTCCGTCGATTAGCAAGATAAAAAAAAGAATGAAATCCCAATCTCGTGGTTGGTATATTTAACGAGGGTTAAACATAAGTACACTCAGAAGAGTCATTTAAAGGTCACACTAGAAGCTAGAAAGCCGAAGATCAAAGACTGATAGATCTGTTATATCATTCTGTGCACAAACCCAACCTATTCACAGCTCTAAGATAACAGACTTGTTTTATTACCGAGAGTCAGGAAAGAAAAAATACAATCACAGGCATGATATGACTTTTATACAGACTTTAATAGATTGGATAGGCTCCAATAAGATAAATAGTAAACCTGAATTAACTCACACCTTTAGTCCAATGAAAGGAGAATAAAAAAAACATGTTTATATTTATTGTGCATTAATGCATAATGTAATAACACAAAAGTTGAAAATAACACACCCTGGTTACGCTTCCAATTGTTTTTGGGCTGTACCATACAGAACCCCTTTAACCACTTTACCACCGGAGGATTTTGCTGTCTTACGTCCAGGCCACTTTTTGCGATTCGGCACTGTGCGACTTTAACTGACAATTGCGCGGTCGTGCGAAGCCGTACCCAAACAAAATTTACGTCATTTTTTTCCCCACAAACAGAGCTTTCTTTTGGGGGTATTTGATCACCTGTGTGATTTTTACTTTTTGCGCTATAAACAAAAAAATACCGTTTATTTTGAAAAAATAACAATATTTTTAAAAAATTTTTTATATGAAATTCCCCCCCAAAAAAATTTAAAAATCAAATTTTTTTTAATTTGTTGGCCAATTTGTTTTCTGCTACCTATGTTTGGTAAAAAAAAAAATCAGAATAAGCGTATTTTGATTGGTTTGCGCAAAAGTTATTGCGTTTACTAACAAAGGGAAAGATTTCTGTCATTTTTGGTGTTTTTTTTTTTAACGCGTAATGGTGTCGATCTGCGATTTTTTTTGCGGGACTGCGACATTGCGGCGGAAAGATCGGACCCTTGACTGACATTTTTGACACTTTTGGGGGTACCAGTGACATTACTGCAGTAATCAGTGCTATATATATGCACTGTTACTGTAAAAATGACACTGGCAGGGAAGGGGTTAATTTTATTGGAGAGGGAGGGGTTAATGAATGCCTGGTGCTTACTAACGTGTGTGTGGGGGGGGGGGGGTGACTGAGTGACACAAGGACAGATCGAGGGTTCAGCTATGCTGAACCCTGCAATCTGACCCTGCCTGTCACTTAGGAGATCCGCCCGCTCTGTTTACACAAGCGGGCGGATCTCCAAACTAGATTCCCCGACGATTGGGGAAGAGCAGCGGCGATTGCTGCCGCTCCTCCCCTGGCCCGACTCCTGCTGTGACTGAAAACAGCGGGAGTGAGCCTCCAGCGGCACGAGCGCGCCGCCGAGAGAGGGGAATGTCTGGTGACGTAGACCTACGTGGCCAGACGATAACGAGCCACTGTGCCGCAGTAGCAGCACAGTGAGCAGTGGGGAAGCGGTTAAATACATCTGGTGAGTTTGCCCCAAAGTCAAACACCTTTGGTTTTGAATAGATCAATGATCTAATAGGACAGACCAGTTTGAAGCCCTTTTACCTAAAAAGTGGGATGATCTACAAATACATTTTGCATGCTCAATCCCACTCATAGGCAAACAATCACCAAATTACTCCACAGCGTCATTTCAAAAACTAAAGGCCTATATAAAGCAGCATATATTTTGAGGAAATTTAACAGCCTTATTGTAAGACAACATGGATACATTTTGCAGTGTATGGGTTCCTTCGGATTACACACTACCTATCCACTGATTTTGACCCTTATTCTTTCAGGCATCTCTCTCCAGTCCTTTCTTTCTCTGCTCCTGTTTTATTCTTTACAAGAGTTGTTCTTGTTTTTGTGCTTTTTAGGAACATTCTACCTCTTTATTAGAACATGGACCTTCTCATCACTGTGCCCCTCAAGTATGAGCTTATACTTGAAAGCACAATTGGAATAAGCAATTTAGTAAGCAATATCTCACTGGATCAGAACGGGTGGGTAAATCGTGGCAGCTCAGTGGCAAAGTGGTTAGCTTTTCTGTCTAGCAGCACTAGAGTCATCAGTTCAAATCCAAACCACAGCACTACCTACATGTAGTTTGCACGTTCTCCCTGTGCCTATGTGGGTTTCCTCTCACACCAAAGACAAGCTGGTAGGTTAATTGGCTCCTGTCTAAACTGACCCTAGTATGTGTATGAATTAACGTAAATTGGGGACCTTAGATTGTAAGCTCCTTGAGGGCAAGGACTGATGTAAATATACAATATATAGATAAAACACTGAGTAAATTAATGGTACTATAGAAGTATAACTATAACACTCATGAGTTGGGCTAACAGCCCCCATTACAATGCTAAGTGTGATGGCACGGTTTACTGCAGTAAAAAATTGATGTTGATTAAAGGTGTTGTGACTTCTATAGTGACCTTCCTTTAAAGTGAAAAATTCCACCTTCAATAAGGGATGTAACCCGGCGTGCATTCCAAACAGCAGATGTTCAGGCCGGACGTGACGTCAGAACAGACCTGGAAGTGACAACATGTATAGAGACTCAACTAGTTTTGCCAACCACATCTTCAGGAACCCACCTTTATTAATATAGAGGTCACTGGACTGGCGATGAGTTAGCAATTTGTGTGGTAGTGTGAGTTGGTGCACTACTGGAAGAACATCTGCCCAAGTATAGAAGATTTTTTTTACCTGGTGTGGGAATTACTACACACAATTTATGGACATTTATATTTGTAATTTTATGGACATTTGGCTGTGATACAAAAATGTGGATGTTGAGTCATCACAAAAGCATGCATACCCCACAGGAGGTTCATATGAAGATTATACAGAATGTGCACAATGCGGGGAAAGATAACAATTGTGCTTTACCTTAAAGTCGAACTATAGGCAAAACTTTTTTTTTAAATTTTGGATAGAGCAAGGAAGGGTTATAACTAGTGTTGAGCGAACACGGACTGTATTATTCGTGTTCGTACCGAATAATTGGATTTTTTTTACCCGAACACGGACACGGACACTTTACTGTATGTTCGGGTAAAAATCCGTGTTCGGTCGTTTTATTTCCGGGTTTTGCATGCTTTGGCGCTCTTTTCATGGCGGGCTTTCAACAGCCAATCAACAATCGTTTAACTGGTGTGCCTTAAGCCATCCCAGCCATGCCTGCAAATGTCTTAGTAGCTGTGATTGGCCGTCTGAAGCATGTGACCAAGTCTTTATAAGTTCGAGGCAGCCGCCGCAGCAGCGTCATTCTGCTGCTTAGCTAAGGGACAGAGCACACATCAATGTGCTGGCTGCTGATTAGGGAAAGATAGGCAGGAAAAAAACATTTGTGTCCGGATAGAATTGAGGGACAGGTCGGAGTGTTTAGGCAGGGCGAGTTGTAGGCATTTTAGGGATAGAGTCTGCTGAATTATAGGGTCAGTGTCTTCTACAAACTACAATCGATATTGCTGTGTGGGGGGTGGGGTGAATCTGCACTCAATCCTGATCTACGATCTCTTCTCAATCCTGTTAGGGACAGAGTCTGCTGAATTTTAGGGAAACTGTGTTCTACAAACTACAATCGATATTGCTGTGTGGTGTGGGATTGGAGATAGGCAGGTGTCAGTGATCCACATCCATTTTTCTGTGTGTGAGCTGCAGTGAACACAATCTTTTTGGGCTGCAGTGAACACAATCTTTTTGGGCTGCAGTGAACACAATCTTTTTGGGCTGCAGTGAACACAATCTTTTTGGGGTGCAGTGAACAAAATCTTTTTGGGGTGCAGTGAACACAATCCTTTTTGGTGTGCAGTGAACACAATCTTTGTGGGGTGCAGTGAACAAAATCCTTTGTGGGGTGCAGTGAACACAATCTTTTTGGGGTGCAGGGAACAAAATCCTTTTTGGGGTGCAGTGAACAACATCCTTTTTGGGGTGCAGTGAACACAATCTTTTTGGGGTGCAGTGAACAAAATCCTTTGTGGGGTGCAGTGAACACAATCTTTTTGGGGTGCAGTGAACACAATCTTTTTGGGGTGGAGTGAACAACATCCTTTTTGGGGTGCAGTGAACAAAATCCTTTTTGGGGTGCAGTGAACAAAATCATTTTTGGGGTGCAGTGAACACAATCTTTTTGGGGTGCAGTGAACACAATCTTTGTGGGGTGCAGTGAACACAATCTTTTTGGGGTGGAGTGAACAACATCCTTTTTGGGGTGCAGTAAACAACATCCTTTTTGGGGTGCAGTGAACACAATCTTTTTGGGGTGCAGTGAACACAATCTTTGTGGGGTACAGTGAACAGAATCTTTGTGGGGTGCAGTGAACACAATCTTTGGGGGGTACAGTGAACACAATCTTTTTGGGGTGCAGTGAACACAATCTTTGTGGGGTGCAGTGAACACAATCTTTTTGGGGTGGAGTGAACAAAATCATTTTTGGGGTGCAGTGAACAACATCCTTTTTGGGGTGCAGTGATCAAAATCCTTTTTGGGGTGCAGTGAACACAATCTTTTTGGGGTGCAGTGAACAAAATCCTTTGTGGGGTGCAGTGAACAGAATCTTTGTGGGGTGCAGTGAACACAATCTTTGGGGGGGTACAGTGAACACAATCTTTTTGGGGTGCAGTGAACACAATCTTTGTGGGGTACAGTGAACAGAATCTTTGTGGGGTGCAGTGAACACAATCTTTGGGGGGTACAGTGAACACAATCTTTTTGGGGTGCAGTGAACACAATCTTTGGGGGGTACAGTGAACACAATCTTTTTGGGGTGCAGTGAACACAATCTTTGTGGGGTGCAGTGAACACAATCTTTGGGGGGGTACAGTGAACACAATCTTTTTGGGGTGCAGTGAACAACATCCTTTTAGGGTGCAGTGAACACAATCTTTGTGGGGTGCAGTGAACAACATCCTTTTAGGGTGCAGTGAACACAATCTTTGTGGGGTACAGTGAACAGAATCTTTGTGGGGTGCAGTGAACACAATCTTTGGGGGGTACAGTGAACACAATCTTTGTGAGGTGCAGTGAACACAATCTTTGTGGGGTGCAGTGAACACAATCATTGTGGGGTGCAGTGAACTCAATCTTTGTGGGGTACAGTGAACACAATCTCATACTTCTGAAGATTTGAGGGTGCTGCCTGTTCCATACTCCCCCTACTCCTCATCTAGCCTTTTAGGGGTACAAACAATAGTAATTGGGGCCTAGTGTGGTTGTGTACGTGTGATATACATACACTTTTTTTGGATCATATTTTCTATTCCGCTATTTAATCAAAAACCTTTGGGGATCAGTTAAATTGGGGGATAGTCTGTGTTGGTACGTGTGAGAGAGATCCACCTTTCCAAGTTGTTGGGGTTCATCTCATACTTCTGAAGGTTTGAGGGTGCTGATGTTCCATACTCCCCCTACTCCTAGCCTTTTAGGGGTACAAACAATAGTAATTGGGGCCTAGTGTGGTTGTGTACGTGTGATATACATACACTTTTTTGGGATCATATTTTCTATTCCGCTATTTAATCAAAAACCTTTGGGGATCAGTTAAATTGGGGGATAGTCTGTGTTGGTACGTGTGAGAGAGATCCACCTTTCCAAGTTGTTGGGGTTCATCTCATACTTCTGAAGGTTTGAGGGTGCTGCCTGTTCCATACCCCCCCTACTCCTCATCTAGCCTTTTAGGGGTACAAACAATAGTAATTGGGGCCTAGTGTGGTTGTGTACGTGTGATATACATACACTTTTTTTGGATCATATTTTCTATTCCGCTATTTAATCAAAAACCTTTGGGGATCAGTTAAATTGGGGGATAGTCTGTGTTGGTACGTGTGAGAGAGATCCACCTTTCCAAGTTGTTGGGGTTCATCTCATACTTCTGAAGGTTTGAGGGTGCTGCCTGTTCCATACTCCCCCTACTCCTCATCTAGCCTTTTAGGGGTACAAACAATAGTAATTGGGGCCCAGTGTGGTTGTGTACGTGTGATATACATACACTTTTTTTGGATCATATTTTCTATTCCGCTATTTAATCAAAAACCTTTGGGGATCAGTTAAATTGGGGGATAGTCTGTGTTGGTACGTGTGAGAGAGATCCACCTTTCCAAGTTGTTGGGGTTCATCTCATACTTCTGAAGGTTTGAGGGTGCTGCCTGTTCCATACTCCCCCTACTCCTCATCTAGCCTTTTAGGGGTACAAACAATAGTAATTGGGGCCCAGTGTGGTTGTGTACGTGTGATATACATACACTTTTTTTGGATCATATTTTCTATTCCGCTATTTAATCAAAAACCTTTGGGGATCAGTTAAATTGGGGGATAGTCTGTGTTGGTACATGTGAGAGAGATCCACCTTTCCAAGTTGTTGGGGTTCATCTCATACTTCTGAAGGTTTGAGGGTGCTGCCTGTTCCATACCCCCCCTACTCCTCATCTAGCCTTTTAGGGGTACAAACAATAGTAATTGGGGCCTAGTGTGGTTGTGTACGTGTGATATACATACACTTTTTTTGGATCATATTTTCTATTCCGCTATTTAATCAAAAACCTTTGGGGATCAGTTAAATTGGGGGATAGTGTGTGTTGGTACGTGTGAGAGAGATCCACCTTTCCAAGTTGTTGGGGTTCATCTCATACTTCTGAAGGTTTGAGGGTGCTGCCTGTTCCATACCCCCCCTACTCCTCATCTAGCCTTTTAGGGGTACAAACAATAGTAATTGGGGCCTAGTGTGGTTGTGTACGTGTGATATACATACACTTTTTTTGGATCATATTTTCTATTCCGCTATTTAATCAAAAACCTTTGGGGATCAGTTAAATTGGGGGATAGTCTGTGTTGGTACGTGTGAGAGAGATCCACCTTTCCAAGTTTTTGGGGTTCATCTCATACTTCTGAAGATTTGAGGGTGCTGCCTGTTCCATACCCCCCCTACTCCTCATCTAGCCTTTTAGGGGTACAAACAATAGTAATTGGGGCCTAGTGTGGTTGTGTACGTGTGATATACATACACTTTTTTTGGATCATATTTTCTATTCCGCTATTTAATCAAAAACCTTTGGGGATCAGTTAAATTGGGGGATAGTCTGTGTTGGTACGTGTGAGAGAGATCCACCTTTCCAAGTTGTTGGGGTTCATCTCATACTTCTGAAGGTTTGAGGGTGCTGCCTGTTCCATACTCCCCCTACTCCTAGCCTTTTAGGGGTACAAACAATAGTAATTGGGGCCTAGTGTGGTTGTGTACGTGTGATATAAATACACTTTTTTTGGATCATATTTTCTATTCCGCTATTTAATCAAAAACCTTTGGGGATCAGTTAAATTGGGGGATAGTCTGTGTTGGTACGTGTGAGAGAGATCCACCTTTCCAAGTTGTTGGGGTTCATCTCATACTTCTGAAGGTTTGAGGGTGCTGCCTGTTCCATACCCCCCCTACTCCTCATCTAGCCTTTTAGGGGTACAAACAATAGTAATTGGGGCCTAGTGTGGTTGTGTACGTGTGATATACATACACTTTTTTTGGATCATATTTTCTATTCCGCTATTTAATCAAAAACCTTTGGGGATCAGTTAAATTGGGGGATAGTCTGTGTTGGTACGTGTGAGAGAGATCCACCTTTCCAAGTTGTTGGGGTTCATCTCATACTTCTGAAGGTTTGAGGGTGCTGCCTGTTCCATACTCCCCCTACTCCTCATCTAGCCTTTTAGGGGTACAAACAATAGTAATTGGGGCCCAGTGTGGTTGTGTACGTGTGATATACATACACTTTTTTTGGATCATATTTTCTATTCCGCTATTTAATCAAAAACCTTTGGGGATCAGTTAAATTGGGGGATAGTCTGTGTTGGTACGTGTGAGAGAGATCCACCTTTCCAAGTTGTTGGGGTTCATCTCATACTTCTGAAGGTTTGAGGGTGCTGCCTGTTCCATACCCCCCCTACTCCTCATCTAGCCTTTTAGGGGTACAAACAATAGTAATTGGGGCCTAGTGTGGTTGTGTACGTGTGATATACATACACTTTTTTTGGATCATATTTTCTATTCCGCTATTTAATCAAAAACCTTTGGGGATCAGTTAAATTGGGGGATAGTCTGTGTTGGTACGTGTGAGAGAGATCCACCTTTCCAAGTTTTTGGGGTTCTTCTCATACTTCTGAAGATTTGAGGGTGCTGCCTGTTCCATACCCCCCCTACTCCTCATCTAGCCTTTTAGGGGTACAAACAATAGTAATTGGGGCCTAGTGTGGTTGTGTACGTGTGATATACATACACTTTTTTTGGATCATATTTTCTATTCCGCTATTTAATCAAAAACCTTTGGGGATCAGTTAAATTGGGGGATAGTCTGTGTTGGTACGTGTGAGAGAGATCCACCTTTCCAAGTTGTTGGGGTTCATCTCATACTTCTGAAGGTTTGAGGGTGCTGCCTGTTCCATACCCCCCCTACTCCTCATCTAGCCTTTTAGGGGTACAAACAATAGTAATTGGGGCCTAGTGTGGTTGTGTACGTGTGATATACATACACTTTTTTTGGATCATATTTTCTATTCCGCTATTTAATCAAAAACCTTTGGGGATCAGTTAAATTGGGGGATAGTCTGTGTTGGTACGTGTGAGAGAGATCCACCTTTCATAGTTGTTGGGGTTCATCTCATACTTCTGAAGGTTTGAGGGTGCTGCCTGTTCCATACTCCCCCTACTCCTCATCTAGCCTTTTAGGGGTACAAACAATAGTAATTGGGGCCTAGTGTGGTTGTGTACGTGTGATATACATACACTTTTTTTGGATCATATTTTCTATTCCGCTATTTAATCAAAAACCTTTGGGGATCAGTTAAATTGGGGGATAGTCTGTGTTGGTACGTGTGAGAGAGATCCACCTTTCCAAGTTGTTGGGGTTCATCTCATACTTCTGAAGGTTTGAGGGTGCTGCCTGTTCCATACTCCCCCTACTCCTAGCCTTTTAGGGGTACAAACAATAGTAATTGGGGCCTAGTGTGGTTGTGTACGTGTGATATACATACACTTTTTTTGGATCATATTTTCTATTCCGCTATTTAATCAAAAACCTTTGGGGATCAGTTAAATTGGGGGATAGTCTGTGTTGGTACGTGTGAGAGAGATCCACCTTTCCAAGTTGTTGGGGTTCATCTCATACTTCTGAAGGTTTGAGGGTGCTGCCTGTTCCATACCCCCCCTACTCCTCATCTAGCCTTTTAGGGGTACAAACAATAGTAATTGGGGCCTAGTGTGGTTGTGTACGTGTGATATACATACACTTTTTTTGGATCATATTTTCTATTCCGCTATTTAATCAAAAACCTTTGGGGATCAGTTAAATTGGGGGATAGTCTGTGTTGGTACGTGTGAGAGAGATCCACCTTTCCAAGTTGTTGGGGTTCATCTCATACTTCTGAAGGTTTGAGGGTGCTGCCTGTTCCATACCCCCCCTACTCCTCATCTAGCCTTTTAGGGGTACAAACAATAGTAATTGGGGCCTAGTGTGGTTGTGTACGTGTGATATACATACACTTTTTTTGGATCATATTTTCTATTCCGCTATTTAATCAAAAACCTTTGGGGATCAGTTAAATTGGGGGATAGTCTGTGTTGGTACGTGTGAGAGAGATCCACCTTTCCAAGTTTTTGGGGTTCATCTCATACTTCTGAAGATTTGAGGGTGCTGCCTGTTCCATACCCCCCCTACTCCTCATCTAGCCTTTTAGGGGTACAAACAATAGTAATTGGGGCCTAGTGTGGTTGTGTACGTGTGATATACATACACTTTTTTTGGATCATATTTTCTATTCCGCTATTTAATCAAAAACCTTTGGGGATCAGTTAAATTGGGGGATAGTCTGTGTTGGTACGTGTGAGAGAGATCCACCTTTCCAAGTTGTTGGGGTTCATCTCATACTTCTGAAGGTTTGAGGGTGCTGCCTGTTCCATACCCCCCCTACTCCTCATCTAGCCTTTTAGGGGTACAAACAATAGTAATTGGGGCCTAGTGTGGTTGTGTACGTGTGATATACATACACTTTTTTTGGATCATATTTTCTATTCCGCTATTTAATCAAAAACCTTTGGGGATCAGTTAAATTGGGGGATAGTCTGTGTTGGTACGTGTGAGAGAGATCCACCTTTCCAAGTTGTTGGGGTTCATCTCATACTTCTGAAGGTTTGAGGGTGCTGCCTGTTCCTTACCCCCCCTACTCCTCATCTAGCCTTTTAGGGGTACAAACAATAGTAATTGGGGCCTAGTGTGGTTGTGTACGTGTGATATACATACACTTTTTTTGGATCATATTTTCTATTCCGCTATTTAATCAAAAACCTTTGGGGATCAGTTAAATTGGGGGATAGTCTGTGTTGGTACGTGTGAGAGAGATCCACCTTTCCAAGTTGTTGGGGTTCATCTCATACTTCTGAAGGTTTGAGGGTGCTGCCTGTTCCATACTCCCCCTACTCCTAGCCTTTTAGGGGTACAAACAATAGTAATTGGGGCCTAGTGTGGTTGTGTACGTGTGCTATACATACACTTTTTTTGGATCATATTTTCTATTCCGCTATTTAATCAAAAACCTTTGGGGATCAGTTAAATTGGGGGATAGTCTGTGTTGGTACGTGTGAGAGAGATCCACCTTTCCAAGTTGTTGGGGTTCATCTCATACTTCTGAAGGTTTGAGGGTGCTGCCTGTTCCATACCCCCCCTACTCCTCATCTAGCCTTTTAGGGGTACAAACAATAGTAATTGGGGCCTAGTGTGGTTGTGTACGTGTGATATACATACACTTTTATTGGATCATATTTTCTATTCCGCTATTTAATCAAAAACCTTTGGGGATCAGTTAAATTGGGGGATAGTCTGTGTTGGTACGTGTGAGAGAGATCCACCTTTCCAAGTTTTTGGGGTTCATCTCATACTTCTGAAGATTTGAGGGTGCTGCCTGTTCCATACCCCCCCTACTCCTCATCTAGCCTTTTAGGGGTACAAACAATAGTAATTGGGGCCTAGTGTGGTTGTGTACGTGTGATATACATACACTTTTTTTGGATCATATTTTCTATTCCGCTATTTAATCAAAAACCTTTGGGGATCAGTTAAATTGGGGGATAGTCTGTGTTGGTACGTGTGAGAGAGATCCACCTTTCCAAGTTGTTGGGGTTCATCTCATACTTCTGAAGGTTTGAGGGTGCTGCCTGTTCCATACTCCCCCTACTCCTCATCTAGCCTTTTAGGGGTACAAACAATAGTAATTGGGGCCCAGTGTGGTTGTGTACGTGTGATATACATACACTTTTTTTGGATCATATTTTCTATTCCGCTATTTAATCAAAAACCTTTGGGGATCAGTTAAATTGGGGGATAGTCTGTGTTGGTACGTGTGAGAGAGATCCACCTTTCCAAGTTGTTGGGGTTCATCTCATACTTCTGAAGGTTTGAGGGTGCTGCCTGTTCCATACCCCCCCTACTCCTCATCTAGCCTTTTAGGGGTACAAACAATAGTAATTGGGGCCTAGTGTGGTTGTGTACGTGTGATATACATACACTTTTTTTGGATCATATTTTCTATTCCGCTATTTAATCAAAAACCTTTGGGGATCAGTTAAATTGGGGGATAGTCTGTGTTGGTACGTGTGAGAGAGATCCACCTTTCCAAGTTTTTGGGGTTCATCTCATACTTCTGAAGATTTGAGGGTGCTGCCTGTTCCATACTCCTCCTCCTACTGCTCAACCATCCTTTTAGGGGTACAAACAATAGTAGTTGGGGCCTAGTGTGGTGGTGTACGTGCGAGATACATACACTTTCTTTTTGATCATATTTTCTATTCCGCTATTCAATTAAAACCTTTGGGGATCAATTCAATTGCGAGATAGTCTGTGTCGGTACGTGTGAGATCCACCTTTCCAAGTTGTTGGGGTTCATCTCATACTTCTGAAGATTTGAGGGTGCTGCCTGTTCCATACTCCTGCTCCTACTGCTCAACCATCCTTTTAGGGGTACAAACAATAGTAATTGGGGCCTAGTGTGGTTGTGTACGTGCGAGATACATACACTTTTTTTGATCATATTTCCTATTCCGCTATTCAATAAAAACCTTTGAGGATCAATTGAATTGCGGGATAGTCTGTGTCGGTACGTGTGAGATCCACCTTTCCAAGTTTTTGGGGTTCATCTCATACTTCTGAAGATTTGAGGGTGCTGCCTGTTCCATACTCCTCCTCCTACTCCTCATCCATCCTTTTAGGGGTACAAACAATAGTAATTGGGGCCTAGTGTGGTTGTGTACGTGCGAGATACATACACTTTTTTTGATCATATTTCCTATTCCGCTATTCAATAAAAACCTTTGAGGATCAATTGAATTGCGGGATAGTCTGTGTCGGTACGTGTGAGATCCACCTTTCCAAGTTTTTGGGGTTCATCTCATACTTCTGAAGATTTGAGGGTGCTGTCTGTTCCATACTCCTCCTACTCCTCATCCATCCTTTTAGGGGTAGAAACAATAGTAATTGGGGCCTAGTGTGGTTTTGTACGTGCGAGATACATACACTTTTTTGGATCATATTTCCTATTCCGCTATTCAATAAAAACCTTTCTAGGGCAAGATCTTAAATTACAGAAATATGAGGAGACCGTCAAATAAGGGCCGTGGCCTGGGTCGTGGTGCTGCTGGTAGAGCTCCTGTTGCAAGGAGAGGACGTGGTCGATCTGTGCCAGCTACACGCACAAGTGAAACACCTTCCTCAAGTGTGAGTAGGCGACAGAACCTGCATCAGTATTTGGTAGGGCATCAAACGCCCCTAGAAGTGATGAGGCCAGAACAAGTTGAGGCGATAGTAGATTGGTTTGCTGCTGACAGTGCCTCCAGTTCCTTCACATTGTCTCCCACCCAGTCTACTGCAGAAAGGTCAGAGTTGGCACCTGCAGCCAATGTCCAACCGTCTTTCACCTCACCCCCTTGCAAATCAGGCCAGCAGTCTGAGCCCCAAGCCATACAGCAGTCTCTTATTCTTTTTGAGGACTCTGTCAGCAGGGTTTCCCAGGGCCATCCACCTAGCCCTGCCCCAGAAGTGGAAGAGATTGAGTGCAGCGATGCCCAACCACTTATTTCTCAAGATGAGTACATGCAAGGATCATCGCAGCACGTCTCCGATGATGACGAAACGCAGGTGCCAACTGCTGCGGCGTTCAGCATTGTGGAGACCGACAAGGAGGGCAGGGGTGAAGACTGGGTGGAAGATGATGTGGAGGACGATGAGGTCCTCGACCCCACATGGAATGAACGTCATGCAGGTGACCTGAGTAGTTTGGAGGAAGAGGCGGTGGTCGCACAGAGCCACCAGCACAGCAGAAGAGGGAGCAGGGTGCAGAAGCGGAGCGGCCGTGCCCTAGACACTACGCCCGCTACTGCCCAACGCAGCAAGGGAACGAGCGCACCAAAGTCAGCTCAAAGGAGTTCTCTAGCGTGGAAGTTCTTTAGAAAATGTGCTGATGACAGGACACGAGTGGTTTGCACCCTGTGCAATCAGAGCTTGAAGCGAGGCATAAACCTTCTCAACCTGAGCACAACCTGCATGATCAGGCATCTAAGTGCAAAGCACGAGCTGCAGTGGAGTACACACCTTCAAAACCAAGAAACGTCTCTGGCTCATCCTGCTTCCTCTTCTGCTGCAGTCTCGGCCGCTCCAGCCACATCTGTAGTGATACCGGCACCTGCCACCCCGCAAACAGACGATCTGTCAGCAACACCACCACCTGGGTCACCAACAACCATCTCCACAATGTCCCGTGGAAGCGTTCAGCTTTCCATCTCCCAAACACTTGAGAGGAAGAGGAAGTACCCCCCTACCCACCCGCGATCCCTGGCCCTGAATGCCAGCATTTCAAAATTATTGGCCTTTGAAATGCTGTCATTCCGTCTGGTGGAGACGCACAGTTTTAAAAACCTTATGTCGGTGGCTGTCCCACAGTACGTCGTGCCCAGCCGCCACTACTTTTCCAGGCAAGCCATCCCTTCCCTGCACAACCAAGTGGGGGAAAATATCAGGTGTGCACTGCACAACGCCATCTGTGCCAAGGTCCACCTAACTACGGATACGTGGACCAGTAAGCACGGTCAGGGGCGTTATATCTCCCTAACGGCACACTGGGTAAATGCAGTGGCGGATGGGCCTGAGGCGGATAGCAATTTGGCGCATGTCCTTCCACCACCGAGGATTGCAGGGCGCTTCAGTTTGCCTCCTGTTCCTAACTCCTCCTACTCCGCTTCCTCATCCTCTACCGCCTCCTCATCCGGACAGCGTAACACCTTCACCACCAACTTCAGCACGGCCAGGGGTAAACGACAGCAGGCAGTTTTACAACTTGCCTGTTTGGGGGACAAACCACACACCGCGCAGGAGTTGTGGAGGAGCATGGAACAGCAGACAAATGAGTGGTTGCTGCCAGCGAGCCTCAAGCCCGGCCTGGTGGTGTGCGATAACGGGCGAAATCTCATAGCAGCTCTGGGCCTAGCCGGTTTGACGCACATCCCTTGCCTGGCGCATGTGCTGAATTTGGTGGTGCAGAGGTTCCTTAAAAACTACCCCGATATGTCAGAGCTGCTGCAGAAAGTGCGGGCCGTTTGTGCGCACTTTCGGCGTTCTCACCCTGCTGCTGCTCGCCTGGCAGCGCTGCAGCGTAACTTCGGCCTTCCCGCTCACCGCCTCATATGTGACGTGCCCACAAGGTGGAACTCCACCTTGCACATGCTGGAAAGACTGTGCGAGCAGCAGCAGGCCATAGTGGAGTTTCAGCTGCAGCACGCACGCGTGAGTCGCTCTGCGGAACAGCACCACTTCACCACCAATAACTGGGCCTCCATGCGAGACCTGTGTGCCTTGTTGCGCTGTTTTGAGTACTCCACCAACATGGCCAGTGGCAATGACGCCGTTCTCAGCTTAACTATCCCACTTCTATGCCTCCTTGAAAAAACAATTCGGGCGATGATGGAAGAGGATGTGGCACAGGATGAGGAGGAGGAGGAGGATGAAGAGGTAACATTTCCAAGGCTTTCAGGGCAGTCATTCGCAAGGGGCTCCGAGGGTGGGTTCCTGCACACGCAAACGCCAGGGACGCAATTGTCCAGCAGGGGCACAGTTCTGGAGGATGAGGAGGATGAGGAGGAGGAGGAGCTGGAGGAGGAGATGGAACCATGTTCACAGCAGGGTGGCACCCAGGCCAGCTCATGGCCATCACTGGTGCGTGGCTGGGGGGATACAGAGGACACGGACGATACACCTCCCACAGAGGACAGCCTTTCGTTGCCTCTGGGCAGCCTGGCACACATGAGCGATTACATGCTGCAGTGTCTCCACAACGACCGCCGAGTTGCCCACATTCTAACTTGTGCTGATTACTGGGTGGCCACGCTGCTGGATCCCCGTTACAAGGACAACGTACCGTCCTTAATTCACTCACTGGAGCGCGATCGCAAGATGCGCGAGTACAAGCGCACGCTGGTAGACGCCATGCTGCTGGCATTCCCATCTGACAGCGGGGCCACAGTGGAAGCACAAGGCAGAGGAGGAGGAGGAGGAGGTCGCCAACGCAACCAGGGCACCGCCAGCACCTCAGAAGGCAGGGTTAGCATGGCCGAAATGTGGAAAAGCTTTGTCAGCACGCCACAACAAACAGCAGCACCAGCAGCTCAGATGGAACGTCTTAGCAGGAGGCAGCATTTTACCAACATGGTGGAGCAGTATGTGTGCACACGCCTACATGTAGTGAATGACGGGTCTGCCCCCTTCAACTTCTGGGTCTCCAAATTGGGCACATGGCCTGAGCTTGCCCTTTACGCCTTGGAGGTGCTGGCGTGCCCTGCAGCCAGTGTATTATCTGAACGGGTATTTAGCACGGCTGGGGGCGTTATAACAGACAAGCGCAGCCGCCTGTCCAGAGACAATGTGGACAAGCTCACGTTCATTAAAATGAACCAGGCATGGATCCCACAGGACTTTTCCGTACCTTATGCAGAATAGCAATGGATACCGACCTTACCCACCCATTGTTCCATTTTTGCTCTTTCTCACTCTTTTGGGGTGTACCCTCATTTAAAATTTTTGAAAAGAAGCAGTGTTGGCTACCTCGTCCTCCTCCTCAGGGCCAGATTAATGTAGGGGCTATTGGAGCTGCAGCTCCAGGCCCCTACCTTTTATATAGGCCCCGGGTTGGCCATATTCACTGTTACCGCTCTTCTGTCACTTGTAAACACAGAAGTCTGGCTTCTATGCTCGCTTCCCCAGGCAGCACCCTCAGAACCTCCCCACACAGCGTGAAGGCCGGACAAGGAGGGACAGTTGGCGATGCATGGATGTGTTTATGGGCTTCAGAGACAGCATCCCATGTTGAATTAGGCATGCATGGCTGCACCCTTCCTCCTCTGGGTGCATGGCAAGGCACGGCCCTTAAGGCCCTTCAAAATCCTCAGCACCAAGCCCATGATGCTGTTAATCCGGCCCTGGTCCTCCTCCACCGCCGCTTCCACCTACACCGCCCATAGGTGTGCGCAGCCTATTGCATTAAGGTGTGCACCCCAAAGTTGAAATACACATGCATGTGTTTGCCAGCAGGGAGAGTAATGTATCGGGGCCATGTACCTGTAGGCAAGGAGAAATAGAGCAGAGCAGGTCCCAGGGAGATCTTTCCCATCTCCTCACTGGCAATGCTATGTGCCCTAGGTGATTAGGGTGTGCCCAGGCACACCCAGCACACCCTGTGCGCACGCCTATGTCACCGCCACATCCACCACCACCTCAACCTCCCTCCTACTCCATATGGGCCTCGTCCTTCAGAGATGAAGAAGAACATTGTTTTATTTTTCTGTTTTTTTTTGTTGTTTTAAGTTATTTCCCTATCCACATTTGTTTGCAGAGCACTTGCCATGCTCTTAATTACGTTTTGCTGCCATTTACAGCACTCTAGCCCTTTCCTTTGGTGTTTTAGAGCCATTTTAGTGCCTTAAAGTTCGGGTCCCCATTGACTTCAATGGGGTTCGGTGTCCGGGAAAAGTTCGGTAAAAGTCCGGGACACGGACCCGGACTTTTTTTTAAAGTTCGGCCGAACCCGTCGAACACGGACATCTAGGTGTCCGCTCAACCCTAGTTATAACCCATGGCAGGCTTTTTTTTTTCGCTATCTGTGTCCCATTGCGGAGATTTCCCTTTATTCCTGTCCCATAGCCAAACAGGAAGTGAGAGGAAATCCCTACAAATTAAGGGAATTCCTTGGGGACCCCCAGGTCATCAGAACTAATGTCCCCATTGGAGGATCCCCCCCCCCCATTACTTTTCTGAGGGCAACCCAAAATTTGAGATTATCTTTTAATTTCACTTTTAATAAAAATGGTAAATAGGACAAATAAGGGGGGGGGGGTAAATATCCTTAACAGGGGCACAGACAGCTAAAACAATTGACTAGCATTCTAATATCTCTCCACTCTTTCCAAAACTAAAAAAAAAAGTTTTGCCTTTAGTTATACTTAAAATCTAGAGAAAAAAAAAAGAGGAAAAAATGAAAACATTAAGTTGGAAGATTTTATGGTATATAAGCCAATGTTAACATTTATTTATTTTATTTTTGCCCACCATCTCAAAACTTGCAGCAAGTTAATAACCAGTTTCATCATCAGGATTCTGAACCTTATGTAAGTACCCACATTTTGGGACAAAATGTTACTAATGAGACAATACATGAACCATTTTATTCCAACGGTCATAGTAAAGTTTTGTTAATCTCTGTAACCATGTTACAATGTGACAATAGCCTTGCAGATACCACTGCATGTTGCTATTTTTGTATCTTTCTAAATTGCACAGCCAGAAGTTAACAGAGCTAAAAGAATGCTGTCATTTGTCATTTGACTTTTTTCTATAGATTCTGCAGTGAGAGCATCAATAAAGTGGCAGCCAACAGACCAGCTATTATATACAGTACATGACAGGATGTTGAAGACCAAAACTCCTGCACACTAAACCCTAAGGCTCCGTTCACATCTAGGCGTTTTGGGGCGTTTTTGGGGCGTTTTTCTGCTCTAGGATCAGCTCTCAAAACGCCCAACAAGACAAATCCTATTCATTTCAATGGCCCCTGTTCACATCTGAGCGTTTTGACGCTGTATACAAAACGCCCAACGCTCAAAAAAGTACATGAGCTTCTTTTTGGGCAGATTACAGGCGTTTTCCATTGATCTCTATTCAATCTAAAAACGCCTGCACAAAAATCGCGGTAAAAATCGCGGTAAAATCGCGGTAAAAAACGCCGCAAAAATCGCGGTAAAATCGCGGTAAAAATGCGCGAAAAACGCTACGCTCAGGTGTGAATGTAGCCTAAGTTAAACATGTTGAACAGCAATGTGTAATCAGTCTACTATATGGGTGGCAAAATGGAAAGCAACTGAGGTAACCAAACATGTTTTACAAGTTTTTAGAACATGCTTTGTGTGCAGAATTATGAATAAACATTAGCACAAATAGCAATAAAGAACTGTATAACATAACAAAGCAGAGAAAGACCTACTTGGGGGATATGAAAGGAAACTGGGGTTACTTGGCCATACTCTAGGACAGGGGTGTCAAACTCAATTTAATCGCGGGCCGCAATAAAAATGATGGTTGCCCTCAAAGGGCCGGTTGTATCTGTAAGACTAGATGTCCAATCCCTCCCCCTTACATTTGCTGTCATGAGACCCTCTCCATCAGAAGTCAAGAGTCCCCACCTTCCCTTACATCATGATGCACCTCCCCTTACCTGGTACTGCTGCCGGGCAAAAGTTGGAGGCTGACCTGGGAAGCAGAAATTGCAGGGTTTGGAGGAGTACCAGATTATTATCATCAGAAAGCCGACCGCCGGCTCTAAAAAATGGTACCGGGGGATGCCTCTAGCTACAGGCATCACCCCGATACAACCATTTCTTCAAGCGGTTAAAGAAGAACTCCGGGATGGTGATTACATTTGCACAGTAGTCCAGTATAGACAGACAGTTAAGCAAAACTGCT
Source organism: Pelophylax lessonae (assembly GCF_965119305.1). Classification (NCBI taxonomy): domain Eukaryota; kingdom Metazoa; phylum Chordata; class Amphibia; order Anura; family Ranidae; genus Pelophylax; species Pelophylax lessonae. Next base: position 534,357,502 of record NC_138768.1, on the reverse strand, counting down.
GACATTGTATTGATCAAAACTGTGGGGTAGATTTACTAAAACTGGATAGAGCAAAAGCTGGTGCAGCTGTGCATGATAGCCATGTAGACTCTAAATTCAGCTTGTTCAATTAAGTGTTGACAAAAAAACTGGAAGGTGATTTGTTTCTGCACCGGATTTTGCACTTTCAAGTTTTATTAAATCAACCCCCTGTGTACTTTGCCTAAAACTCACTGTTTAACCACCTCCCACAAACCGACGTACTTGTACGTCGGCTTGAAGAAGTGGTTGTACCAGGGTGATGCCTGCAGCTCCGTTTTTTAGAGCCAGTGGTCGGCTTTCTAATGAGAACAACAGTTGCGGCTCAGCAGCTGCTCAGCTATTATCACAAGCAGTGGGAGAGGACCCCCCCCCCCTCCTGCCACCTTCCGCCGCTCCGCCCGGGTCTCCCGCCCCACCTGGAGACCTGAGCGACCAGCCAGCATGTTCGTCGGCTGGCTGAAGTCCCGAACTAAGCCGGATTCAGTTTTGATCAGGTCTCCGATCAAGTAACCCGGAAGCGACGTCACAACGTCACTTCTGGTTTAGTCGGCTGCCAATGGCGCCGATTTAAAAAAAAAAAAAAATTACAGTATTCAAAAACGCGTTTTGTATACTTTTAAGTGCAAAGAAGGGATATGAGGTCTTTTAGACTCCATATCCCTCTATAAAGAGTACCTGTCTCTGCCTTTTACTGTCACAAGGGATGATTACATGCCTTGTGACAGCAAGAAATGTGATCAGATTTTTTTTTTTTTTTTTTTTAAGGAACAGTGAAAAAAAAATAAAAAAAAAATAAATAGGAAAATTTTTTTTTTAAAGCGCCCGTCTGGGCGTGCTCGCACTCCAAAGAAAATGCATCTATAAGTTGAGCCCGCAAATGTAAACGGTGTTCAAATCACACATGTGAGGTATTGCCACGATAGTCAGAGCGAGAGCAATAGTACAAGCAAAAGACCTACTCTGTAACTCTAAACTGGTTACCGTAAAATTTTTTAAAGCGACGCCTATGGAGATTTTTATGTACCGTACTTTGTCGCCATTCCACAAGTGTGCGCAATTTTAAACCATAACATGTTAGGTATCTATTTACTTGGTGTGACACCATCTTTCACAATGCAAAAAAAAAAAATTGGGCTAACTGTACGGTTTCATTTTTTTTTTTTTATTCAGTGAAGTGTATTTTTCCCAAATTGTGTTTGAAAGACACCATGTGACAAAAAATATTGCAATGACCGCCATTTTATTCTCCAGAGTCTTTGCTTAAAAAAAAAATATATATATATATATATATATATATATATATATATATATATATAATGTTTGGGGTTTCTAAGAAATTTTATAGCAAAAAATACTGATTTTAACTTGTAAGCAACAAGTGCCAGAAATAGGCTTGGTCCTTAAAGGAGTTGTTTTATCTTACTGCATTCTATGTATTAAGATAAAAAGCCTTCTGTGTTTAACCACATCCCGCCCGCCCTATAGCAGATTGACGGCGGGATTGTGGTTGTATTATCCTGACCGGACGTCATATGACGGCGGCAGGATAATACGCGCAGAGCGGCGATCGGTGGTGTGAGGTGTCAGTCTGACTCCCTGCATCTCCGATCTCGGTAAAGAGCCTACTGACATAGGCTCTTTACCATGTGACCAGCCGTGTCCAATCATGTGACCAGCCGTTGATCGGCTTTCCTTAGTTCGCGCCTGACAGACACGAGTAAAGGAGCACCGATCGGCGGCTCCCCTGACAGGGGGGGGGGGGTCGGCACTGGTAATCAGATCATTGATTACCAGTGCAGACCCTCGAGGGGGGGGGTGCCACTAGAACCACCAGGGATGCCCACCCATGACCCCAGGGATGCCCACCTATGACCCCAGGGATGCCCACTATGGCCACCAGGGATGGCAATCAGGGCTCAGGGAGCCCCCCATTGCCCTCCCCATCAGGGCTGCCCGCCAGTGCCCTCCCTATCAGTGCTGCCCACCAGTGCCCATCATTGCCATCTAGTGCCGCCTATCAGTGCCCATTAGTGCCCATCAGTGCTGCCCGTCAGTGCCGATCAGTGCCGCCTATCAGTGCCCATCAGTGCCCACCAGTGCCACCTATTAGTGCCCATCAGTGCCACCTATCAGTGCCACCTATCAGTGCCCATCAATGCCGCCTATCAGTGCCCAGCAGTGCCGCCTATCAGTGCCCACAAATGCTGCATATCAGTGCTACCTATCAGTGCCACATATCAGTGCCTATCAGTGCCGCCTATCAGTGCCACCCCATCAGTGCCACCCCATCAGTGCCACCCCATCAGTGCCTCCTCATCAGTGCCTCCTCATCAGTGCAGTCTCATCAGTGCTCATCAGTGCAGGAAAAAACTTATTTATTTACAAAATTGTATAACATAAACAAAATTTTTTTTTTTTTTCAAAATTTTTTTTTTTTGTTTACCAAAAAGGAAAAAACCCAGAGGTGATCAAATACCACCAAAAGAAAGCTCTATTTGTGGGGGGAAAATGACATAAATTTGGTGTAGGTACAGTGTTGCATGACCGCGCAATTGTCATTCAAAATGCAACAGCGCTAAAAGGAGAAAATTGGCCTGGGCAGGAAGGGGGTGAAAGTGCCCTGTATTGAAGTGGTTAACAGCCTCCCCAGCATCCCATAATACTCACCTGAACCCCATCTCTGTCCAGCGATGTCCACCAGTCCCTCGGCTGTCAGGGACTCTCCCTCCTGATTGGCTGAGACACAGCAGGGGCGTCATTGGCTCTCGTGGCTGTCAAAGTTAGTCAGCTAATCGGGAGAGAGATGGGATGGGGGCCAAATGGCAGGTCCATATCTGAATGTACAGACGGAGCTGCAGCTCTACTCAGGTGCCCCCATAGTAAGCTGCTTGCTGTGGGGCACTCAACAGGAGGGAGGGGCCAGGAGCTGCACAGAGGGACCTGAGAAGAGGAGAATCCGGGCTGCAAATCTACTGCAACAGAGCAGGTAAGTATAACATGGTTCTACTTTAACCCCTTGCCGACCAGCTATATGGCGGCAGGTCGGCAGGTACCCACGAATCGCTGTACCTGTACGGCGGTTCACGGGAGTGATCCTGGGGGTGCGGGGCGCGCTCACTTGTCAGCGGGAAAGCCGATCCAAGGGCCTGGCGCCCATGATTGCCGCCTGGCACCCGCGATCATTCCCCACAAAGAGAGAACCGCAGTCTGCTGTTGTAAACACAGCAGACCGTTGTTCTCTCAGCTATCAACACAGAGCTCCTGTGTTCCTCCTATTTAGGAACATAGGTCTCTGTGTTAATTTCACAAGCCCATCCCCTCCCCACAGTTAGAAAACACCCCCTAGGCTCACATTTAATTCTTTGATCGCCCCTGAGTTAACCCCTTCCCTGCCAGTGTCATTACTACAGTAACAGTACATATTTTTAGCACTGATTACTGTAGTAATGTCACTGGTCCCTCCAAAAGTGTTAAAAATGTTAGCTAGGTGTCTGATCTGTCTGCAGCAATGTCGCAGTCTCACTAAAAATCGCAGATCGCCGCCATTGCTAGTAAAAAAATAAATAAATAAAAATGACATAAATCTTTCCCCTAGTTTGTAGACGCGACAACCTTTGCGCAAACCAATCAAAATACGCCTATTGGGATTTTCTTTACCAAAAATATGTAGCAGAATACATATTGGCCTAAACTGATGAAAAAATCGATTTTTAATTTTTTTCTTATTGGGAATGTCATATAGCAGAATGTGAAAAATATTGTTTTTCTTTTTTCAGAATTGTCGCTCTTTTTTTATTTATAGCGCAAAAAAAAAAAAAAAAAATTTGCAGTGGTGATCAAATACCACAAAAAGAAAGCTGTATTTGTGGGAAAAAAAGGACATCCAATTTATTTGGGTACAGCATCGCACGACCGTGCAATTGTCTGTTAAAATGACACAGTGCAGAATCGCAAAAAAATGGCCTGATCATTAAAGCGGAGTTCCAGCCTCAAATACCTTTTTTAAGTAAAAATACCCCTATAATACTAATCCATCGCCCTTTACAGAACCGCTATTCTCATACTTACAAGGTGTACAGTATTGGATTTTAGTCAAAATCTTACTTTTAAAAACGCTGTCTGAGCGCGGCCATCTTGGATGTGGGCATCTGAAGCCGCAGTGTAATCTGCTGTGTCCCTCTATCTTATTCTAGGGAGTGTTCTGGGAGTTCTTCCTGATTCCAGCCTCCTGGGAGTGATGACAAACAGCTCCCAGGATGCAATGCAAAGGCGGAAGTGAAGTCGGTGGCCGTGGCCACAGAGGGGGGAGAAGGAGGAAGTACAATCAAAAATGCCCTGAAAATAAGGTAAGGGACCCCCGAAAAAAATTGAAAATGCTCAATTGTTGATCAGCATAGCGAGCACTCCATGAAGTTGCAAAATAGGCTGGAAATCCGCTTTAAAGGGGAAAATTCTTCCAGTCCAGAAGTGGTTAATGTCAGGTCTGGGGGGTGCTTTCAAACTGTCTGGGGGATAGACTTGATGGATGAACAAAGAGACCTGTGTTCCTAAATATCACTGACAGAGCAGCGGTCTACCGTGTTTACGTCGGCAGACCGCCATTCTGTCTCCACAGTGAGAGATCGTGGGTGCCGGGTGGACATCGCGTCCGCCAGACCCGCTGATTGGCTCCCCCTGTGGTCAAATTGACGTGTGCGAGCACTTCCGTCGGCATATGCGCACCCACGAAGCGATGTACAGGTACATAATTTCGCGGGACAGAGCCGACCTGCCACAGTATAACTATGGCAGCTGGTACGCAAGTGGTTAAACAAGAACACCCAGCAGTAACACACCACTGCTAGTAAAATGTATTTACATAGTACCAAATCTGCAGCATCTACCGTCACCATGTATTTCAGCCCCAACAGTATTCATTAGCTACTATTGGTAATTTTGGTGTAAAATTTCGATTTTGTTTTAGTCATAGTCTTTTAACTAAAATGCCATTTTAGTTTTAGTTGCATTTTAGTCATTTTCAATTGTTTTAGTTTTAGTCATATTTAGTTGACTTAAATCTGCAGTACATTTTAGTCGACCAAAATATCCTACATTTTAGTCGACTAAAATCTCCAGTACATTTTAGTCGACTAAAATCATTTTGGTCAGTTAAAATCTAAAGGGTTTAGTTAAAATGTAATACATTTTTTTAAGCATTTCTTTAGAATTTCCAAACTCAATATATACTCCTGGAGTAAACAAAATTTCAATATCATGTTATTACCTATGGTATTACGGTTTGAACAAATTACATGCTCTGGATGGTCTGAGGAGGCCTGTAATGCACAGTGAGTGCTCTGGATGGTCTGAGAAAGCCTGTAATGCACCGTGCTCTGGACTGTGGTCTGAGGAGACCTGTAATACACAGTGTTCTGGAAGGTCTAAGGAGGCCTGTAAATACTGCACACAGTGAACAGTGCTCTGGACGGTCTGAGGAGACCTGTAATGCACAGTGCTCTGGACGGTGGTCTAAGGAGACCTGTAATGCACAGTATTCTGGATGATTGTCTGAGGAGACCTGTAATGCACAGTGTTCTGGAAGGTCTGAGGAGGCCTGTAATGCACACAGTGCTCTAGACAGTCTGAGGAGGCCTATAATGCACACAGTGCTCTGAATGGTGGTCTGAGGAGGCCTGTAATACACACAGTGCTCTGTATGCTCTGAGGAGGCCTGTAATGCACACAGTGCTCTGAATGGTGGTCTGAGGAGGCCTGTAATACACACAGTGCTCTGTATGCTCTGAGGAGGCCTGTAAATGCTGAACAGTTCTCTGGATGGCAGTCTGTCTGAGGGGGCCTGTAATGCACACAGTGCTCTGGAAAGTTGTCTGAGGAGGCCTGTAATGCATACAGTGCTCTGGAAGGTTGCCTGAGGAGGCCTCTAATGCACAGTGTTCTGGAAGGTCTGAGAAAACCAAAAATACACACAGTGCTCTGTATGGTCAGAGGAGGCCTGTAAATGCTGCACAGTTCTCTGGAAGGTTGTCTGAGGAGCCCTCTAATGCACAGTGTTCTGGAAGGTCTGAGGAGACCAGTAATACACACAGTGCTCTGTATAGTCTGAGGAGGCCTGTAAATGCTGCACAGTTCTCTGGACAGCCGTCTGTCTGAGGAGACCTGTAATGCACTCAGTGCTCTGGAAGGTTGTCTGAGGAGGCCTGTAATGCTGCACAGTGCTAAGCACGTCACACTACTAAGCAAGCTACAGCGGCTACCTTGCTTGCTGGTTGAGGAAAAACTCATAAGCTTTACAGGCGGAGCACCAAGGAAACCAAAAGTTAATTTGGGTAAATGTCCCTCTCTCACATTTTTGTTCCGTTTTCGCTCATTGACGAAAATTGAATTCGTTTTCGTCAATTGATGAAAATGTTGGGTAATTTTCATCATTGGAAGTATGCCGGTGATGAAAATATGACGAAAATGTTTTGGTCTATGAAATTAGCACTGTTAGCTACTATATATATATATATATTTACATTTAAACCTGTAAATATAAACTATATTATACTGCATGGTTACAGTGCTTTCAGAACTTTGTCATTCGGCGTGAGTACTTTAAAAAGTGATACAGTCATCCATATTTGAAAGACCCAATAGGATCCCAAGGTACGTATGTGTCATTAATACTCATCAAGAATGGATGAACATTGTGGATTATGCAGCAGATGTTTCTAATGACCACTCTCACTCATCACATCATTCACATCCTTCCTTGTACAAGAAGCCAAAGAGAACACATCCAAATTGTTATTCTGCAAGGTAAAAAGCAGAAGTAATTATTACCAACCATAACCAACTTACATTTTCCAGACACACAAGTTGCATCACCAATAAAACCATGCCGCTAAACTAGCAAAATGTATTTGATCAATCTTTCAGAATATTTAATAATAAATACAGTATTAACTGTCAGCAAGCCCCAAATCTTGTGAAATGTTTCTATCTTGGCCAGGCAAAGAGAAAGGATTGAAAGCAGGGCTGATGAAATTCTGTAACAGTCACAAATGAAATCACTTTTGCCCAAAAAAGATCTGTATTTATTCTTTATTTATGAAATCTTGATACTTTGCGAGTTCACGACTATCATTTATTTAGCCAAATTCTAAAAGGATTCTGCTTTGAAAACAAAGCTATACTTCCCATAAAATAAGTACCACATGTTTCGTTATTAACAAAGCCAGCAACTTTTTTGGGAAATCACATTTTCCCATTTTTTCTCAGTATTCCCATGTCTGCTTATGCTTTCTGTATTGCAAAAGGCATATACAACTAAAAGTTGGCTGCCAGTGTAGTAATGCTTCCTGCAGAGATCGAGCTGCTGTACAATGTATTTTTTTAAACTAAAAACTGTCATGATATTTTCTAGGTCTATATGTCACCATATGTCCAAACTCCAAACACAATAACACAATTATACCTATTTATTTATGTTAACCCCTGCAGTAGTTATAATGAACAAGCATCTGAAATATAAGGACATACTGTAGCTGTGAAATAGTATGTAAACTGTTGGCTTACTCTTACAAATGATCATAATTTCAGACCAAATACTAATTGTATGGTAGAATATATTATCACAATGTTATCACAATTATCACAATCATGCATAAAAACGATGGACAAAAAATTCAATAAATATAATAATCAAATAAAGTCTATAGTACAAATTATGCCAGGGTGGAGTTTCTGGTTATATAAAAAGAACAATCACAGCCCAACAAAAACAAATCCTGTTCATGGGGTTATTTGGGGCACTGATTTGGAAATCTGCATTGGCTAGACTGCATTAGCTCTAGTTTCTGAACCCCTTGCCAACCTCCCGCAGAATATATACTGCGGCAGGCTGGCTCAGGTGCGCGAGTCACCGTACCTGTACAGCAGTTTGCGGGAGCTCTCCAGGGGGCGGGCGCACGGCACCGGTGGGGCGCTTCCGCCCCCACTAGGCAGCTAGAAGATGCCGATCCACAGGGCCGGCGGCCGTGATTGCTGCCGGGAACCCGCAATCGCTCCCTGCTGAGAGAGAACACCAGTCAGCTGTTGCAAACACAGCAGACCGTTGTTTTCTCTGAAATGACCAATAGAGCGCCTGTAATCCTGTTTAGGATCACAGGTCTCTGTGTCCATTTCACAAATCCCTCCTTCACTTAGTTAGAAAACATTCCCCTAGGCTCACAATTAACCTTTTGATCACCCCTGGGTTAACCCCTTCCCTGACAGTGTCATTATTGAAAAAACAGTGCATGTTTTTAGCACTGGTTACTATAGTAATGTCACTGGTCCCCCCCAAAAGTGTCAAAAATGTAATTTAGGGGGATCTGTCCGCTAATGTCACAGTCCCACTAAAAATCGCAGATTGCCGCCATTACTAATAAAAAAAAAAAAATAAAAATGACATAAATCTTTCCCCTAGTTTGTAGACGCGATAACTTTTGCACAAACCAATCAAAACGTGCTTATTGGGATTTTTTTTTTTTTTAGCCAAAAATATGTAGCAGAATACAAATTGGCCTAAAAGGATGAAAAAAAATGTATTTTTATTTTTTATTTTTGGGAATGTTATATAGCAGAAAGTGAAAAATATTGTTTTTTTTTTTTTTTTCAGAATTAACGCTAATTTTTTGTTTATAACGCAAAAAATAAAAACTGCACAGGTGATCAAATACCACCAAAATAAAGCTCTGTTTGTCGGAAGAAAAGGACGTAAATTTCGTTTTGGTACAACGACCATGCGATTGTCCGTTAAAGTAAAAGTAAAGTAAGTGCCGAATCGTAAAATAGGGCCTGGTCATTAAGGAGGCAAATCCTTCCGGTCTTAAAGTGGTTAACCTCCTGAACCCTGCACTAGTGTACTGCAACTGTGCCTGCAGAGTGGCCTCATTTACCTGAATGGGTTTCGCTCGTGGGGTGCTACACCTACCAAAAGCGGCAGAGGGTATCATTTCTGCCATGCCGGTGAAGCAAAGCAAAGACTGCATGTCTATACTCCCGGAGTGGTTGAGGAGCGATAAAAAGCAAAGCTTGACCACAGGGTTTTACGTTCCCCCAACAGCTAGTGTGAATGAGCCCTTAGTGAACTGAGTCTAATGTATATTGGTTTCGTATATATAAAAATGCTAACAATATTCTCTTTTTAAAGCCAGGTAAAAATTGCAATACAGAAAAAAAAAAGTTCTGCTTTAAAAATAATTGCACTGTCAAGATTGAACAAATATTCAGGTTGTCTACTTACAAACAACGGAAGTTTTCTGATATGCATGTGCTAAATGTTCTCCACCAGAGAAGCTATTACAGGGAATTTATTATTAAACAAAATGCCAGACTTAAGAGCCTTTGATAGATGCAGCCTTTCCTGACTCACAAACCACATACTAGTACCTGGGCAGTCAATGATTTGGGAATGACAACTGCCAGCTACTATATATGGTTCCTGCGGCAGATATTTTGCTTAATGAAAGATTCTCTTCAATGCCTTTACAGAAAGTATTTGAACTTCTAAATAACTCTAAATCTTCCACGTTATCATATTGGACATCTGTTTGCAACTTTCTTGATGTAGTATGCATTTTCAAATAAAATGGAAAGTCATACTTTTAGTGTATAATCATTCAGTAGAAGTGTAGTTAAGTTCTATACTTAACTACACTTTGAATAGGGATAGACCGATATGGTTTTCTTCAGGGCCGATACCGATATTTAGGTCACCGCCGATACGGGCCGATATTTTCTACATTTAAAGTTTTGAAAAATAATGACAATTTTTGACACAAATCTGGTTCTGAACATGTTCATTTTTGTTCAATGCTTAATGGGTGGCTTGCTGCCACCCTGTGGTGGGTGGCTGGCTGGCACCCTGTGGTGGGTAGCTGGCTGGCTGGCACCCTGTGGTGGGTGGCTGGCTGGCACCCTGTGGTGGGTGGGTGGCTGTCTGGCTGGCAGCTGTGGTGGGTGGCTGGCTGGCTGGCACCCTGTGGTGGGTGGCTGGCACCCTGTGGTGGGTGGCTGGCTGGCACCATGTGGTAGGTGGGTGGCTGGCACAGAAGCTGTGGATGGCTGGCTGGTACAGGGCCTGTGGGTGGCTGGCTGGTGCAGTGCCTGTGGCTGGCTGGTACAGGGCCTGTGGGTGGCTGGCTGTCTGGCATCCTGTCTGTGGATGGCTGTCTGTCTGGCACCCTGTGGTGGGTGGCTGGCTGTCTGGCACCCTGTGGTGGGTGGCTGGCTGGCTGGCACCCTGTGGGTGCGTGGCTGGCTGGCCTGTACAGGGCTTGTGGGTGGCTCGCTGGTACAGTGCCTGTGGCTGGCTGCCTGGTACAGGGCCTGTGGATGGCTGGCTGGCACTGGGCTGCTGTGGGTGGGTGTATGGCTGTGATACACTCCTGCGAGACTAGTCCCGACTCCAGATAACGCTTTCCAAGGTGAAGCAGACAGCCTAAGATGGCAGAAAAATATCTGCAATATTGGCCAGTTCCGGGGCCGATACAGATATATCGGTGAAAGCTAATATTGGCCTTGCCTTGCCGATAATCGGTCTATCCCTACCTTGACTGAGTGGCTGCAGACAGATGGCTGATGGACTCCACACTGTCCATGGTCAATGGACTCGTGGTTGAAAACCAGTGCTATAGGAGAAACCTTTTATAAAGCCATTGTCTATGTCTAGTCTAACCTCAGCAAAATCTCTTTTATGTTTTTTCTTTCTGTCCCAGAGACAAAACAGAAAGTGAGAAGAAATGTTTCCAAAGTGAGGGGAAATCCCCTCCTTAGACAGTGGTCACTTGAATAGGATTTCTTGTTGGAAGATTTCCCTTATCCTATGTGACAATTCATAAAATTATGGATTTTCATCACTTTCTGTCCCAATGGTCACCATGTCATATAGAAAGGACGAATCTCCCCATAGAGAATTAAAAAAGCATTTCTGGCCAGTTATGACCTTTGGCCTCAAATATGTACGTGACATAAATGTAAAACAAAAATACTGACCTAGATATATTTTTACAATATATTCTACATTACAGTTTTAAAAGCACAGGAACCAGTTCCAAGCACGATAATGAACATGCTCTCAGCTGGCTTTCAAAACATTTGAATTAGGTTACCTTAGCCAAAGCAGGTGCTAAAAAGGCACTCACTGGCACTCATATGTATTTATGTATTATTCTACAGTACATCAGAAAAAAAAAAAACAACTAAATGGGAATTGAACACTAAACCCATTGTCAAATATCTTGCACAGGCATATACCACTGCCACTTTGGAACATTCCATGAACTATTTGTCTTGCTGTCGGACACTGTGTACACTGTAGACCTATTGGTAGGTACTATTTTTATATTCTGGTGCCAGGCCTCATGCACACCCAGCAGTACCTGGACTTAAAAATGACATTATCACTAGTTTTTATAGAGGACTTTCAATGCTAGGTACTTTCTGTAGACCAGTTTATACAAACCTTCTCACAAAAGCATTACCAGCAGCTATATTAGAGATGAGCTAACTGGCAGGTATTTCCTACAAACCTTGACATCAGGTTGTGCATTGAGACTATTATCATATGTAGGTAAGAGCAGAACTGTCCCCCTTCACTTGGCTGAAATGTAATCGAGGAGAACTTGGGGGGGGGGGGGCATTTAGTTTAATTTACTGTATTAGAAGGCATAATGAAACTCCTTTGTCTGGATAGTGTGATGAGCTAATCTAAAATTTTACAATGGCTATTATATCTATTTAGTAACCTATTCCTGGTTATAAAAATCACATTCACTTTCAGATATGTAGTATTGCATAATATTTCCAGCATATTCCAGTAAATGACTGTATCGTATACAAACAAGTCCAAAATCTCAAACCAGAACATCTGTTGGAAGTTAAAAAGGATAATTGTACTGAGTTGAAGCGTGTGAAATTGTTTTACATGACGTATGAAGAACTGTGGCTTTGCCCCCTAGATAACTTTTAAACACAATTATTGTCTAACAAAAAGCATCTTTCCTTTTTTTTTTTTAAATCCAAACCAAAATTCTAAATCAATTTTGGTGAACCAAAGTCTACTACCTGCTCAATTTGCTGTGGCTGACACCTTGCATTAAACTTCAACTTTTTAAAGTATCCTGTCTAAACCAACTGTAGAAAGCTAACATTTTACACAACTCTTTACAGTAAGGGTTCATGCACACAGATGTGCTTGAAGGCGGATGGGTATACAGCAGAAAATACCCCCAGGAGCCCAGCTGCTGCATAATTCTGCCCATAGGAATGAATTACAAAATACACTGTATGCACTTGTAAACGCTGATACCCATTATCACAGGCGCACGTGTATGGATGTATTTTTAGAGACATGCAAGTTTCTCATTTAACCGGTTGTCGCTCCTGCGTGAACCGACGTAGGTATATTTCGGTCGCGCGCCTGCAGCTAGGAGGCAAACGCGCGCCGCCGCCGGCGTTCCACCCCCGCTCGTCAGCTGGGACTCCGATGCACGGGGCAGGCGGCTCCGATTGCCACCTGACACTCGCGTTTGTTCCCCGCTGAGAGAGAAGACCGGTCAGCTGTTGTAAACACAGCTGACCGTTGTTCTCCCTGGAATGATCATAGAGCTCCCGTGATCCTTCTATATAGGAACACAGGTCTCTGTGATCATTTCACAAGCCATGCCCCCCCACAATTAGAAACACGCCCCTAGGTACACATTTAACCCCTTGTTTACCCACAGTTTTAACCCCTTCCCTGCCAGTGTCATTGTTACAGTAACAGGGCATATTTTTAGCACTGATTACTGTAGTAATGTCACTGGTCCCCCCAAAAGTGTCAAAAATGTCAGTCAGGGGTACGATCTGTCCACCGCAATCCCGCAAAAAAAAAAAAATCGCAGATCGCCGCCATTGCTAGTAAAAAAAAAAACAATAAAAATGACATAAATCTTTCCCGTAGTTAGTAGACATGATTATTTTTGCGCAAACCAATCAAAATACACTTATTGTGATTTTTTTTACCAAAAATATGTAGCAGAAAACAAATTGACATTTAGGATTGTTATATAGCAGAATGTGAAAAATATTGTTATTTTTTTTTCAGAATTGTCGCTCTTTTTTTCTTTATAGCGCAAAAAATAAAAATCGCACAGGTGATCAAATACCACCAAAAGAAAGCTCTATTTGTTGGAAAAAAAGGACATCAATTTTATTTAGGTACAGCGTCGCACGACAATTTTCCGTTAAAGTAACGCAGTGCCGAATCGCAAAATATGGCCTGGTCATTAAGGCCCCTTTCACACAGGCGGACCTGCATGAAAGATTCGCCAAAAAACGGACAGGTAGATCTGAACGGTCCCCCCATGCATCTCTATGGGGCATCGGATGTCAGCGGAGACATGTCCACTGACATCCGATACGATCCGTCAAATCTGGACGGATGGAATCCCTATTTTCCATCCGTCCAGCGGATCGGATGGGATCAGATGAAAACGGACCGACGGTCCGTTCCCATCCGATTCCCCCAAAGAGATGCACGGGGAACTGACAGCTGTGTCTCCGCACACAGCGCGGAGACACAGCTGTCATCCTCCTGCTCAGCGGGGGATCGGCGGATTGATCCCCCGATGAGATAAACGGAGTCCGTCCATGGACGGAGTGTGTGAAAGGGGCCTTAGGGGGCAAATCCTTTGAGTCCAGAAGTGGTTAAGAACACATGCACCTGTACATACAAATACCATCATTTACCAGCGTATATGCAGGGACAGAGAATTTTGTAATTTATTCCTATAGGCATAATAACATAGCAGCTTGTGCTCCTGGGTGCCACAAATACAAAATGACTGATTTACTAAAACTAGAGACTGCAAAATCTGGTGCAGCTGTGCATGGTAGCCAATTAGCTGCTAACTTCACCTTGTTCAGAATTTTTTAATTTATTCCTATGGGCAGAAAAACATAGCAGCTTGTGCTCCTGGGTACCACAAACACAAAAGGGCTGATTTACTAAAACTAGAGATTGCAAAATCTGGTGCAGTTGTGCATGGTAGCCAATTAGCTTCTAACTTCATCTTGTTCGATAAAACCTTGACAAAAAAAAACTGGAGGCTGATTAGTTTCTATGCAGAAGTGCACCAGACTTTGTACTCCAGTTTTCTTAAATCAACCCCAAGCACATTGAATCCTAAGACCCCTTTCATACGGGCGGTGCATCCGACGGACTCTATTTTGCTCAGCGGGGATCGATCCGCCGATCCATGCTGAGCAGGCGGATGACAGCTCCGTCTCCGCTCTGTGTTTCCATCCGTCCGGATTTCAAGACAGGATTGGATTGGATAGAGATGTCTCCACTGACATCCGCTGCTCCATAGGGATGCATTGAGCATCCAATCAGGTCCGCCTGAAAAACTGACAAGCAGACCGGATCGGAAAGTCTGTGTGAAAGGGGGCCTTAGGGTCATTAAGGTAGTCACCACCTGGTACCTACAAACGAGAGGGCAAATAGCAATATTACTCCTAGGCAATCTCTACCTTAAAGGCAATTCCACTACTGATATAAATTGATTTCTTCAAAATATATTTTAAAGTTGACTGATTTCTATGTACAACTTTGTTTAGTATCATTGTTATCTTGGTAAATCATTAAATATGCTGACAATATTCCCCTTAAATATTTATATGCCCCAAAGCAATTGCAATGCTTTCTATGATTATAGCTCAGGGTACTTAGAGATATTTTCAAAAAGGAATAAAAAAAAATACTCCATTAAAACATAGTAATGTAAACTATTGTCACGTTTTATGGGTTCCCTGTGTGAAATAACACCACATGAAATTTCAAAACACGGTGTCAGCCCTTCCCAGTTGTTTGTCATCAAATTGCTGAATCACGGCAGTTCCCATTATTTACACAGCATAGAGACTAAAGCCTGCTAAACGCTAGTAGCTTTTTTTTTATTGTTCAACCCAGCAGGGCTGAACGAAAAAAAAACTGAGAGATCAGGAGGAGCCGCTGTACTAACTATCTGATGTTAGTACAATTTCCCCTGCTGTTCTATTGTATTCTGACAGGGGAATGGGGTACAGCCGCCAGAACACCCTGGTCAGCGCTCTCAACCATTGGCTGAGAATGCTGATCGGGGAGCCAGTTGGCAGACCTTTTTTTGATCATGACTGTAACAGAACCGCAACCCACATTGTACTTGTGGACTTCTGTCAGTATACGGCTTAGTCCCAGTCGTGAACATAGATATCAGATTTTCCTAGCTGCTCCATACAAAGCTAGCCGACAACTTAGCTTGTACTGGAATCTTCTCATCTATTGAACAGTTTCACACTCAATCTATACACACATGAGCACATCCCCCTCCTGATCAAATTATCCCATCAGGTCAGGGGTTGCCTGATTACATTTTTCTATACAGATGAAATTGTATACAGAAATATAATTAACATATCAAAAGAACAACCAACACAAACATTATACTATTTCCACTAAGCAACTAACAGATGACAATTATTCAATCAACCTGAGCCAATTAACTAGCAGACGGCCGTCCTTGCTCCTGAAATACAATATACATCATCTCAATACACATCTAAGCATTGCTTAGATTATTTAGGAGTAAGTCCCGGTTCACACTTGTGCGATGTGGGAAAGCTGCGAATTCGCAGCCTGTTCCCGCATCGCAAAAGCACCCCTGGCAGTTCACACTGCCATATGCGATAAGCAGGGGGTGTCAATTAAATGTTAACGACACCCCCAGTTTGATCGCATATCGCAGTGCGATCTGACAGTTCGCACAGGATCGGATCGCACAAGTGTGAACCACTGTGTGATCCGATCCTGATGCGGCTGAAAAAAAGGGTCATGTGTGACTTTTGTGCGGGTGCAGTGCGAATTTAGCCATACAAAGTGTATGGCTGAATTCGCACTGCACATCCGATCGCATGTAATGAAGGAGCAGTGCGCTCCGATATTACATGCGATCGCCGCACACGCTATAGTGTGAACCGGCATTTATAGACTACATGGCAACAGGCTATAGGTCTGTAAAGTGGGATTAAATCTTCATATTTCTTGAGAGATATTGTTGATAAATATTACACCCCCATTTAACCTCCCCCCGTCCGCGCTACAGCCTATATACGGCTGCAGCGCGGACTCGAATTTTCGGGAGGCCGTTTTTAAACGGCCTCCCAGTGACACGCCCCCAGCGCGCTCCCGCGAGCGCGCTGCGGGGAAAATCTGTGTCGGCCGTGTCCCTTGGACACAGCCGATCACAGATCGTGGTGAATGGCCAATCACAGCGGCCATTCACCACGTGATCTGGCCGTCCAATGAGCGATGATCTCATATGTAAACATATGAGATCATCTCTCATCGCCGGCGCTCCTTCCTCACACGGAGCCTGCAGTGTGAGGAAGGAGGGGGAGCCGACAGCCGCTGGGGACACACAGCAATGTAATTAGGGCACCGATCACCAGTGCCCTGATTACTAAAAGGTAAAAACACACACACAGTGCCCCCACATCAGTGCCCACAGTGCCCGCCATCAGTGCCCCCCATCAATGCCCACAATCAGTGCCCATAGTGCTGCTAGTCAGTGCCCATCAGTGCCTGCTCATCTAGGCACTGATGAGCACTGACTGGCAGCACTATGGGCACTGAGTGTGGGCACTGATGGTGCTGCCCATCAGTGCCGCTCATCAGTGCCACCCGTCAGTGTCCAGTGCCATCCGCCAGTGCCCATCAGTGCCGCCTATCAGTGCCCATCAGTGCCGCCTCTCAGTGCCCAGCAGTGCCACCTGTCAGTGCCCAGCAGTGCCGCCTATCAGTGCCCAGCAGTGCCGCCTATCAGTGCCGCCTCTCAGTGCTGCCTCTCAGTGCCGCCTCTCAGTGCTCATCAGTGCGGCATATTAGTACCTCCTCATCAGTGCCCATAAGTGCCACCTCATCAGTGCCCATAAGTGCCACCTCATCAGTGCCCATCAGTGCCGCCTCATCAGCGCACATCAGTGAAGGAGAAAAATTTATTTTCAAAATTTACTCGCAGAAAATAAGAAAAACTTTTTTTTTTTTTCAAAATTTTTTGTCTTTATTCTTTTTTTTTGTAAAAAATAAAAAACCCAGAGATGATTAAATACCACCAAAAGAAAGCTCTATTTGTGTGAAAAAAATGATAAAAATTTCATATGGGTACAGTGTAGCATGACCGCGCAATTGTCATTCAAAGTGTGACAGCGCTGAAAGCTGAAAATTGGCCTGGATGGGAAGGGTGTTTAAGTGCACAGAAGGCAAGTGGTTAAAGTTATCCAAAGCATTAAGTATCTGTCTTTCACTCCCAGTGACGGTGAGTACCGTCACAATGACCCTTTGACCACGCCCCCCCCCGAATTCGCCCGGCCTCTGTCGGACTGATTGCAATACACACAGGCCGAATGTTGGACGGTTTCTATTGAACTGGCATTTGCGTCTGACATTCGACCCAAGTGTACTAGGTTTAATTGTTCTGTAATGTAAGATAAGAACTATGAGCACTCCTTGATATAACAAAGGAAGTGTGCACAGGGCAAGATCAACAGGTATGTTTTGCCCTTATTAAACAGATAGAACAAAACAATTTCAATGGTATATGTAACAGATCAAAAAGAAACAATTAAGACAACTTCATAGTTTGTGTTAACACTTTTACACTTTAAATAAAACAAACCGTTCCAAATAAGTAATTCAAGGAACGCACAGCTTTGCTAGTGTACAATATATTAGAATCACATTTTCTAAAATGTTATCTTACATTCATATTCAAAACATAATAACATTTCTGGTAATTCAGGTTAAACTGATGCATACTTTTTTAATTACTTTTTTATTATTATTATTACCTTTTTATTTATGTAGCGATGACAGAATTACAAAACTCAGTCTAAGTCCCAAAGCAATCCACTGTTTCTGCAATACCCATACACAAACACTGGGACCAATTTAAACTGGGGGATTTCTACAGAACACCATGCAATACAAAATTCCCCGTTTTATAGCCTTACAAGACACTTAAAAGAAGCAACCTCATCTGTTTCTAATTTAAAGCTGTATTTCAGCCAATGCTGAATATAAAGTTAAAGTGAATATTTGTGAACTGTTATACCTGTTCAGCCCTTTTAGTTATGCTATCAACCATTGTTGCCAGATCCTGGACCTCTCTGCAAATAATACGCCCTTTACCACATCTAATCTATAAATAAAAAATAATAAAAAAAAAACCCTAAGTGCCGATTCACACTGGCTGCCTATGCAGGAACCCTGCGAATCCACTGCGTGTTCCCACATCGCACCCAACTCGCAGGCAGTTCACACTGTTGTTTACTTTGTGTCGATACAAAGTTAACAACACCTCCATATTATTTCGTATATCGCAGTGCGAACTGTCAGTTCAGACAGGAATCCGATCGCATAGGTGTGAGCACCCATGCAATCCGATTCTGGTGCGGACCAAAAAACAGGTCCTGTGCGAATTTGGTCCGAATGCGATGCAAATTCAGCCATGCAATCTGCATGGCTGAATTTGCATGGCACAGACATCGCATGTGTTTTGCACAGCAGATTTGCACATGTCTGAACCGGCACTTAAACCCACTTTTACTTACTTACAGGATCTCACAAAAGTGAGAGCACCCCTCACATTTTTATAAATATTTTATTATATCTTTTCATGTGACAAAACTGAAGAAATTACACTTTGCTACAATGTAGAGTAGTGAGTGTACAACTTGTATAAAAGTGTAAATTTGCTGTCCCCTCAAAATAACTCAACACACAGCCATTAATGTCTAAACCGCTGGCAACAAAAGTGAGTACACCCTTCATAAACCCCTCCAAATTGGGCCCAAAGTGTCAATATTTTGTGAGGTCACCATTATTTTCCAGCACTGCCTTAACCCTCTTGGGCATGGAGTTCACCAAAGCTTCATATGTTGCCACTGGAGTCCTCTTCCACTCCTTGATGACATCACAGAGCTGGTGGATGTTAGAGACCTTGAGCTCCTCCACCTTCCGTTTGAGAATGCCCCACAGATGCTCAATAGGGTTTAGGTCTAGAGACATGATTGGCCAGTCCATCACCTTTACCCTCAGCTTCTTTAGCAAGGAAGTGGTCGTCTTGGAGGTGTGTTTGGGGTCATTATTATGTTGGAATACTGCCTTGCGGCCCAGTCTCTGAAGGGAGGAGATCATGCTCTGCTTCGGTATGCCACAGTACATGTTTGCATTCATGGTTCCCTCAATGAACTGTAGCTCCCCAGTGCCAGCAGCACTCATGCAACCCCAGACCATGACACTCCCACCACCATGCTTGACTGTAGGCAAGACACACTTGTCTTTGTACTCCTCAGCTGGTTGCCACCACACACGCTTTACACCATCTGAACCAAATTCTTTTATCTTGGTCTCATCAGACCACAGGACATGGTTCCAGTAATCCATGTCCTTAATCAGCTTTTCTTCAACAAACTGTTTGTGGGCTTTCTTTTTCATTATCTTTAGAAAAGGCTTCCTTCTGGGACAACAGCTGTGCAGACCATTTTGATGCAGTGCGCAGCGTATGATCTGAGCACTTACAGGCTGACCCCCACCCCTTCAACCTCTGCAGCAATGCTGGCAGCACTCATACGTCTATTTCCCAAAGACAAGCTCTGGATATGACGCTGAGCACGTGAACTCAACTTCTTTGGTCGACCATGGGGAGGCCTGTTCTGAGTGGAACCTGTCCTGTTTAACCGCTGTATGGTCTTTGCCACTGTACTGCAGCTCCGTTTCAGGGTCTTGGCAATCTTCTTATAGCCTAGGCCATCTTTATGTAGAGCAACAATTCTTTTTTTCAGATCCTCAGAGAGTTCTTTGCCATGAAGTGCCATGTTGAACTTCCAGTGACCAGCATGAGAGAGTGAGAGCGATAACACCAAATTTACCACACCTGCTCCCCATTCACACTTGAGACCTTGTAACACTAATGAGTCACATGACCTTGGGGAGGGAAAACAGCTAATTGGGCTCAATTTGGATATTATCCCTTAGGGGTGTACTCACTTTTGTTGCCAGCGGTTTCGACATTAATGGCTGTGTGTTGAGTTATTTTGAGGGGACAGCAAATTTACACTGTTATACAAGCTGTACACTCACTACTTTACATTGTAGCAAAGTGTCATTTCTTCAGTGTTGTCACATGAAAAGATATAATAAAATATTTACAAAAATGTGAGGGGTGTACTCACTTTTGTGAGATACTGTAAATTAATAGTTATTTTTCTGTCTTTCTCACTACAGTGTGGAAAGATCTGTCCTTGAGTTCCCATATTAATGCCAAGGTGAAATGGACATTTCCTATTGGCTGTCCAGCAACAGAGACCTAGAAGACTTCGGCAGCCGGATAACCCCATGATGAGGGTATCAGTCACCGCAAGTAAACTGGAACACCGGAACAATTGTTTCCACTCTCAGAAAAGAGGCGCTGGTGAGGTATTTGCGATGGTGAACTGAGATGAGCAGGAAAATAGGAAAATGTATAGGGGGGGGGGGGGGTTGTAACAAACAAAATGGTGGCTGAGAAAGAGGGGAGCTAGAGATGACATATGCTGTACATTAAAATGTTGATTTTTGTTTGCTTTCTCAATTACAGGGCTACAAAGTGGACTACAATGGTTTGAATACAGCTGTGTGCAGAGTTTGGGGTCTTTCCAGAATCCTGCTTTAAAAAAATGTTGTTTTAGGAGGTGACAGTGTACATAGCTGTCCAAATATTTTGCAATTTGATTTTAAAATCGCTTTTATATTTACAACTATGTATTCCAGGGGTCTACCCAATACATATAAGGAGGCCCATGCTTTACACATTTGTTGGCAAATGTAAACCATATATGCAATTCGTCCATAAGAATCCAGCAACAAAAAGGGTGAAAGGAGGGCAAAAATTAGATTTTTGTCTTACCGTAAAATCCTTTTCTCTGCTGTTGACGGACACAGCTCCAGAATCTTCTTGACCATTGGGTTATGCTGCCCCCTACAGGAGTAGGACACTAAGCAGGAAAAAGCTTTACCATACCTATGGGGCAGTCCCAGGTGGTATACTCGCACTTCCTGCTATAGGCATTCAGTTTTGTGTCAGAAGAAAAAATAACCCAACTCAATAGAGGGTTGGGTGTTGTGTCTGTCAATGAACAACAGAGAAAAGGATTTTACGGTAAGACAAAAATTCAATTTTCTCTTTCGTTCATTGACAGACACAGCTCCAGAATTTCCTTGACCATTGGGACATCCCAAAGCAGTGTCAAACATGAGGGGAGGGAAAAACACAGCAGAAAAAATTCCCAAAGGCTAAACCTAGCCAACCAGATAATATGGAGCTCAACCAGGAACAACTCGAGCTCACCTGAAAACAATACACCTTCAAAGAGGACAAGTCCTCTCAAACAGCAGCCTAAAAAACTTTGCGACCAAAAGCAGCATCCGCAGATGCCAACACATCTACTTTGTAAAATTTTGTGAAAGTGTGCAGAGACGACCAGGTGGCCGCCTTGCAAACCTGTATTACTGACACCTGATTGGGAAAGGTCCAGGAGGCACTAAGCGCCCGCATAGAATGCGCCTTAACAGGGAAAGGAGGAACCTGACCCTTGATGGAATAGGCCTGCACTACCGTCTGTCTGATCCACCTGGAAATGGTCGCAGCAGACGCGGCCAACCCCTTGCAAGGTCCATCCGCAAGGACAAAAAGGGAGTCTGATTTCCTAAATGACTTGATTGCTCCCAGGTACACCCTGATCGCTTAAATCACATCCAGAGTTTGCAAGGCAATCTCCTTCTTAGGACACAGGGAAGGCAACACAATGTCTTCAGTCAGATGGAAATCAGAGACAACATTAGGAAGCAACGACTGACAAGGGCGAAGCACCACTTTATCGCTGTGAACCAGCAAATAAGGTGAACGACAAGACAAAGCTGCCAGCTTGAACATCCTGCGTGCGGAAGTAATGTAAGCAGGGGAATCTGGCAAATATTTTCAAAAGGCGGTTTCTGATGATAAGGAGACTGCACAGGCGGAGCCAAGTGGTGAAACCCTAAAGGACGTTGAAAGAAAATCGCCAAGGCAGAAACTTGGCCCTTGATGGTACCCAAATGGATGGAATGCCAAAATTCGAGCCACCGAAAAGGAACGGGGAGAAACCCGCAGAGACTCACACCACGCATCATACGACTTCCAGACGCAATGGTAAATCTTCCTAGAGGTAGATTTTCTAGCTTTTAACAGCGTAGGAATCACTGAGTCAGACAACCCCCTATCCTACAGCACCTGACTTTCAACAGCCAAGCTGTTAAAGCCAGAGACTATAAAGCAGGATGGAATATCAGGATGGAAGGTCTTCCCTGAGAGGGAGTCACCAAAGGACATCGGCAACCAGCTGTACCAGGTCGGCGTACCAAGACTGGTGAGGCTAGTCTGGGGCCACAAGGATGACCGTAATTCCTTCTGCCTCGATCCTTCACAGAAGTCTTGGCAGAAGTCTGAGAGGGGGAAAGGCATATATCAGACAGTACTGTCCCCAAGAAGCCACCAGTGCATCCGTGGCATTGGCTGATTGATATATGCCACGGCTGTGGCATTGTCCGATTAAATCCATACCAGACACCCCTGAACATGAACCATCCAATGGGCCAGACAAATTCTTATCGCCCGAAGTTCCAGTACGTTGATTGGTAGCCTGGACTCCTACAGAGTCCAAACCCCTTGAGCACAGTCTGTGCCCAAAACACCTCCCCACCTGTACAGGCTGGCATCCGTGGTGATCACTATCCAGTACAGGGGAAGGAAGGATTTTCCCTGACAAAGAGCCAAGGAGAGAACACACCAAATCAAGAACGCTCTCGTACCCCAGCTCAAAAGGATCAGATTGTCCAGAGACTGTGGATTCTTGTCCCACTTGGCAAGAATTACCCTTTTCATATGGAACTGTGCAAAAGGAACCGCCTCAAAGGTAGAAACCTTCAGACCCAGCACCCGCATGCAAGTCTGTAGAGACGACTGACTGCTGGAAAACAGAAGTCGATTGGCATCCTGCAGCTTTTGGAACTTGTCCAACGGGAGAAACACCCTGGCTGAGGCCAAGTCCAGAGTCAGACCCAGACAGTCCAACTTGGTTGACAGAACCAGAGAAGACTTCTGAAAATTCAGAGTCCACCCGAACTCCTGCAGAGTCCACACAGGGATGTCCAAGTTGTCCTGTAGAGCAGTCAGAGACTCTGCTCGTAGAAGAAGATTGTCCAGGTACCCCAGCTCCACAATCCCCCGCTGTCGCAACAATGCTAACATCGGGGCAAACACATTTGCGAACACCTGAGGAGCACAGGCTGAGGGTAATGCTGCGCCAAGGTAACACTGCAAATTGATAATGCTCCTCGCCCACGGCAAAGCGAACAAACGGCTGATGCCCGACATATGTTGGTATATGAAGATAAGCTCCTTGATATTGATAGAGGCCAGAAGATCCCCCTGATAAAGGGATGCCACTACCGTGCGAATGGGTTCCATCCAGAATTTTTGTACCCGCACAAAGCGGTTCGAGGCCTTGAGTTCCAGGATTGGATGAACTTTGCCTTTCTTCCTGGGAACAATGAATAGGTTTGAATAAAACCCCTAAAAGTGTTCCAATTCTGGAACCGGTACAATGACCCCTTGTAAGACCATCCCCCCAAAAAAACACGTTTATAGCAGCCGGCGGCGCTCTCCCATCACCCGCTCAACACCTCCACCCAGACATAACACGTATGGCCACCCCTGGGGGGGGAAGGAGGGGGGAGCTAGGTGTGGGGGACCCCATAAATGAGGGGGGAAGCTATGTGGGAAGGCCCACATCCCTCCCAAAAGGCCACTAGGGGAAGGGGGGACACTACTTACCACACCATGGAAGCCGGGTGGGCACCACTCCAGACAAACCACTGCACCATCGGAATGGGGGTGCTGCAGACCACAGGCACGCTGCGACTCAGGTCATGACCAGATCTATGCATCCTCCTTCAACTCGCCGGCCAGCCCCCATCCTGTGGGGTTATGTTACGGCTGACCTAGCACGGAGCTGAGTTCAGGTCACGCTCGCTGGACGGACTGGGGAGACCATAAGGATCTAAAATATACAGTCCGTCACCCAGTCCAGCAATTGATTGTAGTTCTCACAGGAACAGAAAATAACAAAAAAAAGGAAAAAAAATGAATCTGTTTAAAAAAGACAAACATGCTAGGACCAGAGATCCCAGCAAGGAACTAGGCAGGAAAAAAACGTAATGCCTATAGCAGGAAGTGGGAGTATACCCCCTGGGACTGCCCCATAGGCGTGGTAAAGATTTTTCCTTCCTAGTGTCCTACTCTTGTAGGGGGCAGCATTATCCAATGGTCAAGAAGATTCTGGAGCTGTTTATGTCAGTGAATGAAAGAGAAAGAGATTTTTTGCATGTTTCTTGAAATGTTCCACTTAATAGTTGACAATTAATTTTATTCTGGTATCAACATGCAAGCCGTCTCATTTTTAGAAAATCCAGGGGGTGCACTTAACACTGCGTGTCAATTTAACCACATACAGATAATGGAAAGCTATAATGAAGAATCAATTTTGTGTAAAATTAAATATAACTCAAGTTTACTGTACATTATTGCTCCCACTGTGTAAGCATGTTTATAGCAAATAAGCATATATTTCCCATTGAGTGTTATACTGTCTAATAGAAACATCCACAAAATGCCACAAAACTGTTTTTACCCATTCTTACTTCATAATCAGCAAATCTTTTAGTCTACGTTGGCTAGGCATTATACAGGGGTTTGCACCAAAAAAAAAAAAACATACAATATTACACATTTTCAACTCATGTATTTTCATATGTTGTTATGAGATGTATATCTGTGCACATTTTACCAGATGAGGGACTTGTCATAATACAATAAAAACAGATACACAACTGTTTTTATGGGTTTCCATTGATTTCATTGGACCCGTTGATGCATTCTAGCACATCAAAATCTTTACTTGCGTGAAGATCAATAGAATTCTGTATTGCTTTCATCCTTGAAACTCACAGTTCATTTTTTTGTTCTTACCTCAATTATACAAAAATATATACAACATATGATACATTATAGGTCAGCTCAAGCTAAAACATTCTTAAGTTTTGGATGGCGAGGGAAACCGTTATAACCTCTCCTGAATTTTTTTTTTTTTTCTGATTGGGAATATTTCCACACTCCTAGTCTATTTTCAGGGTCCCAGACAACATGTTTGGAAGGGAAATATCCCCTTTGAAAATTGTGCAGGACCACTTCAGGCATTATGGAGGGTTCAACAATGATCACTTTGTGTAAGGCATAAAATATATTGATTCTCTCAGTCACCATCCACACTATCTTTTTTTGCTGCAGTTCTCTGGCAGCAGACATGACGGTGAGTGTACATTGCAATGCGGGTGGTGGTCGGTGATCAGTTGACACGTTTTTTACACAGAGTCAATATCACACCATGTTTTTTTTTTTTTTTACTTTTTGGGTGTACCCTGAGTTCCAGCTCCTAAGATGCTCGGAGTTTAGGACTTACTGGAGGAGACATGAGCCTTTCCAGGATTGGCAATTTACATGTCTAAGGTGGTAGTTAACTCTATTACACCTTTTATACCTACAGGTAAGCCTATAATAAGGCTTACTTGCAGGTACAGTGAATATCTCCTAAACTTGCACTGTTTAGGAGATATTCAGAGTTAGTGATGTCACCAGAGCATGTGCTCTGAAGGTCTGGCATACAGTGCCGGACCTTCAGAGCCTGTGCCATAAAGGGTGGCTCCTATGACTGGCCCCTGGCCACTCATAGTCGGAAGCCGCAAACCCAGAAGGAAGACTGGGGCAAGATGTCAGCCCTCTCAGCGCTGACAACATGGCGCAGGAGGGCCTCGTTCGAAGGTAAGTTGCACATAATGTCCTAGTATACCTTGCAGGGGATTTTTTTTTTTTAAACAGCTGCAGTTTACTACCGCTTTAACCACTTTACCTCTGCTCACAGTAATATTACTCCGGCAGAGTGGCTCGTTATCGTCTGACGACGTAGTACTACGTCGTCAGACACTCCCCCTTCTGGGCGGCGCTTGCGCGCCGCCGGAGGCTCGCTCCCGCTGTTTTCATTCACAGCGGGAGTCGGGCCAGGGGAGGAGCAGCGGCGATCGCCGCTGCTCTTACCCGATCGTCGGGGATCGAGTCTGGAGATCCGCCCGCTGTGTGTAAACACAGCGGGCGGATCTCCATAGTGACAGGGAGTGACAGATCGGACTGTTCAGCATAGCTGGACATTCGATCTGTCCATGACTCACTCAGTCACCTCCCCCCCTACACGTCAGTAAGCACCAGGCATACATTAACCCCTCCCTCTGCAATAAAATTAACCCCTTCCCTGCCAGTGTCATTTTTACAGTAACAGTGCATATATATAGCACTGATTACTGCAGTAATGTCACTGGTACCCCCAAAAGTGTCAAAAATGTCAGTCAAGGGTCTGATCTGTCCGCCGCAATGTCGCAGTCCCGCAAAAAAAATCGCAGATCGCCGCTATTACGCGTTAAAAAAAAAAAACACCAAAAATTACAGAAATCTTTCCCTTTGTTAGTAAACGCAATAACTTTTGCGCAAACCAATCAAAATACGCTTATTGCGATTTTTTTTACCAAACATAGGTAGCAGAAAACAAATTGGCCAAAAATTTTTAAAAAAATTGGTTTTTACATCTTTTTTGGGGGGAATTTCATATAAAAAAAATGTTAAAAATATTGTTATTTTTTCAAAATAAACGCTATTTTTTTGTTTATAGCGCAAAAAGTAAAAATCGCACAGGTGATCAAATACCACCAAAAGAAAGCTCTGTTTGTGGGAAAAAAAGGACGTAAATTTCGTTTGGGTACGGCGTCGCACGACCGTGCAATTGTCAGTTGAAGTCGCACAGCGCCGAATCGCAAAAAGTGGCCTGGACGGAAGACAGCAAAATCCTCCGGTGGTAAAGTGGTTAATTGAGCGGCCTGGATTTCTGGTGAGTTCAAAATCCAGCTGACTGGAATGTTGGAAGTTTTTTTCAATTTTTTAAATCGTGGATTTTGTGAATTGCACTTTTATATGACTTTCTGATCGCTCACAATGTTTTTTTTGATCACTGGAAGACTGAATATATTGCCCCCTCTTTTTCTGCTGGTAGCCAGTATGGGAGCATATGTTGATATTTGTTAACTTTTGACTTCACTATATGAACTTTTTCATCACCAATTTTACTTTTTGATTTAGTATCGAATTATTTAGGGCTGCAAGTTATGTTTTACATAAAATATAGTAAACACATTTTTAGGGGCTGGAATCCTTTTTTTTTATTTTATTTTTTCTATGGTAACATACAATACATCATAATACATTTAAAATAGTCACTTTATTATATATCATTGCCTCAATTTCCTTTATCCCCCACTCCCACTCTCCTACCCTTTTCCCACCCCCTCCCCAAAAAATGTTTGCCACAATCTTTTCCTTCTTCCATTGTTTTCCTAAACCAGTTCTCTTCCCATCTTACTCCTTCTATTCTCCTTTCATTTTAGCATATTCACTCATTTTTTAAAACCTTATCCATTTTTCCCCAGGTAGAGTTGAATCTCTCTATTCGACCCTCTTCACAACTACTCAAGTATTCCATTTTATATATATATATACATACACATATATATATATATATATATATATATATATATATATATATATATATATATACAGTGGGTACGGAAAGTATTCAGACCCCCTTAAATTTTTCACTCTTTGTTATATTGCAGCCATTTGCTAAAATCATTTATGCTCATTCTTCTTCCTCATGAATGTACACATAGCACCCCATACTGACAGAAAAACACAGAATTGTTGACATTGTTGCAGATTTATTAAAAAAGAAAAACTGAAATATCACATGGTCCTAAGTATTCAGACCCTTTGCTCAGTATTTAGTAGAAGCCCCCTTTTGATCTAATACAGCCAGGAGTCTTTTTGGGAAAGATGCAACAAGTCTTTCACACCTGGATTTGGGGATCCTCTGCCATTCCTCCTTGCAGATCCTCTCCAGTTCTGTCAGGTTGGATGGTAAACGTTGGTGGACAGCCATTTTTAGGTCTCTCCAGAGATGCTCAATTGGGTTTAAGTCAGGGCTCTGGCTGGGCCATTCAAGAACAGTCACGGAGTTGTTGTGAAGCCACTCCTTCGTTATTTTAGCTGTGTGCTTAGGGTCATTGTCTTGTTGGAAGGTAAACCTTCGGCCCAGTCTGAGGTCCAGAGCACTCTGGAGAAGGTTTTTGTCCAGGATATCCCTGTACTTGGCCGCATTCATCTTTCCCTCGATTGCAACCAGTCGTCCTGTCCCTGCAGCTGAAAAACACCCCCACAGCATGATGCTGCCACCACCATGCTTCACTGTTGGGACTGTATTGGACAGGTGATGAGCAGTGCCTGGTTTTCTCCACACATACCGCTTAGAATTAAGGCCAAAAAGTTCTATTTTGGTCTCATCAGACCAGAGAATCTTATTTCTCACCATCTTGGAGTCCTTCAGGTGTTTTTTTAGCAAACTCCATGCGCGCTTTCATGTGTCTTACACTGAGGAGAGGCTTCCGTCTGGCCACTCTGCCATAAAGCCCCGACTGGTGGAGGGCTGCAGTGATGGTTGACTTTCTACAACTTTCTCCCATCTCCTGACTGCATCTCTGGAGCTCAGCCACAGTGATCTTTGGGTTCTTCTTTACCTCTCTCACCAAGGCTCTTCTCCCCCGATAGCTCAGTTTGGCCAGACGGCCAGCTCTAGGAAGGGTTCTGGTCGTCCCAAACGTCTTCCATTTGAGGATTATGGAGGCCACTGTGCTCTTAGGAACCTTAAGTGCAGCAGAAATCTTTTTGTAACCTTGGCCAGATCTGTGCCTTGCCACAATTCTGTCTCTGAGCTCTTCAGGCAGTTCCTTTGACCTCATGATTCTCATTTGCTCTGACATGCATTGTGATCTGGAAGGTCTTATATAGACAGGCGTGTGGCTTTCCTAATCAAGTCCAATCAGTATAATCAAACACAGCTGGACTCAAATGAAGGTGTAGAACCATCTCAAGGATGATCAGAAGAAAATTGAAAGCACCTGAGTTAAATATATGAGTGTCACAGCAAAGGGTCTGAATACTTAGGACCATGTGATATTTCAGTTTTTCTTTTTTAATAAATCTGCAACAATGTCAACAATTCTGTGTTTTTCTGTCAGTATGGGGTGCTATGTGTACATTCATGAGGAAGAAGAATGAACTTAAATGATTTTAGCAAATGGCTGCAATATAACAAAGAGTGAAAAATTTAAGGGGGTCTGAATACTTTCCGTACCCACTGTATATATATACACTCAATTCTTTTAAACCACTCTTTTATCTTAGGATTTCTGGCCCCTTGCGGCGTTTATCATGTATGGTACTATCATTTTCTTATACTGTCCTATTGAGTTATTTGTCTTATGAAATAAGCATGCCCATGGATCATCAGCATTCTCCATGTCTGTGATCTCTTTTATATATTGCCAGACTCTCTGCCAGTGCTCCTTTATCTTTGGGCACGCCCACCATATATACCCCATTGTGCCCTTTTGTTCGCATCCTCTCCAGCATAGTGGGGATTTTTTCTGGTTGACATTTATGCGCTCTTAGGGGGGTTATGTATCATCTAGCCAAACTTTTGTAATTCATCTCTATCGTATTTATATCTACCTCTACCTCATGAACAGCTCTCAATAATTTACTTAATTGTTGTTCTGCTGACTTTGTTCCCACATCATTTTCCCACTTTTCATTGTATGGCAGTATTCTTGGCTCTGCAATCTCCATAAGTATTTTATATATCTTTGACATGCAGTGTTTTAAATTCAACTGTGTGTAATACAGTCGCTCAAATGGAAAAAAGTTCCTTTTCTGTCCTAATAGGCTGAGGTAAAGTTGTTACAAAACGTCTTAGCTGTAAATACCGCCATCCATTCAAATTTATTAAGTCCCTTTTGTGTTTCAAATCATAGTATGATATTAGCTTCCCCTTTTCCATTTTCTCTTTTAATTGTGCAGTGAAATTAATGGTGAATTATAATCCCATTCTTGTTTGTACACAGAATTCCAAATCCTAAACGCATTTGTGGTCGAATCGTGAGAATTTACATCCATTTTTCTATATTTATGCGCAACCCAAGCATTGTCTCTTAACCATGCTTTACTCATTGTTTTTTCAATTTCCACCCATGCTTTATCACTGTTTATTCTAGTCCACTCTACCATTCGTGCTAATACAGTGGCATTATAGTACCTTTTAAAATGCGGTGCTGCTAGCCCCCCCCCCCCCTTGTGCTTTATTTTTAGTTAATATTAATAGCTGTATTCTCAATTACCTTGGTTATCATTGCATTTAATGTTTTAAAGTACATCTGTGAGATTGCTATTGGTAGCATCTGAAACTTATATAAGATTTTCGGTAATATCACCATTTTTACCAAATTAATTTGCCCCAACCATGAAAGTGGTTCTATTGTTATTTTTTTATATCTTCTTTAATTGCATTTAGTAGTGGTATATAATTTGCTTGGTATAAGTTGTTTGAGGGTGAGGTTAGTATTATCCCAAGATATTTTAAACCTTTTTTTCCCCCAGTTACATGGAAATTCTTTTTGAAAGGCTAACTCTTCTTTTTTATTCATATTTACAGTATATTTAGGATTTCAGATTTTACTGGATTCATTATTCAGTTTGAGAGATTACTGTACCTTTTAATTTCTTTTATTAAATTTGGTAATGGAATTCTTGGATTGGATATATAAAACAACATATCATCAGCATACGTGGCTACTTTGTGTTCTACTTCTCCGATCTTTACCCCCTCCACATCCCTGCTGTTCCGTATGGTAGCCAATAATGGTTCCAATGACAGCACGAATAGGAGAGGGGAAAGCGGGCATCCCTGTCTCGTTCCATTATGCATCTCAAATGGATTTTACAGATTCATTTGGTCATATAGTGTTTCAATCCAATGAAACATCTTTGGGCCTATCCCCAATTCTTTTATTGTGTTCAACATAAATCCCCAGTCTAACCTGTCAAATGCCTTTTCAGTATCTATTGACAGGAGTAGTGCTGGAGATCCATCTCCTTACACTTTATGCATTATAAGCAGGAATCTTACTCCGTTATCTTTTCCTTCTCTTCCCGGTATGAATCATGTCTGATCTACATGAATCCATTACAGCATTAACACTTTTTATATACTGGCCAATATTCTTGCATATAATTTTGTATCTACATTTATTAATGCTATGGGCCTGTAGCTAGAACACACAGTTACATCCTTTCCTTCTTTAGGTATTACTGTAATATGCGCTTACAATGACTCTTTCCTCAGCCCTTCTCCTTCACTCAAAACTATTTATATAAAAACAAAATTTGGGGATTAATTGTTGTTCAAAGATTTTATAGTAGCGAGCTGTGAACCCATCTGGACCTGGGCTCTTCCCCCGGCTGTATTTTTATATCGCTAGTTAAATTTCTTCTTTCATTATTGGATCTTCTAATGTTTGCAACTTTTCTGCTGATACTTTAGGTAGGTTTGCCTCTCTAATATATATTGTATTTTTTTTGTTCTTATTTTCTCATTTTCCTGGGAGCCTTTTAATCTTATCGAGTATAAGGAACTATAAAAGTTTTGGAAAACTTCTGCAATTTCTGTTGATTAGTAGACCATCTCCCTATTTTTGTTTTTCATTTTCCCTATAAAATTCATTGATTTCCTATTTCTTAAAACTCTTGCAAGATATTTTCCGGGTTTATTTTCCCATTTATATCTATCTTTAGCCCCTCTTTTAAATACTTTTTTTGTTTCTTGTTCCTTTAGCTCTTTTACTGCCTATCTTTTTAGAACCAAGGCCTGTTGTTTTCCCACCTCTGGAGTTTTTACTGTGTTTGTTCTAACTCTTGTAGTTCTGTAATTAGTGTTCTCATGTTGGTCGTCCTTTCCCTTTTCTTTTTAGCTCCCATAGAGATCAGGATGCCCCTTATGTAAGCCTTATGTGCCTCCCAGATTGTGGCTTCGGATGTCTCCGGTGTTTCATTATGCACAAAGTATTGTTGTATTTCTTCCTTTATTTTATTTTCTACCTCTATCAGTTCTTCGTTTAATTTCCAGTTACTTATCCTTTTCTGGGTTTCCAAAGTCTTTATTTTCATTATTACATGGCCTTATATAGATATTATCCAACTCCAACTGATGTTTTATTTACCAATTCTAACAGTCTCTGATTTACTATAATGTAATCTAGTCTAGAACTGGCGAATAGAATGTATAATCTTTGTTGCCTGGGTGTTGTACCCTCCAAGCGTCTACCAACTGTGCTTGAAATAATTTTTTCTTCACTTTTCTAAGTTGGTAACAGTTTTTCCCCAGTGCATGTGACATACTATCCATTTGGGGGTTCATGCAAAAATTTAAATCTCCCGCTATTATCACTATACCTTTTTTAAAATCCATTAACTTATCTACTGCTTTCTTTAAATAACCTGTCCGATTTTTATTTGGACAGTATATGTTTGCCAAGGTGCACTCCTTCTCCTGTAGCTTTCCCCGTAGGAACAAATATCTTGGGGGGTGGAGTCCTAATCCTCTTAACCATTTTGGCTACAGTTTATGGCTAAGTAAAATGATAATTGTTCCCAAACCAGATGGAGTTTCCAAAATCTTTTATTCCCTTACTGTGCCCCTCACGTATCTGCACAATAGAAGCATAGGAAATATTACGTTTTTTTTTTTTGTAGAAGTCTAGGGAAAGGTAAGGACCTATGGAAGATTATATTGCTATCTGTGTCCTGCTGAGTGGATTTCCCCTCACTACCTAGGTAACCATTGTCAGAACAGAAAGTTAGGGAAATCTCTCCAAAGGGCAACCTTTTGCTTTAGTTGGACTTTAAACGTTAAATGCTGTAAATACTTATATAAGACAAAAGATATAACATACAGATAAAAAGAAAATGAATGCTTACCATAAATCCACAGACAGGATGGGCAATTCACCTGTAAAGTACATAAAAAAAATAGGTATTATTATTATGAATATTATACATGGTTTATATAGCACCAACGGTTTGCACAGTGTTTTACAAAACAAGAAGAGACAATACAGTTACAATGAAATTAAATACAGAAGGATTAGGATTGCCCTGTTTGTGAGGGCTTACAATCTAAAGGGAGGGGCAGGTGATGCAGAAAATAAAATACAGTTTGTAGGTGGAGGCAGGATAGGCTTCCCTGATAAGATGGGTTTTCAAGAACTGTCTAAAGGAGTGGGGGATTGCTGTAGAGGTTTAGGGGCTTTCAGAAGAAGGGACAGGCTCTAAGAAGGGACAGGCTCTGAAGAAGTCCTGGAGCCGAGCACAGGAGGACGTGATGAGGGGTAGAACAGTAGATTGGGGCACCTACAGTTGGACAATATTCTGAAGCACACAGAGGCCCCAAATTTACGTAAACATTGTTAATACAGTTTCTGAATATATAACACATAATAGGAATGTTATTTAAAAACTGGTACAAGACAATCTGAAAATCTTGCTGATGGACCAGTCATTTTCATCCACCCAACACATCCCTTACCACACTAAATGAAAGATGAAACCTTCCACCAGCTTTGATACATCAGCACCAATGTCTTTTATAAAGTAAAACCAAGAACACTTGTATAAGTACTTGTTCAAGCTAGCCGTGAGCACAGAACTATTCTGGCCTTGAGGTCCTTCTTAATTGTGATAAAAGTAATGAACTTGTAAGAAAAAGCTGCTCCCTGAAAATTCCATAAATATACAAATACAATTGTTACAGTATTTGGTACATGTCCAGTACTGCAACACATTTAAGAATTGTACTGAATTTGGAGTAGGGCTGAAGAACCGAAGAAGAAAATACTAATCTTTTATTTTATGATGCGTGCCCACATGATTAGTGATAGGGGAGAGTAAAAAGGAACTTGTTATTTCCCCTTTAAGAAATCTGAAGCTCAACGTTAAAAGTTAAAAAAAAAAGGTGCACAACTGTCCTTTTGCTGAGGACTGCATTGCTTGAAAGAACCATGCAAAATATTATGTTTAAGTAGAGAAGAATAAGAGCACTTGTCAGGTTTTTATTGCTGCCTGTGTCTCTATTATGGAGATTCGCCTTCTCTATCTGACCTGGTCACTGTTGTTACTAAAGTGAAAGAAAAGAGAAAATCCCAAATTTTGAGTTGTCATCAGAACAGGAATAGAAGGGAAATCTTCCATTGGTGACACTAACTCTGGTGATCTTGGTGGCAATCAGAGATTTCCCTTACTTTGGAGGGGTCTCCCCTCAAGCCCTGTTGTGGCAATAAGACAGGAAGCAAAGATAAATCTCCCCAATGGGACACAAGTGGCACAAAAAAAAAAAAAAAAACTGACAGAGGTTGTAACCATCCCTTATTCTATCCAAAGTAATGTGAAGGACCTTCACACTCTTTAATGACTTGTCATCATTTTCCTCCTAGAGTCCCTCAGTACACAGTCAAATATTAGCATATTTTTTAATGGGAAAGTACTTCTTGGTGGGACTTGGCTTTGCACTTCTGGCTTTCTCGCCTAATTCCCCCTGCCTGGAGCTTTTGGCTTTGGGCAATCTCCACTGTGCATGCCCTAAGCAGTTTTCCTACTGCACAGCTCATATGCTGTGGCATGTCATTGAGGGTAGGCTGCAAGAATCAGGAAGAGACCCAGTGGTGTACAGAAGACAAAGCCAGAATTGCTCAGCATGTATATTTTTTGAAGAAACCCCAGTGGACTGGGTAAAAGGAAAAAAAAATTCTAAGGGGGAATAAGTGTTCCTCTTTAAAAAAGAGTTAGGTAACGCAGTAAAAAATCGATAGGCGGTAGAGGTGTATTCTCTAAATTATACTATATGCACTATGCAGTCTACAACTTGTCTCTCTCTTGGCATGCAAAAAATACAGCCAGGTGCAGAGGAAAATGTAACTCCTGTGCACATGCACAGGACTTACAGGACCCTAAAGAAGAGGTGAGGAAGATTGATGTGGCAGAGGATGGAGTGGCAACTAAAGTATTTACCTCTCATTGCCATATGTGTTCACAAGACAGTCCATAGGTGTAGGGTCTTTGCTGACTTGTCTAAAATGCCCCTGTTTCAATGAGCCAGGCTTCCTAATTTCTAACTAGAGAACCAGGCTGAAAGTGTAGTTCTCTCGCACCACATTTTCAATCTGCATTCATTGATCATTATTTTTATCTTGTTGGTTAGATACTGATGATTTCAGAGGCACTGGACTTTGTGTGAATTGTCTGCAACATATAGTTTAGCATATCATTAAAGTGCAAACACCTATGTGCAGAAGTGCCAAGATTGTCAGAACACAAAGTAAAGTGCAAAGATTAACAGTCCTCGTTAAGAGGTGTCTTCATCAAGAAATAATCCTCTTGCCAGTTATAAGCATTTTCAATCTTCCACCAACATCACCAACATCACAATGCACTCACTAGATCCTAAGCTGCATAAAGAGGCAGCAAACAGCGCATTAACAGGTAAAGTGGCTTCGTAGTGTGGATGATAAACCCTTGTTATACCATTCCTCTCCAACAGGGAGCCAGCGCTACTGTATTATTATGCCTGGGAGCAACGCTCATCACATGGAACCACAGTAGTATACTGTATAGTGTATTATTTTTTTCAAAAACAAATATCCAGCTGTCTTATAAAGCTGCAATACACAGTTTTCCATCGTATCTATATGCAAACCAGCAGCAAAGGAATAGCACTTACTAAGATGGTTGCATTAACAGTTCAGGAGTGCCATTAAATTTAGGCATTCGTGGGTGCCTGGGCTGTTGAATAAACTGCTGGCAGTGGAGAATCCTCTGTCCACTTTGTGTTTTGTGGATGGAGGAATTAAGTCATATCTTCAAAAGAATAATTAATAACAATACCAATAAAAAAAAATATCTGAGTAGCCTATTTTCTAAGCCTGGCCATCTGCTTTATACAGGGTTCATACACATTTTTACCAATAAAATTCCATGACTTTTCCAGAACTTCAAATATTTATGACCTAATGTTTCATGAAATGTCTATGTATACATGTTAAATAAGAAGAAAATCCATGTTACACCCAGCATATTTTTACTAAAATAAATGATAAGCTTTGTAGTGTACAGTAGAATATGAAATATTTAGTTAACTATTGTAATTTAACCCATATCATCAACTATATTCGAATATACTGGAGAAAGAAAAAGATTTGATGGGCGCTCCTGCTTGGGGATAAAGCTTCAGTTCAGGCAGTCATGACGGATAAGGTGCAGCGGGACTGGTATGGATTGCACAGATGCACAAATGCGGCGCTTACATCGAGGGCAGCTCTTTGTTAGGCCGAAGCAACAGTCCCACGAACAGGCAGAAAATAGAGAAAGGCGCCACTCAGTGGAGCATGTAAATAATTTTATTGACACATATTATAATTAAGAAATTACATGGAGATGTTAAGCATCTATCAGATCGGCGTCCTTCCGGGTCCGCAGCGTTTGTCCCAGGCTGGCCTCCACCTCCATGTAATTTCTTAATTATAATACGTGTCAATAAATTTACATGCTCCACTGAGTGGCGCCTTTCTCTTTTCTGCACATGCAACAAATAATTTCCATGACTTTTCCAAAACTTTTGGGTTGTTAATTTTCCAACACTTTTCAAGGCCTGGAAAGTGCCATTTTAAAATCCCATGACTTTTCCAGGTTTTTCATGACCGTACGAACCCTGTTTATAGAATGTGCAGCAGTTGTACTTGTACTGGGTATGTAAGACAAGCTTGATATAGTAATTCATAGTTCATTTGTATAGTAGTCCTGGTAGACTCCCTTGCGCAGTATAGAAACAGCAGATCCTGTATCAATCAGGATAATGGAGTATCTGTTGTTAGCAGAAGCATTAATAACAGTTATAATGCATAAATGTTTGTCTAGAATGGAAGCATCATATTTATCTACATTTAAGATGATAATCTCAGGGAAAACAACTTCACAAACATGTCCATCAGTAGAAGGTTTTTTCAGTGTCTCATATTCTTACATTTAAGGCACTGTGCATCTTTTGCAGCACATACCGCATAGCAATGTGCTGTGTTGTAGCACACTTGTAGCAGTTCTGTGTATGTGCAGCTCCCTATTGCAGTTTAGATCAGGAATTCCCAAACTATGGCCCTCCAGTTGTTCAGGAACTACAATTCCCATCATGCCTAGTCATGTATGTGAATGTCAGAGTTTTACAATACCTCATGGGATGTGTAGTTTTGCAACAGCTGCAGGGCTGCAGTTTGGGAATCCCTGGTTTAGATCAATGGTCCTCAACTCCGGTCCTCAGGGCCCACTAACAGGCCAGATTTTAAGTATTACCTTGAGGAGATGCACACTAGAGTACTGCAATCACTGAGCAGCAAATGATATCACCTGGGATGTATTTCCGTTATCTTGCAAACCTGGCCTGTAAGTGGGCCCTGAGGACCAGGGATGAGGACCACTGGTTTAGATGATCTCTTGTACTTTTGTATTCAGCCTGAATATGTACCCTATGAGTGGCTATGATCCTGAATTCACAGCCTGTATGGTGCCAGTAGTCTCCCTGACACAGCAGTTTCAGTTCGGTTTGAAATTTTAGAAGTCACAGTGTTTACTAGATTTAAATCAGGTTCCACAAGCAGTCTTTCTCTAATATGGGTTGTTTGTTTTTCGTTCTAGTTGGTCTCTTATCACTTCATCAGGTAGAACCAACTCTCTCAAGCTGTTGTAAATTGTACTGCGGATTCTTCATTATGCTGTCTACATTAATACAGTACTGAAACTTCACTTACTTTAGTTACAAAGAAGTTCTTGCAGTGAGAGCTGTATCATAGATATCAACTGCTGCTGGTAGCATATGGAAAATATGCAAAATTTCACATAAAAAGGTGCAGCACAACTTTATAACACAAAAATATTAAACATGAATATCAGTAAATCAATCAAAAAAGCAAGGCGCTGCCCTAGTTAACCAAACAAAATACAATGCTCAAAAAAATTAAAGGAACACGTTTTAATCAGAGTATAGCGTCAAGTCAATGAAACACCTGGGATATTGATCTGATCGGTAAAGTAACAGAGGGGGTTGTTATTCAGTTTCAGCTGCTTTGGTGTTAATGAAATGAACAACAGGTGTACTAGATAGGGAACAATGAGACAACCTCCAAAACAGGAATGGTTTTACACCTGAGGGCCACTGACATTTTTTTTCCCTACTCATCTTTTATGACTGTTTTTC
This sequence comes from Pelophylax lessonae, assembly GCF_965119305.1. Taxonomy (NCBI): domain Eukaryota; kingdom Metazoa; phylum Chordata; class Amphibia; order Anura; family Ranidae; genus Pelophylax; species Pelophylax lessonae. The sequence goes on along the minus strand of NC_138768.1, from coordinate 534,319,021 downwards.
GCTAGTTTTGCAATTGGCTAGGGTCAGTGTCACTACTGGTAGCATGAGGCGATATCTGGACCCTATAGAGGTTGAAAAGGCAGTCCAACTCCTCCAGGATGGCAGATCAATACGTGCCATTGCCAGAAGGTTTGCTGTGTCTCCCAGCACAGTCTCAAGAGCATGGAGGGGATTCCAGGAGACAGGCAGTTACTCTAGGAAGCTGGACAGGGTCGTAGAAGGTCGTTAACCCATCAGCAGGACCAGTTTCTGCTCCTTTGTGCAGGGAGGAACAGGATGAGCACTACCAGAGCCCTACAAAATGACCTCCAGCAGGCAACTGGTGTGAATGTCTCTGACCAAACAATCAGAAACAAACTTCATATGGGTGGCTTGAGGGCCCGACGTCCTCTAGCGGGAGCTAGATTTGCATTTGCCATTGAACACCAGAATTGGCAGGTCCGCCACTGGCGCCCTGTGCTTTTCACAGATGAGAGTAGCTTCACCCTGAGCACATGTGACAGATCTGAAAGGGTCTGGAGAAGCCGTGGAGAATGTTATGCTGCCTGTAACGTTGGGTCAGTGATGGTCTGGGGAGGGATGCACAGACCTCTACAGGCTAGACAATGGCACTCTGACTGTTATTAGGTATTGGAATGAAATCCTTGGACCCATTGTCAGACCCTACGTTGGAGCAGTGGGTTCTGGTTTCCTCCTGGTGTATGACAATGTCCGGCCTCCTGTGGTGAGAGTATGCAGCCAGTTCCTGGAGGATTAAGAAATTGATACCACTGAATGCCCCCCACGCTCGTCTGACCTAAATGCAATAGAACACCTCTAGGACATTATGTTTTGGTCCATCTGATGCCACCAGGTTACACCTCAGTCTATTCAGGAGCTCAGTGATGCCCTGGTCCAGATCTGGGAGAAAATACCCCAGGATACCATCCGTCGTCTCATTAGGAGCATGCCCCGAGGTTGTCAGGCATGTATACAAGCACATGGGGGCCATACAAACTACCGAGTACCATTTTAAGTTGCTGCAATGAAATTTCAGCAAAATGGATGCTGCATCATTTTTTTACTTTGATTTTCGGGGTGTCTTTAAAATTCAACTCTCTGTAGGTTGATCATTTTCATCTTCGTCAAATGATGTGGCATCCTTTTGTTCCTAACACATTACCCAGTCCATATCAGTATACAGTACATATCCAGCATGATATTTGGCCTCATTGAGATCAGATGTGTTTTCAAAGTGTTCCTTTAATTCTTTTGAGTAGTGTGTAATCCATCATAAACCATCTTCTGATTCTTTCCTCTCTCCCTTTGTTGGCAGTATGGTTTTGGTGAGCGCCCATTTATTTCACACACTTGCTGGAGCACTGTTTATTGAAGAGTTGGGCACAATAATCTTTTGAGTATATCATACTGTTATAGGAACTAATTTGCAGAGGGCAAAGTATTGTACATGTAACAACTGTAAATCGAGATATCTACTGACCACATACATACTGCTCCTTCCTTGGAATATTGGACTTGTTTGTGTTGCCTCAACATCATGTCCTTAAAATGCTTTTACTAACTCAACCTACTTGCCATCTTTCAGCACCAGTTTGGGCAAATTCATAATAAAATTACTAACATTTTGTGACCTGCTAAAATTCAAGGACATGGCAGGTTTCCTAAATGTGTGTGTCGGCTATGGCTAATAAAGTCCATAGCAAGACTTGTCAGTTGCGCAGATTACTAAGAACCTAACAAGCACTCCTCCTTGCAGCAATTCACTAAACCAGGTTAGGATTTAGAAAGGAGTCAGTATTCTGACTTTAGTTCGCAATTGTTTATTGGATTTTTCTGTCAGCCTCTGACAGAGTATTCTACACGGCACTTTACCCATAGGGTACCAAGTCTAAGTTTTAATTGAACTCATCTGTTAGTGTCTCTGTACTGTGCTATCCCAAGGTACGATGTTTCTATTGAATTCACATTGTATAATCATTTTACTCTGGAAAGTACCTTCCCCAAAGGGAAAAGTAACAATTTATTTTCACAAATTTCACAATTCTGCTGTTAGTGTATGTGTCATAGGTGTGCACAGCCTATTGCAATAGGTTGTGCACCTCAAAGCTCAAACACACATGCAGTGTCAGTAGGGCAGTGAACGGTGTCAATAGAGCAGTGGACATGTCATTAGGGCAGAGGTTGTTGTCAGTAGGACAGTGGATTGTGTTGGTCAGTAGAGCAAAAGACAATGTCAGTAGGGCAGTGGACTTTGTCTAAAGGGTAGAGGATGGTGTCAGAAGAGCAGTGGATGGTGTCATTGGGGTAGAGATTGGTGTCATTAGAGCAGTGGATGGTGTCATTGGGGTAGAGACTGGAGTCAGTAGAGCAGTGGATGGTGTCATTGGGGTAGAGATTGGTGTCAGTAGAGCAGTGGATGGTGTCATTGGGGTAGAGATTGGAGTCAGTAGAGCAGTGGATGGTGTCATTGGGGTAGAGACTGGAGTCAGTAGAGCAGTGGACAGTGTCACTAGTTTCTTATTTTTTTACAAAATTATTATAATAGAGAAATTGAGGATAGTCGCTGGTGACCAGGGGGTTCCACATACAACCCGATGCACAGCTCCACTCTCGCGTACAAAAGAGGCAGCAAACTGGGTATCTCCTGCCTCTTTTGTACGCGAGAGTGGAGCCGTGCATCGGGTTGTATGTGGAACCCCCTGGTCACCAGCGACTATCCTCAATTTCTCTATTTATGTGGTGAGCAAATATTGTACTTTTGATGTAATAAAAGTGATGATTAGTAGGTACTTGAATACAGTGATAATATGATGTTGTTATAATGGTAAACCTAATGTTACATTTTTGTCTCTTTGTATTAGTCCACCCGGGACTGGCTATGGTCTTTGAGAAAGCCCACTCAAGGGCAAAACGCGTCAGTCATGTCCCAGGGCACATGTGAGACCTATTTGGACTGTTGCACTGAATGTATCATGGAAACGTTGTTTCCTTTTTATATGTCTGTTCATTTTATGACTTGTAAATTCAATAAATGATGTTTTTTCTATATGTGTAGTAATTGTTTCATGCTCACCTACCAGGAGTCCTCCTCAACATATCCACTAATTTTATTCCTAGGCACCAGTATCCTTTTACCCTTTGAGGTTGGGGATCAGGTTCCTTAGTTCTTTTATTTATCTGCCGACAACACTGTTAGGGGCATCAGAAGGGATCAGCGCACACCAGAAACACCCTGTGCGCATGTCTATGGTCTGTGTACCCTACACAATACCTTGTACCTAGAACCTGACGGTATTGGTAGCTGGTAATCTGAATATAGCACACAAGAGCCTTATTCAGTGAAGCAGATCAAAGCATTATTGAATAGAATGTGCACCCTACAATCCATAGAACCAAAGAAAAAAAAATCACCTTATAGCTCATCTGAGCCAAAATCTGATTGGCTGCTTTGCAATGCTACACTCAAATAGAATTAAAGCAACAGCATATCGTTGCTTTCTTTTCCACAACCTAGCAAGAAGTCCTCTGCTAAATGCTTTTATGCAGGTTTGACTTGTACCTGTGAAGAATACCAGCTTGTATAGGAATTGTGTTCCTTTGCTGTGGCTCAGCATTTGTGTATTCAAGACCCATATTCCTGTAGGTTGGTGAATACTGCTTCCTATCCCTGCCAGACATCCCAACACCATCATAAATTTTCTGCTTTTATAATATGCCTGCTGTGCTGGTTTTCACTTCATGCAAACAAAGCGGATTATCACCGAAGTTACATGCTGAGATGGTTCTTCAGTTCGCAATGTGATCAAAGAGGAAAATGATTTAGCAGAAACTGCGGTACAGGAAAGAAATATCAACACGCATCAAATAATGGAGCAAGTTATGGTATCATTAGCCTGGAATCTAATAGAGATATGTCAGTTCCCCGGTTATATCTGTACAGAAGCAAGCAGTGTTTTGATCAATTGTGTGACATGCTGGTTGTGACTTTGCTTCTGGCTATTGTTAGGTCATTGACCTTGCTTTCAGTCCGTTAAGTTTGACACTAAAGTCATGCAGAGTTAACTTGTCATGCAGAACTAATGGAAAAAAGGTTTGTTTCTTATGTTTTTATATATCTGCATCTCCTGTGCCATATTAGTGGTGTCAAAGTTTACAGTGGTCAAACCAGGCCCCTAAGGAAAATAAGACCATACAGGTCTGGCCCTACCATGGGTCCCACTGGGTCCATCAGACCCAGGCAGAACTTGGAGAGGGGCAGCAAACTGACTCCCAAATTTTTTCTTATTAGCAGCTTTGTGTGTCATCAGTTTGTGGCGCATTAAGAACGGCATTCTCCATCTCATACTGCCGCCCGTAATACAAACTGATGAGTATGAGGAGGCAGAGCGTCTTCTCTGGGGAACGTCCCTCACGTGATCGTGGTGTGCGCAATGACGTCAGACATCGGCACACTCAATCTCACGCAGGGCAGGCTGGATCTTCTAGGGCGGTGGGCGTGGGAGACACATGAGTGACAGGAGGACAGAGGACAGACAGTGGGTGTTTGGTGGACCACGTGATCGTGGTGTGCGAAATGACGTCAGACATCAGCGCACTCAATCTCACGCAGGGTAGGCTTGATCTTCCAGGGTGGTGGGCGTGGGAGACACATGAGTGACAGGACTGAGGACAGACAGTGGGTGTTTGGTGGACCGGTCCGGTGGTGAGTTATGGTTAACAGTCTATATCAGTAATGGCGAACCTTGGCACCCCAGATGTTTTGGAACTACATTTCCCATGGTGCTCAAATACACTGCAGAGTGCATAAGCATCATGGGAATTGTAGTTCCAAAACATCTGGGGTGCCAAGGTTCTCCATCACTGGTCTATATAATATTTTCTAAATGTTATATTTATGCAAAATAATGGATGTGGGGCCTTTTGTTGAGTGTGATTTTTTTTTTTGGGGGGGGGCATCATTTCATTCTTGGACCCAGGCAGCACAATTTCTTGGGCCAGCCCTGCAACCATATATTCCTGCTAACATAGCTCCAAATATTACAATATGAATTTTGCTTTACTGATCCTCCACTTCTCAACATCTATGAGCAGTTCAAGCCACAGAGCTAAGTAAAGCACCGTAGGTGGCCTAAGTTGAGGCTCCTGATGTTACAGAAATATTAAACTAGTAGAACAGAGAAGAGACAGAGCAACTTATTCTGGTTTATCAAAATCTTTCATTTAAGTTTGCCAGAGTTCGCACCTGTGCATGTACGTTTGGGCAGCACGTTCATTTTAATGGGCTGTCCGATGCACAATAATAGCACCAAAGTGTGGGCCATACCAAAAAGCATGTTATTTTGTTATTATACATTTTTCAGTGCTGCAATGCTTGCACATTAGCAAGGTGTGTTGAGATGCTTTTAACCACTTCTGGACCGGAAGGAAGATTTTCCCCCTAATGACCAGGCCATTTTTTGCGATTCAGCTTTGCGTTATTTTAACTGAAAATTGCGCGGACGTGCAACGATGTGCCCAAATAAAATTGATGTCTTTTTTTCCCCCACAAATAGAGCTTTTGTTTTGGTGGTATTTGATCACCTCTGTGATTTTTATTTTTTGCGCTATAAACAAAAAAAGCTTTCTGCTAAATAACATTCCCAATAAAAATAAATAAAAATCAAATGTTTTCATCATTTTAGGCCAATATGTATTCTGCCACATATGTTTGGTAAAACAAATCCCGCTTTTTTGATTGGTTTGCGCAAAAGTTCTCGCGTCTACAAACTAGGGGAAAGATTTATGTCATTTTTATTTATTTATTTTTTTTAGTAGTAAAGGCGGCGATCAGTGATTTTTAATGGGACTGCCACATTGCAGCGGACAGATTGGACCCCTAACTGACATTTTTTACACTTTTGGGGGACCAGTGACATTATTACAGTAATCAGTGCTAAAAATATGCTCTGTGAATGTAATATTGACACTGGCAGGGAAGGGGTTAACCCAGGGGTGATCAAAGGGTTAAATGTATGCCTAGGGAGTGTTTTCTAACTGTGGGGGGGGGGGCTTATTGAATCAACATAGGGACCGGTGTTCCTAAAAAGGAGGAACACAGGAGCCCTGTGATAATTGCTGAAAATTGTTTACAACAGCAGACCGCTGTTCTCTCTCCACGGGAGCAATCGCAGCCGCCGACCCCACGGATCAGCTTCCCAACTGGCGAATGGGAGTGCGTGCACCCCCCACTATCGCTCCCGCGAAGCGCAGTACAGGTGCAGTGATTTGCGGGAACCTCCTGCTGTATATCTGCGGTGGCTTGTCGGCAAGTGGTTAAGATGGAATGGCACAGCAGGATGCCTGTATTCATGTGCCCTGGGAACCCACATGAGTTTTACAGATATAAATGGGACAGCTTTATCTCAAGCTCTCCATTCCATGTCCAAATCTGAATCAAACAACACCTGCATTTGTTTTTTAATTTTTTATTTTTTTTTCTGAATGGAGAAAAGTGGCATGTGTGGTGATACCTAACATGTGCAGTGCAATTGCAGTTTACATGCATGTGTGCGCCCTACGCATGCCATTGCATTTGTGTGTGTGCAATTTTTTTTACATCTATTTTTCTATAACCTAACATTTTTTTTTAATACTTTTTCATTTAACTTTATTGCTATCATAAGATACCACCAAAAGAAAGCTCTACTTGTGGGGAAAAAGGACACCAATTTTATTTGGCTTCAGCGTCGCACGACCGTGCAATTGTCTGTTAAAGTAACACAGTGCCGAATCGCAAAAAAAGGCCTGGTCATTAAGAGGGTAAAACCTTCTGGTCCTTAAGTGGTTAAATTCAGTCTTTCTATTCCCCCCTGCCTGTGCCCCCTTGTAACATCTACAAAATAGGACCCTTTTTAACCATTGAAACCACTGAGCAACATATTCGCTCCCATGTTATCTCTTGCCTTGATTATTGTAATCCCCTGCTCAATGGTCTACCTCTCCACAGGCTAAAGCAGTTAAAGCATAGTTCCACCCAAATGTGGAACTTCCGCTCATTTGCTTCCTCCCCCCTGAAAGGTGCCAAATATGGGGGGAACGGGTACCTGTTTTTGACAGATACCCTTCCCCACTTCCTGGAAACGGCCCTGCGGTGAAGTTTGGCCCCCTCCTCCTACCCTCCGCCGCCGAGCCAATCCGAATGCGCAGCGCGCTTCGCGCATACGCAGTAGGGACCCGCCTGTGAAGCCACAAGGCTTTACTGCTGGGTTCCCTTATCGGAGATGGCGGCAGCACCCAACAGCCGATGGGAACATCGGCTGCGGTGTCGACATCGCTTAGCTCCAGGACAGGTAAGTGTCCTAATATTAAAAGTAAGCAGCTACCATATGTGTAGCTGCTGACTTTTCATTTTTTTTTGGGGGGGGGAGCAACTCCGCTTTAAAGCAGAACTAAACCCTCCTATCTTTTTCAGCCAAGGCAGCTGCCATCTGTTTGACCTGCAACTGTCATGATCCGGCACATCGGCACATGTCATTAGTTATGAAACCAGCCATTGGATGGTTTGACAGTTTGGTTGAAAACACAAGCATTCCTGGTTCTGCCGGGAATGTAACTGTTTTTTGAAAACCGTGAAATAGACAGGTTTAGTTCCACTTGAAACTTTAGGCTGTTAGCAGATCTCTACAAATTCGGCAGGGTGCTGAAAAATAAGAGAGCAACTGAGCATGTGCAGCGTGGGGTGAGACAGAGTCTTTATGTGGGATGAGACTAATGTCTTAACCACATCCCGCCCGCCCTATAGCAAATGGGTGTGGTTGTATTATCCTGACCGGATGTCATATGACGGCAGAGCGGCGATCGGTGATGCGAGGTGTCAGTCTGACTCCCTGCATCTCCGATCGCGGTAAAGAGCTTACTGACGTAGGCTCTTTACCATGTGACCAGCCATGTCCAATCATGGCTGGTCACATAGTAAACAGGAAGAGCCGTTGATCGGTTTTCCTTAGTTCGTGCCTGACAGGCACGAGTAAAGGAGCGCCGATCGGCGGCTCCCCTGACAGGGGGGGGGGTCGGCACTGGTAATCAGATCATTGATCACCACTGCAGATCCTCGGGGGGGGGGGGGTGCCACTAGAACCACCAGGGATGCCCACCCATGACCCCAGGGATGCCCACCTATGACCCCAGGGATGCCCACTATGGCCACCAGGGATGGCAATCAGGGCTCAGGGAGCCCCCCATTGCCCTCCCCATCAGTGCTGCCCGCCAGTGCCCTCCCTATCAGTGCTGCCCACCAGTGCCCATCATTGCCATCTATCAGTGTCGCCCACCAGTGCCCATTATTGCCCACCAGTGCCGCCTATCAGTCCCCATTAGTGCCCATCAGTGCCGTCCGTCAGTGCCGATCAGTGCGGCCTATCAGTGCCCATCAGTGCTGCCTATCAGTGCCCATTAGTGCCACCTATCAGTGCCCATCAATGCCGCCTATCAGTGCCCAGCAGTGCCGCCTATCAGTGCCCACCAATGCTGCATATCAGTGCTACCTATCAGTGCCACATATCAGTGCCTGTCAGTGCCGCCTATTAGTGCCGCCTACCGTTGCCACCCCATCAGTGCCACCCCATCAGTGCCTCCTCATCAGTGCCTGTCAGTGCAGTCTCATCAGTGCTCATCAGTGCAGGAAAAAAACTTATTTATTTACAAAATTATATAACATAAACTAAAAAACTTTTTTTTTTTTTTCAAACTTTTCGGTCTTTTTTTATTTGTTTAGCAAAAAGGAAAAAACCCAGAGGTGATCAAATACCACCAAAAGAAAGCTCTATTTGTGGGGGGAAAATTACATAAATTTGGTGTAGGTACAGTGTTGCATGACCGCGCAATTGTCATTCAAAATGCAACAGCGCTAAAAGGGGAAAATTGGCCTGAGCAGGAAGGGGGTGAAAGTGCCCTGTATTGAAGTGGTTAAACAGTATAGGGCACTTATTCTCAATGTTTTACCTAGCTATACCTGAAAAAGGGCCAGGCTTGAGAAGATCTAGTAGGACTTATTTTTCTGACTAAAGTTCCACTTTAAATTATTAATTTCAAAAGTCATTTTAAATATTTTTTTAAGTCTGCAGCTTTCATTAAAATAATACCTGGGGCCCTGCCATGAAGGTCCTTGTGCAGGCATTTCAAGTTATATTGTAAAAATGCGGTCTGTCTGTCTCTAAACTGTTCTCTTGTGTTCCTCTAGATTTTATTGAAAGAACATCTGCATGTGATCCTTTATTGGTCTGGCATAGGAATTTGGGATAGCTAAAAGGCATTTCATTTTCATGGTAATTTGGTGAGGCAGGCATTGAGGCACATGGTTACAATTGTTAGACGATGATCAGATATTCCTCTGGGGAGATATCTTACTTCTAAAATCTTTGCGATAATGTTCCTGCAGACAAATCCATAATCTATCCAAGACAGTGAGAGCACGAATGTAAAATGCCAGGTATAATTCCTATTTGAATTCTTTCTTTAACACTTGAACAGAATCCAGAGCAGGATTCGATAATATTACTCGCATTTAGCTTCATTTTATTATGGACAGCTCTATACTCTGTTAAATTTTGATCTCCATTGCAGTATTATGGCTCGTTTCCACTGAGCTTTCTGGTACGGTTCGGTACGGTTCGGTACGGTACGCTATTTATGCCGTTTCCATTGTGAATGGTACCCTAATTCCGAACCGTACCACTTTTTTGGGACCCTTTCGTTGGGGTACCAAGCAAATTAGTACCGTACCAACAGGGTGGAGCTACACTCTGCAGAACTTTGATTGGTTCACAGAGAATCGTCTATCACAACTTTCCTACTACACCATGCCTATCATAAAAGGGTACTATTGGCAGTGGAAACGCAAGGTGTACCGTTCCGAACCGTACCGTACTGAACCGAACTGTACCGTACCACTCAGTGGAAACGAGGCATTAGAGGACTTCTAATCCTAAAGGCATTGCATTTAAATTTAGATAGACAGAGTCACCTACCACAAGTGTCCCCAGTCCCTTAACAGGAATTCCTGTTAGGGTGGAACATCTGCAGGGCATCATTTAGAGAAAAAGAATATATTCTCAATGTTCAAATATGAGTGTAAATCATGTAGCACAGTCAAACATGTCACCAACTAATTCTCCAGTATAATCTGGATACCACCCATACCTGCATAGGAAGAAAGGAGGAGGTATAACCTATGAGCAAAAAAGGTTAGGGACCACAGCAAGGTAGGTATAGTCTGCTTCTTTTTTTTTTTTATTCATCTATAAAATTATAACATTTGCAAGTTACAAAAAAATGAAGCGCATAATATACTGAGAAATTGTAAACAAAAAGAGTAAGACATCTGATGATACAGGAAAATCCATTAAGCCGTAAAGCATCAGTTCAGAGTTGGGCACCAAACACTCCAAAGAGAGAATAGAACAGCAGCATAGCCATTCAAACTATCAGTCCCAGTATACATAAAGGGTGGAGGAGAATTCAGACAGGTTACGCTCCAATTTAACAGGGTAACACAGCAAATTTAATGACCCCACCCAACCTGTTCCCAAGGTTCACAAAAGGAGAAAAGGAGGAGGAGGACAAGAAGACTCAGGGGAAGAATGGGAGAGGGGGAGAAGAAGGGTAAGGAAAAAGAGAAGAAGAGGTTAAGAGGAGAGAATGCTCAATGACTGAATATCAAGTGTGAGAGAACCCAAGGTAGGGTGGACAACAAGGAGGAGTTATGTAGGCTTGAAGACCAGAAAATAAACATCAGGATAGGGGAGCCAACATCAAGACTACCCAACCCCAACTATTTAAATGCCATAACAGTAAGTTAGATATTCAGGGATCTAGTTGTCACTCACTCATCCCAGATTTTCCCAAACTTTTGGGGGTACTTACAGCCCATATAGGTAAGCCTATAAAGGGACAATACTGAATCAATGGGTAAATGCCATTGGGTGATTGTAGGAGGTTCTGATTGCTTCCAGTTCTTAAAGGAGTTGTAAAGGCAGAAGGTTTTTCTTTTATCTTTATGCATTCTCTGCATTAAATCAAAAAGCCTTCTGTGTGTTGCAGCGCCCCAGCACCCCCTAACACTTACCTGAGCCCCATCTCTTTCCAGCGATGTCAATAAGTCCCTCAGCCATCCAGGACTCTTCTTCCTGATTGGCTGAGAAACAGCAGCGGCGCCATTGGCTCCTGCTTCTGTCAACCAAAGTCAGTTAGCTAATCAGGAGAGAAATGGGGAAGGGCCGAACGGCAGTTCATTGTCTGAATCAACACACAGAGCTGCAGCTCGGCTCTGGTGCCCCCATAGTAAGCTGCTTGTTATGCGGGCACTCGACAGGAGGGAGGGGCCAAGAGCAGCGAAGAGGGACCCGAAAACAGGAGGATCTGGGCTGCCCTGTGCAAAGTAGATCTAGACCAGGGGTAATGAATTAAAATTCAAGAAGGTCCGGTCGCTAAAATTTTCTTAGGGCCGAGGTCCGAATCTGAAGTCTGTGCTATGACTCAGAAAGATGGGCAAAACAAAACGTGTCCATCAGCGTTGCTCTTAACATAAAATATGCCCATTTGAGTGCCCCTTAACATAAAATGTGTCCATCAGCGTGACCCTTAACATAAAATAAGGGGCCGCTTGATGGGCACATTTTATGTTAGGGGGCACTCTGATGGGCAAAACAAAACGTGTCAATCAGCGTTGCTCTAAACATAAAATATGCCCATTAGAGTGCCCGTTAACATAAAATGTGCCCATCAGAGTGACCCCTAACATAAAATGTGTAAAATGTGCCCATCAGAGTGCCCCCTAACATAAAATGTGCCCATCAGTGTGCCCCCTAACATAAAATGTGCCCATCAGTGTGCCCCCTAACATAAAATGTGCCCATCAGAGTGCCCCCTAACATAAAATGTGCCCATCAGAGTGCCCCCTAACATAAAATGTGCCCATCAGCGTGCCCCTTAACATAAAATGTGCCCATCAGAGTGTCCCCTAACATAAAATGTGTCCATCAGCGTGACCCTTGGTCGCTGATGGGCACATTTTATGTTAGGGGGCATTCTGATGGGCATATTTTATGTTAGGGGGCACTCTGATGGGAACATTTTATGTTAAGGGGCACGCTGATGAGCAAAACAAAACGTATCCATCAGCGGTGCTCTTAACAATTAAATATGCCCATTAGAGTGCCCCTTAATGTAAAATGTGCCCATTAGCGTGACCCTTAGCATAAAATGTGCCCATCAGCATAACCATTAGCATTAATTATGCCCATCAGAATGACCCTTAGCATAAAATTTGCTCATCAGCGTGACCCTTAACATAAAATAAGGGGCATGCTGATGGCCACATTTTATGTTAAGGGGCACGCTGATGGGCAAAACAAAAATGTGTCCATCAGCGTTGCTCTTAACATTAAATATGCCCATTAGAGTGCCCCTTAACATAAAATGTGTCCATCAGCATGACCCTTAACAACATAAAATAAGGCGCAAGCTGATGGGCACATTTTATGTTAGGGGGCACTCTAATGGGCATATTTTATTTTATGGGGCACTCTAATGGGCACAAATGTGCCCATCTGTGTGCCCCTTAACAAAATATGCCCATCAGTCTGCATTTTATAAAAATAAACAACCCCCTAAAAAAATGTGCCCCGCATACCTTTGGGAGCAGAAAATGTCAGAGCCAGGAGCCGCGAACATCAGGGGGCGGGGCGGGGCGTGCATGTGATGTCACGCCCCAGCTCGCAGCTAGGCTGAGTGGGAGTCAGGAGCCGCAGTTAGGAGCAGGGGGGCGGGGCGCGCACGTGATGTCACGCCCAACTCGCGGCCGACTGGCAGGGAGGCGAAGAACGAAGCAGGGGGCGGGGCGCACACACGGGATGTCACTGGTTGCTGGGACACCCGCGGTCCCAGCAAACCAATGACTATTTACAGTGGCGGCCTGACGGGTCCGGGCGGAAGCATTGTGCGGGCCGCCATTTAATGACGGTCGATCTAGACGATTAGAGGACGCACTCCAACTTGAAACAATAAACAATTTATTGATTAATGGTAGAAAAATAAATCCATCCAGAGACAGGAGACAAGGTTAACGCGTTTCACGGAAAGCAATCCGCTTAGTCAAAACCAACTGCACAGAGGAGGTAAGTTTAACCTGTTTGTTATTAAAAACAAAAAACAAAAAAAAACATTAGACTTTACAATCACTTCAAGAATGACCTTTCTAGCATAGATACTCATATAGAACACAAAAAGCTTTTTATGGGAAGATTGAGCCACTGATACCCAATGGAAGTATCTTTGGATCCAGTGCTACAGAGAAATGACCAATCGCATTAATATCTAGCACCCCTGCCTTCCAGAAGTCCCAAGGTATAGTCTGGTTTAAATAGGTGTGAGACCTTGTGCATATTACCTTTCTATGTGTTCGAGTACCACAGTCAAGCCTTGGGTCTAACAACTATAAGACCCCAAATGCTGGATCCAACATAGTTATAAAATAAGCTTTCATAAGCAGTATTGTAAATGTACTGTCTCTCTTCCTTTTGTAAAGCACTGCACAATATATTGTCTCTATATAAATCCAGTATTATAATAATAATAATGTATAAGAGCCATTCACACTAGAATGCTGTGCCGGTGTCCTGCACCGCATTCAAATTATACTGCCCTTTCAATCTGTAGTCAGTGCAAAATTACTGAAACCCCAAACGCAGGGCACAAAAGCGTTTGCCCGCACCGGATCTCGTGGTACAAATGTACCATGCGATCTGGTTGCAGTAAGTTTTCAAAAGTAGTGTATGCACTGCGGTTGTTGCAGTGCGGTGCAATTTCAGCCCATTCAAAGTGAATAGGCTGAAATTAAACTGAACTGCATGTGAATCACAAAGGAACACACAGCGTGAACATGCAGTTCCTAGCGTGACTGTGCCCTAAGGCTAGAATTAGGTGCAATTCTGCAGTACATAAACTTTGTTATTTAGCCTCTGTTACATATACTGTTTCTTCTGGTTCCAGGGAAAATCTAGGATTGGAGACACTGGAACACACTAGATTTTTAATTCCCCTTAAACAACCAGAGATGTTGGATGTCAGAAGCCCCCTTCAGCATGCCCACATTCCCTGCCAGCCTATGCCCCCCCCCCCCCCCTCACCTGTAATTTTATAGAGGAGCTCTAGGCTCCTTTAGAAAGAATGAAAAGTCAGCAGCTACAAATACTGTAGCTGCTGTCTTTTAATATTAGTAGAAAATGGTTTGGTTCCTCAAGCCAAAGAAAAAGTGGGATTGTGTAGGCAGAAGTATTATAAATAAAACAACACTTATTGTATCACAAAGGAAAAATATACAAAGAAAACAATATTGTTATATAGGTACTGTTCATATCAAACAGTGTCGGCTATGCCGCATGGTTGCATATTACTTATAGGCAGGTATGGTGATTCCTGATATAGAGAAACATGGGGTTCCGACGCGTTTCGGCATAAATTCAAAAAGTGCCACCTTGCGGGCGCTGCCGTTGCCGCCATGTTGGTTAAGGCAAACTTTCGTGAAGCCTTGCTGCTTCAAAGCTGATTCCCTACTGCGTGAAGAACGCTGCACTTTGTGAATGGCCCGGGGGCAAGGGAAGGAGGAGGGGGGGACCGAACTTCTGCCTGAGTTCACCGTGGCGAAGTCAGCCCAAAGTGGGAGTGGGTACCTGTCAAAATCAAGTATCCCCTACCCCTCCCCCCTGAAAAGATGCCAAATGTGGCAGCAGAGGGGGAAGGAAGCAAACAAGTGGAGCTCCGCTTTAAATCTGTCCCTTAGACAGTCTATGAATTATATTTCTCTGAGCAAATTTTTAACACCTCTATGTCAAGTGCAGTAGTTTGTGTCCAACTCGCTAATTCCACCAAAGTCTTCTGTTTTACTTACTTTCAGTATTATTTAAACATCAGTTGAATATTGAAACAGCTAATTTTAGAGCTACATGTAGAATACAGGTGGCAGTTTTGCTTGCTAATTTTAGGAATCTCATCAAATATTTCAATAATTTATATTATGTGTTACCATTATCTCCCAAATCCCTGTCTCAGGTAATGCACTGAAAATAGTTTCTTAACTGTATCCAGCTGTATCCAGAATTTAAGCTGTCTGATAAAAGTACACTTTATTAGAGATTGTAGCTTGCTGAAGGACGCTAGACTGTTTTTTTTTATTGCTTTTTTTACGGTTGTTGAGTGGAATGAACATCTATGGATGTGTCTATGTGCAATTTGTTTCTAATTTGAGACCTCAGTTGCCAATTTACATTTGGAGTGTCTGTCTATTTAACCACTTCTGGACCGGAAGGATTAATGACCAGGCCCTATTTTGCGATTCAGCACTACGTTACTTTAATGGACAATTGCGCGGTCGTGCGACGCTGTACCCAAATATAATTGATGTCCTTTTTTCCCCACAAATAGAGCTTTCTTCTGGTGGTATTTGATCACCTGTGCGATTTTTATTTTTTGCGCTATAAACAAAAAAAGAGCGACAAATATATTTTTCACATTCTGCTATATGCGTATTTTGATTGGTTTGCACAAAAGTTATTGCGTTTACTAACTAAGGGAAAGATTTTTGTCATTTTTATAGTTTTTTTTTTTTAACGAGTAATGTAGCCGATCTGCGATTTTTTTTTACGGGACTGCGACATTGCGGCAGACAGATCGGACCCTTGACTGACATTTTTGACACTTTTGGGGGTACCAGTGACATTACTACAGTAATCAGTGCTATACATATGCACTGTTACTGTAAAAATGACACTGGCAGGTAAGGGGTTAACTTTATTGGAGATGCAGGGGTTAAGTGTGTCCCTAGGGGCGTGCTTCTAACTGTAAAGGGGTGTGGCTTTTCATGTAACCACAGAGACATACGATCCTACATAGCAGGATCATATAGTCTCTGCAGTTACACCAGGGAGAATGACAGGCGGCTTTGTTTACATCAGCCGTCTGCCTTTCTCCCTCTCCAGCGGGAGATCGCGAGTGACCGGCAGACATCGGGTCCGCCGGTCACACGCACGGGGATGTGCAGGAATGAGCAGGGGCGGAAGCGCGCCTCCGGCGGCGCGAGCTCGCCCGCCATTGGCTCGCGGGCGAGTGGCGTATACATACGTCACTTTGCCCAGGAGGGGCTGACCGCCGCAGTAAATGTACTTGCGGCGGTCGGCAAGTGGTTAAGCTTGGTATAGGAAGGTATGGTACCCTTAAACTTGGTATAGGAAGGTATGATACCCTTACGCTTGGTATAGGAAGGTATAATACTCTTACGCTTGGTATAGGAAGGTATGATACTCTTAAGCTTGGTATAGGAAGGTATGGTACTCTTACGCTTGGTATAGGAAGGTATGATACCCTTACGCTTGGTATAGGAAGGTATGGTACCCTTAAGCTTGGTATAGGAAGGTATGGTACCCTTAAGCTTGGTATAGGAAGGTATGGTACCCTTAAGCTTGGTATAGGAAGGTATGGTACCCTTAAGCTTGGTATAGGAAGGTATGGTACCCTTACGCTTGGTATAGGGAGGTATGGTACCCTTAAGCTTGGTATAGGAAGGTATGGTACCCTTAAGCTTGGTATAGGAAGGTATGGTACCCTTAAGCTTGGTATAGGAAGGTATGGTACCCTTACGCTTGGTATAGGAAGGTATGGTACCAATAAGCTTGGTATAGGAAGGTATGGTACCCTTAAGCTTGGTATAGGAAGGTATGGTACCCTTAAGCTTGGTATAGGAAGGTATGGTACCCTTAAGCTTGGTATAGGAAGGAATGGTACCCTAAAGCTTGGTATAGGAAGGTATGGTACCCTTAAGCCTGGTATAGGAAGGTATGGTACCCTTAAGCTTGGTATACACGAATCGAAATTCAGCTAATTCAGTGGGAACTGACTGGCTTCTGATCTGTGTATCTGAGGGGGGGGGGGGGGTGAGTCTCTGCTGTCACAATACAATAGCACAGTGGGGGAGATCCCTGCATCTACATCGATGTAAGGATCTGTGAATATTTTTTTTTTCAACTCACTGGATGAATGAAAAAAAAAAAAAAAAAAAACTTTGCATGAGGAGTCAAAAGTCAAAGGTTAGTTATGCGGTCATTGGTATGGAGCCCTAATGGTCTGTCTGACTTTGGGCTGGAGAAGTAGACATCATCTGGGTTACTAGCAGATTTGTTTGGAAGTACAATAAACAGGCCCAGATGACTGTGTATTTTGGCAGTCTGTTATAGGCAATGTGTTCCTCTATTTCCAGTTTATCAATACAGGAATAACACTCTTTCAGAGAAGGCTGATGTGTAGATGTCGTTCTTGAACTTTTAAGTTTAAAGCAGCTAAATATTTTCCAAGTGCATCAAAATAAAATATGCACACAATCTTAAAGTTTGCTTTCTAAAGCTCTGACTTAGGCTCTGTTAACATCTAAGCGTTTTTGGGCGATTTTCTGCTCTTAGCCTCAGCTCTAAAAACACCCAACAAAACAAATCCTTTTTCAATTGCCTCTGTTCACATCTCAGCGTTCGGTCGCCTTAAGCAAAAACGCCCGTCGCTCAAAAAAGTACATAAGATTCTTTTTTGGCAGATTACAGGCGTTTTTTTTTTTTTTTTATTGGTCACTTGTCAACCTAAAACGCCTGCACAAAAATGCTGCAAAAACGCCTGTAAAACGCTCGAAAAAATAGCAACACCTAGATGTGAATGTAGCCTCAAGGGGTGTGCCAGACCTTTGCAGAGAGACCATTGCTTCCACACAGAGAGCAAAGAATCCTTCTCTACAGCATGCTGGAAGGTGACAGCCAGTTCTACTCAGGCTGTGGCTTTCTAAAGGAAACAAACTGTAAAACTTTGCACACATTTTGTTTTTATGCACCTTCAGTCCGGGTTCACATATGTGCGATGACAGACATTGCATGCGATTTAGAGCGCACTGCTCTGCAAATCCCATGCGATGTCTGTGCGATGTGAATTCAGCCATACAGATTGTATGGCTAAATTTGCATCAGATTCGGACACAACAAGCACGGCACCCTTTTTTTGGGTCCGCACCAGAATCAGATCGCATGGTGGTTTACACCTATGCGATCCGATTCATGTCCGAACTGACAGTTCACACTGCAATATGCAAACTAATCTGGGGGTGTCATTAACCACTTGACCACCGGAGGATTTTGCTGTCTTCCGTCCAGGCCACTTTTTGCGATTCGGCGCTGTGCGATTTTAACTGACAATTGCGCGGTCGTGCGACGCCGTACCCAAACAAAATTTACGTCCTTTTTTTCCCACAAACAGAGCTTTCTTTTGGTGGTATTTGATCACCTGTGTGATTTTTACTTTTTGCGCTATAAACAAAAAAAAGCGTTTATTTTGAAAAAATAATATTTTTAACATTTTTTTTATATGAAATTCCCCCCCAAAAAAATGTAAAAATAATTTTTTTTTAAAATTTTTGGCCAATTTGTTTTCTGCTACCTATGTTTGGTAAAAAAAATCGCAATAAGCGTATTTTGATTGGTTTGCGCAAAAGTTATTGCGTTTACTAACAAAGGGAAAGATTTCTGTCATTTTTGGTGTTTTTTTTTTTAACGCGTAATGGCGGTGATCTGCGATTTTTTTTGCGGGACTGCGACATTGCAGTGGACAGATCGGACCCTTGACTGACATTTTTGACACTTTTGGGGTTACCAGTGACATTACTACAGTAATCAGTGCTATACATATGCACTTGATAAAAGAAAAGGAATTGGCAGCACTCCAGGTTGAGTCAAAATCCAGATTTATTGAATGGACATCCAAATATGACAATCGTGACAAGGTAGACGCGTTTCACACACTGACTGTGTGCTTAATCATTAGTCACAGTCAGTGTGTGAAACGCGTCTACCTTGTCACGATTGTCATATTTGGATGTCCAGTCAATAAATCTGGATTTTGACTCAACCTGGAGTGCTGCCAATTCCTTTTCTTTTATCAAGTTTTCACGGAGGCGAGCCGGGGCATGCACCTGTGTGAGTCATCAGGCAATTACACCACCTTGAGCAGTGACTACTTGTCTGTTCATATACATATGCACTGTTACTGTAAAAATGACAGTGGCAGTGAAGGGGTTAATTTTATTGGAGAGGGAGGGGTTAATGTATGCCTGGTGCTTACTGACGTGTGGGGGGGGGGAGGTGACTGAGTGACAGAAGGACAGATTGGATGTTCAGCTATGCTGAACACTCCGATCTGTCAGTCCCTGTCACTATGGAGATCCGCCCGCTCTGTTTACACAGGCGGGCGGATCTCCTCACTCGATTCCCCGACGATCGGGGCAAAGCAGCGGCGATCGCCGCTGCTCCTCCCCTGGCCCGACTCCCGCTGTGAATGAAAACAGCGGGAGCGCGCCTCTGGCGGCGCGCGAGCACCGCCTACAGGGGGAGGAGTCCAGCGACGTAGGTCTACGTCGCTGGACGGGAACGAGCCACTTTGCCGCAGTACGCTCCATGTGAGCGGTCGGCAAGTGGTTAACTTTGTACTTACACCCCCAGCGATTCGCATATGGCAGTGTGAACTGCCTGCGATTTGAATGCGCTGCAGGAATTTGCAGTGGATTCGCAAGGTTCCTGAATCGCAAATATGAGAACTGGCACTAAATGTATTTAGCAGATTTAAACTGAAAGCTCAGTTGTGCTTTAAATAAAGCATTGTCTACAAAGAATATACAGGACTAATGTAATAAAAGTGTATGATTCTTATGACTGTGCAGAGGCCAGTTGTGTATTAGATACATTTTTAATGACATCAAATTATAGCTAATGCCTCAATAAAAATAGAAACAAAAATCATCAAACATAAAATTTGACTTCGGGCAAACATCCTCATACACAGCTATTATTATTATTATATTATAGTATTTATATAGCGCCGACAGTTTATGCAGCGCTTTACAACTTGAGGGTAGACAGTACAAATACAATACACTTCAATACAATAGGAATCAGAGGGCCCTGCTCGTTAGAGCTTACAATCTAAGAGGGAGGGTCAAGAGGAAATAACGGTGTGGGGGGGGGGGGGGTTGATGGAGAAAATAAAAGTAAAGTTGTTAAGTGGGGGCCAGATAGACTTCTCTGAAGAGATGTGTTTTCAAGGATTGTCTAAAAGTGGACAAAGTAGGAGATAGTCAGATTGGGGAAGAGCATTCCAAAGGATAGGAGAGGCTCGGGAGAAGTCCTGGAGGCGAGCATGGGAAGAGGTGACAAGGGAGCTAGTGAGCAGGAGGTCCTGGGAGGAATGAAGAGAACGATTTGGTTGGTATTTTGAGACTAGGTTGGTGATGTAGCTGGGGGCAGAGTTATGGATGGCTTTGTAAGTTATAATTAGTAACCTGAATTTAATTCGCAGGTTGAGCCAAAGTACATATATTGTGCGTGAACAGCCAAATCACGGTTCTCCTTGCTGATTACAGAGGTTAGGAAACACAGCCTGGTCCATGGCCCACCCTAGCTTACAAATGAACAATCAGCCCACATTCACACTGGGGGCGGGTTTAAAATCGTGCAAGTTCAGCTGAGCTTGCACAATTTCAAACCCGTATGTCAGTGCGAGTTCGGGGGCGATTTGACAGACATCTGTGCGGGTTCCTGCACAGATGTCTATTGAAATTGCCCCCCGAAGTCGCCAAAAGTAGTATAGGAACTACTTTTGGGAATCATTGCGTCGTCACTCTGGTTCGGATGGTGCCATTGCCGGCAATAGGCTCTGGTTTGGCATGCGATTTGACATGTCAAATCGCATGTCAAATCAGCCCAATGTGAATGGGGGTTCAAGGAGAAACAGCACGCTGATTAGGTCATCCAGCTTTTTTCCCCTAAAAGAATACCTGTGCAAAGGGTGCGGAGCTTCTTTTCCCTAGCCTGAGTGCCGCTGTGCACAGGTTTACAGAAGCTAAAATCAGGAAAGACTGAGGTCTACATAATATTACAATGATGATTTGCAATCAACAGTTAATTGTATGCAAATGTTTATACCCCTGGGTCTCTGCATATACTTTTTGCCATGGAAGGTTGTTCCAGAGTGCCTGGCAATGGACTTTCCAAATATAGGTAAGCATATTGAAAGTAAAATTGATGCAAAAAAGTGATCTATATGGATATGTTTTGAGCTTTTTTCCTTGGTTAATATTATGTTTATCTCTTTTTTTCTTTTTAACTAAGTCCGTAGAAACAGTTTCTGAGTATTAAATGTGGTCCCTGAAGAAGCTACTGAATGAGCATAACGCTCAGCGAAACGCGTAGGACCTGCCAGCACTGTATCTATACTATATGGATGTGGCAGTTAAGCCTAAATCATTGATGTAAAACCATTTTATATGTACCTTGTTTTTATCTAATTTTTGATGAGTAAATAAAGATGTTTTTAACAATTATGTTGTTTGATTATCTATGACAACTTCACAGCCTTTAAAATCCTACCTGTGAGAAGAGATATGTGAGCTAACTCCCCCATTTGAGGTTGAGTTTTCTTACATTTTTCTTTCCTCTTTCTTTCCTTTATTATGTATTTACACAAGGATGTGGCTGTGAATGATTGTCCTTAGAACCGATATCCTTGTATTGTTCATATATGCAAATGTTTATTTTTTATTTTTCCTGTCTGGAGTACAGCTATATCCATGTTCAGAGATATTTGGTTGCTTACCCACAGGGTTCAAACTTTTACAAATAAGTTTATGCAAACTTATGCAAATTGGATGAGGGTTTCCCTACATCCAATTAACATGACAGCAGAGTGAGACGGCTCACACATCTCTGGGGCAGCCGCGGTCCGCACTGGAAAAGGGTCCTGTGCGTTTTTGGCTCTAATTCAGGTCCGAATTCAGGCAATAATTCTGACCCAATTCGCACCTGAAAAAGAGAACAGGGACGCACCAGACCCCCTGCTGTGATACACGGCCGCAGCTAGTGTGAGCCCGGCCTAAACCCAAATCACTAAAATTGCATTTTACAGTAACCTTCAGTCTTAGGGCTCTTTCACACGGTCCGCCTCCGTAGGCGGATCCGTGCTGCTCAGCGAGGATCGATCCGCGATCCCCTCTGAGCCGGCGGATGACAGCTCCGTCTCCGCTTGCAGTGCGGAGAAGGAGGTGTCATAGCCCCCGCTGCTCTCTATGGGGAATCGGATGAGAGCGGACCGCCTGTCCGCTCTCATCCGATCCAATCCCCAGGATGGATGGAAAATAGGGTTTCCATCCGTCCGGATTTCACAGACAGAATCGGATACGGATGGCAGTGGGTGTCAGCGGACATGTCTCCGCTGACATCCGCTGCTCCATAGGGCTGAATGGGGCATCCGATCAGATCCGCCTAAAAAACTGACAGGCAGATCTGATCGGACCGCCCGTGTGAAAGAGCCCTTATTAAGTTTCTTGTTCAGGCACTTCCTGTTATGGGGTGACAGCGCTTTGTCTGTGTCTCGGCATCTCACAATTCCTCTCCAGCGGTGTCACCCTGTGCTTTTAGTGGATGGTTAAAACACTTGTTTATTTTTTATTTTCTGTGTCCCTTTTTCTAAAATAAGTGGAAGGAAAAAAAGTTGCCCTCTAACCTCCTATTCTAGTTAAAACTGCAATAATTTTGGATTTCCCCTCATTTCTGTCTCTGCAATATTGTTTATCGGGACAAACAAAAAGGGGGAATATCCGTAATGTGGTCACAGACAGCAATGTAAACTTTATATAATCCTTCCTTACCCTATTTACATTTTTTAAAATTTTGGCTTTATATGCACTTTAAAGAAACATGCCAAGACATGCTAAGACCCTTTTCACACTAAATAGCGTGCGACTTTACCGCAATTTTTTTGCAGCAATTTTACTGCAATTTTGACTGGAGTTGAAGCAATGCCTATGTCTATGGACCTCAAAACAC
This sequence comes from Pelophylax lessonae, assembly GCF_965119305.1. NCBI lineage: Eukaryota > Metazoa > Chordata > Amphibia > Anura > Ranidae > Pelophylax > Pelophylax lessonae. Next base: position 534,296,087 of record NC_138768.1, on the reverse strand, counting down.
ATTAAAATAAGCCCGAAGTAGTGCAGGAACTACTTTGAAGTCATTGTGACTTGAAGTCGCGCATATATGAATGGTACTCATTGGAAATCATGGAGTACGACTTAGAAAATAAATAAAGAGCCCTGCGAGCAACCTCCCTAAATAAATGATTAATTAATTAAATAAATGCTGCAAACACTTCACTTTTCATATAAGTGCAAAAACCTTAATGAATAAAATGGTGCTGCGCAAATCCTAATCGTATAAATTACTATGATATCAATAAACAATCCCTGATGAGAAATATATAAGTGTGAATATATAATAATAATAACTAATCAATATGAATGTGTAGAGGAATCAATAAATAAATCTCAAAAATCAATAGTGGAAAATGTGCAAATAGTGGTACAATTAAGATCAATATATTAATAATAAAGTGCAAAGCATAACGATATTATTAATAAAGTGCACAGTGTAAAAATATTAATTAAATTCAGTCCAAAAAACAGTCCAAATAATGTGCTGGTGGTAAACCAAAGAGGATTCAAACAAAGTGCTCAAGCCACCTCAAAGTGGCTGGTGTATCCCAGGAAGTGAGTGACCAGAGTGTCACAACCCAGCAACCACCGTGCACCCCCCTACGAGTGGGTGCTCACTTTAATGGAGATGTATAACAGCTTATATGCAGGGAATCATACACCGGAAATAGCAGAATAGCTCCACTCCGACAGCAGCAATACAATCAATGTGTAAACTCCACAGATCCACCGTTATATGCAAATGAGAGTAAACTGACAATAGTGCTGAAATCCTTCAAATAACTTTTATTTAAATAGAGCAAATAAACTCACATGTAAAGGTGCATCCATGCACCCTTAAGATAGCCCTTTGTACAAAACATGTACCGAGGAGAATGCCGTGGTGGTATAGTGGGAGAAACCTTAGCTGACCGATCCGTTCGTACGGCAGCCCGACAGTCTCGTAACCTAACCCGAAGCATTCCGTCCGTCCTTGCCCTTCCACGACTTTGCAGTCCCAAGTCGCAGGACAAGACGGACAAGTGTGAAAGGGGCCTAAGTTGATATTCTGCAATTACACTTCCTATTGACTGGAAACATTTAAAGCGTAACTCCATTTTTGCTGAGAAAATTAAAAACATTCCCCTCTGGGTGATCTCTGTACATTACAAGGATTATAAACAACCTTTGTTGCAGATTCCTACCAATTGTTATTCTGAAGAAAACCCTCTGTGTTTCTCTGTGCCCATGTGGGGAATTGAGTCTAATGGGAGTGGTTTTATAATTATCAATCAGCTGTTCACCTGCAGAGCACTAATGAGGAAATCTGCTGGTCCTGCATCCCTTTAGACGTGTTCCTATTGGGAGTATCTAACCAAAAATGACATTTTTATTGCAGGGGATACTAGAAATATGACTTGTATCTTAGTGCAGACTTCTGGGAAAATTGGTGAGCCAATCACACAAGCAGGAAATTATGTTTCTGGGGTGTGGTCAGTATACATTCTGTGTACAGAAAAACTCCAGGTAGTCATATTGTATTGCATTTTAAGAAAATTACAGAGTTCCAGATTGAAAAGGAAAGGTCATTTTTAATAACATTCAATTACAATATGATTTGTGTCGCAATTGCAAATGCTATATTATTTTTTTCTTTATTTGCTATTTATTTTCCCCAGGAAAGTGGAGTTACCCTTTAAGTTTCATTTAAGCTTACCCATTTTTTTATCATGCTTTTTAAACACATGAGAAACAGATTAGGAACAAAATAAACTAAACATGTATGGTTAGCGTATAGGACAGCAGTAACAGTACCTCTACTATCAATGGTGTATCAAGACATTGTTGACAGCTTAAAAAAAACAGTCCATATGGTTGCTATTGGGATTGAAAAATGAAGACTGCTCATTGTGTGGGAACCCACTCCCCATTCTAGCTAGGAGAAATTCCCGTAATCCCAGACTCTTCACTCTGCACATTGCTCATGCTTTTCTCTCTGTAGCTGTATGGACTATATCCAGTATTTATTTCCCGTAATCTGCAGCATACAACAAATAATGTGAATATTTGCAAGGTGACATCGCCTGGTAGAGCTTCAAGTTTACCAGAACTGTGTTTAACAGTTAAAACTTTGCAACACCCATGTGAGTACTTTAAAACTGGATTAGCCTCTGCAATGCGGGCGGATTGATGAGCTACAGGAGGTTTGCAGCGAACCGGAAGGTTTTACCCCCTTAATGAGCAGGCCAGTTTTTGCGATTCGGCCCTGCATTACTTTAACGGATAACTGCGCGGTCGTGCGACGCTGTAGCCAAAAAAAATCAATTTCCTTTCTTTTTCCCACAAATAGAGCATTCTTTTGGTTTTTGATCACCTCTGCGGTTTTAATTTTTTTATAAACAAAAAACGAGCGACAATCCTGAAAAAAAAAAAAAAACAAACAAAAAAAAAACACAATATTTTTTACTTTATGCTAAAAAACATATCGAATAAAAAAAAAATCAAATTATTTCATTAATTTTAGGCCAATATGTATTCTGCCACATATTTTTGGTATAGAAAATCCCAATAAGTGTATATTGATTGGTTTGCGCAAAAGATATTTCGTCTACAAACTAGGGAATAGCTTTATGTCATTTTTATTTATTTATTATTTATTTATTTATTTTTATAGTAATGGTGGCGATAAGTGATTTTTAGCAGGACTGCAACATTGCAGTGGACAGATCGGACATCTAACTGACACTTTTGAGGGGACCAGTGACATTACTACAGTAATCGGTGCATAAAATTTGCACTGTTACTGTACTAATGACACTGGCAGGGAGGGGGTTAACAAAGGGTTAAGTGTGCTCCTAGGGAGGGGTTTCTAAAGCTGGATACACACTATACAACTTTTTTTGTTTGATTTCCTTTAGATTCAAGCCCTGTACACATGCACAGATTGTTGGCCGTAAATTGTCGGCCAACGTCCGATCGGCCGATTGTAAGCTTGTTAGTATGATGCTTCCGACAACCAACTGCCACTTTTCGGCCGAAAAAAATCTGGTGTGCATGCTATAAAATTTTTGTTGGCCAACAACAGAACGGCCGATTGTTCCTCAGTCAGTACAGATTTCGGCAGACAAAAATCTGATGAGCAAGACTGGGCATGCTCAGAGAAGAAAAAACACAGGGAAAGTCAACCAGAACATGACATCACTTCTGAAGTTGGTTTTTGTTAGCCAACAAAAGTCCAGTGCAAGTCTAGAGCACATTTCAACCAACAAACAACACTGGGCAAAAGACGGCCGATCGGTCGGCCAACAATCTGTGCGTGTGTACAGGGCTTTACCTTCAACTATGTAGTGCAAGGGCCTTCCTGATTGCATTCAAATTGAAAGTGTTTAGGTTTGACCTCATATTATATGGTTTTGGTAAATCTAAAGGAAAAAATCTAAGGAGAATTGTATAGTGTGTATCCAGCTTAACTATGTGGGGGATGTAGTCAATAGATGAACACAGAGATCCGTGTTCCTAAATAGTAGGAACACAGGATCCCTGTGTTCATCTGTGACAGAATGGGGGTCTGCCTTGTTTACATAGGCAGCAGACCGCTCTTCTGTCTCCATGGGGAATGATCGTGGGTGGCCGGAGGACATCGCGTCCGCCGGACCTGCTGATTGGCTTACCTTTTGGCCAATCGGCATGTGTGCGTGCCTCCACTGTCTATTACACAAAGCGATGTACAGGTACGTCTTTTCATGTAATAGAGCCAACCTGCCACAGGATAAATATGGTGGCTGGTTGGCAAGTGGTTAAATGGTATGAATAGCACAGGGGGAGCATACTGGCATCCACACACCTCATCTCTTAGCTAATATTGTCCATTGTCCTCCACATTGTGATAATATTGAGTCAGTACATATCTTTTCACATGTGTCTGCCCCAATATATTTGAAAATATCAGGATCACTGTATACATACCCTGCATAGTCATTTTTGCATTGGAATGTGTTTTTTTTTTCTTCCTAGGAACCAAAATTAGGTCAGGATTAGGATTTCATGGGAAAAGAAAAATTAAAAAGAAAATGGGGGGAGTTGTTGCAAGGTTTCCAGGAAAGATAACAGAGAATTTCTTCATGCATTTGGCACTAATATAGTACCTTACTCACAAGATGTGAAATTTAGGAATTTTGATTACCCCTGCAGTAATTACTGATAGCTGCATAGATTTGGCAGTAAAGTGTAATCTTTACAATTCGTTTCCAACACTGCTCAAACAGAAATCCATTCAAAGCCGCAATTGATTATGGATTTCTAATGAAAATCACATCCAGGATAACTTGTATCATCTAGCCGCAATTGATTATGGATTTCTAATGAAAATCACATCCAGGATAACTTGTATCATCTAGCCGCAATTGATTATGGATTTCTAATGAAAATCACATCCAGGATAACTTGTATCATCTAGACCAGCCTTTTTCAACCAGTGTGCCAGGCACCCTGGGGTGCCATGAGGTTTCTTCAGGGGTGCCTTGGCAAAATTGCTAAGAATTGCCCAAAAATTGTTTTAAAAAAAAGGTTTTCATTGTGCACAATTACAACCTTGTAACTACCGGTGTCCTAACGACCATTGGCATAATCAGTTGATAAGGAGGATGTCAGTTGCCTGTATAGTATCCTTGTTTGACCCTCCCTTGCCCCTCACATTACCTGAATGATAGAGAAAAACTGAGGGAGAAGAGAAACATTGGAATACTAGTCAGTACCAGTTTACAAAAGTGTATTTGCTTTGGAAGAGTAAATCACCTCTAACTTTGGGTGTCCTTGGACTTGTGGATGTTGCTGCATTATGTAGGACTATTAGAAAAGTTTTTACATTTTAGAATGGGGCACATTGAGACTGTCCATAATTTTTAAAGGGTGCCTTGACTGAAAATAAGGTTGAGAAACACTGGTCTAGACCATTGCTTGTTTGCAGCATTTATTCCCCAACCATTGAAGAGACAAGAACTCACTGCTCAAGGTGGTGTAATTGCCTGATGACTCACACCGGTGCATGCCCCGGCAGTTAAAGTAACGCAGTGCCGAATCGCAAGGTAGGGCCTGGTTTATTGAGCAGCCAAATCCTCCGGTCTTAAAGTAGTTAAAGTAGGAGAACAGTAACGTAATATTCAACCTGTTTGGACGTACAACTGTAGTCTACAGTAAAGTTCACTTTAACAGGCATCACCAATTGTGTGAGCATCACCTTATTAAATAGTGCCAGAAAAGATCCTGTAAACGTAATGATGAGGAAGACAGGGGGGAGTGTGAAATGGATGAACAGTCTAGGGGAGATTTACTAAAAGTAGTGCAAAACTGGTGCAAAACTGTAAACTGGTTTGGGGGCAATTTGAAGGACATCTGTGCGGGTTCATGCACAGATCTCTATTGAAATTGCCCCCGAAGTCACCAAAAGTAGTGCAGAAAAAAATATTTTTGGAAATCAGTGCGGCGCCGTAAAGTCGGCATCACAGCAACTGGGACAGTGCCGTTTCCGGCAATAGGCTGCGATTTGGCATGTTATATATTGTTCTGTCACGCACTGCTCTTTTAAGGTCTATCCATAGATTTATGTTGAGGTCAGGAGATTGTGAAGGCCATGGCAAAACCTTCAGTTTACGCCTCTTGATGTATTCCTTCGTGGATTTCGAGGTGTGTTTAGGATCATTATCCATTTGTAGAAGCCATCCTCTCTTTAACTTCAGCTTTTTCACAGATGGAATCAAGTTACCATCCAAAATTTGCTGAAATTTTATTGAATCCATTTTTCCTTCTACTCGTGAGATGTTCCCTGTGCCACTGGCTGCAATACAACCCCAAAGCATGATTGATCCACCCCCATGCTTACCAGTTGGACAGAGGTTCTTTTCTCATTCCGGCCAAAAAGTTACATTTTAACCTCATCGGTCCACAGAACTTGTTTCCAAAATGCATCAGGCTTGTCTATATGTTCATTTGCAAAGTTCAAACGCTGATTTTTGTGGTGAGGACATAGAAGAGGTTTTCTTCATATGCTCTTCCATGAACACCATATTTGTACAAGTATCTCTTTATAGTGGAATAGTGTACCACAACTCCAGTGTCTACCAGATCTTTCTGGAGGGATCGTGCAGTCAAACGTGAGTTTTGAATTGTTTTTCTCACAATCCTGCGAGCTGTTCTGTCTGATATTTTTCTTGGTGTTCCAGATCTTGCTTTAACTTCCACTGTTCCTGATGACTGCCATTTCTTAATTACATTCCGAACAGAGGATATTGACATCTGAAAACACTTTGCTATCTTCTTATAGCCTTCTCCAGCTTTGTGAGCGTCAACTATTTTCAGTTTCAGTTTTCTAGACAACTGCATAGAAGATCCCATGGTGCTGATTGTTGGGCCAAGGTCAGATGAGTCTGGGCATTTAAAACCTTTGAGAGTGACATCACCTGGTCTTCCCAGACGATGATTGAGAACAATCCATGACACTGGCAGGTCTCAGCCTTGCAAAGGGGGCAGTGCATGCTATAAATTCTGCAGGGTGCCCAAACTTTTGTAGACGCCATTTTTTGTTTTCTGTCATTTTGAAAGTGTCAATGATGGAAATAAAATCTAACTTTTGTTGACATATTATAAGAAAGTCTAATCTGTAATTTGATGTCTTTTGGAGATTTTTCCTTGCCTTCTTTATGCACATTAATACACATTTTTACCTGGGGTGCCCAAACTTTCGATCCCCACTGTATAAAGAAAATATTCAAATTCAATACCTTGCCGTTCTGCCTTTATATCAAAAAATGCATGGAACTTCTCAAAGCTTCCATGGATTTTGTCTCCAGACAAAATCACTCAATTTCATCGGGGAAATGTTATTAATTTATAATATTATACAACGTATCCCTGCCAGAGATGGCTTTTGTGATAGAAATCTTTTTATCTCTCATATTATTCAGGACCCTTCAATACACGTTGGCCTTGATTTTGTTTATTTTTGCTGAGACAGAGCTTTCCTGCATGCAAAAGTTTTAAATCCTTTCAAATATGTATTTTTACACTAACTTCTAGTGCCTTGTGGCTGCAGTTAATTATCCATGTTTATGTTACTATGGGCCAAATGTATGACAATAGCCTGAAAGCAGAATGTCTGAAGAGCCTATACAAATCATTCCGCTTTCACACGCCATACTAGAAAACTGACAGTCGACCAAGTTGAAAGGTGAACAACAGGCAGTTAAAAATACACAAATTAATGGTACTCTGTATTTTTTAACCACTTTACCTCTGGAAGATTTTAACCCCCCTAATGACCTGGCCATTTTTTGCTATTTAGCACTGCGCTAACTTGTAATTGTGCAGTCATGCAATGCTGTACCCAAATGAAATTTAGATCATTTTTTTTTCACACAAATAGAGCTTTCTTTTAGGCTCGGTTTCCACTAGTGCGACTTGCGGTGCGACTTGACACATGTCAAGTCGCACAGCAAGTCAAAACCCATTGTTTTCAATGGGGCACGTTTCCACTGCCGCGGCTTCAGTTGCCGCGACCTCAAAAGTAAATCGTGTACTACTTTTGAGCGCGACTTCCCTCTATATATGAGGGACAAGTCTAACTGAAGCCGCGGTTTACTTTTGCTACGAAGTCGTGCTAGAAGTAGCACGACTTCGTAGCCGCACTAGTGGAAACCGAGGCTTAGTGGTATTTGATCACCAGTGTTTTTTTTTTTTTTTTTAATTTTCTATTATATAAATAAAAAAAAGATTAACAATCTTGAAAAAAAACACAGTATTTTTTACTCTCTGCTATAAAACATATGCAATAAAAAAAATACATTTCTTCAAATTTGCCAAAATGTATTCTGCTACATGTCTGATAAAAAAAAAATTCCAATAAGTGTGTATTGATTGGTTTGCGTGAAAGTTATAGTGTCTACAAATGATGGCTTATACACTGGCCAAAAAAAAAGTCGCCACCTGGAATTAACTAAGCAACTAACTAAACTAAGCATGCAGTAGCGATTGGTTAGTTAGGGTACTGCATGTGCCCAAGGAATGAGGTCAGCTGACTACCTGAATATACTGAATGACCAGGGTATTCCATCAATGGGTTTTTTCTTCCCTGATGGCACGGGCATATTCCAAGATGACAATGCCAGGATCCATTGGGCTCAGATTGTGAAAGAGTTATTCAGGGAGCATAGGACATCATTTTCACACATGGATTGGCCACCACAGAGTCCAGAACTTAACCCCATTGAGAATCTTTGGGATGTGCTGGAGAGGGCTTTGCACAGTGGTCCGACTTTCCCATCATCAATACAAGATCTTTGTAAAAAATGAATGCAACACTGGACGGAAATGAAACTTGTGACATTGCAGAAGCTTATCAAAACAATGCCACAGCGAATGTGTGTCATAATCAAAGCCAACTAAATATTAGCGTGTGTGGCCTTTTTTTTTTGGTGGCAACCTTTTTATTTGGCTGGGCAATGTATATTGGAATTTTTGGGTTTATTTATTTATTTTTATACTACTAACGGCAGAGATCAGTGAATTATAATGGGACTGCGATAGTATGGCGGGAAATCTGACACTAACTGACACTTGGGGGGGGGGGGGGGTTACCGACTAACTGTCACCGACATTGACCAGTGCCCCTAATACATTGACCAGTGATAATATGTAGAGCGATCAAAGGGTTGACTTAACAAGTGTTAATGTGTGTAATGTGTGCTGATTTTTACTAAATATCTCTTTGTTTTTTATCCCTGCTTTGTTCCCTCTGTACAGAGTTCTGTGTTAATTGTCAACACAGGTCTCTGGGCTGTGGCTGGACACAGCCGATCGGCAGCTCCTGGCCATGAATCATTGGCCAGGATCTGCTGACAGATTCCTGCTTTGCACAGTGTGCACCCTAAACCCAGAAGCAGGCAGTGACGTACCAGTCCATTGCTATATCTGCACAGCCCACCTGCCCACAGTATATAGCAGGTTGGTGGTCCACAAACTGGTAAAACATGTTTTTTTTTTTTTTTTATTTTGTATTACAGTGTAAGTACCTACATTTGGCTTGTCATAACCCTCTTGCAATCTACTATACAGCAAAGCTTAGAATGGGGGGAAGGAGAAGCAGCAGAAGAAGCTAATCAGTTGTTCTGCAATGCATGGAGCATGCTGATAGGGAGATTACAAAGCAATGCGCTGAAAATCATTGGGTTTGCAGTAGCACAGGATGGAATGCAAAATCTGTTTTTGTAAAAACTCAGGGGACATGTCCCAAACATGCTGGCTGTGTTCTTTGTAAGGCCTCATGCACACTGGACATTTTTACAGCGGCTGTTTTTGGCGTCAGACCTTTTTTTTCTGCAGCCAGTAAACTCCCCAGCATCCTATGTTCCATCCACACATAGGCTGTTAGCGGCAATTTTTGGCAGGGGAGTTTTCTCCTGGAAAAAGAGACGATTTTCAGCTGTAAACTCTAATAAAAGCTTAAAAACACTGAAAAACATCAAAAACCGCTGAAAACCGCAGCTATTCAGAGTTTATCAACGCTTTTGTGCCATAAGATTTTGTTGGAGTATAGTTTTGCAAAAAAAAAAAGCTAAAAAAAGGCTACAGCTGAAAAAAGCTAAAAAACCGCTACTGCAAAAAAGCTGAAAAACTCCTTCTACAGCTACAGCTTTGATAACGTCCAGTGTGCATGAGGCCTAGTAATTTCCAATAAATTCTGAAAACAAAATTTACTCAAGGTGTATCCACTGTGCCCAAACAAGAGAGATGAGCTCATTGGTCTGCTGCATGTCATTTCACTGTCAGGGAAAAAATCAGTTATCCTGTCTTGGCAAATAAATTGGGGTACACGCTATAAGAAAATCGGGCGAATAATCGTCCAATTTTCCTCGTTTCGCAGCAAATTAGCCACTTTACCACCGGAGGATTTTGCTGTCCTACCTCCAGGCCACTTTTTTGCGATTCGGCACTGTGCGAATTTAACTGACAATTGCGCGGTCATGCAACGCCGTACCCAAACGAAATTTACGTCCTTTTTTTCCCACAAACAGAGCTTTCTTTTGGTGGTATTTGATCACCTCTGCACTTTTTATTTTTTGCGATATTAATAAAAAAAATGCAAAAAATTTGAAAAAATAACAATATTTTTCTACTTTGACAGTTAAAAAATATCCAATATATTCAATTTTTGTCATATATTTAGGCCAAAATGTATTTAGCTACATGTCTTTGACAAAAAAATTCTCAATGAGCGTATTTTTAACCGCTTTAAGACCGGAAGATTTTACCCCATTCCTGACCAGGCCATATTTTGCGATTCGGCACTGGGTTTTTTTAACGGACAATTGCGCGGTCGTGCGATGCTGTACCCAAATTAAATTGATGTCCTTTTCTTCCCCACACAGCTTTCTTTTGGTGGCATTTGATCACCTGTGTGATTTTTACTTTTTGCGCTATAAACAAAAAAAATAGCGACAATTTTGAAAATAATAACAATATTTTTAACATTTTTTTATATGAAATTACCCCCCAAAAAAATATAAAAATCAAAATGTTTTAACATTTTTAGGCCAATTGGTTTTCTGCTACATATTTTTGGTAAAAAAAAAAAAAAAAAAATCGCAATAAGCGTATTTTGATTGGTTTGCGCAAAAGTTATCGCAGATACTAACTGCGGGGAAATTTATGTAATTTTTATTGTTTTTTTTTTTAAAACTAGTAATGGCGGTGATCTGCGATTTTTTTGCGGGACTGCGACATTGCGGCGGACAGATCGGACCCTTGACTGACATTTTTGACACTTTTGGGGGTACCAGTGACATTACTACAGTAATCAGTGCTATAAATATGCACTGTTACTGTAAAAATTACACTGGCAGGGAAAGGGTTAACTTTTATTGGTAATCAAGGGGTTAATGTATGCCTGGTGCTTACTAACGTGTGTGGGGGGAGGGGACTGTGTGACACAGGCACAGATCGCAGGTTCAGCTATGCTGAATCCTGCAATCTGTCCCTGCCTGTCACTTAGGAGATCTGCCCGCTTTGTTTACACAAGCGGGCAGATTTCCACACTCGATCCCCGACGATCGGGGAAGAGCAGCGGTGATCACCGCCGCTCTCCCCTGGCCCGACTCCCGCTGTGACTGAATACAGCGAGAGCGAGCCTCCGCCGCCCACAAGGGGAGGAGTCCAGCGACATAGGTCTACATCGCTGGACGATATCGAGCCACTTTGCCGCAGTAGGCACAACGTGACCGGTCGGCAAGTGGTTAAATCCGATGAACAAACATTTGTAAATTTTTTTGTCGTCTTTGGTTTCTGATCATGCGTAGTCTTTCTTTTCTGATTTTTCTTGTACAAAACTTGTACGAAAACGGTACACATTAAATGAAAATCATTTTTTCTGTTCCCGTACAAGAAAAATGTTGACGTTTGTCCCATCAAGAATTTTCGTATACACTATACAAAAATCCTACCAAAATTCTTTTTGACGAAAATTCTTATCCAATTTTCTTAGAGTGTTTACGTGCCTTAAGGCCGTGCCTTGGGGCAGAACTGTGAAAATCCCAGGACTGGATTGGCAGGAATACAAATACTTTGGCAGACAAAAACGCTTGCTCATCTGTTTTTTTTTTTTTTTTCATTTTTTTGTCTGCTTTTAGATTTTCATCTGACAAATTTTATACATTAGACACTTATATACTTCACACTCATATGTGGAATTTAATTTAGCAGCAGTAATAAGGAAAGTCTTTGCATATTTACTGGCGTCTGCAAAATATGGCACTCGGTGTTCATTCGTAGGTGACAAAATCCACTGTAGCAATAAACATAAAATACAGGATAGCAGTCATTTCTTGGAAAATCAAGATAAATGAAGGGTTCTGTCTTGTAAAGCCAAGCAATTTCAACAGTAAATTGAAGTAAAGTAAAATGTTTTTATTTTGTAAAAAGATGCCTTCTTTATATTTTCAGATGGTCAGGATCTGTTCCGGGAAACCAGTACTGAGAGAACTTAGAGACCGCCATTGCTTGTGGAATTTAGGCCCATCCCACATGGGAGGATTGGACTGGGGGGGGCCCTGGGCCAATACAAATATTACTGGTCTGGAGGCCCAGAGTGGAGATCCTCCCCAGCAGACTTCAGCCAGAGTGGGGCTCCTGGGCATTGTATAGTAATGCTGTTCGGCTCCCCTACAATCACAGCACTTGGTAGACGGAGGTCCTTCAACATTGACTTCTCTTCTAAGTCTGAGATGCTGTTGAACAGAATGTGGATTGCTAGCAAACTCATTTGTTAACCACTTGCGTGCGCCCCCATGGGCAGCTGACTCACAAGGCCGGCAGCCACGATTGCCGGGCACCTGCGATCGCTCCCCGTGGAGAGAGAACAGTGGTCTGCTGTTGTAAAAACAGCAGACCGCCGTTCTCTCAGGAATCAGCACAGAGCACCTGTGATCCCCCTATTTGGGATCACAGGTCTCTGTGTTGATTCCACAAGCCCACCCCCACCCACAGTAAGAAAACACCCCCTAGGCATACCCTTAACAGGAATCATGTGTTCCTACTATTTAGGAACACAGGTCTCCGTGTTCATCTATTGAGTCCCTCCCACACACAGTTAGAAAGCACTCCCTAGGAGCACACTTAACCCTTTGATTGCCCCTGGGTTAACCCCTTCCCTGCCAGTGTCATTAGTATAGTAACAGTGTATATTTTTAGCACTGATTACTGTAGTAGTGTCACTGGTCTCCCAAAATAGTCAAAAATGTCAGTTAGGGGTCCAATCTGTCCACTGCAATGTCGCAGTCCCACTAAAAATTGCTGATCGCCGCCATCACTAATAAAAACAAATAAAAAGATAAATAAATAAAAATGAAATAAATAATTTCCCTAGTTTGTAGACTTGATAAGTTTTGTGCAAACCAATCAAAATACACATATTGGGATTTTTGTTTTACCAAAAATATGTAGCAGAATACAAATTGGCCTAAAAGGATGAAAAAATTTGATTTTTTAATTTTTTTATTGGGAATGTTATATAGCAGAATGTGGAAAATATCACATAAAAAAGTGTAACGGGGGGTCAGATTTGTCCGCTGCAATGTCGCAGTCCTAATAAAAAAATCGCTGATCGCCATCATTACTAATAATAAAATAAAAAAAATAAAAAGTCCATAAATCTATCCCGTAGTTTGTAAACACTATACCATTTGCGCAAATCCATTATTATACACTTTTTGGATTTATTTTTTATCAAAAATATGCAGCAGAATACAAATTGGCCTAAACTGATATAAAAAATAGATTTTTAAAAATTTTTTACTGGGAATGTTTTATAGCAGAAAGCAGAAAATATTGGTGTCTTTTCAAAATTGTCGCTCTTTTTTGTTTATAGCGTAAAAAACAAAAACTGCAGAGGTGATCAAATACCACCAAAAGAAAGCTCTGTTTGTGGGGAAAAAGAGACATCTATTGTATTTGGGTACAGCATCACACGACCGCACAATTGTCAGTTAAAGTAACGCAGTGCTGATTCGCGAAAAATGGCCTGGTCATTAAGGGGGTAAAACCTTCCGGTCCAGAACTGGATAAAAGAAGATGAATGATGAGTACCATTTGTAAAGATGATGTGGTTAAAGAAAATCGAAAGGACATTTTATTCACTTGACCTCCAAAAGATTTACCCCCCCTTTCATGATCAGGCTACTTTTTGCGATACAGCACTACGTTATTTTAACTGACAATTGCATGGTCGTGCGATTCTGTACCCAAATAGAATTCATGTCATTTTTATCCCCCACTCCACCCCAAATAAAGCTTTCTTTTGGTGGTATTTGATCACCACTGCGGTTTTTATCTTTTGCCCTATTAACAAAAAAAGATTGACAGTTTTGGGGGGAAAAAACAATATTTTTTACTTTCTGCTATCAAACATATCCAATGAAAACATTTAAAAAAATAGAATTTCTTCATAAATTTAGGCCAATATATATTCTGCTACATATTTTTGGTAAAGCAAAATCCCAATATAACATTTGCTATAACGAATGTTATAGCGTCTAAGAACTATTGAATATATTTATGGAGTTTTTATTTATATATTTATTTTTTATACTAGTAATAGCAGCGACCAGTGACTTAAAGTGGGAATGCAATATTGCAGCGGACAATTGGACACCAACTGACACTTTTGAGGCTTTGCAGGAAGCAGTGACACTAATACAGTGATTATTATATGCACTGTCACTGTACTAATGACACTGGCTAGGAAGGGATTAAACATCTAGGGTGATCAAAGGGTTAAAGTTTTTGTTACCCCCACTATTTCATATTCCTAATATGTGCCTGCTTTACCATGTACTTGTATGAAAAAGTCTCCTGTTCTCTTTGTATTGCTTCCTTGGTGTTCCTGCCAGTCCCTCTGCTTTTCTATTAAAAACTGACCACACTAAGCACTGCAGGAGAGCACACCATGGTCATTTCACTAACTGTTCTGGGGAACCGAGCCTCCTCCAATGATCACACTTGTTTTTTCATGCCCCCACTGCACAGCCTGTCACTGGAAAGCTCAGTGTGCTGCTGCTTCTCCTCCCCCAGCTATTATGCAGCTGAGAAAATAGGGAATGTGATCACTTATAAAAAAAGGGAAAAAAGGTATTTATAATTTTTTTTTTCATCTATACACAAATGTTTTGCCTTTCATTTCTATTTTAAACTGAATGGGCTGTTTTACAAGGTGATCATTTAATCACTTCATCTGTGTGCCTAGCCAGTGTTTGGGTTTACTATGTGTGCTCCTGTTACTAGGGGAAGATATGCATTTTTTCTGCTTTGCAGGAACACAAAATCCATCCCTTCCCCTCTGTCAGAACGGAACTCTTCCTTTGTTTACATAGGCTGAGCTCTGTTCAGAGTCTCTGCCTGATGATTGGTGCGTACACTGAGTGCCCGACACCCGCAGATCGGCTTCTGCTGTGAATATTAACAGCAGAAGCGGCCTGCTGGTGGGGCGTGCACCCCCTGCAGGTGGAAGTAAAGGATCACCTATATAGACACGTGATCCTGTGCAGGGCTGCCACACTGTAGCAGTAAAACTGATATAGGGCAGTCAGCAAGTGGTTAAAGAAGCCCTAAATTCAGTTACTATGAGTGTGATGCCCAAGCCTCAAGGCAAACAAAAAACTTCCTTTACTTTTCCTGACTGACCTTAATTCTCCTACATTTGTGTCTCACATGCTTCCCCTTTCAGACACTGCAGCTCAAAATGGGGGGGTATTTAGCATCAGTGGGCAGTGCTGTGGATCCAAAAAGCAGTGGGCAGAACTAGGTACAAGATACAACCAAGCAGATTTAGCAGTGACAATGCTGATAGCTACGCCCCCTGCAACATGTTCTCATCCCACTGTAATGAAAAGCAGGCACTGCTTACATGAGAGTGGCAACTATACTCCTAATTAATGAGCAGTGCAGCATAGTTGCCACACCATCTTGAGCAAGGAAATCAAAACTACGGCCCTTTAGCTGTTGCGGAACGACACATCCCATGAGCCATTGTAAAACTCTGACATTCACAGATATGACTAGGCATGATGGGTTTTGTAGTTCCTGAACAACTGCAGGGCCATAGTTTGGAGACCCCTGATCTAGAGCAACTACATTAGGTAGACTTCACTGGCAGAATCAACAGGTATTTGTGGGACTTTGTAGTGAACAGTGAAAGAAAACTGTAAGGGCTTTTTTACACCCACGTTGCGGTCTAAAGAGTGATCCACAGTGATCTGTTTTTCAGAGAGAGATGCAGGTGGACTCATGGTTGTGGATCAGTTAACTTGAATGGGTCACAGTCAGCAGCACTACTGTTTGACTAATGCGACGAGGGAGGATCATTTTAATGTGCCCAACCCTGTTCGGCTGCCTTTGCAGCTTAAGCGGGCAGCTGAACCGCCTATGTTTACCAGTCCCTAACTGCAAGTGTAAAAAGCCTAAGAGTAGATGAAAAATGTAGTGTTGTGGCACATATATTTTCATTAGGAACCCAAAGGTCTGCTATAATTTAGGAGATTCCATAACAGAGCAGTAATCTTCTGCTTATAAAATGCATCTTAGGCCCCTTTCCCACTTGTGTGACCTAAAAATCGTGCTATTTTGCCTGGACTTGAAGCAATGCCTATAAGGTCTATGGACATCAAAATGCATTAAAATTGGCCCAAAGTAATGCAAGGACTACTTTGAAGTCGTTGCGACTTGAAGTCGTACAGATATAAACGGTACTCATTGGAAATCATGAAGCACGACTTGTCATACAAATTTGCAGTCCCAAATCGCAGGACAAGTCGCTAAGTGTGAAAGAGGCATTAATCTATAAATCGTCCCTTACAATCTTCTGTTTTCAGCATTAGCTTGAGAAAAATTGTGTTACAAAAAGTATTGCAGCCAGACAATTTATATGTTGAGATATTGGTCAGCTATAGCAGTCCCAGTATATTTCTCAGTACAGTTTTTCTTGAAATAAATGCACTGCATGTATAGTCCTTTTGAATAATTTATATAAAGTATCCAGACATAGCTATCGCCATAGAGCAATGCTCAGAGCTCTATCCAGCAGAAGAGTTGGAGATATAAAGGAAAGCTGTACTAAGAGAAATATAAAGGCAGATCTCCTACTGAAAATTACCTGGGCACCATGCACTTCAAAATACCTTCTGAGTCTCTACATTTATTGGCAGGATCAACAGGTGAAAATAAAGGAAAAAGCTTAAAAAGTGGTAGGCTAAACCATAAAAGATTTTTGTTTTTGGGATTCAGGGCCAGCTCACACCACATGCAGTCCAGTGGGTTTTTTTCTGCATCAAAAACACATGGAAATTAGGCTATATGGTTTCCAATGGCATAGTTCACACCAGTGTGGTCAGATTCAGTGCGTAAAAAAAAAAGAATAGAACATGCTGCATTTTTCCTGCACTGGACTGTACTGAAACCCATTAAAAACGCATCAAAAACCCACCGGAATGCATCAAAAACACACCAGACCCAGTACAGTGAAAAAACAGCAATAAAGAAGAAAAAAGCATCTGAAATGCATCCGGAAATGCATCAAAAACCCACTGGAACGCATCAAAAACATGTTTAAAATGCGCATGCAGAAATGCATCCGGAACGGATCTAGAGTGCGTTTCTGTGATGTGAACCAGCCCTTATACCACTAGATATACTGTGGCAGGGTGGCCCTCCTGCGCGAAATCACATACCTGTACGTGATTTTGTGCACAGGGTCTGGGGCACACGTGCCACCAGCGACCCGCCCCCGCTGTGATTGGACACAGCGGGTACCAATCAGCAGGTCCGGGGGATGCGATGTCGGTCGGGACCCGCTGATCATTCACAGGAGAGGCAGAATCCTGGTCTGCCTATGTAAACTAGGCAGATCACCGTTCTGAGAGGAAGATGGAAATATTGTGTTTCTGCTAAATAGAAACACGGATCTCTGTCTTTCTCCAGTTAAGCCACCACACAGTTAGAAAGCACTCCCTAGGAGCACACTTGACTCATTGATCGCCCCTGATGTTAACCCCTTCCCTGCCAGTGTCATTAGTACATTAAGAGTGCATTTTTTTTTAAGCACTGATCACTGTATTAGTGTCAATGGTTCCCAAAAAAGTGTCAAAATTTCAGTGTCCAATTTGTCAGCCACAATGTCAAAGTCCCGCAAAAAATTCCTGATCGCCGCCATAACTAGTAAAAAAGATAAATAAAAATTGCATAAAAATATCCTATAGCTTGTAGACGCTATAACGTTTGTGCAAACCAATCAATATACACATATTAGGATTTTTATTACCAACAATATGTAGCAGAATACATATTGGCCTAAACTGATGAATACATTCGTTTTTTTACATTTTGTTATTGGGAATGTTTTATAACATAAAGTAAAAAATATTGTATTTTTTTTTTTTTCAAAATTGTCGGCCTTTTTTTGTTTATGGCGCAAAAAATGAAAAAAAAAACGCATAGGTGATTAAATACCACCAATAGAAAGCTCTATTTGTGGGGAAAAAAGGACATCAATTTTATTTGGGTACAGCATCGCACAACCACGCAACTGTCAGTTAAAGTTACGCAGTGCCGTATCGCAAAGAATGGCATGGTCATGAGGGGGGGGGGGGGTAAACTTTCTGGGGCTTAAGTGGTTAAGCATGCCAATCTGTCATAGCAAATTATAAATGTAATAACGAAAAAAAAAAAAACATATTAACATATCTTAGACTCTTGCCATCAATTTAATTGCCTCTTCTGAGCTTGTATTTCACAGAAAATTGCTCTATTCAATAAGCTATGTCGAGTATGACTAAAGCCATTAGTATCTTACTAAGTGCGCTAGCTTTTGTTTCTTTCAATCTACCGTCTTGGTTCTTGTCCAGGAAACAAATTACAGAGCAATAAACATTAACTTCTTCAGTTTAACGGGGTGAGGTTAGTCTTTTGTGTTTTATATATATATATATATATATATATATATACACCTGAACTTTTTCCAAAGACGCTAAAATAAACAGAACGGTATGCATTAATGTACAGTGTGCTTTGGCAGCGGTTCAGAGAGATGCTTGACTGAGGGACCTGCAGAATGCAGAGGCTCCGGTTATCTATAAAACATTAAACATTTGACCCATCCCACCTTCCAAATTGACCAGACGACACATTTTATTTGGAGTCGAATGGCCATAGCGCCCTTTTTATTACAAACCATTAAATACAACATTCACAAGAAAACAAGTTTATTGCATATAATACAGTCAATGCATACCAAATATACCAACCTCAGCTTATGCCCGGTCTAAGGTCTTTGAAGGCCTATATACTCACGATCAACCGGTTGTACCTGCCACCCAATCAAAGACTCCCAGCCGCAACTATACTGGCTCAGGGACAATTAACTACTTACGTATTACCAGTTACAACCTAATTAATACCCGATGTTACCACCGTATTGTTAGGAAAGGACACCCATACCTCAGGTGGGCCCAACCCACAATTTTCCACAATTATTTACAAGCACCGCCTTCAAATACCCAATAGACCCCCTGCCACAGCACGCGAGCGTGACACCTTACGCATGTGTTGCCCCACCAAACCCAGGAGGACCGGTGAATACCCTCCTCCAGTCCCAGATGCCACAAATCAATGCCTGATTACATTCAAATGCACACTATCTCTTCTCAGATATTGCCAGGACTCATCCACCAGCTCTCAATGACATATTGCTAGGTCCCCATTTCAGGCAACAAAACCTTGCCACCTCCTTGTTCACATTTATCCTGGCTTTGTTGATCTTTTCAACAGAGTGAGCCATATGCCACTCAGACCTGGCAACTATATCGGACCACACAAATATAGTATCCAAGAAAAAATGACTGAAGTCGTAAAAAAAAAAATCTAACTTAATATCCCGTATTAGCTCACGCATGGAGCACAAGCAAAGGTCATTGCCCCCAACATGCAAGAGGAAAACATCAGGGGGCCTGTCCAATCTAGAATAAAGTTGCATGTTGGGTAAGACTCTAGACCACAGGAATCCTGAACGCCCAGCCAGCGAACTCTGACCTCACTCCTGGACAAGCCTAACTGTCCACCCTATGTCCTAACCTCCGTCCGCCTGGCAACCCAAAAAAACATACGAGTGACTGAGGATCCACACCAAGCACACCTCGGAATCAGCAAAAGAAAAGAAAATGGGGAGGGGGAAATACAATACCCCCAAGAATCCTAACCATATCAACAAACAACAACAAGAGGATAGGAAACACATTAAATAATGAAGAAAGGTTGTACCCTATAGCAGTGGTCCTCAACCCTGGTCCTCAGGGCCCACTAACAGGCCAGGTTTGCAAGATAACTGAAGTCCATCCCAGGTGATATAATTTGCTGCTCAGTGATTGCAGTACTCTAGTCTGCATCTCCCCAAGGTAATACTTAAACTCTGGCCTGTTAGTGGGCCCTGAGGACCGGAGTTGAGGACCACTGCCCTATAGGATGGCCCAAATTAGCCCAACCGAACAGATAGCAAACCTTAGAAGTTACAATAAATGAGGGCGCACATATGACCAAAATCTGAATGATTCCCTCCACCCAATGCACTGAACGACATGGTCATTAAGTCCCCATCAGACTGCTTCCATTGTCACCCCAATCCGAGAAGAATAATAAGAATAGTTGTCTGCACTCAAACCAGCGGACAACAGGCATTTCCTGAACAACGCTTTGATCAAAGCCGTGAAAAAAAACCCACAGCTCGGACAGGGAAAACTGGAAAAGAGGGAACGACACATAGCTCAATCCAAGAACCCCTCCTACTGATCTATGTTAGATTTTCAGAATGCCCAATGTAGTGTCCCGCAACCACCAAGACAGCCCGGAATAATGCAGCCTCATAGGTGTACTTGTAACAGCGCGTAAACGCATCTAAATGCAGTAACCTGCGTTTATAAGCCTTTAGTTTACAGGTGTTTTCAATGGGGATATATTTCGGACCATTTTACAATGTAAAAACACTTCTAAACACAAACAACACTAAACGCGCATAAACACGGCATGTAAACGGTGCAAAACTGACGTTTTTAGCCGTCGGTTACGAGCTGTCAAGTTCCAGCATTCAGGAGAGGTTTTCAAACATCCCGTGTACATGAAGCTTAGGAATAAACTGTAAGTGCCACTTGCCCTCAGTGTAGATGGCATTCTACAGCCAGTGAAAAGCACTAGTGAGAGTGTATTTATTGTGTTAAAAAAAATTATTTGTGCTGCTCCCTACATTTTTCATACCCAGTTATTTAATGGTTTCAAAGCTAAGAACCATAATCTGTGATTTCTATTCAGATTCCCCTCTACAGATCATCCCGCATGTTTGGAAGTCAGGAAAGTATAAACAAAAGATATAGACTGTGTAAACTCCTTATAGGAGAAGAAAGAAGAGATAAGTTTATGTTAGCAAACATGCTTCCAACATTTAAAAAAAAAAGGAACTCATCCTTAAAGCGGAGCTCCAACCAAAAGGGGAATTTCCGTTTGTTCGCAACCTCTACTGCAAAATTTGGCACTTTCTTGGGGGGGAGCGGGTACCTGGTTTTGAAAGGTTTTTTATTACAGGCTGTAGATGGAATTTTGTTGCCAATTTAGAAATGGCCAGCAGAGTAGTGTTAATTTTGATGTCAATTTTAGATATAATTTTAGTCATAGTCTTTTGACTAAAATGTCATTTTAGTTTTAGTCGTATTTTAGTCATATGAATTGTTTTAATTTTAGTCGCATTTTAGTAGACTAAAATAGTGTTAATTTAGTCAACGAAATTAACACTGGTGAGTACCAAAATTGGATGTTATCTCTCTGAGAGGTGGAGCCATTTTGTAATAGGAATGAAGGTATGTGCAAGAAATAAGTGCCAGAGGGTATGGCAATGGCATGTGCTGTGGATGGTATGACATTTGGCAGTATATTCAGAAGAACAATCGTAATACACTGCCCACTGTCATGCTATCCACACGGTCATATCCTCCACACTCCCCTCCAGCACAGGTTGCTGCGCCTTCCACCTGCTTGCATACCCTCTTGGCACTCCTCTTCTGCACTTATGAAAACGTTAGTACACCCCATTGAAATCGACTTATTCAACAAATTTGAGCAGGTAAACATTAGATCTTGATTCAAATAGTGCCTACATATAAAGATGACATGTTGGAGGTTTCTGATGTGATGGGGGTTTCTAATGTGAAGGGCAGACTCTCATGTGAAGTGGTGGGGGTCTAATGTGATAGGTGGACCTCTAATGTGATGGGGGGCTTATGATGTTAAGGTAACTTTCAGGCTCCATCATCCCAGGCTCAGACTTCCCAATGATGAATAACATTTACTGAAAAAAGATTGAGAAATGCTAAAATAGGCAAGGTCCAGACCTTCTGGAACAATCTGCTGAAGACTGATCAGTCAAAGATAGAGTTGTTGGTCACAGTAACAGTAGAGGTGTTTACTGCAAACCGAAGACTGTCTTTCAGGAGAAGAACTCATATCATCTGGAACATAGTGATGGAAATGTTATGGTTTGGGGTTGCCCAGGGACTGGGCACAGGGCTGCTGTTAGAAATCGCGGGGCCCCGTACAGACTACCTGGCAGGGCCCCCCAAGAAAATATTAAAGATATATTTAGCTAAAATTACAACAAAATCACTATTATCAGACACAAATATAACATAACTCGCATAATTCCTGCTAAATCTAAAAATAAAAACTATGTTAAATAAAAAAGATGAGATGAGAAAAATATACAGGCTGGGCAGTTGGAGCTCAGTGATCAGAGAGACAGAGAGAGAGAAACAAAGTTACAATTTACAAATAAACTCCTGAGCAGAGATAAGTGCTGGGAGGGGGGGCCACACAAGGGAGGGGGATTAGTGAGGGACAGATAAAAGCTGATAGCAGGGAGAGGGAAAAATCAGATTCAGGTGCTGGAGGAAGATTTCTGTAATTGTTGTCCATCACTAATCCCCCTCTCTGTGTGGGCCCCCCTGTGTGTTTGGGCCCCCTACAAGAGGGCTGGTGGTCCCCCCCTATCAGCGGCCCTGACTGGGCAGCTCGCAGTCACCGACTTATCTATACAAGTACATTTCAGAGTAAGCTTGATGTGAAGCTGAGGCCATCTGTCCAAAAGTTGAACATGAACTTGAAATGAGGTTTTAAACTTCATTCTTGTGTTCATATTCAAGTATATCACTTTTATATGTAGGCACTGTTTTAAAAAAGATCTAATGTTTGCCTGTTTAAAAATGCTAAAAAAAGTTCAGTTTCCATGGAGTATACATATTTTTTTCACACAACTGTATATACCTTCTGGCAGTCCTCTCTTGTGCACACTGCCCACTGTTCTACAATCTGACGATTATCTGCTGCACATTTTACTCACTGGGGTTGATTTACTAAAACTGGAGAAGCCTAATTGAACAAGCTGAAGTTAGAAGCTGATTGGCTCCTGAGCACAGCTGCACCAGATTTTGCGCTCTCCAGTTTTAGTAAATCAACTCCACTGTCATGCCCTTTAAAATCCCCTCTTCTGCACAAATATGCCCACTGTTATACCTTTTGGAAAGCTTTTCTTGCACACACTGCCTGCTGTCCTACTCTTTGGCAATCCTTTCTTGGACATACACTCTTCTGCGGTACATAAAACCTTAATTTCCACCCCAAGTGCAAAACTGTACACATTACCTACTGCTGACATACACTATAATACCAAAATTATTGTGACACCTGCTTTTACACGCACACAAACTTAAAGAGGAAGTAAAACTTCCTCTGTAACTTGTACCTATAAGGAAGCCTATGATAAGGCTTACCTAAAGGAAGCTGTAAATATCTCCTAAACTTGCACCGTTTAGGAGATATTTACTTTGCATGCACTCTGAAGGAACGGCTGCCCTGTGCCATGAACGGTGGCTCCCGTGTGCATGCGCGGGAGTGACTTTATCGCGGCCGGAGGATGCAAACTGATTGCGAACCTGCAAGGAAGATGGGTTAAAATGTTGGCCGTGTCAGCGGTCTGTGGGTGGCGCTGTGGGGGCTTCGTTCTAAGGTAAGTATTTCATAATGAGCTAGTATGCGATGCATACTAGCTCATTATGCCTTTGTCTTTCAGGGTTTTTTTTTGGAGGTTTACAACCTCTTTAAATGGCATTCCAGTCTTAGCCCATAGGGTTCAATATTGAGTTGGTCTACCCTTCACAGCTATAACAGCTTTTTACGCTTCTGGGAAGGCTGTACATAGGGTTTAGGAATGTGTCTATGGCAATGTTTGGCCATTCTTCCAGAAACGCATTTGTGAGGTCAGGCACTGACGTTTAACTCCCTTAGCGGTATCCCCGAGCGTGACTCGGGGTGGATTTTTCATGCTAGGATCGGTATCCCCGAGTCACACTCGGGGTAGATGTGCAGAGCCTGCAGCGGTGTTCCTTACCTTCTCCTGGCGATCCAGCGATGATCTCCCATTGCTGTGATTGCCGCCGAGATCCCCGCCGCTCGTCCGTCGGTCTGATGACTTCCTGGTTCCGTTCCCTGCAGCAGCAATGGTGCATGGGAGCGGAACTGGGAGGGAAATTCAAAAGTTAATGTAATCTGAAATTATATATAATAAATTTATTTAATATAAATTTATTATATATAAATTCAGATTACATTGTATCACCTCCTTTTTATACATATATATTATATAATAAAATTATATTATTGATTAGATTATAATTCATGCGTTTGTGTTTCAAATTTATCACATCTGGGATGTCTACTAGAGTCTTGTTTTGGTCAGGTTTAAGTCAGTAATTACTAAGAATTGTAGGCCTATAATACATAACGCCAAATTTCCATGCAAAAAATTGTACCGCTTTTGGTACAGAATTCCTGACATAATCATACCGCCAGGGAGGTTAGCAAGAAGGCCTAGCTCGCAGTCTCTGCTCTAATTCATCCCAAAGGTGTTCTGTTGGGTTGAGGTCAGGACTCTGTACAGGCCAGTCAAGTTCCTCCACCCTAAACTCGCTCATCCATGTTTTTATGAACCTCATTTGTGCACTGGTGCGCAGTCATGTTGGAACGGGAAGGGGCCATCCCCAAACTGTTCCCACAAAGTTGGGAGCATAAAATTGTCCAAAACATCTTGGTATGCTGACGCCCTAAGAGTTCCCTTCACTGAAACTAAGGGGCCAAGCCCAACCCCTGAAATACAACCCCACACTATAATCCCCCCTCCACCAAATGATTAGGACCAGTGCACAAAGCAAGGTCCATAAAGACATGGATGAGTGAGTTTGGGGTGGAGGAACTTGACTGGCCTGCACACAGCCCTGACATCAACCTGATAGAACACCTTTGGGATGAATTAGAGTATAGACTGCAAGCCAGGCCTTCTTGTCCAACATCAGTCCCTGACCTCATAAATGTGCTTCTGAAAGAATGGTCAAACATTCTCATAGACACACTCCTAAACCTTGTAGACAGCCTTTCCAGAAGAGTTGAAGCTGTTATTAAAGGGTGGGCCAACTCAATATTGAATCCTACATACGAAGACTGAGATGCCATTAAAGTTCATGTGGGTTAAAGGCAGGGGTCCCAATACTTTTAGTAATATAGTGTATCTGTATGTAAAACACTTCTTCAGCATTGTTTGTAATATCTCCAATCTTGGTCATTCTGGAATGGGTACACTTTTATGAGTTTTTAAGCTAGACTGTACAAAATTATTACTTTAAATACCTTAGGGGAGGCCAGTATTTTTGTTCTAAATTGATATCAGTTCGGAATCATTAGGGGCATCTTAAATGTCAAGATTGGGGCTGGGTTCACACTAGTGCAAATTGGATGTGGGTTTCCCTGCTTCCAATTCATAGGACAGGAATGTGTGCCCGGCTCTCCATGAAGCTGGTTCACACATCTCAGTGGCAGCTTCAGATCGAATTGCACAGAGGTCCTGTGCGTCTTTGGATCTGTTTCAGGTCCGAATTCAGGCAAAAATTTGTGCCCGATTCGTCCCTGAAAGAGGGAACAGGGACGCACCAGACTCCTGCTGTGAGCCGCATTAAGTGTGAACCCAGCCTCAGATATAAAGGCACAATAATGTGCAGTAGCCTTAGAGAGAAAGTATCTACTGTATTCTTAAAAGAAAAGTATGGGTATAGGTAAAAAAATAATAACCTAAACTCATCTAGGAATGAGAACGGAGTGATCAAACACAGCAGAGAGCTGGTGAATGTCAGTCAGCGGCTCTCTCCTCTGCACCTCCAGCAGTCACTGGAGTTCTGGGCTATGGAGGGGGCAGGAGTGATTGGCTCAAGCTCTCTTTTCAGAGCCTGGACCAGCTCTGTGACATGAGCCGACAGCAGACTTTTTTCCACTGATGGTTGAAAATGAGCAGAACGAACTACACTCCTGTGATCCATTGAGGAAGTATAGCCAAAAAAGCTTTGGCTATACTTCTCCTTTAAAAAGGTTGTAAACCCGTACAACTTTTTTTTTTTTGGCAACCTGTAAGAGAAACACATAATGAGCTAGTATGCATCGCATACTAGCTCATTATGCAATACTTACCTTAGAACGAGCCCCCGCCGTGCAGCCCGCTTACCTGTATGACGGGCGACATGTTCAGTCCGTCTTCCGGGATTGCGGCATCCGGCCATCTGATTGGCCGGAGCCGCGGTGACGTCACTCCCGCGCACGCGCACGGGAGCCGACAGTCACGGCACGGGTCTCTGAAGAAACGGCACCAGCGGCCGTTCCTTCAGAGCGCATGCGCCAGTAACGCCACTGGCTGCATGTAAGGTAAATATCTCCTAAATGGTACATGTTTAGGAGATATTTACACTACCTATAGGTAAGCCTTATCATAGGATCACCTATAGGTACAAGTTACAGAGGAGGGTTTACTTCCTCTTTAATGCACCCTTAGAAAAGAGAAACACTCTAGTTAGGAACCAATCAAGAACTAGCTGAAGTTCCACTCAGTTGCTTCTCACAATGTGACTAGTTCAAACCACAAGCAACAAAAGCATTTAAGCATAATACGGCTTAAAAGCTTGAAAGTTTTTCTCTTTAATAATGTTGTCATGAACTAAAAACAGAACCAAGTTCAAAACGCATAAGCACTTTTGCTTTTAATAATTTGTCCACTGTGGTATGAAAGAGAAGGATGCTTTTAAGGAACACTATACCATAGTACTGACTATTTTTACTATAATACATTTTAACTGGAAGTAGTGTCTTACATTTGATAGTGGAACCACAAGCACTTTGGTATCTGGTTCAAATACCTTATGAGTTAATAAAACAAAAGTACAGTATCTCAGAAAAGTGAGTATACCCCTCACATTTTTGTAAATGTTTTTTTATATCTTTTCTTGTGACAAACTTGAAGAAATTACACTTTGCTACAATGTAAAGTAGTGAGTGTACAGCTTGTATAACAGTGTAAATTTGCTGTCCCCCTAAGTCAAAATGTCCAAATTGGGCCCAATATTTTGCGTGGCCACCATTATTTTCCAGCACTGCCTTAACCCTCTCGGGCATGGCGTTCACCAGAGCTTTACAGGTTGCCATTAGAGTCCTCTTTCATTCCTCCATGATGACATCACGGAGTCGGTGGATGTTAGAGACCTTGCGCTCTTCCACCTTCCATCTGAGCATGCCCCACAGATGCTCAATAGGGTTTAGGCCTGGAGAGATGCTTGGCCAGTCCATCAACTTAACCTTCAGCTTCCTTAGCAAAACAGTGGTCATCTTGGAGGTGTGTTTGGGGTTGTTATGTTGGAATACTGCCCTGCGGCCCAGTCTCTGAAGGGAGGGGATCATGCTCTGCTTCAGTATGTCACAGTACATGTTGGTATTCATGGTTCCTTCAATGAACTGTAGCTCCCCAGTGCAGGCAGCACTTATGCAGCCTCAGACCATGACACTCCTACCACCATTTGTAGGCAAGACACACTTATCTTTGTACTCCTCACCTGGTTGCCACCACACACGCTTTACACCATCTGAACCAAATTAGTTTATCTTGGTCTCATCAGACCACAGGACATGGTTCCAGTAATCCATGTCCTTAGTCTGCTTGTCTTCAGCGAGCTTTCTTGTGCATCATCTTTAGATGAGGCTTTCTTCTGAGATTACGGCCATGCAGACCAGATTGATGCACTGTGTGGCGTATGGTCTGAGCACTGACAGGCTGACCCCCCCCCACTCTTCAACCTCTGCAGAAATGCTGGCAGCACTCATACATCTATTTCCCAAAGAAAACCTCTGGCTATGACTCTGAGCACATGCACTCAACTTCTTTGGTCTTGGCCACCGTGCTACAGCTCAGTTTCAGGGTCTTGGCAATCTTCTTATAGCCTAGGCCATCTTCATGTAGAGCAACAATTATTTTTTTCAGATCCCCAGAGAGTTCTTTGCCATGAGGTGCCATGTTGAACTTCCAGTGACCAGTATGAGAGAGTGAGAGCGATAACACCAAATTGAGCACACCTTCTCACCATTCACACCCTAGACCTTGTAACACTAACGAATCACATGACACCGGGGAGGGAAAATGGCCAATTGTGCCCAATTTGGACCTTTTTAACTGAGGGGTGTACTCACTTTTGTTACCAGTGGTTTAGACATTAATGGCTGTGAGTTGAGTTATTTTGAGGGGACTGCAAATTTACACTCTTATACAAGCTGTACACTCACTACTTTACATTGTAGCAAAGTGTCATTTCTTCAGTGTTGTCACATGAAAAGATATAATAAAATATTAACAAAAATGTGAGGAGTGTACTCACTTTTGTGAGATACTGTAGCTTCAAATAGCTAGAGCAAAAAAAAAAAGTAGCTTCAAAACCTTTTAATGTCATCATTTGCAGTGTACTTTGCTCAGGATAAAATACTCAAAAATGCCTTGAGTCTCTGGGTTCATTTTCAAGAATACTTTATTTAGCCATTAAATTTAAAACATTAATAAATTGACTGCGTAATGTGTTTTACAAAGTCTGATATTTTTCTTACCAATGAGACGTTACTGCCTGTAAAATATTCAAAAGGTAAAGTTTGTGTTACATGGGGTCTTGAATACTATGGAGATGCTGGAACTTGATAGACTGACTACATATTAATCCAATATAACACGAATAATAGTGGGTGGATAAATTGACCCAGGACCTTGTCAGTAGTAAGTATTATGTTGCTTCTCGACTATACGGAAAAATGGTTAAGATAGGTGAGGAGTGTCACCAATAAGCCTAGGATCACACTATGAAATCGCATATCAATCACACATGTACCATTCTTCATTCCTGTACAATTCACATGTGATTTATAGTGGTGCTATTTGAGCCCATTATTTTTTAAATGGGCTCAAATTGCACAGCGTCCACACCTAGGGGGTACTTGCAGCAATTTTGGGAATGCACTGCAACTAGGTACAAAATTACCATGCAATCTGGTGCAGGAAAATGCACTGCTTTTGGGGTGTCGTAAAGATTGCCCTGACACCTACTGCAGAGCACAAGGGCAGTGTGATATGAATGAGGAGCTGTAACAACCTTAAAGTGGAACTTCGCTCTCTAAATCAACATGGACTATTTCTAATCCTTATGCAGCCAGCATTCAAAAATGGATAGGAAAGTACAGTTGTACTCATAAATTTACATACCCTGGCAGAATTTATGATTTCTTGGCCATTTTTCAGAGAA
This sequence comes from Pelophylax lessonae, assembly GCF_965119305.1. Lineage (NCBI taxonomy): Eukaryota > Metazoa > Chordata > Amphibia > Anura > Ranidae > Pelophylax > Pelophylax lessonae. Next base: position 534,266,818 of record NC_138768.1, on the reverse strand, counting down.
TATGAATGATAACAAAAAAATGTTTCTTTCACTCATGGTTAGTGTTTGACTGAAGCCATTTATTATCAATCCACTGTGTTTACTCTTTTTAAATCATAATGACAACAGAAACTACCCAAATGACCAAAAGTTTACACACCCCCAGTTCTTAATACCGTGTATTGCCTCCTTTAACTTCAATGACAGCTTGAAGTCTTTTGTGGTATTTGTTGATGAGGCGCTTTATCTTCTCAGATGGTAAAGCTTCCCATTCTTCCTGGCAAAAAGCCTCCAGTTCCTGTAAATTCTTGGGCTGTCTTGCATGACCTGCACGTTTCAGATCTCCCCAGAGTGGCTCAATGATATTGGGGTCAGAAGACTGAGATGGCCACTCTAGAACCTTCACTTTATTCTGCTGTAGCCAATGACAGGTCGACTTGGCCTTGTGTTTAGGATCATTGTCGTGTTGCAATGTCCAAGTACGTCCCATGAGCAGCTTCTGGGCTGATGAATGTAAATTTTCCTCCATTATTTTTTGATAACATACAGCATTCATCTTGCCATTAATTCTGACCAATTTCCAGTGCCTTTGTAGCTCACACATCCCCAAAACATCAATGATCCACCTCCGTGTTTCACAGTAGGAATGGTGTACCTTTCATCATAGGCCTTGTTGACTCCTCCTGAAATGTAGCATTTATGGTTGTGGCCAAAAAGCTCAATTTTGGTCTCATCATTCCAAATGACTTTGTGCCAGAAGGTTTGAGGCTTGTCTCTGTGCTGTTTGGCGTATTTTAAGCGGGATACTTTGTGGCATTTGCGTAGTAATGGCTTTCTTCTGGTGTTTCGACCATGCAGCCTGTCTTTCTTCAAGTGCCCCCTTATTGTGCAGCTTGAAACAGCCACACCACATGTTTTTAGAGAGTCCTGTATTTCACCTGAAGTTATTTGTGGGTTTTTCTTTACATCCCGAACAATTTTCCGGCAGTTGTGGCTGAAATTTTATTTGGTCTACTTGACCGTGGTTTGATTTCAACAGAACCCCTCATTTTCCACTTCTTAATTAGAGTCTGAACACTGCTGATTGGCATTCTCAATTCCTTGGATATCTTTTTATATCCCTTTCCTGTTTTATACAGTTCAGCTACCTTTTCCTGCAGATCCTTTGACAATTCTTTTGCTTTCCCCATGACTCAGAATCCAGAAACGTCAGTGCAGCACTGGATGAAAGATGCAAGGGTCTGTCAGGAATCCAGAAACTCACTAACCTTTTATACACAAACACTAAGGCTCGGTTTCCACTAGTGCGGCTACGAAGTCGTGCTACTTCTAGCACGACTTCGTAGCGAAAGTAAACTGCGGCTTCAGTGAGACTTGTCCCTCATATATAGAGGGAAGTCGCGCTCAAAAGTAGTACACGATTTACTTTTGAAGTCGCGGCAACTGAAGCCGCGGCAGTGGAAACGGACCCCATTGAAAACAATGGGTTTTGACTTGCTGTGCGACTTGACATGTGTCAAGTCGCACCGCAAGTCGCACTAGTGGAAACCGGGCCTAATTACAAGCAAACAGATCACATATGAGGATGGTTACCTTTAATAGCCACTAAAACCCCTTTGTGTCAACTTGTGTGCATGTTATCAGGCCAAAATCACCAGGGTATGTAAACTTTTGATCAGGAATTTTTGGGTAGTTTCTGTTGTCATTAGGATTTAAAAAGAGTAAACAAAGTTGATTTATAATAAATGGCTTCAGCCAAACACTAACCATGAGTGAAAGAAAAGTTTTAGTGTTATCATTCATATTCTCTGCAAAATTGGCCAATAAGTCATAAATTCTGCCAGGGTATGTAAACTTATGAGCACAACTGTATATCATATTTACTTGTTTTAAACTTTGTTTTGCATTTTTTCAGTTATGGCCTGGTTTCTATGCCTAGGCTAATGATGCCAAACATCCCAGGAGGGGAGGAAGGATTCTCAGCTCAGCTTATGACTGAGCTAGGGGCAGATGGATCTCAGGAAGTAAATGCTACATGAATCATCTGCCCTTACTCAAGATGGGCGTGTCGGGGTGTTTTTCAAATTATTTCTTAGCAAAATATAGAATGGAGATATAAATGTATAGAGGAGTTTGATTTGAGAATGATTAAGAATGATTTATATAGCATTTTTGGTTTGTGGTGCTCAGATGCAGTGCAGTTCCACTTTAAAATGCCAGGACAGTACAAATACACCCCACTCACCCCATTTTTGTAAAGTAGACAGTCTTAAGTATTAGGTAAAAGGCATGGTGAGGTTTTTTTATTGTAATTTCAATTTAAAGTTGAGTATATATTTTTTTGCTTTGGAAAATTAAGAAATTAAATAACTCTTTTTTTTCCCCCAATTTTTTTTACATACTGCCTTCAGTACAGCGTCATCATATGACTGGTGTGGTGGTGATCAGGGATACTAACTGATGACAGTATGTTAAACTAAATCATTTTTTATGACATTTTTTAATTTTTACATTTTTTATTTATTAATTTTTTGTATACTTACTTATTTACATACCATAGTGACACTGTACTACTCTAGGGGGGTGATCAGGATTTTTTTTCTTACATTTGATTGTTGCTACAGTGATGATCACTGTAACAGCAATGTTTAGAACTGTCATGAATGGGTTACATTCATAACAGCTGTGATTTACTATTATGTGTGGTGATTATCCCACAGCTATCACTTGGTACAGGGTGCTGTGATTGGCCCAGGTACCACGTAATAGCTGTGGGCCAATCACAGCATCACTATAGAAATCACAGCTGTAATAAATGAAATTCTCTCATAACAGCTTTATTGACAGTGTGATCATATGATTGAATATCGATCACATGATCCCCTGGCTGCGGCCAAGTACCGGGAGCCACAATCTGCTGTGTCCAGTGAACACAGCAGTCGCAGGAGCTGTATGCTACACGCCTCTCGACTGGATGACGTACATGTACGTGATTCAGCCTGCTTGTGCCCGCCTGGCGCAGTAAATGTACAGTGGCCAGGCGAGAAGCAGTTAATTGAACAAGCTGACATTAGAAGCTGATTGGCTGCCATGCACAGCTGCACCAGATTTCGTACTCTCCAGTTTTAGTAAATCATCCCCATTGGCTAATTTTCTTGTAACTGGCAAAATAAAGATTTTATTTATGATGCTCTTCACCCACCTCCACAACTCTTTCACATTTTAGAATTAATGCAGAAGTTGCACTTACCGTAATAGTATTTCTAGAAGGATTTTCATATCATGCAATTTATATTTTAGGTAAATGCATTCATCCATTTTTTTCTTTAGTGGGACTAAAGACATCTCAAAACCATCTCTGCTTTACTAAGCAGACTGTAAACAGTCCAATAACAGTTATGTAGTGGACAAACTGGAATAAAACTTGAATAGTTAAACCCCAGTAACTGCTTAAGCCATACAGGAATTTTAAACTTTAAGCGTTTGGCCTGTGCAATAATAATAATAATCTTTACTCTCTTCTCTTCTTACACATTTCATCAAAGCCCATCTATCTCCTACTTGACCTGCTCTCCCAGTTCCTCTAATCTAACAACTATACCACTATGCAATTTGCCACTTTCCCCTTGAAATAATCCATCCATCTCTGTTAAAGCTGCTGATAGCAAGGGCACAGGTCAGTCTCAAACACATCTGGTTGGCATCTCTGGAACCATGAAACATAACTCTTTAACCATGAAACATAACTCGGTACCCTTCACTCTGCCATAATGTTACTGTTATGGCAGAGTGAAGGGTACCGTTACATTGATGTGCAAGCAATTTGTGTCCAGCAGGTCCAGGGTTACAGCCAGAAAGTTGCTCAGGAAGCAGCTGTTTTCCCATCAAGGAAACTGCTGAGCTTTTTCTCTCTTCTGGCTGCACTTTAGAGCTGCATGTCTACCTGGCAAGTTTGTTTCAAAGTGTATGTTAGTGCCAATTGTAAACATTTTTATGCCTGCCATACTGTATATATACTGCTCAACAAAATGAAAGGAACACTTTTTTAATCAGAGTATAGCATTAAGTCATTTAAACTCCTGGGATATTGATCTTGTCAGTTAAGTAGCAGAAGGGGTTGGTAATCAGTTGCTTTGGTGTTAATGAAATTAATAGCAGTTGCACTAGATGGGCAACAATGAGACAACCTCCAAAACAGTAATGGTTTTACAGGAGGAGGCCGCTGACATTTTATTTCGCTACTCATCTTTTCTGACTGTTTTTCACTAGTTTTGCATCTGGCTATGGTCAGTGTCACTACTGGTAGCATGAGGCGATACCTGTACCCTATAGAGGTTGCACAGACAGTCCAACTCCTTCAGGATGGCACATCAATGCGTGCCATTCCCAGAAGGTTTGCTGTGCCTTCCAGCACAGTCTCAAGAGCATGAAGAGGACTCCAGGAGACAGGCAGTTACTCTAGGAGAGCTGAACAGGGCCTTAGAAGGTCCTCAACCCATCAGCAGGACTGGTATCTGCTCATTTGTGCGAGGAGGAGCTGGATGAGCACTACCAGAGCCCTACAAAATGACCTCCAGCAGGCAACTGGTGTGCATGTCACTGACAAAACAATCAGAAACAGACTTTATCAGGATGACCTGAGGGCCCGACGTCCTCTAGTGAGCCCTGTGCTCACTGTCCGCTACCGTGGAGCTCAATTGGAATTTGCCATTGAACAGAATTGGTAGGTCTGCCACTGAGCACATGTGAAAGACCTGAAAGCGTCTGGAGAAGCCTTGGAGAACATTATGCTGCTTGTAACATCATTCGGCATGACCGGTTTGGTGGTGGGCAAGTGATCATATCCATGGGTTTACGCACAGACCTCTACAGGCTACACAATGGCCCCCTGACTGCCATTAGGTATCAGGATGAAATCCCTGGACCCATTGTCAGACCCTTACGCTGGTGCAGTGGGACCTGAGTTCCTCCACACATTGCCCAGCCTCATGTTGTGAGAGTATGCAGCCAGTTCCTGGAGGATGAAGGAATTGATACCATTGAATGGCCCCCACGCTTGCCTGACCTAAATCCAATAGGACACCTCTGGGACATTATGTTTTGGTCCATCCGACACTGCCAGGTTGCACCTCAGTCTGTTCAGGAGCTCAGTGATGCCCTGGTCCAGATCTAGGAGCAAATACCCCAGGATACCATCTGTCCTATCATTAGAAGCATGCCCGACGTTGTCAGGCATGCAAACCAGCACGTGGGGGCCATACAAACTACTGAGTAGCATTTTAAGTTGCTGCAATGAAATTTCAGCAAAATGGACTAGCCTGCTGCATCATTTTTTCACTTTGATTTTTGGGGTTTGTTTGAATTCAGCCCTCTGTAGGTTCAAAATTTAAATTTCCATCAAACAATGTGGCATCGTTTTGTTCCTAACACAATACCCAGTACATATCAGTATAGATATCCAGCATGATATTTTTCCCCAATGAGATTTGATGTGTTTTCAAAGTGTTCCTTTAATTTTTTAGCAGTGTTTATGGTTCTTTATATGGTTGATCTGCCAAAAATGCACTCAGCTACTAAGTCCAGATGTGGCCAATTTTTTGTGGACTGAGTGGTATCAACCCTATCCAGTTGTCTTTTACTGAACTACTCATTCCCTTGCATTCTTAATCTCTACAACATAGATGCACATTTATCTGTAGTCCATTTGATCGATTTAGTTTGCTATTGACGTTTAGTTCCCGTTCACACTAAGGCGACCTGTGAGGTGACCTGGTCGCCTCACAGGTCGCCGTAGGTCGCCTCCCATAGGGAAGCTGCGGACCCGTTCTAATAGGAGCGACACAAGTCGCTCCGACTTAGAAAAAGGGTCCGGAGCTTCTTTGGGGCGACCTGGAGGCGACCGCCATAGGCTTCAATGTTATGAAGTCCGTGGCGGCCGCTCCGAGGTCGCGGCGCGCTGCTCGCACAGCGACCTCCGAGGTCGCGGTGCGAAGTAGCGTCGCTTGTATGTGAACGGGGCTTAAGAGTCAACATCACATTTTGGTACGCACTCAGAAAAAAATAATTACCTAAAGTAAAGACTGTCTGGCTTTAGGGGAACAAAGATGTAAACAAAGGACTTTTTAAATAGACCCTGTCAACAACTCAAAAAAAGCAGGTAAAAGCACAAGAAAATCAAGTATTTAAATGCTTTTCTTCACCATAAATACATTTTTATTTACTTGCAATGTGCTCTTGAACTTGCTAGAACATTTGACTAGTCATTTCCCTGGCACAAGCCTCTGCCTCCTTGTATGGTACAGCTCTTTCCTCTTCTGGGCATGCCTGTGCTTGCGCAGGCTCCTCCAGCCCTCTCTTAATCTCCCTAAATAACCTTTTTTATGTAGCTACCAGGGAATCAATGAAGGAGACTACTATAGAGTGTCATTTGAGAAACAGCATTGAGTATATTAAGACTGCAGACATCACATCCAAGATGGTGGCAGTTTTATGCTGGCCATGAATAGATCAAAATTTGTCCGGTTCAGCGGGGACTGGCTGAATTTTGATCCATGTATGGCAGTCCTTGCTCAACAGAAGTCTACAAAAGTGAGACTTCTACATATAAATGACATGCATAAAATATGTAAAAATGGTTGTAAACCTCAGACATGAAATATAAAACAAGGCATAACCCACTCTAGTGGGTACGTGTCTCAGTTAAGAGCATTAAGTTAATTTCTGTCTGGTGCTTCGTTCCTCTGCTATTAGTATGAATCACTTCTGACAAGTTTCCCTGACACCAAGAGACAAATGTGATGGGGGGGATCTTTAGCTTATTGGCAGCCTCAGCTCTGTTCCTATGTGCTGTATGGAGGGTGTGTGTCCCTTCCCTCCAATCAGCTCTTCCCACTAAGCTCTGCAGAGTGTAATTTCAGCTCTCCACTCCCTTGTTTCTGAAATCTCAGACAAGTTTAATAATTCAGCACTTTGAACAGATGTAGAAAAGAAAAGGCTGAAGATAGACATGTACAACTTGTGTATAATGATTTGTTTTATCTCTGGGTATCACCTAAGGCCAGTCACTTTACTGGATATATGTAAGAGTTTACAACCACTTTAAAACTTGCTGACGGCAATACATAACCTTTTTATGTAGCTACCAGGGAAGTGGGTGTATGGAGGCCCATTTCCAGCAACCATCACTCCTGCGTTCTAATAGTACATCGTGTTAGCTAATCGTGTTAAAAGGCTAATTGATGATTACAAAACCTCATGTGCAATTATGTTAGCACAGCTGAAAACTGTTGTGCTGATTAGAGAAGCTATAAAACTGGCCTTCCTTTGAGCTAGTTGAGTATCTGGAGAATCAGCATTTGTGGGTTCGATTATACTCTTAAAATGGCCGGCCAGAAAAAGAGAACTTTAGGCTATTCCATGTGAGAAATTGCCAAGACACTGATGATTTCCTACAACGGTGTGTACTACTCCCTTCGGAGAACAGCACAAACCAGAATAGAAAGAGAAGTGGGAGGCCCCAGTGGACAAAATTAGGCAAGAGGACAAGCACAGAGTCTCTAGTTTGAGAAATAGACGCCTCACAGGTCCTCAACTGGCAGCTTCATTAAATGGTGAAAACGAATTTATGCAGCGCTAGCTCAAATAAAGTGTTAAGTGCTGTGATATAAATACAATATTCAATATTTCATAAAGTGCACACTGAATAATCAGATGTAAAAAGTGCTAAGTGCTAAAAATATCTAAGCAATAACAAATAAATATTATAGTGCATAATAAACAAGTAGGTGATTAGAAATAGTCCAAATAAATATTCAGTGCTTGAAAAAAAGTCCTTAGAGTGATCCAATTAAGGTGCCAAGGTGCCAAATAATTAAGGTGCTTGCAGAGTGATAAGGTGCCCCTCAAGGTTCCCCACTCACCAGATTGCAGATAACTATAGACCTTCAAGATTATTGCACATTGCCCGGGATCTTTAAAGGACCAGAACTTCTCCTATGTAGCCTTGGAACTTTTTGGGTCAGCTTCCGCTTCCACCGTTAAACAAAAGAATGGCCATACATGGTGAAGTAAGTATGAGCAATTTTATTCCCAAAAAAATATTCAGATGGGTACTCACAAGCATGAATAGAAATCAGGCATATACAAGGAACTCGTGCTGCGCCGCTCTCGGCGTGCGTTCCACACACAGGAAGTTCCTGACCGGAAGTGACGTTCGTTTTGGTCCGCAACCGGAAGTGCGTCAACGCGTTTTCGCCGTCAATACAGCGTCTTAAATGGTACCCACATAAATGGTACCCGCAAAACTCCAGTCTCAATGTCCACAGTGAAGAGGCGACTCCAGGATGCTGGCCTTCTAGGCAGAGTGGCACAAAAAAAGCCATATTTGAGACTGGTCAATAAAAGGAAAAGATTAACCTCCCTGGAGGTATTCCCGAGTGTGGCTCGGGGTTAACTTTCAGTACCAAAAGCGGTAACCCCCAGCCACACTCGGGATTACCCCAGAATGTTACTCACCTTCCCTGTGATCCCCCGCCATCCTCCCCGGCGTCCTCACACTCTCTCCTCGCTCTGTGCATGGCCGATTGCCGGCACTTGCCTTCCGGTTCCCTTCCCTGCGAGTGTTGTGAGCGACGCAGGGGGGTGGAACCGGCGGCAAATTGAAAAGTGTAAATACACAAATGACAGGATACAAAGCTGTGATCCTAACGGATTACACTGTATCATGCCATTTCACCACATGATTGCACCTGGTGACTTTTCCAGTGCCCTGCCTGTGCTTTTCCAGTGCTTTGTGCCTGGAAAATTTTGAACGACCATGGCGTCCAAAAAAACTTTCTTTTTGCGCAAAAACGCTTTTAGACGAACTGGAAAACAGCGACAGCCAAACGGAGTTACTTGAAGAACTGAGCGATAGCGATTCATTCAAAATGTCTCATCAGGTACAGAAAATGAAGACAGCGATGATTCTGATGTCTCTTTCTGGCACATAGCTTTTGGAATTTGGGAAGTATATCAAATGATTCTTCAGAATTTCCAACGGAGCTATGTGCCAGAAAGAGACATCAGGATCTTCGAGGTCGTCACTTTCCGTACCTGATGAAGAATTTTCCCACTAATCGCCATCTCTCAGTTCTTCAAGTAACTCAATTTCGCTGTCGCTGTTTTCCAGTTCGTCTAAAGGCGCTTTTGCGCAAAAAGAAAGCGTTTTGGACGCCATGGTCGTTCTCAATTTTCCAGACACAAAGAACTGGAAAATCACAGGCAGGGCACTGGCAAAGTCACCAGGTGCAATCCTGGGGTGAAATGGCATGATACAGTGTAATCCGTTAGGATCCCAGCTTTGTAGCATGTCATTTAGTGTATTTACATTTTTTAAATTGCTGCCGGTTCCACCCCCCTGCGTCGCAACGCTCGCAGGGAAGGGAACCGGAAGACAGGTGCTGGCATCGGCCGAGCACACAGCGGGAGGACGGCGGGGGATCGCAGGGTAAGGTGAGTTTTAAAATGTAAAACAACAGATTTCCATGCAAAACAATGTACCGCTTTTAGCACAGAAATCTGAACATAATCAGACCGCCAGGGAGGTTAAGATGGGCAAAAGAACACAGACATTGGACAGAGGAAGATTGGAAAAAAGTGTTATGGACAGACAAATCTAAGTTTGAGGTGTTTGGATCACACAGAAGAACCTTTGTGAGACGCAGAACAAGGGAACAGATGCTGGCGGAGTGCCTGACACCATCTGTCAAGCATGGTAGAGGCAATGTGATGGTCTGGGGCTGCTATGGTGCGGGTAAAGTGGGAGATTTGTACAAGGTAAAAGGGATTTTGAATAAGGAAGGCTATCACTCCATTTTGCAACGCCATGCCATACCCTGTGGAAAGCGCTTGATTGGAGCCAATTTCCTCCTACAACAGGACAATGACCCAACGCACACCTCCAAACTATGCAAGAACTATTTAGGGAAAAAGCAGTCAGCTGGTATACTGTCTTTAATGGAGTGGCCAGGGCAATCAGTAGATCTCAACCCTACTGAGCTGTTGTGGGAGCAGCTTGGCTGTATGGTACGTAAGAAGTGCCCATCAAGCAAATCCAACTTGTGGGAGGTGCTTCAGGAAGTGTGGGGTGAAATTTCTTCAGATTACCTCTACAAATTAACAGCTAGAATGCCAAAAGGTCTGCGAGGCTGTGATTGATGCAAATGGAGAATTCTTTGATATTTGATAGCAATATTTGATAGCAATGTTTAAAGGACAAAATTATCATTATTTCTAACCTCGTCAATGTCTTGACTATATTTTCTATTCATTTTGCAACTCATTTGATGAATAAAAGTGTGAGTTTTCATGGAAAAATTTTCTGGGTGACCCCAAATTTTTGAATGGTAGTGTATATATATATATATATATATATATATATATATATATATATATATATATATATATATACGTTGCGGCTTGCAAGTGGTTTGCCAAGGTTATGACTGAAGCTATCAGCTATAACCCCAGTATTTTTTTTTTCATACTACGATTCTCTTTCTCATGAAAGCAGTCAGAGTGGCTAATTAGCCTCTGGATCCCTTTCAGAAGCAGTGGAAGAGGTCATTACCCCCTCCCCCCACACCGCTCACAGGTGTTTTTCAGGCTTATCGTTTTTACCGGCGAACCAGGGAAATGATCCAACAGCTTGTGCGGCTAGCCATAGAAGTGAACAGAGACCAGAACATCTCCGATCACCTCTATGATTTAGGAGAACCGGAGCAACATCACTTCTGGTCTAGGGCAGAAGTAAACTTTTTTTTTTTTTTTTTTTTTATCTTTTGCTTTCAAAGGTTGAAGAGAGATTTGGGGTCTTATAGACACCAGATCTCTCCATAAAGAGGACCTGCCATACCTCATTGCCATTAAAAGGGATGTTTACATTCCTTGTAATAGGACTAAAAGTGTTAAAAAAATATTAAGGGTCAGTGTAAAAAAAATGTAACCACCCCTATTCCTTTGTGTTCACGCACAGCAGCATACGCATATGTAAGTCACGCACGCATATGTAAATGGTGTTCACGCCACACATCAGGTATCGCCATGACTGTTAGAGCAAGAACAATAATTCTAGCGTAACAGGCACAGTTTTTATTTTATCCAGTAGTATTTATTCAGTGCAACTCATGACATCCAAGTGAAAGATTTAACACCAGCATGTCAGAAACAATAAAAAAAAAAATCAAAAACAGAATCACTGAGTTGGAAAAAGGACCATCCCCTTGTGTCAGTATTTTGTTGAACTACCTTTTGCTTTAATTAAGTCCCGGTTAACACTAGTGCAATACGGGAAACCCTGCGATTCAGTGCCGGCTCCTGCATCACACCTAAATCGCACACTGGATCACACTAAGATCCGCGAACCACTAGGGGTGTCAATGTAAAGTTAATGACACCCCAGAGCAATTCGAACAGGTGTGAACACCCATGGCATCCGATTCTGGTGAGGAACAAAAAAAGGGTCCTGCACCATTTTGGTGCGAATGCACTTACAGCCATACAGTTTGAAAGGCTGAAATTGCATTGCACAGACATTGCATGTGATCTGCACAGCAATGCGGTGCAAATCACATGCAATGTTATCGCACAAGTGTGAACCCAGCCTTAGTTTGTTGGGATATGTCTCTACTAACTTTGTACATCTAGGACTTTGCAATATTTGCTCACTCTTCTTTGCAGAATTGCTCAAGTTCAGATAAATTTGATGGTGACTGTTTGTGGACTGCAGTCTTCAAGTCATTCAACAGATTTTTAATGGGGTTTAAGTCTGGGTCTGACTAGGCCATGCAAGGACATTCACCTTTTTTCTCCTTCAACCACTGTGTTGTCATTTTTTGCTGTGTACTTTTGGTCATCGTCATGTTGGAAGGTAAACCTTTTCCCATTGACAACTTTCTGGCAGAGGGCAGTAGATTTTCCTCAAGAATTTGAAAGTAAAATGGTGCATCCACCTTTCTTATATCCTGATAAGTGCTTCAGTCTCTGCTGCAGAGAAACACCCCCACAACAGGATATTACCACATCCACCCGTTATTGTAGGAATGGTGTTATTTGGATGGTGAGCTGTATTGGATTTCCGTCAGACATATTGTTAGGTGTTGAGGTCACATAATTCAATTTTAGTCTCATCTTACCACCTTTTTCATGTGCCCTCAGAATCTTCAAGGTGTGTTTTGGCAAAGTTAATTTGTGACTGCATGTGGCATTTCTTGAGTGGCTTTTTTTCTTGCAACCCTCTTATACAAGCCCCATTTGTGGAGAATTTGTGATATTGTTGTCACCAGCACACAGTGACTACTCTTTGTCATAAATTCCTGCAACTGCTTTAGACTTCACTGTGCTTCTAGACATTGATAAAGCCTTTGACATTTTTTTGTATTCATCTCCAGACTTGTGCCTGTCCACAACTTTATCCCATAGATCTTTTGACAGTACTTTGCTTCAGTTGCACTACCAGGGGCTGAAATGCTCCAGGAAAGCGCTTTTCACGCTGAGCTAATCAAAATAACCACAGTTGATCACAGTTGAAAGTCAAATGGCTTTGTGTGCTATTGAGAAGGTGATTGGCTACACCTAATTGAGTTTACAAGTAATTTTTAGAAGTGGATTGATCCTTTTTCTAACTCAGTGATTCTGCTTTTGATTTTTGATTTTTTTTTCTGACATGTTGGTGTTACATCTTTCACTTGAATGTTATAAGTGAGTAAATACCGCTGAACAAACCTGAACTGTGTCTGTCTTCATTTCAGGCTGCAAAGCAACAAAATGTGATTATTTTAAAGGGGATGATTCTTTTCTAAACCCACTGTATATTGTGTTTTTTTGCATTAAAATTCATTAAGGTGTATTTAATCCCCCAAAAAATGTGTTTGAAAAACTGCTGCACAAATACAGTGTGACATAAAAAATGGCAACAATCACCATTTAATTTTCTAGGGTCTCTGATAGATAGATAGATAGATAGATAGATAGATAGATAGATAGATAGATAGATAGATAGATAGATAGATAGATAGATAGATAGATAGATAGATAGATAGATAGATAGATAGATAGATAGATAGATAGATAGATAGATAGATAGATAGATAGATAGATAGATAGATAGATAGAATCTTTGGGGGTAGTGTTCTCACAAAATATACAGATTTTTACTTGTAAACAAAAAGTGTCAGAAAAGGCTTGGTTCATATACAAATATAATCTTATGTTGAAACGAATGGCTTGATAGCAGGGTCTCCTAATGAGGGTTAAAAAAACTTTTTATGAGAAACATGAAAACTATTATTACTGGCCAGTGGCCACTCCTGAAAATGTTAGTTGTCCGGTCATGCCAGCATTCTTGCTTCACTGCTTTGAGTCACCGACTTAGGAAAAATAAACAGATCAAGATTATGACTTTTTATGATTTTTCTTGTCTGGTCAGCTACTTAAAGTGGTGGTTCACTCTTATTTGTACTCACTGAAGTAATTAGCCTCAGGTGCTACACAAAGCTAAAACAAATCCTCCTACATACAATAAGTTGTACCTGTTTATCTGCAGAAAGTGTCCTGTAGAGCCTTCACAACACACAGATTAAAGTATTTTTCTCAGCAGCAGAAAGCAGTAAATGGGGATCTGATGTCACAGACACTGCAGAGCTAGAGCACAGAGCTGAGTGTAATTTGAGTGCTGATTGGAGGAAAGTGACACCCCTCTCTTCACATGCTCAGAGAAACATAGAGTTAAGGGTATGAGTCATCTGCTGTGTGGTGGAGGGGGGACAGGCTGTCTCTCGGGAGGCTGAGGTGTCAGCTTGGTCTATTAGGAGTGAGACATGCAGATAGCAGAGAGAGGAGAGATCAGAGAAGAATCAGACTGGGTGCTTTGGATTAAAATTAGTACACTCTATAGGGGGTTGTGCTTTGTTCATTTTTTTATGTCTGAGGTTTACAAACACTTAAAGCTAGCCATACATGTCTTGATTCCTCTCATATAAACCCATAGGGGCTAAACAGCCTGGATGGAAAAACTTCCCTTTCTGGCTAATGTATTCTGACACCCATGACTGTCAGAATACCGGAATAGTGACTGCATCTGATTGACTGCAGTCACTGTTTGCCCCAAGAAATCTTTGCTCTGCTCCTTAGATTTTCAGTTTGAAAGCTGTGTGTTGCTGCCCGGGGGCCACCCAGAGCTTGAATTTCTGCAGATTCAGCAAGAATCTGCCAAAATGCAACCTCTGTATGGTCAACGCTAGAGTATTAAAGCAAGTAAGAAGTAAAGTAGAGAAAAAAACTATGCAATTAGAACTTTCAGCAGAAATGGTCAACGACGATAACCGTGTATCACTTATAAAAGGCTTCCTTTAAAACTGGGCACCAAAAGATGTCCTTCTTCTAAACACTAATCACTTTACTTTATATATCTTTAAAAAAAGGGGGAAGAACCCAGGTTAAAATATTTGCCATGTCATTGTTTTCACAAGAGGGATTTTGTTTTCATTTTTTAGTTCCAGTGATTTGAACTGTGATGTCCAAATGTTAAAACTTCAAAGCTGTCAGTGCCGATGACTGTAAATGAAAGACGTGTCACTTCAATAAACATTGCGAACATTTTACTGCAAGTGTCATGACACAGAAAAACTTTCTGTGCTGCTCCAGGGTTGAGAACTTAATCATGCAGCCTCCATAAATACAAATGACTTGAAAGAGTTGGTTAGGAAGGAAATGTGTTTATTTACTTTAGGATATAAATTGAGATTCTGCATAGCTGCGGCTGTTCTGACATGCACTGGACATATTTTTATATGAGGACAGGTTATGAGAAGGTGAAGCCTAAATAGTTTATTATTTTTGATTAAAGCTAAGAGTTAAACAATACTTGGAACTCACTCGTAAAGGCCAACGGAAATTTCAGTTTAAATTAGCTAAATATCTTCTAAGTACATCAAAGTTCAAAGTCACCACCACCACCAACCACCATCAATCACCACCACCGACCACCATCAACCACCACAGCTCACCACCATCACCCACCACCAACCACCATTATTAACCACTACCACCACTGACCACCATCACCCTCCACCAAAGTATATTCCCAACTCCAGATGTTCACAATTGGCGCTTTTCTACTGCATGGAACCGAACGTTTCGGCTCGCTTTTGTGCTTTTCCACTGCTGGTACCGCATGGTATGGTGTAGGAACGGTTCGGTACGGTACGGTACGATGGCGCTTTTCCACTGCATGGAACCGAACGGTACGGCTCTCAAAAACAGTACCACCTCGATTGTGGTTCCAAGAGGTACCCTACCCGGTACCATATCCCACAATCCTTTGCATGCAGTCACTACTAGCCACTGATAGGTCAGAGAATCCCACCCACCCCTTTGTTATCCCACCCACTTAACTTTAGTACTACTTTAGTGGAAAAGCAAACCATACCGTACCGTACCAAACCGTTCCAACACCGTACCATGCGGTACCAGCAGTGGAAAAGCAAACTGGGCCAAGCAGGGCCGAGTAGAGCTGAGCCGGTACTTGTAGTGGAAAAGAGCCAAATGATAACTCACGTATGTGTTATTTGTTGTTTGTACCCGTATCAGGACCCATAATCAATCGTTTGCTTTTTTCTGGTTTTTATCCTACCTAAGCACACGGACACTAAAGCCCTGTACACACGGGCCGAATATCAGGCAATATCGGGCGTTTCAATAAAAACTGGCCGCCATGCGGCACGTATGTACGGCAGCTGGTCCGACAGAAGCCAGCCGAACGTCCGGCTTCTGTCAAAGGGGCATGACCGCTAAAGCTCTACCAATCGGCATCCAATCATCGCTCTCAGCCAATGGCTGAGAGTGCTGACCAGTATGTTGTGGTGGGGGCGCAGTCCTCCTGTCAGAACACAAAAGCTCAGTGGGGAGATCACTGTACTGTACTAACATCGGATTGTTAGTACTGGTTCTCCTCCCAAGCTCATCAGTTTTTTTTTTCATAGATGCCAAACAGCTTACGGTTAGGGTCAGGGCGCCTATATCCCTGCAATAAACCATTATGCCCAGGACAGCCACACCTCCTGCCCACCCCTTGTCCCAGCCCTGTGTGTACCAAGCTTTACACTAACTGACACTAACAATGACCCTAATGCAAACATTATTCTCTGATCAAGCTATTCTATCTTTTTTTTCTATTAAATTTTTCTCCTTGCAGAAGAGACATACAGTAGTACAGGGGAGGGTTACACTTGTACTTATTACTGTGGTTGGCTATGTGATTACGTGACTGAGGGTCTTCCTGGCTCCTGGTACACATACAGTATATGCGGAACCACAGAAGAAAGCCCACCCCTGTGATGCCGCATATATGTGTTAGGGCTGTACACATGCCACAGTCGCAATGCTGTGCTGCATTTTTAACTTGGAGTGTAGATTTTGACAGACGCTACTGCCTGTCAAACTTACCTATTGAGTTCAATGGGGCCGCGCCTCAACCCAAACGCTCCGCTCGCAGGTGCAGTGCTGCATTGTAAAATTGCCATGCCGCAATTTTAAAATGAAAGCAGAAACAAGTTAAAGATAAATTTCATCATTTTTGTCTGTTTCATCATTTATTATCTACATGGTATTGTTCAATCAAGCAATTTATTGAATTCTGAAACCGTGGGTAGAACAAATAGCTCACAAGACCAAACTACTCACTCGTTTGTTTGTAGATAGAAACAATTTAGCAACTTCCATTGTTCCTTGATACATTTTCAGGCTGGATTAACACCAGGTCCATTGCATTTAGCTTTTTTGACGTGTTAAATTGCACTCGAGCTGACATGCGTTGACATCCTTTTTTTTTTTTTTTTTTTTTTTTAAGTGTTGCAATGAGGGATGTGGATTTTTTAACATGTTGCATTGATGTGCAGGTTTGTTTTTTTTTAATTTTTTTTATTTGTTCACAGCAGGAGCCAAAGTACATTACTTTTCTTTTCTTAAAGTGTTTTTTTAACCCTTACATATACCCAGTGAAGTGACATGTCTCAGGTGATACAAAGTTGTATCTGTTTATCTGCAGTCCTCTCTTTATCTGTTCAAAGTCCAGAATTTATACAGCTTGTCTGAGCTTTAACAAAGCAGGGGGTGGGAAGATGAAGTCACACTCTGCAGAGCTCAGTGAAGATAGCTCTAAAAGTGGATTGGAGGGAAGGGACAACAACCCTTGCCCCTTCACACAGGAACACAGCTGAGGCTGTCAATCACAGGTTGTGTGCTGAAGCTCCCTCCCGTCACCTACCTTTTTTTTTGGTGCCAGGGAAACATGTCAGATGCAAACAACAGAAGAATAATGACACTTGTTTCTGGATTGAGACAAGTGCTCTGGATTGAGACAAATACACACTATAGAGGGATATGCTTTGTTCATATGTCTGAGGTTTAAAACCACTCTACTGTGGGTTGCAGCAGACTGCAATGCATCATAACCTATTGGAGTGTGTTATGTTGCATCTATAAGGAACATGTTCCATTTTCCAAAGCACACACCAGCGCAACCCGTTGCGGTGAACAAAAGCTATTGAGAACAATAGATTTTAGAGTATCATTGCTTTGGGCCTGTGCTGAGCAACACAACCCAACAGACTTGGTGTGACTGGGCCCTAATTGGCGTAAATAATATAATGTGCCCTCTAATAAGTTAACTTTCTATGGAAAGCCACTGTGTATTTTAGGCCCCTTTCACACCAGCAGACAGATCAGGTCTGCCTGTCTATTTTTCAGGCCAACTCGATCGGGCCACCCATTGTCCTCTATGGGGTGTCAGATGTCAGTGGACCCCCCTGGCATCCGATCCGACACAATCTGCTGAAAACAGACGTATGGCGATATGTTCCCTATCCATCCAGCAAGTCAGATCAGAAGACAATCGGATGGAAACGAACACGCAGTCCATTTCCATCTGACCGTCCTATAGAGAAAAGCGGGCTCTGTCCTTGTCCACTCTGCATAGTGGAGCGGAAATGGACCTGTCATCCACTTGCTCAGCTGGGATCAGCAGAGAGATCCAATGCTGAGCAGGTGGATTGCGCTTGGACAGATCCGCCCCGTGTATAAGGGGCCTTATGGCGAAATGTTTAAGCACAGAGCACTTTTGCTCATGGTTACATGGAGTACATAAATGAATGATACCTTTATCTGCCATAACAAACGCACACTACAATGACCAATATGTACATAATCACAGTGACAAACTCAGGAATTGTTTTTAGTGTGGCAAATGAACTGGCTTCTTGTGGCTCATTAAAAAGCTGTGTGCTATTGAAAATGTGTTATAAAGCTTTTTCTAATTACATTTTAGGCAATGAAGAAAGCATATTACCATTTCATTGTGGCAAGCTGCCAGAATATAATGGACAAAGAGATAGCATGTGTGATTAGTTATAAACAGCTATTTAAAGGAGATGTAGTCTGTGCTTTTCAAATAAGCAGAGTCCACGAATATCACTTGGCAGGTTTCAGTTTTCTAAGAGATCACATGAAGCCAATTATAATCACACAATAATAGGTATATATGTCCCAGTTTGATTTTCACTATGTTAGCAGGGCAAACTAACATGTTTTTTTAAGGATGAAATGCAGTTTTGAGAGCGAATGTAATTGGAAGTAGGAATATTATTAATAATAATAAAAAATAATATATCACCAGGAAAATTGCAGGTAAACAGGATTTCCAGTTCTGTAGAGAGCAGGGTTCCTCAACCTTTTCAGTATGAGGGCCACAAATATTCATGGGCAAATAAATAAATACATAAATCTAAGCCAGAGTCCCCTTAAATCACACCCCTCCCCTTACATCAGGGTTCCTATTCAAATTCCTTTTACATCAGGGTCCCCATCACATCAGAGCCCCCCTTACATAAGAATTCCCATCAGCATCACCCCCTACATTAGGGTTCCACCCTACACCTGGGACCCCTTTAGGTATTTACCTTGGGGAAATTCACTGCAGCACCCCACAACCAACAAGCCCTCAGGTGAGTTTTTAGTGTGTTAAGTTGTGCCAAAATGAATGGGTTGCCTAATCCTTAACACTTAGCACACCTTAACCCTTTATAACGCAATGCATAAAGGGTGAATAAACCCTTGGGTGATTTGGCCAGGTTAGGTTTCTTTAACACATTATTTTCCAATACAAGGTGGGGATTTAAAAGCTGCTGTCAGGATGCTAACTGGAACAGAGGTATGCATGTGCCAATATGCAGAATAAGAATTCCTGTCAGTAACTTACATAGATATGCGCTAAAGCACGTCGTGTGCACATCTGAGTGCACTGACTTATGGTTGCACTTATACAATCTCAGAACTGGTGCCAAAAGCCTTATTTGAAGCGGAGTTCCGGGCACAAAATTGATATTTTTTTTTGTGCCCGTCCTCTTCTTCCCCTTCACCTGAAACAGAATTGGATAGTTAGGTTTTTTTTTTTTATTTACTCACCTTGTAATTGAAGATCGAAGATGCTCACCTAGTCTTCACTTCCTCCCTCTGCGCTGCGGCTCCGCCGTCACTTCCTGGCTTGCACTGATTCCTGGGAGCTGAACGTCATCGCTCCCAGGAATCAATGCGACGGCACCGGCCCCGCTCGTCACTTCCGGGCGACGCCGCATTCCCTGCTAAACAGCTTCTGGGCATGCCCAGAAGCTGTGGAGGAATGCGGCGCCGCACCGGAAGTGACGAGAGGGGCCGGTGCAGGCGCATTCTGGGAGAAGAAGACGCAGAAGAGGACCGCGCCGGCTTCAGCTGCCCACAAGAGAGATGGAAACGCTGTGGAAGAAATTTTATAAGTGAGTATTTCTTCTAAAAGGTAAGTGCGAACCGGGACAGATCAGAGGCTAGCCATTGTGGAATGTGCTAGCCCTGACTGTCCCGGGGTATGTTTATTAAAAAATGGTTTCTGTGCCCGGAACTCCGCTTTAAGGACAGAAGCTGTGACTGATAATCGCTGGATGATCTTCAGCTATCTGTGACCCTTGTTTCTGTGTTCCCTAATTCTGTACTACTTCACTACCTGTTACCGACTCGGCTTGTTCCAGGACCTCCTTTCTGGCTGACTCCTGATCGTGACCTTGGCTTGTTAGGACCTCACTTTCACCTGATCCTCTGTGTATGACCTTGGCCTGGCTCCTGACCTCTCTTCTATATTCTGCTGTACCACGTATCTGTGTATGACCCCATTTTGTTTGACCACATGTCTCATCCTGGTTGCTTACGTTTGCATGACCCCAGCTTGGTTCATGGACAATGGCTCTTTTCCTACTGTTCCTACATAGTAACCACTACAAACACCGAGACAGCTATGGTTCCTGCTGGGGTATCTCTTAGAGTCCTGTCTACCGACTGGACACTGTCTCTACTTATGCCTCGTACACACGCATCGATTATTGGCAGGGAATATTCGGCCACCGTCCGATTTTCGGCTTGTTAGTATGATGCTTTCGACAACCGACTCCGACTTTTCGGCCGAAAAAAATCTGGTGTGCAGGCTATAAAATTTTTGATGGCCGTCAACACAACGGCCAATTTTCAGTCAGTCAGTACAGATTTCGGCAGACAAAAATCTGATGAGCAAGACTGGGCATGCTCAGAGAAGAAAAAACACACGGAAAGTAAACCAGAACATGACATCACTTCTGAAGTAGATTTTTGTTGGCCGACAAAAATTCGTGTGCAGTCTAGGCACACTCCAACCAACAAAACACCACTCTGGACAAAAGTCAGACGATCGGTCGGCCGATAATCGTTGCCTGTGTACGAGGCATAACCAACTCCACATGCAACTACCAACCAACTGAATCCCCTACACCCATGCTACTTTATGCCTTGCACACCTGTCTCAATACTCAGGGGTATTTGGCCCAAAGCTGTATGGGAAGTCTTCTTGTCACTTCGGCCTCCAACCAGGTATGTGATGGGTCCACATTTATACCAGCAGCACCATGCGTCTATCATAAGACATTTACAGGCTTTAACCAATGACAGAGGTATATTGTATATTGCCTGGGCTAACTGAACACCTGTAGATAAATCCTTCAGCAACCTCATGGCAAACAGCAGGCTGTGCAGAGGAATTACAGGATTCTCTACAGCTAAAGCCATGCAGATCTCTGCTATCTCTGACTGAAGAAATGATCAACCAACAGGACACCACCTCCAATCCTAAAAAAATTTACATTTGTCTGCAGTAATGGAAATAGTTATATGGCGCTATATGGAGAAAGTAAAGCTAGCCATACATGGCTTCATTTTCTCCTATTCATCCTGCAAGCTGAGCAAGAGACAATCAATTCACCCATCCAAGCTAACAGTGTGGATGGGGAAATTTTCACTGCTGGCTATTGTATACAGGCATCTGCCTGAATACACTGGCACTGCCTTGCCATTACTTATTTAATATGATACAGTTATTGTTCGGCCAATAATAGCTACCCTCGGCTCGAATACTGAATTATCTGAAATTCGAGCCATCTATGGCCAGATTAAAGCTGAATACACACACTATACAATTTCCTATAGATTTTTTCCTTTAGATTTACCAAAACCATATAATATATGAGGTCAAACCTAAACACTTTCGATGTGTATGCAATCAGACAGACCCTTGCACTACATAGTTGAAGGCAGGGCTTTTTTTCTCAAATAGGTGCAGGAACTCCCCCCTTCAGAGTCAACCTTCGTCTCTGCCCCCTACCCACCTCTGAAAACTGTCTCTTGGCTCCACCTCCCAACCCACCTCCCAGTATCACCCCTTTTAGAGAAAACAGAACCAAGTACCATTTTGTGCTATTAAGTAAATTGTATGGAATTTGATAGACCGCACCCCAGCAGTAGTAGACCCCCCCCAGCAACAAAAGACCCCCCAACCAAAACAATAGATCCCCTACACAACAGCAGACCCCCCAGCAACAGTAGACCCCCTGTAACAAAATACCAACCTAGCAACAATAGACCCCCAGCAGCAACAACAGATCTCACAGCATCCATCATCAATACACCCTCCAGAAGCCAACAACAATAGACCTCTCCCTCAACAGTTGATCTCTCCCAACAACAATTGACCTCCCAGCAACATAAGGCCCCCAACCAACAAAAGACCTACCATTCAACAATAGACCCCACAAAAAAACAGATCCCCACCAGCATTAATAGACCCCCACAAAAAAAGAAAAAACAGATCCCATCATTGACAATAGAGCTTCCAGCACACCTTGCCATAAAATACATTCAGTGTTTGGAGGTGCAGGAACTGCGTTCCCCCAGGTTCCTGTAGAAAAAAAAGCCCTGGTTGAAGTAAATCTAAAGGAAATCAAACAACAAAAGTTGTATAGTGTGTATGTAGCTTAAGGCTTTTCCTAGACAGTATCATTTATTTCCCTTCTCCGGAAGCTAACAAGGATAAACCAGTTGTGTGTGAACTCGCCTCCCAAAAGATTATTTGCATACATAAAACTGAGCATAGCTTGCTGAAGCATGCAAACAGGAGTGGGAAAGTTAAAAAAAACGTGAAAGGGTAAGTTTACACAGTGAAGTACATAAAGTTCACGTGCATAATCTTGACATATTCTTGGCATGTAACTGAAGCAGAGTAAGCTTGAAGGATAGACAATCTCTCTCTAAATCCAAACCATTTTATGTCTGGAATGATCTATCTGAGTGCTGTGCCCTAAGAAATAAGAACAGTGTTGACGTTACACTGAATTAATAATTTAGTCACTAACAAATGATGTCCATGCTTTGCTAGGCAACCTAGACTGAAATAACAAAGCACAATAATAGTAAGTAGAAGATCCCTTTAGAAGTGTCTTTGCTGTGTTGCAAAGCGATGCAACTAATGCCTTGTGCACACGCATCGATTATTGGCCGGGAATTTTCGGCCAACGTCCGATCGGCCGATTGTCGGCTTGTTAGTATGATGCTTTCGACAACCGACTCCGACTTTTCGGCCGAAAAAAATCTGGTGTGCAGGCTATAAAAGTCAGTACAGATTTTGGCAGACAAAAATCAGATGAGCAAGACTGGGCATGCTCAGAGAAGAAAAAACACACGGAAAGTAAACCAGCACATGACATCACTTCTGAAGTTGATTTTCGTTGGCCGAGAAAATTCGTGGGCAGTCTAGGCACATTCCAACCAACAAAACACAACTCTGGACAAAAGTCGGACGATCGGTCGGCCGATAATCGTTGCGTGTGTACGAGGCATATGTCGCAAGGCTATGTCAGGCCAATAAGGACTAACAAATGTAATAAATTCAGGATTTTTTTATTTACAAAATCCTTTACAATATTAGGATGGGAGTTTGATGTAAAACCAAACATAAAATGGAGTGGACCTCTCCCCGATCTCCTGGGACACAAGGCTCCTGACAGGGACATAGGGTTACAATGGTCTGCCTAGCCAGAAGGCCTGGCATACCCCGTTCTTCTAGGTCAGCCAAAGCAGACCACCAAATACTGGTTTGAGGGGCTCTCCTGAACAGAGGCCCCCTCCAAGGAAAGGGAGGAAGGAAGGAAGGAAGGAAGGAACCTGAGGGCAACACATCCTCTTCCTAGAAGTCAGGGCAAACCTGAGAAAAACAAACACACACAAAAGTAAAAAAGTGACACACAGTGGCAAAAAAAGAAATAAGATAAATAGTGGCCATGCAATAGAGCAGTGGCTGGGCCCTGAGACCTGGAAGACAAAAATTGCCCCGGAATTAGCCAAAAGGCCCAACCCTAAAAAGCGCAGTGCAGAAAATGTTTGAGTGACTGTGACCATGTGCCTGTTCACGCAGTGGGGTCCCACACCCAAGTGTTACTAAGAACACCCCTAGGATAACCACTCCCAGGGGGCACAGGCAACGCAGTCTCTCCTTGCCCTCCTAGCCCATGGCCAAACAAGGTAGATCCACTCAAATCAGGAGGAACTGGGCTCTTCTAGTTTTCATGAGGTAATTATAGCCTACGGGCACCTTGATTTCTGTCTAGCCTTCCAAGTCCCCATCACCCCAGCAGGGGTACCTAGCCAACTACTCCAGCTCAGGTCAAGCCAGAATGATAGCACAGCACCCTTAATGGACATTGATAAGAACAGATACTACATTTGATCTTAGCCAAAAGGCTGAGAAGCCTTTGGCCACTTCTGCGAGTTGTCACTGGTCTCTCCTGCAGTCAAAAGCCCTATCCACTGGAGAAATTATGAAGGCTGCTGAGGAATGTAGTCCCCATAGTGGTCCAGCATAGGCACACCAAGGGAGAAAAGAACTACCTCTCCCAGAACACCTGAGGGGACAGGAGGAGGAACAAAGGACTTGGATGCTGTGAGCCCATGCTGGAAACCGGTGCATTATGTATTACGACCTGAAACCGTGACTGTTCCTGATCTGGTTAGAGACTGCAGCTGACCTGATAAGACTGCAACTCTGCCCCTTTGGAAGTATCTTGAACCTATTCTTTTGGGAGCAATCAGGAATCTATCGAAATTATAATTAAGATGCATCTAAAAAAATTAGAATATCATTTAAAAGTTAATGTATTTCAGTAAATCAATTCAAAAAGTGAAACTCATATCATTTATATAGATACGTTACACACAGAGTGATATATTTCAAGCATTTTTTTTTTTTTTTATGGCTAGTGAAAACCCAAATTTCAGTATCTCAGAAAATTAGAATATTACATAAGACCAATAAAAAACAGGATTTTTAATACATAAATGTTGGCTTACTGAAAAATATGTCCATGCACAGTATAGTATGCACTATACCAATACTTCTTCAGGGCTCCTTTTGCATGAATTACTGCATCAAAGCAACGTGGTATGGAGGCCATCAGCCTGTGGCACTGCTGAGGTGTTACGGAATCCCAGGTTGCTTTGATAGCAGTCTTCAGCTCATTTGCATTGTTGGGTCTGGCTCATCTTCCTCTTGACAATACCCCACAGATTCTCTTTGGGGGTTTAGGTCAGGTGAGTTTACTGGCCAATCAAGTCATGGTGATCATTAAACCAGGTATTGGTACTTTTGGCAGTGTGGGCAGGGGCCAAGTCCTGCTGGAAAATGAAATCAGCATCTCTGGGTTGGTCAGTAGAGGGAATCATGAAGTGCTCTAGAATTTCCTGCTGCGCTGACTTTGGACTTGATAAAACACAGTGAACCAACACCAGCAGATGACATAGCTCCCCACATTATCACGCACTTACCCACACTGCCAAAAGTACCAAATACCTGGTATAATGATAATGGTATCATTGTGCTTGATTGGCCAGAAAACTCGCCTGACCTAAACCCGATAATCTGTGGAGTATTGTCAAGAGGAAACTGAGAGACACCAGACCCAACAATGCACATAAGCTTAAGACTGCTATCAAAGCAACCTGGGCTTCCATAACACCTCTGCAGTGCCACAGGCTGATGGCCTCCATGCCATGCCGCATTGATGCAGTAATTCATGCAAAAGGAGCCCCGACCAAGTATTGTTATAGTGCATACTATACTGTACATGGACATACCTTTTAGTAAGCCAACATTTCTGTAATAAAAATCCTTTTTTTATTGGTCGTATGTAATATTCAATTTTTTTTTGAGATATTAATTTTGGGTTTTTATTAGCTGTAAGCCATAAATCATCAAACTTAAAAAAAAAAAAATGCTTGAAATATATCCTTCTGTGTAACCAATCTATTTAAAAGATATGAGTTTCACTCTTTGAATTGAATTACTGAAATAAATTAACTTTTTGATGATATTCTATTTTTTTGAGATGCACCTGTATACTTTGTTAAAAAGCATTTCATTCTATGGTCTCAACAATGGCAGGACTGAGTCTTAGTGCTACTGGCCAGTAGCGTAGGCAGGAACTTTTGTATACTTAGGCCATGGAATACTTATTTGATTCACATAACTATTATAGTTATAGGTACATTGCCCTGCATGCTGTGATTATAGCCCTTGTATTAGTATTTTGCTGTTCTCTACAACTGTTTTACATATATTTCTTGTGTTTTTGGGATTATGCATTACTTTTATTGTATAACCGTGTCATATTTTTGCTGTTTGATTTTTGCTTAACCACTTGCTGACCGCTCACGTTGAGGGTACTGCGGCAAAGTAGCTCATTATCGTCCAACGACGTAGACCTACGCCGCTGGACAACGCCCCCTCTCGGCGGCACGCACGCGCCGCCGGAGGCTCGCTTCCGCTGTATTCAGACACAGCAGGAGTTGGGCCAGGGGAGGAGAGGCGGTGATCACTGGGATCGATCGTCTGGGATCGAGTGTGGAAATCCGCCCACTTTGTTTACACAATCTCCTCTGTGACAGACAGTCACAGATTACAGGATTCAGCATAGCTGAACGTGCAATCTGTGTCTGTGTCACACAATCCCCTCCCCCCACACACGTCAGTGAGCATGAGGCATACATTTAACCCCTTGATCACCAATAAAGTTAACCCCTTCCCTGCCAGTGTCATTATTACAGTAACAGTGCATATTTATAGCACTGATTACTGTACTAATGTCACTGGTACCCCTAAAAGTGTCAAAATGTCAGTTAGGGTTCCGATCTGTCCACCGCAATGTCGCAGTCCCGCAAAAAAAAAAAATCGCCGCCATTACTAGGGAAAAAATAAACAATAAAAATGACAAATCTTTCCCGTAGTTAGTAAACGCGATAACTTTTGCGCAAACCAATCAAAATATGCTTATTGTGATTTTTTTTACCAAAAATATGTAGCAGAAAACAAATTGGCCTAAAATGTTAAACAATTTTGATTTTTTGATTTTTTTTTTGGGAATGTTATATATCAGAATGTAAAAACTATTGTTTTTTTTTTTTTTCAAAAGTGTTGCTCTTTTTTTCAAAAATTAAAAATCGCACAGGTGATCAAATACACCAAAAGAAAGCTCTATTTGTGGGGAAAAAAAGGACATATATTTAATTTGGGTACAGCATTGCATGACCACGCAATTGTCCGTTAAAATAACACAGTGCCGAATCGCAAAATATAGCCTGGTCAGGAATGGGGTAAAATCTTCCGGTCTTAAAGCGGTTAATAATACGCTCATTGAGAATTTTTTTGTCAAAGAGATGTAGCTAAATACATTTTGGCCTAAATATATGACAAAAATTGAATATATTGGATATTTTTTAACGGTCAAAGTAGAAATGTCAATTTTTTCGCAAAATTTTCGCTCTTTTCTTATTAATATCGCAAAAAAATGAAAAGCGCAGAGGTAATTAAATACCACCAAAAGGAAGCTATGTTTGTGGGGAAAAAGTACGTAAATTTTGTTTGGGTACGGCGTTGCATGACCGCGCAATTGTCAGTTAAAGTCACGCAGTGCCAAGTTGCAAAAAGTGGCCTGGACGTAAAGCAGAAAAATCCTCCGGTGGTAAAGTGGTTAATAGTGTTGAGCGAACACGGACTGTATTATTCGTGTTCGTACCGAATAATTGGATTTTTTGTACCCGAACACGGACACGGACACTTTACTGTATGTTCGGGTAAAAATCCGTGTTCGGTCGTTTTATTTCCGGGTTTTGCATGCTTTGGCGCTCTTTTCATGGCGGGCTTTCAACAGCCAATCAACAATCGTTTAACTGGTGTGCCTTAAGCCATCCCAGCCATGCCTGCAAATGTCTCAGTAGCTGTGATTGGCCGTCTGAAGCATGTGACCAAGTCTTTATAAGTTCGAGGCAGCCGCAGCGGCGTCATTATGCTGCTTAGATTCAGGGACAGAGCACACATCAACGTGCTGGCTGCTGATTAGGGAAAGATAGGCAGGAAAAAACCATTTGTGTCCGGATAGAATTGAGGGACAGGTCGGAGTGTTTAGGCAGGGCGAGTTGTAGGCATTTTAGGGATAGAGTCTGCTGAATTATATAGGGTCAGTGTCTTCTACAAACTACAATCGATATTGCTGTGTGGGGGGTGGGGTCTGCACTCAATCCTGATCTACGATCTCTTCTCAATCCTGTTAGGGACAGAGTCTGCTGAATTTTAGGGAAACTGTGTTCTACAAACTACAATCGATATTGCTGTGTGGTGTGGGATTGGAGATAGGCAGGTGTCAGTGATCCACATCCATTTTTCTGTGTGTGAGCTGCAGTGAACACAATCTTTTTGGGCTGCAGTGAACACAATCTTTTTGGGCTGCAGTGAACACAATCTTTTTGGGCTGCAGTGAACACAATCTTTTTGGGCTGCAGTGAACACAATCTTTTTGGGCTGCAGTGAACACAATCTTTTTGGGGTGCAGTGAACAAAATCTTTTTGGGGTGCAGTGAACACAATCCTTTTTGGTGTGCAGTGAACACAATCTTTGTGGGGTGCAGTGAACAAAATCCTTTGTGGGGTGCAGTGAACACAATCTTTTTGGGGTGCAGTGAACAAAATCCTTTTTGGGGTGCAGTGAACAACATCCTTTTTGGGGTGCAGTGAACACAATCTTTTTGGGGTGCAGTGAACAAAATCCTTTGTGGGGTGCAGTGAACAAAATCCTTTGTGGGGTGCAGTGAACACAATCTTTTTGGGGTGGAGTGAACAACATCCTTTTTGGGGTGCAGTGAACAAAATCCTTTTTGGGGTGCAGTGAACAAAATCATTTTTGGGGTGCAGTGAACACAATCTTTTTGGGGTGCAGTGAACACAATCTTTGTGGGGTGCAGTGAACACAATCTTTTTGGGGTGGAGTGAACAACATCCTTTTTGGGGTGCAGTGAACAACATCCTTTTTGGGGTGCAGTGAACACAATCTTTTTGGGGTGCAGTGAACACAATCTTTGTGGGGTACAGTGAACAGAATCTTTGTGGGGTGCAGTGAACACAATCTTTGGGGGGTACAGTGAACACAATCTTTGTGAGGTGCAGTGAACACAATCTTTGTGGGGTGCAGTGAACACAATCATTGTGGGGTGCAGTGAACTCAATCTTTGTGGGGTACAGTGAACACAATCTCATACTGAAGGTTTGAGGGTGCTGCCTGTTCCATACTCCCCCTACTCCTCATCTAGCCTTTTAGGGGTACAAACAATAGTAATTGGGGCCTAGTGTGGTTGTGTACGTGTGATATACATACACTTTTTTGGGATCATATTTTCTATTCCGCTATTTAATCAAAAACCTTTGGGGATCAGTTAAATTGGGGGATAGTCTGTGTTGGTACGTGTGAGAGAGATCCACCTTTCCAAGTTGTTGGGGTTCATCTCATACTTCTGAAGGTTTGAGGGTGCTGCCTGTTCCATACTCTCCCTACTCCTAGCCTTTTAGGGGTACAAACAATAGTAATTGGGGCCTAGTGTGGTTGTGTACGTGTGATATACATACACTTTTTTGGGATCATATTTTCTATTCCGCTATTTAATCAAAAACCTTTGGGGATCAGTTAAATTGGGGGATAGTCTGTGTTGGTACGTGTGAGAGAGATCCACCTTTCCAAGTTGTTGGGGTTCATCTCATACTTCTGAAGGTTTGAGGGTGCTGCCTGTTCCATACTCCCCCTACTCCTAGCCTTTTAGGGGTACAAACAATAGTAATTGGGGCCTAGTGTGGTTGTGTACGTGTGATATACATACACTTTTTTGGGATCATATTTTCTATTCCGCTATTTAATCAAAAACCTTTGGGGATCAGTTAAATTGGGGGATAGTCTGTGTTGGTACGTGTGAGAGAGATCCACCTTTCCAAGTTGTTGAGGTTCATCTCATACTTCTGAAGGTTTGAGGGTGCTGCCTGTTCCATACTCCCCCTACTCCTAGCCTTTTAGGGGTACAAACAATAGTAATTGGGGCCTAGTGTGGTTGTGTACGTGTGATATACATACACTTTTTTGGGATCATATTTTCTATTCCGCTATTTAATCAAAAACCTTTGGGGATCAGTTAAATTGGGGGATAGTCTGTGTTGGTACGTGTGAGAGAGATCCACCTTTCCAAGTTGTTGGGGTTCATCTCATACTTCTGAAGGTTTGAGGGTGCTGCCTGTTCCATACTCCCCCTACTCCTAGCCTTTTAGGGGTACAAACAATAGTAATTGGGGCCTAGTGTGGTTGTGTACGTGTGATATACATACACTTTTTTGGGATCATATTTTCTATTCCGCTATTTAATCAAAAACCTTTGGGGATCAGTTAAATTGGGGGATAGTCTGTGTTGGTACGTGTGAGAGAGATCCACCTTTCCAAGTTGTTGGGGTTCATCTCATACTTCTGAAGGTTTGAGGGTGCTGCCTGTTCCATACTCCCCCTACTCCTAGCCTTTTAGGGGTACAAACAATAGTAATTGGGGCCTAGTGTGGTTGTGTACGTGTGATATACATACACTTTTTTGGGATCATATTTTCTATTCCGCTATTTAATCAAAAACCTTTGGGGATCAGTTAAATTGGGGGATAGTCTGTGTTGGTACGTGTGAGAGAGATCCACCTTTCCAAGTTGTTGGGGTTCATCTCATACTTCTGAAGGTTTGAGGGTGCTGCCTGTTCCATACTCCCCCTACTCCTAGCCTTTTAGGGGTACAAACAATAGTAATTGGGGCCTAGTGTGGTTGTGTACGTGTGATATACATACACTTTTTTGGGATCATATTTTCTATTCCGCTATTTAATCAAAAACCTTTGGGGATCAGTTAAATTGGGGGATAGTCTGTGTTGGTACGTGTGAGAGAGATCCACCTTTCCAAGTTGTTGGGGTTCATCTCATACTTCTGAAGGTTTGAGGGTGCTGCCTGTTCCATACCCCCCCTACTCCTAGCCTTTTAGGGGTACAAACAATAGTAATTGGGGCCTAGTGTGGTTGTGTACGTGTGATATACATACACTTTTTTGGGATCATATTTTCTATTCCGCTATTTAATCAAAAACCTTTGGGGATCAGTTAAATTGGGGGATAGTCTGTGTTGGTACGTGTGAGAGAGATCCACCTTTCCAAGTTGTTGGGGTTCATCTCATACTTCTGAAGGTTTGAGGGTGCTGCCTGTTCCATACTCCCCCTACTCCTAGCCTTTTAGGGGTACAAACAATAGTAATTGGGGCCTAGTGTGGTTGTGTACGTGTGATATACATACACTTTTTTGGGATCATATTTTCTATTCCGCTATTTAATCAAAAACCTTTGGGGATCAGTTAAATTGGGGGATAGTCTGTGTTGGTACGTGTGAGAGAGATCCACCTTTCCAAGTTGTTGAGGTTCATCTCATACTTCTGAAGGTTTGAGGGTGCTGCCTGTTCCATACTCCCCCTACTCCTAGCCTTTTAGGGGTACAAACAATAGTAATTGGGGCCTAGTGTGGTTGTGTACGTGTGATATACATACACTTTTTTGGGATCATATTTTCTATTCCGCTATTTAATCAAAAACCTTTGGGGATCAGTTAAATTGGGGGATAGTCTGTGTTGGTACGTGTGAGAGAGATCCACCTTTCCAAGTTGTTGGGGTTCATCTCATACTTCTGAAGGTTTGAGGGTGCTGCCTGTTCCATACTCCCCCTACTCCTAGCCTTTTAGGGGTACAAACAATAGTAATTGGGGCCTAGTGTGGTTGTGTACGTGTGATATACATACACTTTTTTGGGATCATATTTTCTATTCCGCTATTTAATCAAAAACCTTTGGGGATCAGTTAAATTGGGGGATAGTCTGTGTTGGTACGTGTGAGAGAGATCCACCTTTCCAAGTTGTTGGGGTTCATCTCATACTTCTGAAGGTTTGAGGGTGCTGCCTGTTCCATACTCCCCCTACTCCTAGCCTTTTAGGGGTACAAACAATAGTAATTGGGGCCTAGTGTGGTTGTGTACGTGTGATATACATACACTTTTTTGGGATCATATTTTCTATTCCGCTATTTAATCAAAAACCTTTGGGGATCAGTTAAATTGGGGGATAGTCTGTGTTGGTACGTGTGAGAGAGATCCACCTTTCCAAGTTGTTGGGGTTCATCTCATACTTCTGAAGGTTTGAGGGTGCTGCCTGTTCCATACCCCCCCTACTCCTAGCCTTTTAGGGGTACAAACAATAGTAATTGGGGCCTAGTGTGGTTGTGTACGTGTGATATACATACACTTTTTTGGGATCATATTTTCTATTCCGCTATTTAATCAAAAACCTTTGGGGATCAGTTAAATTGGGGGATAGTCTGTGTTGGTACGTGTGAGAGAGATCCACCTTTCCAAGTTGTTGGGGTTCATCTCATACTTCTGAAGGTTTGAGGGTGCTGCCTGTTCCATACTCCCCCTACTCCTAGCCTTTTAGGGGTACAAACAATAGTAATTGGGGCCTAGTGTGGTTGTGTACGTGTGATATACATACACTTTTTTGGGATCATATTTTCTATTCCGCTATTTAATCAAAAACCTTTGGGGATCAGTTAAATTGGGGGATAGTCTGTGTTGGTACGTGTGAGAGAGATCCACCTTTCCAAGTTGTTGGGGTTCATCTCATACTTCTGAAGGTTTGAGGGTGCTGCCTGTTCCATACTCCCCCTACTCCTAGCCTTTTAGGGGTACAAACAATAGTAATTGGGGCCTAGTGTGGTTGTGTACGTGTGATATACATACACTTTTTTGGGATCATATTTTCTATTCCGCTATTTAATCAAAAACCTTTGGGGATCAGTTAAATTGGGGGATAGTCTGTGTTGGTACGTGTGAGAGAGATCCACCTTTCCAAGTTGTTGGGGTTCATCTCATACTTCTGAAGGTTTGAGGGTGCTGCCTGTTCCATACTCCCCCTACTCCTAGCCTTTTAGGGGTACAAACAATAGTAATTGGGGCCTAGTGTGGTTGTGTACGTGTGATATACATACACTTTTTTGGGATCATATTTTCTATTCCGCTATTTAATCAAAAACCTTTGGGGATCAGTTAAATTGGGGGATAGTCTGTGTTGGTACGTGTGAGAGAGATCCACCTTTCCAAGTTGTTGGGGTTCATCTCATACTTCTGAAGGTTTGAGGGTGCTGCCTGTTCCATACCCCCCCTACTCCTCATCTAGCCTTTTAGGGGTACAAACAATAGTAATTGGGGCCTAGTGTGGTTGTGTACGTGCGAGATACATACACTTTTTTTGATCATATTTCCTATTCCGCTATTCAATAAAAACCTTTGAGGATCAATTGAATTGCGGGATAGTCTGTGTCGGTACGTGTGAGAGAGATCCACCTTTCCAAGTTGTTGGGGTTCATCTCATACTTCTGAAGGTTTGAGGGTGCTGCCTGTTCCATACCCCCCCTACTCCTCATCTAGCCTTTTTGGGGTACAAACAATAGTAATTGGGGCCTAGTGTGGTTGTGTACGTGCGAGATACATACACTTTTTTTGATCATATTTCCTATTCCGCTATTCAATAAAAACCTTTGAGGATCAATTGAATTGCGGGATAGTCTGTGTCGGTACGTGTGAGAGAGATCCACCTTTCCAAGTTGTTGGGGTTCATCTCATACTTCTGAAGGTTTGAGGGTGCTGCCTGTTCCATACCCCCCCTACTCCTCATCTAGCCTTTTAGGGGTACAAACAATAGTAATTGGGGCCTAGTGTGGTTGTGTACGTGCGAGATACATACACTTTTTTTGATCATATTTCCTATTCCGCTATTCAATAAAAACCTTTGAGGATCAATTGAATTGCGGGATAGTCTGTGTCGGTACATGTGAGAGAGATCCACCTTTCCAAGTTGTTGGGGTTCATCTCATACTTCTGAAGGTTTGAGGGTGCTGCCTGTTCCATACCCCCCCTACTCCTCATCTAGCCTTTTAGGGGTACAAACAATAGTAATTGGGGCCTAGTGTGGTTGTGTACGTGCGAGATACATACACTTTTTTTGATCATATTTCCTATTCCGCTATTCAATAAAAACCTTTGAGGATCAATTGAATTGCGGGATAGTCTGTGTCGGTACGTGTGAGAGAGATCCACCTTTCCAAGTTGTTGGGGTTCATCTCATACTTCTGAAGGTTTGAGGGTGCTGCCTGTTCCATACCCCCCCTACTCCTCATCTAGCCTTTTAGGGGTACAAACAATAGTAATTGGGGCCTAGTGTGGTTGTGTACGTGTGATATACATACACTTTTTTTGGATCATATTTTCTATTCCGCTATTCAATAAAAACCTTTCTAGGGCAAGATCTTAAATTACAGAAATATGAGGAGACCGTCAAATAAGGGCCGTGGCCTGGGTCGTGGTGCTGCTGGTAGAGCTCCTGTTGCAAGGAGAGGACATGGTCGATCTGTGCCAGCTACACGCACAAGTGAAACACCTTCCTCAAGTGTGAGTAGGCGACAGAACCTGCATCAGTATTTGGTAGGGCATCAAACGCCCCTAGAAGTGATGAGGCCAGAACAAGTTGAGGCGATAGTAGATTGGTTTGCTGCTGACAGTGCCTCCAGTTCCTTCACATTGTCTCCCACCCAGTCTACTGCAGAAAGGTCAGAGTTGGCACCTGCAGCCAATGTCCAACCGTCTTTCACCTCACCCCCTTGCAAATCAGGCCAGCAGTCTGAGCCCCAAGCCATACAGCAGTCTCTTATTCTTTTTGAGGACTCTGTCAGCAGGGTTTCCCAGGGCCATCCACCTAGCCCTGCCCCAGAAGTGGAAGAGATTGAGTGCAGCGATGCCCAACCACTTATTTCTCAAGATGAGTACATGCAAGGATCATCGCAGCACGTCTCCGATGATGACGAAACGCAGGTGCCAACTGCTGCGGCGTTCAGCATTGTGGAGACCGACAAGGAGGGCAGGGGTGAAGACTGGGTGGAAGATGATGTGGAGGACGATGAGGTCCTCGACCCCACATGGAATGAACGTCATGCAGGTGAACTGAGTAGTTTGGAGGAAGAGGCGGTGGTCGCACAGAGCCACCAGCACAGCAGAAGAGGGAGCAGGGTGCAGAAGCGGAGCGGCCGTGCCCTAGACACTACGCCCGCTACTGCCCAACGCAGCAAGGGAACGAGCGCACCAAAGTCAGCTCAAAGGAGTTCTCTAGCGTGGAAGTTCTTTAGAAAATGTGCTGATGACAGGACACGAGTGGTTTGCACCCTGTGCAATCAGAGCTTGAAGCGAGGCATGAACCTTCTCAACCTGAGCACAACCTGCATGATCAGGCATCTAAGTGCAAAGCACGAGCTGCAGTGGAGTACACACCTTCAAAACCAAGAAACGTCTCTGGCTCATCCTGCTTCCTCTTCTGCTGCAGTCTCGGCCGCTCCAGCCACATCTGTAGTGATACCGGCACCTGCCACCCCGCAAACAGACGATCTGTCAGCAACACCACCACCTGGGTCACCAACAACCATCTCCACAATGTCCCGTGGAAGCGTTCAGCTTTCCATCTCCCAAACACTTGAGAGGAAGAGGAAGTACCCCCCTACCCACCCGCGATCCCTGGCCCTGAATGCCAGCATTTCAAAATTATTGGCCTTTGAAATGCTGTCATTCCGTCTGGTGGAGACGCACAGTTTTAAAAACCTTATGTCGGTGGCTGTCCCACAGTACGTCGTGCCCAGCCGCCACTACTTTTCCAGGCAAGCCATCCCTTCCCTGCACAACCAAGTGGGGGAAAAAATCAGGTGTGCACTGCGCAACGCCATCTGTGCCAAGGTCCACCTAACTACGGATACGTGGACCAGTAAGCACGGTCAGGGGCGTTATATCTCCCTAACGGCACACTGGGTAAATGCAGTGGCGGATGGGCCTGAGGCGGATAGCAATTTGGCGCATGTCCTTCCACCACCGAGGATTGCAGGGCGCTTCAGTTTGCCTCCTGTTCCTAACTCCTCCTACTCCGCTTCCTCATCCTCTACCGCCTCCTCATCCGGACAGCGTAACACCTTCACCACCAACTTCAGCACGGCCAGGGGTAAACGACAGCAGGCAGTTTTACAACTTGCCTGTTTGGGGGACAAACCACACACCGCGCAGGAGTTGTGGAGGAGCATGGAACAGCAGACAAATGAGTGGTTGCTGCCAGCGAGCCTCAAGCCCGGCCTGGTGGTGTGCGATAACGGGCGAAATCTCATAGCAGCTCTGGGCCTAGCCGGTTTGACGCACATCCCTTGCCTGGCGCATGTGCTGAATTTGGTGGTGCAGAGGTTCCTTAAAAACTACCCCGATATGTCAGAGCTGCTGCAGAAAGTGCGGGCCGTTTGTGCGCACTTTCGGCGTTCTCACCCTGCTGCTGCTCGCCTGGCAGCGCTGCAGCGTAACTTCGGCCTTCCCGCTCACCGCCTCATATGTGACGTGCCCACAAGGTGGAACTCCACCTTGCACATGCTGGAAAGACTGTGCGAGCAGCAGCAGGCCATAGTGGAGTTTCAGCTGCAGCACGCACGCGTGAGTCGCTCTGCGGAACAGCACCACTTCACCACCAATAACTGGGCCTCCATGCGAGACCTGTGTGCCTTGTTGCGCTGTTTTGAGTACTCCACCAACATGGCCAGTGGCAATGACGCCGTTCTCAGCTTAACTATCCCACTTCTATGCCTCCTTGAAAAAACAATTCGGGCGATGATGGAAGAGGATGTGGCACAGGATGAGGAGGAGGAGGAGGATGAAGAGGTAACATTTCCAAGGCTTTCAGGGCAGTCATTCGCAAGGGGCTCCGAGGGTGGGTTCCTGCACACGCAAACGCCAGGGACGCAATTGTCCAGCAGGGGCACAGTTCTGGAGGATGAGGAGGATGAGGAGGAGGAGGAGCTGGAGGAGGAGATGGAACCATGTTCACAGCAGGGTGGCACCCAGGCCAGCTCATGGCCATCACTGGTGCGTGGCTGGGGGGATACAGAGGACACGGACCATACACCTCCCACAGAGGACAGCCTTTCGTTGCCTCTGGGCAGCCTGGCACACATGAGCGATTACATGCTGCAGTGTCTCCACAACGACCGCCGAGTTGCCCACATTCTAACTTGTGCTGATTACTGGGTGGCCACGCTGCTGGATCCCCGTTACAAGGACAACGTACCGTCCTTAATTCACTCACTGGAGCGCGATCGCAAGATGCGCGAGTACAAGCGCACGCTGGTAGACGCCATGCTGCTGGCATTCCCATCTGACAGCGGGGCCACAGTGGAAGCACAAGGCAGAGGAGGAGGAGGAGGAGGAGGTCGCCAACGCAACCAGGGCACCGCCAGCACCTCAGAAGGCAGGGTTAGCATGGCCGAAATGTGGAAAAGCTTTGTCAGCACGCCACAACAAACAGCAGCACCAGCAGCTCAGATGGAACGTCTTAGCAGGAGGCAGCATTTTACCAACATGGTGGAGCAGTATGTGTGCACACGCCTACATGTAGTGAATGACGGGTCTGCCCCCTTCAACTTCTGGGTCTCCAAATTGGGCACATGGCCTGAGCTTGCCCTTTACGCCTTGGAGGTGCTGGCGTGCCCTGCAGCCAGTGTATTATCTGAACGGGTATTTAGCACGGCTGGGGGCGTTATAACAGACAAGCGCAGCCGCCTGTCCAGAGACAATGTGGACAAGCTCACGTTCATTAAAATGAACCAGGCATGGATCCCACGGGACTTTTCCGTACCTTATGCAGAATAGCAATGGATACCGACCTTACCCACCCATTGTTCCATTTTTGCTCTTTCTCACTCTTTTGGGGTGTACCCTCATTTAAAATTTGTGAAAAGAAGCAGTGTTGGCTACCTCGTCCTCCTCCTCAGGGCCAGATTAATGTAGGGGCTATTGGAGCTGCAGCTCCAGGCCCCTACCTTTTATATAGGCCCCGGGTTGGCCATATTCACTGTTACCGCTCTTCTGTCACTTGTAAACACAGAAGTCTGGCTTCTATGCTCGCTTCCCCAGGCAGCACCCTCAGAACCTCCCCACACAGCGTGAAGGCCGGACAAGGAGGGACAGTTGGCGATGCATGGATGTGTTTATGGGCTTCAGAGACAGCATCCCATGTTGAATTAGGCATGCATGGCTGCACCCTTCCTCCTCTGGGTGCATGGCAAGGCACGGCCCTAAGGCCCTTCAAAATCCTCAGCACCAAGCCCATGATGCTGTTAATCCGGCCCTGGTCCTCCTCCACCGCCGCTTCCACCTACACCGCCCATAGGTGTGCGCAGCCTATTGCATTAAGGTGTGCACCCCAAAGTTGAAATACACATGCATGTGTTTGCCAGCAGGGAGAGTAATGTATCGGGGCCATGTACCTGTAGGCAAGGAGAAATAGAGCAGAGCAGGTCCCAGGGAGATCTTTCCCATCTCCTCACTGGCAATGCTATGTGCCCTAGGTGATTAGGGTGTGCCCAGGCACACCCAGCACACCCTGTGCGCACGCCTATGTCACCGCCACATCCACCACCACCTCAACCTCCCTCCTACTCCATATGGGCCTCGTCCTTCAGAGATGAAGAAGAACATTGTTTTATTTTTCTGTTTTTTTTTGTTGTTTTAAGTTATTTCCCTATCCACATTTGTTTGCAGAGCACTTGCCATGCTCTTAATTACGTTTTGCTGCCATTTGCAGCACTCTAGCCCTTTCCTTTGGTGTTTTAGAGCCATTTTAGTGCCTTAAAGTTCGGGTCCCCATTGACTTCAATGGGGTTCGGTGTCCGGGAAAAGTTCGGTAAAAGTCCGGGACACGGACCCGGACTTTTTTTTAAAGTTCGGCCGAACCCGTCGAACACGG
The DNA here is from genome assembly GCF_965119305.1 of Pelophylax lessonae. NCBI lineage: Eukaryota > Metazoa > Chordata > Amphibia > Anura > Ranidae > Pelophylax > Pelophylax lessonae. Next base: position 534,228,174 of record NC_138768.1, on the reverse strand, counting down.
ACATCTAGGTGTCCGCTCAACCCTAGTGGTTAACCATTCCTTCTATAGTTCTTTTACCTTTTAAATCTCCTTTGAAATCCCTTTTTAAACCTTTACCAAATTATTTTGTTTGAACATGATTGCATAATTAAAAAGTCAACATAACTTAGCCTTTTCAACTTAACTAAGTGAAAATTCCCCTTGCAAACTGAAGCTTTTATGTAGCAAAAGCCCCGTACACACGCACCGATTGTTGGCCGATCGATCGGCCGTCTTTTGTCCAGTGTTGTTGTGTTGGTTGAAATGTGCTCTAGGCTGCACACTAATTTTGTCGGCCAACAACAACCAACTGCAGAAGTGATGTCATGTTCTGGTCTACTTTTTGTGTGTTTTTTCTTCTCTGAGCATGCCCAGTCTTGCTCATCACATTTTTGTCTCCCGAAATCTGTACTGACTGACGGAAAATCGGCTGTTCGGTTGTTGGCTCCCAAAAATTTTATAGCCTGCACACCAGATTTTGTTCGGCCGAAAAGTCGCAGTCGGTTTTCGGAAGCATCATACTAACAAGCCGATAATCGGCCGATCGGACGTTGGCCAAATATTTACGGCCAACAATCGGTGCGTGTGTACGGGCCTTTAGTGAATTTGAAAAAGTTACAATTTAGGTGCCAGCAAATGTCCAGTTTTATTGTTTCCTGCACTTGATTGGGTTATCTTTGCTAAATTAATTTGTACTTTTTCTGCCTCACTAAGATAAGTAAACATCTCCTTTTCAAATTGCAAAGTCACTTTCAGAGTTACATAGTTTATTCTTAAAGGGTAACTTTACTTTCCTGGGGTGGAAAAAAAAAGCAAATAAAGAAAAAAAAAAACAATATAGCGTATACAATTGCGACACAAGTCATATTGTAATTGAATGTTATTAAAAATACCTTTCCTTTTTAATCTGCAGCTGTTGTAATTTTCTGAAAATACAATGCAATTTGGCAACCTGGAGGAGTTCTGTACACAGAATGTGTACTGACCACACCCCAGAAACATAATTTCCTGCTTGTGTGATCTGATTTTCAAAGATTTTCAAAGAAGTCCGGTAAGATACAAGTCAGATTTCAGGCATCCCCTGCATCAAAAAATGTCATTAGGAATATGTCTAAAGGGATGCAGGCCCTGCCACTTTCCTCATTAGTGCCCTGCAGGTGCTGCAGCTGATTAATAATTATGAAACCTCTCCCATTAGACTCACTTAACACAGGGGCACAGAGGAACAAACAGTGATTTCTTCGGAATAACAAAAGGTAGGGATCTCCAACAAAGTTTGTTAAAATCCTTGTAATGTACATAGACAATATTACCTAAAGTATTGGGACGCCTGCCTTTATACACACATGAACTTTAATGGCATCCCAGTCTTAGTCCGTAGGGTTTATTATTGAGTTGGCCCACCCTTTGCAGCTGTAACAGCTTTAACTCTTCTGGGAAGGCTGTCCACAAGGTTTAGGAGTGTGTCTATGGAAATGTTTGACCATTCTTCCAGAAGTGCATTTGTGAGGTCAGGCACTGAAGGCCTGGCTAGCAGTCTACCGGGTTGGGGTCAGGACTGCAATAAATTTTCTCCACCCCAAACTCGCTCATCCATGTCTTTATGGACCTTGCTTTATGCACTCGTGCGCAACAATGTGGGAACAGGAAGGGTCCATCCCCAAACCGTTCCCACAAAGTTGGGAGCATAAAATTGTCTAAAAAGTCTTGGTATGCTGACACTTTAAGAGTTCCCTTCATTGGAACTAAGGGGCCAAGCCCAACTGTAAAAAACAACCCCGCACCATAATCCCTCCTCCACCAAATGATTTAGACCATTGCATATAACAAGGACCTCAACCCAATAGAAGACCTTTGGGATGAATTAGAGAGGAGACTGCGAGCCAGACCTTCTTGTCCGACATCAGTGCCTGACCTCACAAATGCGCTTCTGGAAGAATGGTCAAACATTCCCATAGACACACTCCTCACATGGAATGGACACGCTCCTAAACCTTGTGGACTGCCTACCCATAAGATTTGAAGCGGTTATAGCTGCAAAGGGTGGGCCAATTCAATATTAAACCCTACGGACTAAGACTGGGATGTCATTAAAGTTCTTGTGCGTGTAAAGGCAGGCGTCCCAATACTTTTGATAATATAGTGTATATCTGCTCCAGAACGTGAAAGCTATGCTCTGATGTTTAGAAGGAGAGCAGCAGCATACCACACATCCTGAATACCAAATAGTGCCTATTTCTTTTTTTTGGGTTTTATGTATATTCAATCTTTTACACTGGATGAAAGAAGATGACGTGCTTCATACACAATTTATCATTCTAGAGTACACTGTCCTAACACTGTCCTAACAGTATGCTGCTGAAGAATTGTAAACCAAGTCATTGGAGAGAACACACTGCCACCATATCTCTAGTGCAGCAATCTATCCAAGTCTTTATTCAGGATCTGCACAGGCCACAACAATATTTGCTGCATTCAAGGTCACGCTATTTAGCCTCTGCTGCCAAACCACTCATGTTAAAAATCAGATTCCACACAAACTGCATTTTATAAAGCTTTATTTTGTCTCGCACGCACCTCAGAGACCCGGGAAGATTGTGAAGTAGAGTAAGACTACAAAGGCACTTTGCAGCTGTGTAGCGTACCTTGCCCGGCATTTCAGCTGACTGAGGCGTCAAAACCAAAAACCAACTACTCAGCAGGGAGGCAGATTATAAATTAAAATATGCGCTCCAAATACATTTTTTTGATATTCGCCAAACCTGTCTGTAGGATTTGGCTTGTATTTCTTCAAGCAAGATGCAGTAACTGGACTGCTAACATGTGTTTTACCATTTTAACTGGTCGCCGACCAGGCAGCCGCTCCCAGGCAAATCGAAATCGCCATAGCTGTATGTCGCTCTAATACAGGCGGCTAGGGGGCGAGCGCATCAGCGGGGAAGCCGATGCATGGGGCAGGCAGCTCTGATTGCCGCCTGACACCCGCGATCGTTCCCCGCTGAGAGAGAAGGACGGTTGGCTGCTGTAAACACAGCTGACCGTTCTTCTCCCTGCAATGATCATAGAGCCCATGTGATCCTTCTATATAGGATCACAGGTCTCTATTGTCATTTCACAAGCCATGCCCCCCCACAGATAGAATCACTCCCCTAGGCTCACATTTAACCCCTTGATCACCCACAATGTTAACCCCTTCCCTGCCAGTGTCATTATTACAGTAACAGTGCATATTTTTTAGCACTAATTACCAGTGTTGGGGTAGTTACTCAAAAAATGTAACTACTTCTGTAAATTGTAACGAGATTACTTTACTAGTTACTGCATTTGAATAGTAACTCCACTACTTATTACTTTACTTTCCTCTTTCTTAATTGACCGTATAGTAGAAGATACATGACACTCTTTCTGCATAGAGTTTATTGTATAAACACAGGCTTTGGGAAACAGGAGAACAAAACCTGAAAAAAATAGAATAAAACATAAAGTGCAACAAAAAGTCATAAACTTCATCCCTCTCTATTCTTCGAAATAACGATTGTATCGCACGGCTTGGGTAACGCAGGAAAGCACGTTCCTATAGCCTAGTAAAGTAGTGTAGTTACCTCCTATAGCCTAGTAAAGTAGTGTAGTTACCAATATTAGTATTGTAACTAGTTACTTTACTTAGTTACAAAAAAAGTAATGTAGTTACTGTAATCAGTTACTTTGTAACTCGTTACCCCCAACACTGCTGATTACTGTAGTAATGTCACTGGTCCCCCCAAATGTGTCAAAAATGTCAGTCAGTAAAAAAAAATAAAAAATCAATAAAAAATAAAATAAATCTTTCCCGTAGTTAGTAGACGCAATTTTTTACCAAAAATATGTAGCAGAAAACAAATTAGCCTTAAATTGTTAAAAAATGTAGATTTTTACATTTTTTTTGAGAATGTCATATAGCAGAATGTGAAAAATGTTTTTTTTTTTTTCAAAATTGTCGCTATTTTTGTGTATATAGCGTAAAAAATTTTGTTTATAGTGCAAAAATTTTAAATCGCACAGGTGATCAAATACCACCAAAAGAAAGCTTTATTTGTGGGAACAAAAGGACATCAATTTTATTTGGGTACAGCGTCGCACGACCGCGCAATTGTCCGTTAAAATAACACAGTGCCGAATCACAGAATAGGGCCTGGTCAGGAAGGGGGCAAATCCTTCCGGTCTTAAAGTGGTTAAAAATGACCAAGCTGCTTATTAGAAATATTTACTGTAAAAAGGCCATGAAAATTAATGTCATGAAGAATATAATGTTCCAAAGCTAAGTTCCCTGCAGATGGAAATCCTCTGAGGTTTTTGTGCTGACATGACTTTCTTCAATCTTATCCTTGTCTGAACAGTCTGCCAAGGAAAAACAAGTCAATGTTTTGAAGAAGGGATGCAAAATTGATTTTGAAAATTATTCGGGCTTTAGCAAAATCCCCACATGCTTTTCCTTCACTTTTTTAATGTCTAGTCTGTGCTGTATGTCTGTATTTTTCTTTCTGCTATTCTAGATTTTAAAGTGACACTGTCATAAGGAAAGTATGGAGTTGCCATTGCTGGCCTCTGAAGGATTTGCTAGTTTCCTATGTCTTAAAGTAGTTGTAAACCTTAGACATGAAAAACGAACAAAGCATATCCCTCTATAGCAGGGATCCTCCAACTATGGCCCTCCTGCTGTTGCAGGACTACACATCCCATGAGGCATTGTAAAACTCTGACATTCACAGATATGACTAGGCATGTTAGGAATTGTAGTTCCTGAACAACTGGAGGGCCAAAGTTTGAAGACCCCTGCTCTATAGTGTATACTTGTCTTAAAGCGGAGTTCCACCCTGGAATTTTTTTTTTTTTTAAAATACCCCCGGGACAGTCAGGGCTAGTGCATTCCACAATGGCTAGCCTCTGATCTGTCCCGGGTTGTACTTACCTGTTAGGACAAATACTTACCTTGAAAAAGTCTTGTCCAGCGCTGCCATCTCAGATGTGGGCAGCTTGAAGCCAGCACGATCCTCTTCGGCGTCCTCTTCCGCCTTCTTCGGTCCCACGATGCTCTGCGCCGCCCCCGCCGTCACTTCCGGGCGCGCGCGTCATCCCTCCACAGCTTCTGGGCATGCCCAGAAGCTGTTTAGAAGGGGATGACGCGCGCGCCCCGGAACTGACGTCGGGGCCGGTGCAGGCGCAATGATTCCTGGGAGCGATGACGTTCAGCTCCCAGGAATCATTGCAGAGCCAGGAAGTGACGACGGGCCGCGGCCGAGGAAGGAGGAAGAAGGAAGTAAGGTAAGTATATTTTCTTCGCTACGAGGTAAGTAAAAAAAAAATGCGATTAGCCATTTGTTTTTCAGGTGACCCGGAGCGAGAAGATGGAGGTAAGTATAAAATTAGGGTGGAACTCCACTTTAATTAAGGGCTCTAAGTGTAATTTCTGTCTGCTGCCTCATTCCTCTGCCATCTGGTCCCCAGCTACATCACTAACCTAGTCTCAAAATACCAACTCAAACCGTCCCCTCCCATGAAGACCTGCTCTGTAGCTCCCTCATCACCTCCTCTCATACTTCTCCCGAGCCTCTCCCATCCTTTGGAATTCCCTACCACAATCTATTCCGACTATCTCCAACTCTATCCACTTTTAGTCGGTCCCTGAAAACTTTTCTCTTCAGAGAAGCCTATCCTGCCCCCACCTAACAACTTCATTAGCTCATCCCCCACAGTTATTACCTTTCATATTACTTGACCCTTCCTCTTAGATTGTAAGCTCTAACGAGCAGAGACATTTGATTCCTCCTGTATTGAATTGTATTGTAACTGTACTGTCTGTCCTAACGTTGTAAAGCACTGCGCAAACTGTTGGCGCTATATAAATCCTGTATTATAATAATAATAATCTGTCACTTCTGACAGGTTTTTTTGTCACCAAAAGAAAAAAAAGTTACAGTGGAGGGAGCTCCAGCACACAGTCTGTTGTTGACAGCCTCAAATCTGTTCCTGTGAGCTGTGTAAAGGGGTGTTTGTCCCTTCCCTCCAATCAAGTCTCAGAGCTCTCCTCACTGTGCTCTGCAGTGTGTAATTAAAGCTCTCATCCCCCTTTTTTTCTGACAGCTCAGACATGCTTTAAAAAAAAAAAAAAAAACAAGCTTTAAATGGATGTATAGAAGAGAAGGTTGCTGATAAAAAATAAAACTTATGTATGAGGATTTATTTATTCTTTGGTTATAAGCTGAGGCCAGTCACGTCACTGGGTATATGTAAGGGTTTAGAAGCATTTTAATCATGGACCCAGAGCAAACAAATATCTGCATTTTTTTTTAAATTGTACCAGGTCAGCAACTGAAACATCACTAAAGCCAAAGTATCAGCAATATATTCTTAGATGCAGTGTACAGCAATGGCAGCATCCATTATTCTTTTGTGACAATGTCCCTTTAAACTGAACAATTAAGTGTAACCAGATGGCCAGTGTGCCTAAAATGACTACTGGCACCAGAAACATTGTCCCTATATGCCATCTAAAATAGCTTTGGGCTCTGAGTAGCTCTCACTATGCTGTATATCACAAGGGATGAAGATCTTAGCTGTGAACGGCAGATGGTAAAAAAAAAACTCATCCAGCTGCTGGAAAAAAGGAGACAGTTGGGAAGAGTGTAGGAAATAGGGGCTGCAAAGGCAAGCTGTGAAAGAGCAATGAGGCTGGGATGGGGTACTGGGAGTGCAGAAATGAGCTGCAAAAGAGGAGAGAGCTGTGAATGTAGGTGCAGGGGTGCACTGTGGGGGAGCATAGGTACTGCGCTGTGGGCGAGAGTGCAAAGGTGAGCTGTGGATTGGGGCTGCAGTGGTGAGCCGTGGACAGGGATAGGGAAAGGAGGGTGCAGAAGTGAGCTGTGGATGGGGGTGAAAAGGTGAGATATGGATGGGGGGATTTCAGAGATAAGCTGGGGATGGAGAGATTTACAGGTGAGCTGTGAATGGGGGGGGGGAGGGTGCAGAGTTAAATTCTTAATGGGGGTGCAGAGGTAAACTGTGGATGAGACACATAGAGATGAGCTGTGGAGGGGAGTGCAGAGGTGAGCTGTGGATTTGGCATATAGAGATTAGCTGTAGAGGGGAGTGCAGAGGTGAGCTGTGGATGGTGTTGTGGAAATGTTATTAGGACTAGTGTGGACATTTTTCAGGATGTGTTTTTTTTTTTTACCTTATCATTATGGCTCCCATTGCCGGTTTGCTTGCAATACGCTCATTACATCGCGTACAGGCGAACTGACATTGGGGAAAGACTACTGGCAGTGAAAACCTTCCTTTAGATGTGTAGAGGCGTTCGCTCTACATAGACACCTTCGCCCGGCGAACACTACATGCACGGGTCTGTTTTCCGGTAGAGATCTGTGTATTGCGGTGCAGAGTTCAATGATCAAGCAGCAAGGAAATGACCACCAGCGGCGACCCCTGTATAATGTGCAGATTGTTTGCTCGGCAGGGATATGTTTGCTCTGTGAAGTCAATATCGTTTTGATATCTATCTGCCTTTATGAAGGGATACACGCTCATGTCTTTCTACTGTGCCTGATCACCATATTGGAAACAGAATGGCTCTTTCCCTGCAGATAGCTTCACATCTATGGGAACAGTAATATAATCCTACCAGGCATTGTTCTCTGAGAATTGCTGAGTGGTATTCATGCTAGTAGTAGTGGTGGGAGTGCATGCACAAGTTTGATCAGAGCAACGTTCACGGTTCTACATGCTGGTTTCATTCTGTAGTGTTAGGCGCCAATTCCGCTATACGTGGGTTTCATTGTTAACCTCCATGCGCGGATTTCTACGCACCAACGGCAAGAAGCGGTGCATGCTGTTCTGCTATTTCACGATCATGTACTCCCCCTTTCTATTGTATATTTGAATGTATACAGGTGTGTCATTGGCAGATTCTATGTGGGTTACCTATGTCATGTGACTGTGCATTTAGAACTGATTGGCTGATGTATAGCCATCACTTCCTGCTGTTATCCCTGTGTTGGCCCACAAATAAACGGAGCTCAATGCTTTAGGCATTCTATCAAGCATCCAATGTGATAACAGCCTGTGTGTCTGTGTTACTGGGTAATGCTGAGCGCGCTCCATCACCTTATGCAAAAGAGTTGAGAACTGTGCTTTTTAGCACAACGGGATAAATTGCGCTTGGCGTATATTAATATCCAAAAGTGCACTTATTAGCGCAACAGAGTTATTTTTTTTCACATCAAGCGTATATTGAGATCCAAATCAGTTAGGGAGCCAGGTAGTTTAAGGAGCCCACAGAGATTCCTTTACAGCTGACCGAGAGGGAAAGATGAATTTGGGTCCAATACAACAAAAAGGCCAGCAGTTTGGTAAGACAAACTTTATTTCAGCTTTTGAATTTTTTGTTGCCCTGAGACCAGGATTTGTTTTCTGTGTCCGCTGTGTAAGGTAAACTCCACTCAGCAAAATAACCTTCTTTTTGTATAACTCTGGGGTTTATTTTTTGTTTTTAATATTTGTTATTTGGGGTGGGTAAATTGATTGGGGGAAAAAAACTTATACTGTTGTCCTCTGTAGGTTCCCAGTCAATATAGCCTAAAGGGTTTTTTTTTTTTTTTGTATGGGGCTGCAGTATGTTAAACGTTTTTGTCAGTGTTTTACTGCAAAGTGGGTTTTGTATGGAGCAATGTTAGTTTCCTAATAATAGAATATCGGTCCGTGTAGACTTTGGTGGTATAGTAGTATATTGGGTGGAACTATTCTATTGTTAGACCAAGATTCATCCCTGAGTGGAAATTGTTCAGTTTCTGGGTTGAAAATAATATTGGTATGAGGCAGTTTTTGGCAGGAAATGCAGTTTTTGGTAGAACTGGTTAATTTTTAATTGAATTTCAGTGTTAAGGGAAACCTACTGTATCTGTTTTTGTGTTTAATTTTTGTTTGTCGAGTGTAGTTATTTTTGTTTTTGTATAGCGCTTTATGTTTTTCTTTTTTTTTTTGTTTTGTTGTAGAACTCATTTGTTTTTGGGCGGTGGAATTCAGTGTTGAGTGTAACTAATCGGTTTTTAGTTTTCGGGTTGAATCATTTTAGTTTTGTGCTGATTTGCGGCTATTTTGTGGAGATAGTACTTTCTGTGCTGGAATTTGGGTTTTGGGTAGAAACATTGTACATTCTGTGAGTAGACGATGACCAGCATCCCAATAGTTGTTGTTACATCTAGGAATAGATAGAATTCACAAAGGTTTGTATAGGGGAGGATTTCATGGTACCCTCTGGGTTGTTTGTCAAGGAGTAAGTTAAAACGACAATGTGTACTTTAGGCTTGACTGAGTGAAACAGGAGTCTGTTTTAACATACAACGTGAAGGAGTAGATTCTAAATCCACCCACGTGTGGCCGTGTAAAAAATTTGTAGTTGGGGTTTGTGGTCACTAAGGTGCTGTATAGCTGTAAACATACCACCGAGTTGTAGTTTCTAGCTGACCGGCGTGTGGACGTGTAAAATAATTGGAGTCGGGAATCAAGCCAATTCCCTTAAGAGAATAGTCACCGGGCGGTACTGCTCCTTAAAGGTTGGTGCAAGGGTGCCCCTGGACGTAGGGTATTAGAGCCGATTTCAATCATCATGGGCAATGGGCTGTCCATGCTAGTGAGGGAAAAAGAGACCCCCCTCCCTGCCAAACAGCTTCGCAGTACATAAAGGCCTGGGTTTGGGGCTTGGGCCATGAGACCCCTTAAAGAGTGGCACAAATGGTCCAAGGGAACAGCTTGGTGCATTCCCTTGGAAGGTACCTTTGATACCTGGAGATGGGAAAAACTCCTCACCGAGTTTAGAACCAGGCCAAAGGCAACAAAGACGTTGGATAAAGCACAATTGTGGCTTCAAAGGTCTACAATGGTAAATCAGCAAGGTGTACAGAAGGCAGTTTCAATCCAGAAGAACCGCATTATGTATACCTGGCCCAAGGGAATAGCCAAGTCTGGTGATCCGGTAAGATCTCTCTGGGCTAACTCTGCTGAGACAAGTCAGATCAGCTAATACTATAACTACAACTGTCTCTCTTGTAACATCTGAAGCCTCTCCTTCCCATTCTTCTGCTAACTATGAGCTCTTTTCAAACAGAGATTTACAAATGTTGTGTGAGTCAAGGGGAATTTTGATTAGAAACAAAAATTGTATGGATTGCATAAGGGCACTAAGGGACTTTGATTCTGATGTCCCTATGCTATATCCTTCTCTGGGGGATCTTGTGTCAAAAACAGCTGTGGGTGAGACTGTTCATGTTAGTCCACTGATGAAACCACCCTCCACCGTATACACCTGCCCCTGGTATTTATCCAGTCCGGGTGCAACAATCTGAGGGTGCTCTTAATGCAAATGGAGAAAAGACACAGGGAGAAAGGGTAGTGTGGCATGTCCCTTTTACATCCTTAGAAATCAGGAACATCCTGGCTAAACTGTCTGACTATACGACGAATCCACAGGGGTTCGCAAGAATTTTGGGTCAGAACTAATTCAGTTATGGCATTAACCGAACTGATTTTGCCCAGATTCTAAGAGCTAAGATAGAAGATTAAATGGTGGATATAGTCATGTCTCACTGTAATATCACCACTCATGAACAGAAAACATCTGGGGCGGAAAGGAATTTTTTAAGGCCCTCCTGTGAAAGCTTCCAGACCTGTATGGTGCAACCTCCACCACAGATGTGATGAAACTGAGCCAGAACCCTGGGGAAGAATGTGCTTGTTCCTGGCGTCGCCTGAAACAAGCTGCATTAGACGCAGACCTGGAAGTTGGTCCCGATGTACCATCCAAAGGTGGGAGGCCCAATGCCATTCAGCTAATGCTAAGAGCCAAGTTTTTAGAAGGGATCCATATGAAAATTCGAGACCGGTTATTAATAGCCAGGCCAGAATTCAATGAGATGTCCATGCCTGCGACCCTATCCACACTTTTTGCTATAGAGAGAGAGGTGGATTGGAAGAAGCAGGATAAGACATCTAAGGTTTTTGTTTCTCAAGCCCCTTACCCAGAGCAAATCCCAGAGTGAACGGCAGAGCAAACAGGTGAGCGAACGAGTGGAAGGTTTAGAGATAACACCTAATGCAGGAAATAACAGGTTTGCTATGGATGTGGAAAGACAGGCCATATAAGACGCAATTGTCTGGACGAACGAGCTGGTCCATGGGGTAAGTGGCAATTTATACTGGGCGATTCAGAAACTCTGGCTGTAGGAATGGCTAGCGACAGCTATGATCCATCAAAGGACGTTGGTAAACCTGTGTCAGCCCACATCAACTTGTTTATCAAGGAACGAAAATATGAATATTCCCAGGATCCAAATAGATCGATATCTACAGATAAAGGTCCTCACACCAATCAAATCGCCCTGTAACACTCCATTATTTCCAGTGGCTAAAAAGACAGCTAAAGGCCAGGAAACAACATACTTATTGGTACATGATTTAAGGGCTCTGAACAAGATCATTATTAGCGATGCTCCTCTGGTGCCTAACCTGCACACTTTGCTAGCCTCCATACCACCAAATGCAATGTTTTTCAGTGTCATTTATCTAAGAAATGCATTTTTCTCTGTACCACTGGATCCCCAGTGCCAGTACCTTTTTGCTTTTTCATTCCAGGGTCAACAACTAACTTGGACAGGTCTCCTTCAAGGGTCAGTGACTAGTCCCTTTTAATACAAATGCAAACTTAAGATTGTGTTAGATCAGAGGACCCCGATGGATCTAGGGGTGGTACTGCTGCAGGATGTGGATGATTTGCTGCTTTGTTGTCCCATGCGGGAGGCTTGTTATCAGCATTCTGTATCATTGATTAACCACCTGGTGTCTACGGGTAATAAGGCGAGCAAGGAAAAATTACAGTTCTGCAAGGAGAAGGTTATCTTTTTAGGACATTGCATATCTCAGGGTATCCAACATTTAACCACCCAGAGAGTAGAGACCTTGAAAGACATCCAGAGCCTTTGGAACACTCGGCAATTGAGAGCCATTTTCGGACTTGTAAATTACTGCAGAGACTGGGTCCCTATTATATCATCCAAACTGGTAACCCTTTATGAATTAACATCACAAACACCTTTTCAATTGTCTGATGACAACTCGTCAATCCTAAGGGGTTTGACCCAGGAACTCTCCAAAGCACCTGCTTTAGGTCTGCCTAACTATGACCTCCCCTTTTATCTTTTTTGCAATGAAAGCAAGGGCCATGCAACTGGATTATTGACCCAAATACACAGGTCCAGGTACTGAACCATCATGTACCTGTCAACTGCACTTGATCCAGTCACCCAAGGCTCACCGGGATGTGTACGAGCTGTGGCTACATGCGCTGTATTGTTACAGAAACTAGGTGACATAGTTTTGGACTCCCATTGACCCGCTATACTCCTTATTCAGTGAAGGAGATCATAAATCAAGCCCAGACAAAACACCTTTCTGCTGCCAGATTGACTAAGTGCAAAGTGGCTCTCCTAACACCTACTATCCTGACTCTAAGATGATGCACAATTTAGAAAACAGCATCTCTTCTTCCTGTTATTGAGGAGGAAGAGATGTGGGGGGGGGGGGGGATAATGGTGTAAAAAATGACAATTTTCAAAACTTTCAAACTAACAATACTAATCTCTTGACCTCTAACCAATTTCCAACCTAGTAGGACAACACGTCGAGGAGCAACATGACTGCCTTTTTTTGATGGAATGGGAATCAGCGGCTGTCAGTCTGGTGAAGGAGACTCCCATCCCAGATGCTAAGAAACTTTTTGGTGATGGTTCCAAGTATTTTACGACAGATGGTAAGCCACACACAGGTTATGCAGTGACTATAACCAGTGAAGTTGTGGAGAAGGGTTAATTGAGTTCCCATATGTCTGAACAAGAAGTTGAGCTGTGGGCATTAGCAAGGGCCTGTGAAATCCATAAAGATCGGAGGTTAAACATCTATATGGACTCGAGGTATGCTTTTGGGGTGGCACACGATTTTGATTCTATCTGGAAGGCAAGAGGATTCTTGACTAGTTCGGGGAAGCCGGTGAAACATGCAGAGTTGATTGATAGGCTGTTCATGGCCTTCTGCCTACCACACGAGATAGCCATTCTGAAAGTAAAGGTCCATACTACTGATAAGACTATGGAGGCCAATGGGAATGCCTTGGCGGATAGAACTGCTAAGGAATGTGCTCTGAGCCCTGTGGTGAAAACCCTGATGGTGGCCATCCCCTCTGATGTGTCTCTAAGAGTTTAAGAAACTGCAGCCACAGGTGGAAATGCAAGAAAAGAGGAAATGGACGGCTTTGGGAGCTACACAGGATCAGGTGACATTTGGGGTCTTGGTAGTAAATGGTGTTTACCAAGATCACTTTTCTCAGTGATGGCCCATTCTGCTCATTATCCAGGTCATCGGTCAAAAATGGTTATGTATGCATAGGTGGAGTAAAATATGGCTGATACTGGAAAACCATGGCCTGAATGTCTCCCTATAGCTCTCTACTCCATCAGGAATGCCCCTTGACAGCCCCATGGGTTATAACCCTACAAGGTTCAACCAAATACTGGATTTTACTTTCCTCAGCAGCTGTCATCTTTACATTCTCAGCTGACGGGGTTTGTACAGTCCCTGCGAAGGGAGCTCCAAAAACTCCATCATAGGGTTCGGGAGTCTGTCCCGGACCCTGACACGATAACCGGTGTCCATTTTATTCGACCAGGTGACTGGGTCATTGTGAGGAAACATCAAAGGATAGGACTAGAACCGAGATACACCGGGCCAATCCAGGTTCAACTAACAACACCAACTTCCTTAAAGCTTGAGGGACGTAACAACTGGGTGCACGCCAGCTACTGCAAGATGCTGCTCAATTAGATAAAAAAATGAGGAGTATCGGTTTTATTTATATTATTAGCTTAGTGTATTTTAGCGAGGGTAACAATGAAACTAGCTAAGACGGCGAACAGGGCCAATTGCCCTAGATCCCCCCTGAGCCATTACACACCAGCAATGGCAGCAGTTCATGCTATATACGACGTTCGTATTGGTATGACGAAATATGAGAAACTTGCAAAGATGACCAGGAGACACTTGTCTATAGAACCTAATGACACATTCCTAGAGGGTAACATCAGTTATAGTTTTAATATTAGCTCTGGCTCCTGCTCTTCACTTTCTAATCCAGTATGGGTATTGGGACAACTACGTAGTCTACAGATGTGCTTCAACCTTACTTTTGGCAAAGGGAAAAGATTTGTAGGATCTACCGCCTGTGAGAAAGGTCTAACAGTCAATCTTACCAATGAAACCCCTGGTCTCTTTAATGACACCAATAGACCAGATTATATCTGCTGGAAGGAAGGGTGTGATGTTCATACTGAGGGAGCAATCCTCCAGTCTATTATGTTACTATTTAGTGCCCGTGACCATCAGAGAAATTCCTCCTGTACGGTTCTGACAGGTCCTTATTATTTCTTATGTGGTTCTGCCGCTTATAAGGTAATTTTCCCTAATGCGAGAGGTTCATGTGCTTTAGTGAAGCTTGTACCGGCATCCTACATTGCAGCTGATCGTGAGGATCTGCTGGTGCGAAGGAAGGCAAGGACGTCAGAGAGAGCTAGCAGGGAACTGTTCTCCAACCACGATCAGGCCTGGGCAGGGTTCCAAGCTTGGACCAGGTGCGGGACTGAATTTATGAAGCATATGAACAATTTCTCATCCATTGTGGATGGGATGTTCAATGAGACTGTTGAAGCAGTAAGGGAGATTATTCAGGAACAATGATAAATTAAGTATAAAATTGAAAAGCAGCGCTATATAAAAAAGACCAGGTATAGGTAGGGTCCAGCTGATTGGTTTCCTTGAAGTACCACCTCCATCAGAGAGATAGAGCAATCCCAATCACACTGCCGCTTACCATCCCACTAATAAAAGAAGGCTCAAAGGTTCCACCAAATTGCTTCTCCAGAAATCCTCAGCGATTCCAGGATCAAGCCAATTAGGTGCGACTCCATACAGATGGTACAATGCAAACTGATCACTCATATCTACCAGAAAAAAGCAAAAAGAAAACCATAGTGCAACACCTAATGAACCACCATTTAATTTCCGTATGCCAAATAAATGCTTACAGGTAATAAGAGTAAAAAGAGCTTATCTGCAAGAAATGTTTGACCACCAATGAGATGACCGCTGCTTCACTCTGTAGTGACGTCCCACATCACAGGGCGGGACCTGTGATGTGGGACGTCACTACGGAGTGAAGTACTACGGAGTGAAGCAGCGGTCATCTCGTTGGCGGTCAAACATTTCTGGCAGATAAGCTCTTTTTACTCTTATTACCTGTAAGCATTTATTTGGCATAAGGAAATTAAATGGCGGTTCATTAGGTGTTGCACTATGGTTTTCTTTTTTGCTTTTTTCTGGTATATATGAGTGATCAGTCTGCCTTCTACCATCTGTATGGAGTCGCACCTAATTGGCTTGATCCTGGAATCGCTAAGGATTTCTGGAGGAGCAGTTTGGTGGAACCTTTGAGCCTTCTTTTATTAGTGGGACAGTAAGCGGCAGTGTGATTGGGGTTGCTCTATCTCTCTGGTGGAGGTGGCACTTCAAGGAGACCAATCAGCTGAACCCTACCTATACCTGGACTTTTTATATAGCGCTGCTTTTCAATTTTATACTGTTTTTATGTTTTATCCAGCATATGTGCAGCAGCTGTTTTTTATTTAATAGACCCAAGCGCAGTTTTTTGTTTCATTTTTTTAATGATAAATGAAGACTCTTGTAATGCAGAAAAATATGGCACTTGATTGTAAGCTTCCAAAGGTTTCTGTGAATTCATAGGAGAAGACTGTTGTACCTGGATAGCAGATACCAGTGACAAGGTTCGGGCCCATATGGATAAGGTTACTTCCCTGCAAGGCATAGCCAGAGCTATAGTTAATGAAGGTTGGAATCTTTTTAAGGCTTTGGGAAATTTTTGGGATTTCTTGTTCCCCATTGGATCTTGGTTGAAGGAAATAGGAGTATACATACTTATATTAATTTGTTTCTATATCTTCTATACAACGTTGTGAAATTTTCCTGTAGTCTGATCGATCGAGTCACCAAAGCCCGAGCAGAGGACCACATCCTTATTGCTAAGATAAGACTCCCTGAAGTCCAACCCATGCACCAGATGCTGAGGATTCCAAACCGACCGTTGATCCATACAACCCATGTCCTCCCTCTAAGTCACCTCCCGAAGAACAGAACCTACGTGTCAACATTCGGTTTCTTTTGAGTCTACATGTCAACACCGATTCTGTTATCTTTCTTTTTAACTTTTAGAAATGGTTTGTTTTTATGTATGAGAAGCGCTGTTCTGTTTATTTGAAAAAAGAAGAAGATCAAGATTCATCGAGGAAAACATGGGCGCATATGACAAAGAGGAGGGACTGTTGTGGAATTTCTTTTGGGACTAGTGTGGAAATTTTTCAGGATGTGTTATCAGTTTGCTTGCAATACACTCATTAAAGCGTGTACGGGCGAACTGGCATTGAGGAAAGAATACTGGCAATGAAAACCTTCCTTTAGATGTGTAGACACTTTCACTTTACATAGACATCTCCACCGGCGAACACTCCATGCGCTATGCACAGGTCTGTTTGCCAGTAGAGATCTGTGTATTGCGGTGTGAAGTTCAAGGATCAAGCAGCAAGGATATGACCACCAGCGGGGGCTCCTGTTTAATGTGCAGATTTGTTCACTCGGTGGGGATATGTTTGCTCTGTGAAGTCAATATCTTTTTGATATCTATCTGCCATTATGAAGGCATACAAGCTCATGTCTTTCTACTGTGCCAGATCACCATGTGGAAACAGCATGGCTCTTTCCCTGCAGATAGCCTCACGTCTATGGGAACAGTAGTATAATCCTATTAGGCGCCTTGCTGAATGGGATTCAAGCTAGTAGTAGTGGCGGGGGTGCATGCACGAGTTTGATCAGAGCAGCGTTCACGGTTCTACATGATGGTTTCATTGTGTGGTGTTAGGCGCGAATTCCATAGGTTTCATTGTTAACTGCGGTGTGCCGATTTCCATTCACCAACGACAAGAAGCTAAGCACGCTGTTATGCTCGTTCACGATCATGTACTCCCCCTTTCTATTGTATATTTGAGAATATACAAGTGTGTCATTGGCTGATTCTATGTGAGTAACTTATGTCATGAGACTGTAGACTTGGAACTGACTTGGAACTGATTGGCTGATTTTGTATAGCCATCACTTCCTGCTGTTCTCCCTGTGTCCCATAAATAAATGGAGGTCAATGCTTTAGGCAGGACATTCTATCGAACATCCAATGTGATCACAGCTTGTAGGTACTGCTTAGTGCGCCACATCACCATATACAAAAGAACTGAGAACTGTGCTTTTTAGCAAAACCGGATTAATTGCGCTTGGCGTATATTAATATCCAAAACTGCGCTTATTAGCGCAATGGAGTTAGTTGCGCATCAACCACACATTAGGATCCAATACAATGGGGCATATAGAGAAGAGCTGTGGAAGAGCTAAGAAAAGCTGAGTAAAGAGGTGAGCTATGGATGGGGCATATAGAGAAGAGTTGTGGGGGGGGGGGAGTGCAGAGGTGAGCTGTGAATGGGGCATATAGAGATGAGCAGTGGATGAGGCATTTATAGATGAGCTGTGGAGGAGATTGCAGAGATGAGCTCTGGAGATGATTGCAGAGACGAGCTGTGGAGGGGAGTGCAGAGACGAGCTGTGGAGGGGAGTGCAGAGGCGAGCTGTGGAGGGGAGTGAAGAAGTGAGGTGTGGATTGGGCATAAAGAGATGATCTGTGGAGGGGAGTGAAGAAGTGAATTGTAGATTGCGCATATAGAGATGATCTGTGAAGGGGAGTGCAGAAGTGAACTGTGGGGGGGAGTAAAGAAGTGAATATTAGATTGAGCATATAGAGATGATCTGTAGAGGGGAGTCCATAGATGAGCTGTGGAGGTGAGTGCAGAGGTTAGCTGTGGATAGAGCATATAGAGATGAGCTGTGGAGGGGACTGCAGAGGTGAGCTGTGGATAGGGCACATAGAGGTAAGCTGTGGAGAGGAATGCAGAGGTGATCTGTGGTTGGGCCATATAGAGGTGAGCTGTGGAGGGGAGTGCAGAGGTAAGCTGTGGTGGGCAGTACAGAGGTGATCTGTAATTTGACATATAGAGATGATCTGAGGAGGGGAGTGCAGAGGTGAGTTGTGGGTGGAGCATATCGAGGTGAGCTGTACAGAGGAGTGCAGAGGTGAGCTGTGGTGGGGAGTACAGAGGTAAGCTGTGGATTTGGCATATAGAGATGATCTGTGGAGGGAGTGCAGATGTGAGCTGTGGATAGGGCATATAGAGATTAGCTGTAGAGAATAGTGCAGAGGTGAGCTGTGGAGGGGAGTGCAGAGGTGAGCTGTGGTAGGGAGTGCAGAGGTGAGCTGTGGTAGGGAGTGCAGAGGTGAGCTGTGGTAGGGAGTGCAGAGGTGAGCTGTGGATGGGGCATATAGAGATGATCTGTGGAGGGGAGTGCAGAGGTGAGCTGTGGATGGGGCATATAGAAGTGAGCTGTTTATGGGCGATGCAAAGGAGAGCTGTTGATGGGGGTGAGCTATGCACAGGTTCTGGAGAAGTGAGTTTAGGATTATTTTGCTGAGGTTTGTACTTGTCTGTTACCTTGTGGCACAGTAATTAAAGCATATTATTTGTGTACAAGAACTGGGGAGTATGTTATCCTGTACACAATAACTAGGCTCAAGTTTTAATCCTCTCCCAGGAGGTATGGCAATTTTGCCACAACTCTAGTTTGCTGCAGTGCGCTGACTGTGCCTCCTCGTTTTTATCTTCAGGGCGTCCTAAGTCCTTCTTAGTCCTAGCAAAACCAAATTATCACCACCATTAACCATATCTTACAATGTGAGAGAGATGAATGTACACCCAGCAGTACTCCAACTAGCATAGGCAATGAGAGCTATAGCTACCCATCAGAACTCCTGATCGGACGATTAAAAGACCCCCCCCCCCCCCCCACACACACACACACACACACGCACACACACATTAATATTCACAATATAATGAATGCTTTAAATTTAGCAATCAAGTTTTGAGATTATTTTCACAGCCTGGTGTCTTCAAACATCCGACTGACTTCTACAACTGGTTGGCTCTTGAACTATGTCTTTTTCTAGCTTAATAAGAAAAGGAGAAAAATCAATGCAATGTAATGCAGCTGATAGAATCCTCTCTACCACTTTCCCTGAAACCACAAGACTGAAGAAAAATAATCAACAGACTCTATCACAGTGTTGTGGCGAGCACTGATATGTGAAATATCTTGATGGGACCGGAGCCTTTGATACACAGCATTTGCACCATTCTTTATCTGCTAAATAAATGTAAGCCTTAATTTGAGTAACCCAGATGATACTTTGTCCTAATACCACAAGGACATGCATGCAGAGGCAGACAGTAATCTCAGCTATAAACCACTGCAAAAACCAGAAGCACAGTGTTGCCAACAGCAATTTACTGACACTGCATAAAAAGCAGATTGACTGAGACTGTCAAAATATACTGTATGTTGTAAAAACTATTGTCATTTTCTCAACATAAATCTTTATGAGGATAGCATGCAAAAAGCAAATATTCTGTTTTTAATTTATTCAATAACACTTTGCAAAGAAATGATACAGTCTGATGAACTATATATATCAACCAATTTTTAGTTTATTAAAGATGAATTCTGATGCAGTAGGTTACTGTGTTTTTAGCAACCTTGTTGCTTGACTAATAGAATAAAGGTTGTCTATTGAAATGTGATAGATTCTGCCACCCATGGTAAACAGTGTGGATGAGGAAACCTTGCTGCCAGCTATTGTATTCAGCAGCTGGTGGGACTGGGGACTACAGCTCAAATTTCAGCCGATTCAGCAGCAATTTGAGCAGTGTACGGCCAGCTTAAAGGCAAAGTAGGGCCAAAGGTCCTTTGGTCCTTCGTCTTCTGTGGGTCACAAGAATGCACTTCCTGTGACCTGTATTCAACCGATAGTGGGCTAAAGTCTGCTGTCACCTGACGTCACTCAGCCAGTCCGACTTTAATGTCAGGATCCACCCAGATGCCTGGACGGGCAGCTGGCTCAGTGTTTCAATGCGCCACTGAGAGCCTGAGCCAGCTGCTCCCGCCCTCTTCACAGCCTGGCACTCCAGTGAGCACTGGAGGGGAAGAGCAGAGAGCTGGTGACTGACAGTCACCACTCTCTGTTCAGTAAAGACAGGGAACCAAGTGATCAGTGGTCTTTGATTGCTCAGTTCTTGGTGTTAGAGGTGGCAGGGGATAACAACGATGCTGCATTTACTAAGGTAAGTATGTATATATGTTATTTTGAAATCCCAGTCTTCTTTTTTAAGACTTCAAATACTTTCATAAATATCATGAGTAACTATGCTGATCAGGATATAAGGTCAATTTGAATTTTCTAGGAGTTAAACTAGCCATACAAGGCTTGCTTTTTCTCATTTTGCCTGGGGGCTGAATGACAGAAAATAGACTGATTGCACGCAAAAAGCATTTGTAGAGGAATCTTCAATGCTGGCTTTTGTATGCAGGCCGCCATGGCACCCACTTGATAAAATGCAATCACTGTTCAGATATAACAAATGTAGTGTGTACATAACAGTTGTAATGGGCACCTAAGCCATCTACTACTGCCTAGGTTGCAAATGACTGGCCACATTTACCAAGACCGCTTTTGTAAATGATTTATCCCTCTATCAGATTATTATTATACAGGATTTATATAGCGCCAACAGTTTGCGCAGCGCTTTACAATGTGAGGGAAGACAATACAGTTACAATACAATTCAATACAGGAGGAATTAGAGGGCCCTGCTCGTTAGAAATTACAAACTAGATTACAATGCCCTAACATATATATAAATGCTATTAAACCTTTAGATAATTTTTAACATATAAATGTAACTTCTAACATTTTCGACCTTTGGACTCTGCAGCTTGCTTTAAAATAATACCCAGTGATAGAGCCAAGAAAGTTCATACGCTTCCTGTTCTAAGATAACAAAGCTCTGTCTATTTATCCTAAAGCTGGGCATACACAGCTCAAATTTTCTTTCCTCCTTCCTGCTGGTTCAGCTGAAAATGGATCAGTGTACGGCCCTGCTGGCACCGTTCAATTCGACAAAAGTCAATTTTTCAAATCGATTTTTAATCGAAGGTACCTTTTGCCGGCCGAACAGAGCTTGCATCCAATCTGATTTATTATTCAGGTATTCTGACAGCCGATGGCGCCAGCAGGGAGGATTCATCCATTTGAAATGCCATACAGCCAAAGTTCGAGTGCATATAGACAGGAAGTGGCTGCAGGTGATGCACTGTGATGCAACAAAGGATGACAAAAGGATGCAAACAAATAATTTATACCTTTTCATGTGGCCATCTCCTAACATAAGATATGTGCTTTTAAGGCAGAACACACTTCTAAAAACCTTCTTTAGTGTTTCTGATGAATGCCTTGGCACCCTCTTTGGCGCATTTTACACCATTCGTGTAACAAATGCAGGGGATTTGTACCTGGTAATATTGTATGTACAGTGTCTGCACTAAGATTAGCAGATTAAATATGTTGTGATGTCAAATAAAAGTTAGAGTGGGCACTTTTCAAATTAGAGTGTCACCCATCTGACATCAAACTTGATGACCTGCCTGGAAGGTGAAAAACTACTATAGTCCTTTGTTTGTTATTGCACCTATGCTGGCACAACGGAATATTTGTTTTTTTTTAACTGCTAGAAGGGCTAATTAACCTCCCTGGCGGTATGATTATGTCAGGAATTACATACCAAAAGCGGTACAATTGTTTTCATGGAAATTTGGCGTTATGTATTATAGGCCTATAATTCTTAGTAATTACTGACTTAAACCTGACCAAAACAAGAGTCTAGTAGACATCCCAGATGTGATAAATTTGAAACACAAACGCGTGAATTATAATCGAATCAATAATATTATTTTATTATTTAATATATAATATATATAATAAAATTATATTATTGATTAGATTATAATTCATGCATTATATATTATATATAGATATATGTGTGTGTGTGTGTATATATATATATATATTTATATATATATATATATATATACACACACATATATATATATATATATATATATATATATATATATATATATATATATATATATATATATATATAAATAATATATAACGCATGAATTATAATTGAATCAATAATATAATTTTATATATATATATGTGTGTGTGTATATATATATATATATATATATATATATATATATATATATATACACACATATATATATATACACACCGGTATATATATATGCGCATATATATATATATATATACATAGATATATATATATATATATATATATATATATATATATATATATATATATATATATATAATATAAAATGTGTTTTGTATAACGTTTTTTTTTTTGTTTTTTTTTTAAATTTCCCTCCCTAGTTCCGCTCCCATGCAGCATTGCTGCTGCAGGGAACGGAACTAGGAAGTGATCAGACCGACGGTGGACGGAGGAGCGGCGGGACTCTCGGCTGGCGATCTCAGCAATGAGAGATCATCGCTGGATCACCAGGATAAGGTAAGAGAACACCGCTGCGCTCTCTGCAATCCACCCCGAGTGTGACTCGGGGTTACCGATCCTGCAATGAAAAATCCACCCAGAGTCACGCTCGGGATTACCGCCTAGGTGGTTAAGTTTGCTGTACAGAACATTGCTGTCTGAGATATTCCAAAATGACACTGATGAAAACATTACTATATTTACCTCTCATTTGAGTCAGGCACATGACCTGTCCCTGGCCTGGTCATGATTTCAACAGTGTTTGTGCATCCTCTTTTCTGACAAGTTATCAGTGGTGAAGTCTGACAGGAAAAGCTCTTCTGAAAGCATGGATCCATCCTGCCTTGTATCAACAGTTAAGGCTGGTGGTGGTGTAATGGTGTTGGGGAAATTTTCTTGGCACACTTTGGGCCCCTTAGTACCAATTGAGCATTGTTTAAATGCCACAGCCTACTTTAATATTGTTGCTGACATTCCATATCCATCCCTTTATGACTACAGTGTACCAATCTTCTGATAGCTACTTCTAGCAGCATAATACACCATGTCACAAAGTTCAAATCACCTCAAACTGGTTTCATGAACATGACAATAAATCCACTGTACTCCAATACCCTCCACAGTCACCAGATCTCAATTCAATAGAGCACCTTTGGGATGTGGTGGAACGGGAAATTCCCATCATGGATGTGCAGCTGATAAAGCTGCAGCAACTGCATGATGCTAAGATGTCAATATGGACCGAAATCTCTGAGGAATGTTTCCAACACCTCAGTGAATCTATGCCAGGAAGAATTAAAGGAGTTGTAAAGTCAGAAGGTTTTTTATCTTAATGCATTTTATGCATTAAGATAAAAAAACTTCTGGGTGTAGCAGCCCCCCCCCCAGCACCCCCTAATACTTACGTGAGCCCCATCTCTCACCTGCGATGTCCACGAGTCCCTCGGTTGTACCGGACTCTCCCTCCTGATTGGCTAAGACACAGCTCCCGCTGCTGTCAGAGTCAGTTAGCCAATCAGGAGAGAGAGGGGGTGGGGCAGAACAGCAGCTCCGTGTTTGAATGGACACACGAAGCTGCAGCTCGGCTCGGGTGCCCCCATAATAAGCTGCTTGCTGTAGGGGCACTCGACAGGAGGGAGGGGCCAGAGGCAGCAATGAAGGACTCAAGAAGAGGAGGATGCAGGCTGCCCTGTGCAAAACCAACTGCACAGATGAGGAAAGTATAGAATGTTTTTAAAAAATAAAAAATAAACTAGACTTTACAATCACTTTAAAACAGTTCTAAAGATAAAATTACCACACAACCCATTTTGTAATTAAACATTATTAAAAAATTCTCTTTCCACTTCAATCTGAAGCCATTGTAATTTTCCAAAACTGTAAAAAATTTGATGCTGTACACCACTGCACAGAATGCCCCTGGAAATGTCATTTCCCACTTGGCTCACTGATTTTCTCAAATGTCTGAATTGCAGGTACAATAACATTTTATGCATCCCCTGAAACAGGAATTACATTTTTTGGTGAGATACTCCCTAAGGACACATTACCTCTAAAAGGAAGCAGGTACTGCAACTTTCCTCATTTGAAAGTTTAAAGTGCACCAGGTGGTTATAATTAGTCTCTCCCATTAGTCTTGGAAGACTATTACTATTACTGGAGGTTGTAAAATCTGGTGCAGCTGTGCATGGTAGCCAATCAGCTTATAGCTCCAGCTTGTTTAATTAAGCTTTGACAACAAAAAACCTGGAAGCTGCTTGGGAGCTGCACCAGATTTTACACTCACCAGTGTTAGGAAATCAACCCCACAGGAACAAACAGCTTTTTCTTCAGAACAAAAAAAGTTAGGACTCAAAAAAAATCTTTAATAATGTACATAGATCACCCAGAGGGGAATATTTTTCCCTAACAAAAGTGGAATTATATTTTAGAGTGGTCCTATTCTTGAATAATAACTAATGGTTTAGACTAGGGATCGACCGATTATCGGCAAAGCTGATATATTGAGGGCCGATCTGCACTTTCCCCAATATATTGGAATCGGCCACCAAGGTGACTGATATTGCCAATATTTCGGGAAAGTGTTTGTACCGGAGTGATGCCTGCAGCTAGAGGCATCATCCCGGTATGGGTGTCTAGAGCCGACGGTCAGCTGTCTTGTAATGACAACCAATGCGGCTGAGAGGCCCCCCCTCCCGCTGCCTTCCACGGCTTGCCCGGGTCTCCCGTCCCACGGGGAGACCCGGGCAACCAGCCTGCACGGCCGCCAAAGACCCAATCAAAGCCGCATTCAGCTCTGATCGGGTCTTCATGCAAAAACCCGGCAGTGAGGTTATGACATCACTTCCGAGTACTGGCGCCAATTAGAAAAATGACAGCATTCAAAACAGCCAAACTTGGCGTTTTAAATGCTTGTAAGTGTAGAGGAGGGGTTTAGGGTGTTTTAGATCCCAGATCACTCCACAAAAGTACCTGTCAAAGAAAAAATATATATTTTTTAAATTTACGAAAATATCAGCCCATATCAGTCGATACCGATATGCATTGACCAAAATATCAGTATCGGCAACGAAAAACTGATATCGGTTAATCACTAGTTTAGACTGCTAAGAAAATCGGATTTTGGCACTCTACTCACAGTCACATGACTTTTTCCAATGGAAATGATTGTACAGACAGCCATTAACTGGCCAACTATACCTAAATTTCATCCCCTTAAACCCCTTTGGCAGGGAGACCAGGTATTTAAATTCCCAGCATTATCTTCTCAGTCAAATATTGGATACAAAACTTTTAGTGTTTTTGGATAGAGTAGGGATTTACTTCCCTTCATTTCCTGCCCCAGAACAGAAATTGTGAGAATCTTTCCAAAGTTAAGTTGGCCATAAATGGATCGAAAATTCAGCTGGTGCAACAAGTACAACAAGTACAGCCATTTGGCTACAGACATTGATCAGTGTATTCTGAGTCCGCTTTCAGAACACAATGTCCCGGCAGGGGGATTTCTTCATCCACTTGGTTTTTGGAGGGTGGTGGAACCTGTTTTATTTTATTTTTCAGCCCACTGGTGGAATTAAAAAAAGCTACCTGTCTATGGCAAATTATAGAGGAATTACCCTGCTAAATGATTTCCGCTCACCTCCACCGAGGTTCTGTTCTCCTCTTTTCATTACTTAGTCCTGAAGGCAATGGTTACAAGAACAAATAATGAGGATGAATCAGCAGGGGATCAGCTATAACAAAAAACTCCTCTACACTAGCCAAAACAAATAATTACTGTATATATACTTTAAAAGTCCACTTTAAGTTTTACTATACTTTGAAACAAACAAATTTTGTTAAAGAGGACCTATCATCATACATTTTTCATGATCAGTGCATGCATGCTAAGTATTTGTATATGTGAAAAGGGTAATATTACCTACAGGTATTATTACCGCTTACAGTAATCACAGTCCTAATCCTAACAATGCCTTCATTTTCCTTTCACTCTAATTACCTCTCACTAAGATCACATCACTCCCCGTGAGAATGCCTTTACTGGCTTTTCTCTCCCAAAGGACCAAGCCATTTTAGTTCAGGAATAATCAAGGGTCAGCATCTGCTTCCTTGACTGAGATGTTGGTTTAGGGATGATAAAATCTTGCAAAATTCTTAGCCAAACCCCTGATTACACACTATTACTAATAAAAGGAAAAAATGCAGTGCTAAAAACCCATATGTGTTCACATATACCAGAACATCTTAGACAGAGTAATACAAGACAAAACATTTTTCACAAAAAAGTCCATATATCATAGGGGAGTGCAGGGCAGACTAAATTGCAGGTAAACTAGTAATCCTCCACCCACACCACAGTACACAAGGCCTCTTACCCCCAAAATATGGACCACTAAATCATAAGTGGTCACACAAGCATTCCCGCAATCCACTAGCTTGTCTTTGCTCATTGATAATAAATGGATCCTGTAGGTCCCTCTATGTTATATCTCTCCACAGCTCACACAGGTTAGAATGAGAAAGAACAATTCCTTATGGTGCAGTATGTCAAGAATGTTTAAAAATGTTATTGTAGATAAATCCAGAATACTCACATAAAAACATGTAACACAAGCGTGTCATACAATGGAAAAACTTCCAACCTTCAAGATGGACATTGGCCAAGCGTGTTTGGGAAGTGACATGCGGTAACCATAGTCCACCCTACGTGTTTTGTCCAATCAGAACGCCGTCAGGGGCGTGACCAGCGCTTGTCACTTCCTCTATATATATGAAGAGGGTAGGAGGAATCCACCCCCTCCAGATTGCAGTCCAAGCCTCAGTTCGTACCACTGAAAGCAGAAATGGCGCCACCGCTAAAGAAAGATCGTTCCATCCAAACCAGAAGTGATCTACGGCTTGATAGCAGCAGCCATATTACTGGAGCTCAGATGCCAAAATATGATAAGTTATGCCTCCGATCTGCTCCTCAAGGCTTTAACAAAATATCAGCCCAAATGAACACCCTTATAGTTAACAATTAATACAAAACCTAAAGATTAAAAGGTAAATAGGTAAACTAAGAGCGGGGTCACACTGAGGCGACACGACTCCTTACTACTTCGGGGGCGACTTGTGCATTACCATGCACCACGACTTTGGAGCGACTTGCAGGGACTTCACATAATGGAAATCTATGCAAGTCGCTCCGAGGTCGCCCCGAAGTAGTACAGGACCCTTTTTCTAAGTCGGAGCAACTTGTGTCGCTCCTATTAGAACGGGTCCTGTAGCAGTCAATGGACCGCGAGGGAGCGTGACTTGTCAGGCTGACAAGTCGCGCTAGTGTGGACCGGCTCTTAAGGTCTATTACTGTCTGACTGATTACAGAAGGAGAGAAGACTGATGAAGTGTCATCATTCTCCCAGATTTCTCCACTGAAAACTGGAAGTCCCTTCAAATACTGCTCTTTAATTAACCGCTTGCCGCCCGCCCGCCGTCATATGACGGCGGAGCGGAGCGACCATTATCCTGGGCCGCCGTCATATGACGGCGGCACTTTAAGCAGGGCAGGCGCGCGATCGCGTGCGCGCCGCCCTGCACTGCCGGTGTCGGGGTGTCCCCGGGACACCCCCCGTCACCGGCAGGGGGGAAACAGCCAATGGGCGTGGCTGTTTCCCACGTGATCGGCTGTGTTCCAATGACACAGCCGATCACAATGAAGGCGCCCACTAGATGACCGCGCATGCGCGATCGGGAGCGCGCAGCGCGGTCATGTCGGTGGCACTGTGTTCCGTAGGAACACAGCTGTCACCGGCGGTAGTAAACAGTCACTGACAGTGACTGTTTACTATGTGATCGGCTGTGAATCCATTCACAGCCGATCAGAAAATGTAAACAAAGAGCAGTAACTCAGTGTTACTAGCTCTTCTCTCCTCATACAGTTTCCAGTATGAGGGGAGAAGAGCTAGAAATAGTGAGTTACTGCTCTGTACACCTGTCACAAAGTAAAAATCACACTAATAAAGGTCCCCACACTGTCCTCAGCCCCCCCCCAATGTCACCTGTCACCCAACAGTCACCTCATCAGTGCCCAGAAATTGACACCCATAACGTTCACATGTGAGCGCAGCGATCGCAGGCAGAATCACTGCGATTCTGCCCGCGATCCGGAAATCATTGCAAATCGCGGGACGCCTGTGCGTTGCCCCTGATTTGCAATAGCACCCCAAACGCTGTGCGATGTTGCCGCCATTTCCGCCTGCCAAATCGAGGTAACATCACGCAAACATCGCATGACGCCCAAAAAAGGTACAAGAGTTTCTTTGGAGCGTCATGCGTTGTTTGCGCAATGTTACCGCGATTCGGCAGGCGGAAATCGCAGCAACATCGCACAGCATTTGGGGTGCTATTGCAAATCACGGGCAACGCACAGGCGCCCCGCAATTTGCAATGATTTCTGGATCACGGGCAGAATCGCAGTGATTCTGCCCGTGATCGCTACGCTCACATGTGAACATAGCCTAAAGTTCACCGGTCACCAGAGACTGCCATCAGTACCGCCGTGCACCGTCACCTGTCACCCATCAGTGACCATCGCCCGTCACCTGTCACCCCATCAATCACCGTCACCTGTCACCCCATCAGTCAT
This sequence comes from Pelophylax lessonae, assembly GCF_965119305.1. Classification (NCBI taxonomy): domain Eukaryota; kingdom Metazoa; phylum Chordata; class Amphibia; order Anura; family Ranidae; genus Pelophylax; species Pelophylax lessonae. The sequence continues at coordinate 534,199,317 of NC_138768.1, read as the reverse complement.
CGTCACCTGTCACCCCATCAGTCATCGTCACTTGACACCCCATCAGTGATCGTCACTTGTCACCCCATCAATCATCGTCACATGTCACCCCGTCACTGACTGTCATCTGTCACCCCATCAATCATCGTCATCTGTCACCCCATCAATCATCGTCACCTGTCACCCCATCAATCATCGTCACCTGTCACCCCATCAATCATCGTCACCTGTCACCTCATCAATCATCATCACCTGTCACCTCATCAATCATCGTCACCTGTCACCCCATCAGTCATCGTCACCTGTCACCCCATCAGTCATCGTCACCTGTCACCCCGTCAGTCATCGTCACCTGTTTGCCATATACATGCAATCACTTACTGACCGCCTAACGACTATATGCGTCGGCCATTAAAAGCTAAATACTGGGGTTATGGCAGCAGATAGCCCCCATAACCCCGGTATTTTTTGAAACGGCGGGCGGTCAGCTTTCAGATAAGGGTGGTCCCAGTGGCAGATTCGCCGCGGAATTACCCTTACGGTGCAGGGGAAGAGGTGCCCCCCCCTCCTGCCGCGTCCCAGACGTTTTCCCAGCTTACCGGACCCGCCGGCAGCGGGGAAAACTATCCGGTCCCGGATCCTCAGAGACAGGAAGTCGAGTGAGGGCAAGATGGCCCTCACTCAACTCTATGGTCTTGGAGGACCGGAGCTACGTCAAAAGACGTTGCCTAGCAACCGGTTTAAAGGGCCGCTTTTTTTTTTGCTTTTTTTTTTTCCCTCTTTCAACAATTTTTTTTTTTTTTTTTCTTTTTTAGTGTAGTTGTGAGGTGTGAGGTCTTTTTGACCCCAGATCTCACAATAAAGAGGACCTGTCATGCCTATTTCTATTACAAGGGATGTTTACATTCCTTGTAATAGGAATAAAAATGATCAAAACATTTTTTTTTTTAAACTGTGTAAAAATAAAAAAATAATAAATAAAATAAATAGGAAAAAAAAAAAAAAAAAAAATTAAAGCGCCCTGTCCCCGTTAGCTCGCGCGCAGAAGCAAACGCATACGCAAGTCCCGCCCACATATGTAAACGGTGTTCAAACCATACATGTGAGGTATCGCCGCGATCGTTAGAGCGAGTGCAATAATTTGAGCCCTAGACCTCCTCTGTAACTCTAAGCTAGTAACCTGCAGAAATTTTTAAAATGTTGCCTATGGGGATTTTTAAGTACCAATGTTTGGCGCCATTCTGTGAGCATGCGCAATTTTGAAGCATGACATGTTGGGTATCTAATTACTCGGCGTAACATTATCTTTCATATTATGGAAAAAAATTGGGCTAAATTTACTGTTTTCTTATTTTTTAGTTCAAAAAAGTGAATTTTTTTCAAAAAAATCGCATTTGGAAGACTGCTGCGCAAATATGGTGTGATAAAAAATATTGCAACGATCTCCATTTTATTCTCTAGGGTCTCTGCTAAAAAAAAATATATAATGTTTGGGGGTTCAAAGTAGTTTTCTAGCAAAAAAAATTATTTTAGCTTGTAAACACCAAGTGTCAAAAATAGGCCCAGTCTTAAAGTGGATAAATGGACAACTTTGTGTAAAGCGCTACTTGGATGTGAGGCCTATGTATGTGGCCAGGCTGTGAAAAAGTGTTACACATGTGGTATCGCCATACTCAGGAGGAATAGCAGAATGTATTTTGGGGTGCAAGTTTTGCTATGTACATGCGATGTGTTAGAAATATTGCATAAATGGACAGCTTTGTGTAAAAAAAATGTGTTTTCATTTTCTTTCCACATTTTCCAAAAACTTGTGGAAAAAAATGACATATTCAAAAGACTCATTATGCCTCAAAGATTATACGTTGGGCTGTTTGCTTTCCAAAATGGGGTCATTTTATGGGGGTTTCCATTGTCCTGGTGCTCCAGGGCCTTCAAAAGTGCGATAGGTTGTCAGGAAATGATATGTGTAATTTGTGCTCCTAGAATGCCGGACGCTGCTACTCGGATGTTAGGCCTCTGTATGTGGCCAGGCTGTGAAAAAGTCTCACACATGTCGTATCGCCATACTCAGGCAGAGTAGTAGAATGTGTTTTGGGGTGTAGTTGCAAGTATACATGTGCTGTGTGAGAGAAATAACCTGTTAATACGGCAATTTGTAAAAAAATAAAAATAAAAAAAAAAAAATCTTCATTTTGCAAAGCATTGTGGGAAAAAATTACAACTTCAAAAAACTCATCATGCCCCTTATTAAATACCTTGGAATGTCTACTTTCCAAAAAGGGGTCATTTGGGGGGTATTTGTACTTTCCTGACCTTTTAGTGTCTCAAGAAATGAGATAGGCCTTCAGTACATCAGGTGTGATCAAGTGTGATCAATTTTCAATGAATAGCACCATAACTTGTGGACTCTATAACTTTCACAAAGACCAAATAATATACACTTACTTGGGTTATTTTTACCAAAGATAAGTAGCAGTATAAATTTTGGCCAAAATTTGTGAAGATAAATGACTAATTTGCAAAATTTTATGACAGAAACAAAGAAAAATGCGTTTTTTCACGATATTTTCAGTCTTTTTTTATTTATAGCACAAAAAATAAAAAACCCAGTATTGATCAAATACCATCAAAAGAAAGCTCTATTTGTGTGAAAAAAAGGACACAATTTTTGTATGGGTACAGTGTTGCATGACTGAGTAATTCTCAGTCAAAGTGTGAGAGCGCTGAAAGCTGAAAATCGGTCTGGGCAGGAAGGGGGTGAAAGTGCACTGTAGGCAAGTGGTTAAAAAAGGTTCACTCTTTGAAAAGTTAGGCTGTTGATGTATATTCTGATATGTTAGTAATTTACTAATGCAGGCATGTAAAGTTTCTGGTGGATCCACTGTAAACTGAATGGGAGTTTTTGATGGTAATGAATTGCAGGAATTGTTATCCTTTATTTTACTTGTTCATCATACTTCCCCTTTCACATTACATTAATAAATGCATAACAAAGAATGTTTGTATGAAAACATTATATACATCAAAATGACAAACTATTTATTGTAACACTTTTACTGCATTTCTCCGTAAATAACCAGCTGATTAGCTCTGAGACATCCATACTGAGTTTTGCAATCAAACATTTTTTCAGTTACCAAAAGGAAAGGTCAGAAAGCAGAAAAGCAATAAATCCATATGTTTTTAGTAAATGTTTTGAAACTTGACAAAATCCAGAGCCAAAAGAAAGCTGGAATTGAGTATCTACTCGTGTATCATACTAAAAGTTCAGTTACTTGACAGTATCACAAAAGTCCAGGAATAAAGCCAGTAACTATTATATGAAGTAATCCCTAGGTTATTCATGGTATCCTTCCTTCAATACTTGCTGAATCTCATTCTCGCCAATCTTAAGTCTTCCTTGTTGTGATAATGTGTGATAGGAGGAGTTTTTAAAATGCTATCCAGTCCAAATATCCAGAACAAACATCAGTTGGCTCTTTTCCAGAGAGAGAAGCTTTATTGAAAGAGTTGACCCAGAGCTTACAAGACAATACAAAACTATGACTGGTATAAAAGCATCTATAAATGTTATCCAGCTGTAATATCAAGCCACACAGACAGACACGTAAGAGATGTTGACTAAAGGCTGGTTCATACCAGGTGCAGCCAAGGGAGTTTTAATTCTGCGTCAAAATTGCATGGACCGTGTTTAACATGTATTCCAAAGACCTGACTTCACCCCCTTGCAATGAGTTCCAGTGTAGTCAACAAAAGTAGAACATGTTGCATTTTTTCTATTTGAAATGCATCTGGTGGAAAAGGCAAATACAGGAAAACGCATCAAAACTGCATCGGAATGCACGTGCCCTCATTTCATATGAAGGAAAACAGAGGGGGGGAAAACAAAATTGCACCGATATGCATTAAAAAGCCTGCATGCAGAAACGCATCTGAAAACACAGAAATTGTGGTGCGACCCAGCCATTAACCTTCTTAGCGGTATTCCCGAGTGTGGCTCAGGGTTAAATTTCAGAGCCAAATGCGGTAACCCCGAGCCACACTCGGGGTACCGCCAGAAGCATCGCTGGATCCTGTAAAAGAGGTTACTTACCTTGTCACCGGGATCCAGCGATGTGTCTCGGCGGTGTCTAGCGGCGGATCTTACTCCCGATAGTCTCCGTTCCCCAGCTTCCGTCTCCTGCGACGTGACGTTCGCAAGGGGGTGGAACCGGCGGCAAATTCAAATGTAAAAACACACCAAACACACTGATACCATTCAAAATAAAAAAAATCACATTAGTTTGCCCCCCAGTGCCCTTTCCTGCAGTTTTACTGTACTTTTTGTAAATATATATACACATATATACACGTATATATATATATATATATATATATATATATATATATATATATATATATATATATATACACATATATATATATATATGTAATTCTTGTGAATGAGCAGCCCAAACCAACTGTATACATTATATATATATATATATATATATATATATATATATACATACATACATAATATATGTATATAATATATATAATAAATGTATACAGTTGGTTTGGGCTGCTCATTCACAAGAATTACATGCAAAATAATGGTACCGCTTTCAGCACCTAAAATCCAAAAGAATCATATCGCCAGGGAGGTTAAGGGAGGTGTGGGAATGAAAAAAAAAAAACATACATACCTATATCCATACGGCAGCATTGCTGTTGAAGCTGTCCCCGGCTGACTGTAATACCAAGAACTGAGTGATCAATTACCTGCTGATCGCTCAGTTCTCAATCAGCTCTGAGCAGAGAGTGGTGACTGTCAGTCACCAATCTCTGCTCTGCCCCTCCAGTGTTCACTGGAGCGCTGGGCTGGGGTGAGGCCAATAATTGAAGGCTCTCAGTGGCAAACAACCTCCCCTGCTGTTGTATTCTGACAGTTAGTGCATATAATTGGATACGGGCACTGTTTGGTCAACAATTTTCCGACAGGCTCTTTTGAGTGTTGACAGAAGCCCAAAACAATACTTGAGTTAGAAGCAATCCACCAAAACTTGAGCAGTGTATGGCCAGCTTTACTAAATAGTGATCACAACTAAAGTGGATGTAAACCCTCACATATACCCAGTGAAGTGAACAGGCTCAGATGTTACACAGAGATAAAACAAATCCTCCTACATATGTTTTACTTGTATATGCGCTGTCTTTAGCTTTCTAGAAGTGAACATCCTGTTAGAATTTTCTCTTCCTGATTCACCTATGACAGCCCTCAAAAATTCCACTCGCCTGCTCGCATTTTTCGAGTGGATTAAGGAGCAGGGCGAGTAAGAACAGGGCTGTACTGTAGGGGGAATATGCAGCTCCTCTGTTCAGCCTGCCTCCCCTGTCACAAGGCTTTGTGTGTGTGTTTCATAGCCCAGTGAGCAGCTCCCCCCCTCCAGGAATGGGAGAGGCTGCATCTGCTCTGCCTTCTCCCGCCCCCCTCTCTCTCTCTCTCTCCCTGTGCCCGCCCACACACTCAGTGCAGCCCGTGCGTGCTGTGAAGGAGATGTGTGGGCGGGAAAGTTTCATTAGCAGCCGGCAGCTACATGGTGAACTGAGTGAGTAAGATGAGCACTGTGACTGGACTTACTCCTCCCTACCCTGTCACCCCCCCCCCCCTCTGTCCCTGTCATCACTCCCTGTCCATGTCACCCCCCCTGTCCCTGTCATCACCCCCTCTGTCCCTATCACCCCCCCTCTACCTCCCCCCCTGTCATCTCCCCCCCTCTGTCCATGTCATCACCCCCCCTCTGTCCCTGTCATCATCCCCCCTCTATCCCTGTCACCTCCCCCCCTCTATCCCTATCACCCCCCCGTCCCTGTCCTCTTCCCCCCTCTCTCCCTGTCACCCCCTCTCATTCTCCCTGTCACCCCCTCTCTTTCTCTCTGTGTCACCCCTTCCTTCTCTCTCTCTCCCTGTCACCCCCTCTCTATCTCTCTCTCTTTGTCACCCCCCCTCTCTCCCTGTCACCCCCTTTGCCTCTCTCCATGTCAGCCCACTCTCTCCCTATCACCCCCTCTCTCTGTCAACCCCCCCCCCCCCTGTCTCTCTCTGTCAAACTCCCCTCTCTCTGTTGAACCCTCTCTCTCTCGGTTGTTGTTAATATTTATTTTTGTAACTTAATTCTGAATAAAACATTTACCAGTGTAATTTTATGAGATATTTTATGAAGGCGTGTTTAGGGGCGGAGCAGGGTAGGGTTTGGGTGGGGCAACACGTGGCAAGTAACTCTTAAGGCCTGGCTAGTAGCTCAGGACTTGAAATGTTGAGCCCTGCACTATGAAACAGCTGATTGGAGGAAAGGCACACACCCCCTCTCCACATAGGCAGAAACATGAAGAAATGTGCTGTGAATAGACTAGCTCTCTGTTAAACTATTTAAAGCAACCACCCTGACACAAAATTCAGCCTGGTTTTATCTCAGTTTATGGAGAACTTGTCAGAAGTTATCATGCAGATAATAGAATAATGGAGCAGGAGAACGACACAGGACATAGGGCTTTGATGAGAGATAAGTAAACACTACAGATATATGTGCCCAGGACAAATTTCATAAATGGGGGTTTAAATCCACTTTAACCTATGGGCCAGGCCCATTTTTTCAATTTTAGAGGTGGTCTTGAACACGCGAGTTTTGCAAAATGCTCCCTATTTGGCTTGGTTTTTCTAGTTCTAAGCTGTCTAGTTTTTAGCCAATTGCATTATCAGAGTTCCAGATAAATAACTTCAATTCAATATCTACATTTATGCAAAATCATACATACAAAAAATCTGCACCAGTCAGGCAAACATCCCTACATTCCTGCCTTTATAATCATATTTTCATGTCAGACCATGTATCATCAGTGTAATGGTTTGAGTTAGCAAAGGTGAACTGGTCATTTATACAGTAGTATGTGCGCGCAGTTGCATATTTCCACTTGATCAATAACCATGTAAAGTGTTATTGACCATGCACATAAATCTAGGACTACCTGTACTGACATCAATAATGTATTTCACATAGCTGGTTCAGAATAAATATTTACAATAAGTACCCTATCTGTTGGTCTCAATCACTTGGCTATGTTAGGACTGCAAAGCTTTCAGTGAACCTGTCAAAAAGCTGGGCAAATCAAAATCAACATAGAATAAAAAAAAAAATAAAAAAAGTTACTTTAATGGGTCATTCATACAGCGTCCGTTCTGTTCAGCATTATGGCTGACCCTTCAAGTTGGGTTCAGAACTGGAGAAACTATACCAGAGAAGAAGTACTTTGACTCTATTCAAACCAATCCCTGTTTTTATGCAAACGTTTGCTAGAAATATGCAAGGGTTTGTAGCGGTGTGCCACGATTTAAAGTGGAACTTTAGTAAGAAAATTAAGTCCTGCTAGATGACTTCAGGCTGGTCCATTTTGCAGGTATAGCTATGTAAAACATTAAAAATATGTGTCTATACTGTTTGAAATCCAGTAATACACTGTCTCACCCTGTGCTGCACATGCTCAGTTGCTTTCCATTTTTAGGTAATGCCGAATATGTAGAGGATGATCTGCTGACAGCCCTATGCTCTGTTCCCATATGGGCATCCCGGATCGCGGGTAGAATCTCCGTGACTCTGCCTGCGATCCCGAATTACGGCAAATCTCGAAAGTTCCCGTCACTTCAAATGGCATCCCAAACGTGGCGCAGTTTGCCACGATTGTCGCCCGAAGAATCACGGTAAAATCGTGCAAACAGAATCGCGGGACCGCGGTCGCCCAAAAAAAGTTTTTGTACTGATCCGGGAAGCCAATATCTGAACAGCAGATCTTCCTCTACAAATTCGGCAGTGCCTAAAAATGCCAATATGAGAACAGAGCCTAAAGTGGATAAAGTGGAATTAAACCCTCCTATCCTTTACAGCCAAGGAAGCTGCTTCTGTTTGATCTTCAACTGCCATGGTGCTGCACATGTGATCAGTTATGACACCAGACATTTGATGGTTTGACAGTTTGGTTGAGGACACAAGCAAATGTGACAGTTAGCAATCCCAGCATCCCAGAAATGTAACTGCTTTTAGAAACCGTTAATTGGATGGGTTTAATTCCGCTTTATGATTTACTGCTGTTCAGGGGCTCTGGGCTTCAGCAAAATGATAGCCTCCAGAAAGAAGAAACAAGGGCAATGCTGGAGGCAATTTACAGCACAAGCTAATTTTGATAGCATGAATATTAATGTGGATTGTATGTTCCTTGCTAATGAACATTATTTTTGATCAAGTCGCTATGGGTAAAGTTCCACTTTAATTCAGAATCTTTAAACTGGACTCACTTTGTCTCATTAGTGGCCAACAACATTATGATCTCACTGATCAATATTGAGATGTGTAGATATGTGGTCACCTAGGCAATCAGCATCATACTCATTGGTCCATACCGGAGATGTAGCTTATGAGTAAATAAAAGACTGAAAAATAACTCATTCTGCATATTTCTTGGCATGTATACATTAACAGAAATGTGTGTGAATTAGGAAAACGTATTGAATAAATCCAAACTAAATCTTTCAGTTTTCTACTCTAAAGCCGGCCATACATGGATCGAAATTTGGCCAGTTCAGCAGAGACTGGCTGAATTTCAATCCATCTGCACAGGTTATAGGCAGCACAGTGACGGTGGCACTGCTCCTGCTGCAAGGTAATACCTGGGTTTGAAAAAAATTTGGTGCACACAAAGTAGATTTATATTCTCTGTTACTATTGTTTAGCGTGTTTGTGCCTGGACTTTAGCTTAAGGGCTCTTTCACACGGGCGCTCCGTATGTCCGCAAATCATCCTATTTTTTGCGGATGATTTGCGGACATAATGTAAGTCAATGGCATTGCGGATGTCAGCGGATGACATCCGCTGACATCCGATTTTCTTCCTTTCAGTTCTGTTCCGTTTTTTGGACCCGATGTCCGCCGGTCACTCTGCGATCGTCGGGGGAGAGGGAGAAAGGCAGGCAGCTTGTGTAAACAAGCTGCCTGTCAGTTCTCCCTGTGTAGAGACACTGATCATACGGTTCTACTATGTAGAACCGTAGATCAGTGTAACTACACCTCAAGCCACAGCCAATCACAGTTAGAATCACGCCCCTAGGGACACACACAGCCCCTCCCTCTCAAATAAAGTTAACCCCTTCACTGCCAGTGTAATTTTACAGTAACAGTGCATATGTATAGCACTGATTACTGTAGAAATTTCACTGGTAACCCCAAAAGTGTCAAAAATGTCAGTCAAGGGCCCGATCTGTCCGCCGCAATGTCGCAGTACCGCAAAAAAAAATCGCAGATTGCCGCCATTACGCGTTAAAAAAAAACAACAAAAATGACAAAAATCTTTCCCTTTGTTAGTAAACACGATAACTTTTGCGCAAACCAATCAAAATACGCTTTTTGCGTTTTTTTTTACCAAACATATGTAGCATAAAACAAATTGGCCGAAAATGTTAAAAAATTTTGATGTTTACATTTTTTTGGGGGGAATTTCATATAAAAAATGTGAAAAATATTGTTATTTTTGCAAAATTGACGCTCTTTTTTTGTTTATAGCGCATGATCAAAAAATTGCACAGGTGATCAAATACCACCAAAAGAAAGCTCTGTTTGTGGAAAAAAAAAGGACGTCAAATTCGTTTAGATACAGCGTCGCACGACCGCGCAATTGTCCGTTAAAGTCACGCAGTGCCGAATCGCAAAATACCCCCTGGTCAGGAAGGGGGTAAAATCTTCCGGGGCTTAAGTGGTTAAGGTCCATGACAGACTTCGGATGTGATCACAAATATTTGATATGTTTTAACCACTTGCCGACCAGCCGCTGCCTACATACCGTGGCAGGTTCGGGGGAGCGATGGTGGGGGCGCGTGCCCACTCGCCAGCGGGGAAGCCAATCCACAGGGCCGCGGCGATTGCCCCCCGTGAAGAGAGAACAGCGGTCTCTCGGGAATCAATACAGAGATCCTGTGTGCCTCCTATTAAGGAATACAGGCCCCTGTGTTGATTCCCTAAGCCCATCCCCCTCACAGTTAGAAAGCACCCCCTAGGGACACATTTAACCCTTTGATTGCACCTGGGTTACTGATTACTGTAGTAATGTCACTGGTCTCCCCCAAAAGTGTCAAAAATGTCAGTTAGGGTCTGATCTGTCCACCGTAAAGTCGCAGTCCTGCTAAAAATTGCTGATCACCGCCATTACTAAACAAATAAATAAAAATGACAAATCTTTCCCCTAGATTGTAGACGCGATAACTTTTGCGCAAACCAATCAAAATACGTTTAATGGGATTTTTTTTTCCATCAAAAATATGTAGCAGAATACAAATTGGCCTTAACCACTTGCCGACTGCCGCACGACTATTTACGTCGGCAGTCAGCCCCTCACAGGCAGAGCGACGTAGTACTACGTCGCTAGCCTGTGAGGGTCTAGGGAGCGAGCGCGCGCCCCCGGAGGCGCGCTCCCGCGCGGTCACACACCCCCCCGCACGTGTCACTCGGGGATCGTCGGTGCAGAGGGAGAAAGGCAGGCGGCTGATGTAAACAAGCCGCCTGTCATTCTCCCCTGTGTAGGAATAGTGATCATACGGTTCTACTATGTAGGACCGTTGATCACTGATCCTACACCTCAAGCCACAGCCAATCACAGTAGAAAGCACGCCCCTAGGGACACACATAACCCCTTACTCTCAAAAAAAAGTTAACCCCTTCACTGCCAGTGTAATTTTACAGTAACAGTGCATATGTATAGCACTGATTACTGTAGAAATTTCACTGGTAACCCCAAAAGTGTCAAAAATGTCAGTCAAGGGCCCGATCTGTCCGCCGCAATGTCGCAGTACCACAAAAAAGAAAAATCGCAGATCGCCGCCATTACGCGTTAAAAAAAACAACAAAAATGACAAAAATCTTTCCCTTTGTTAGTAAACACGATAACTTTTGCGCAAACCAATCAAAATACGCTTTTTGCGTTTTTTTTTACCAAACATATGTAGCATAAAACAAATTGGCCGAAAATGTTAAAAAATTTTGATTTTTACATTTTTTTGGGGGAATTTCATATAAAAATATGTGAAAAATATTGTTATTTTTGAAAAATTTACGATCTTTTTTTATTTATAGCGCATGATCAAAAAATCGCACAGGTGATCAAATACCACCAAAAGAAAGCTCTGTTTGTGGGAAAAAAAGGACATCAATTTAATTTGGGTACAGCGTCGCAAGATCGCGCAAATGTCCGTTAAAGTCACACAGTGCCGAATCGCAAAATAGGCCCTGGTCAGGAAGGGGGTAAAATCTTCCGGGGCTTAAGTGGTTAAATGATGAAAAAAATAGATTTTTACATTTTTTTCTGGGAATGTCATATAGCAGAAAGTGGAAATTTTTTTTTTTTTTCAGAATTGCCGCTCTTTTTTTGTTTATAGCACAAAAAATAAAAATTGTACAGGTGATCAAATACCACCAAAAGAAAGCTCTATCTGTGGGGAAAAAAAAGACATCAATTTTATTTGGGTACATCGTCGCACGACAATTGTCTGTTAAAGTAACGCAGTGCTGAATTGCAAAATATGGCCTGGTCATTAAGGAAGAAAATCTCCAGAACTGGTGAATTACATGTTTAAGAGCCTAGAAATGTAACCATAACAGAAAAGTTAGAAATGTTTCAATATAAAATCTAACTGGATTCTCCAACCATGGGGTTGGATGTTTACCTTTAGTAAACAGTAAGCCTGGTGCTCATGTACAGATGTGTATTCTTTGTGTTTAATTACATGGTCTTGAGTTTCAGTAAATTTGGGAAAGGCATTTCTGCAACATCCCTGGGGACCGATGATCCAGGGAATTAACTTAAGACCTTAGTAAAACGGGCCCTTTAAATCATATAGGATACAATAACACCTTGTAAGTCTATTTTCTTGGCCTATAACATTATATGCTACATGTGCTTGTCATTGACTGCAGTGATATTAAGTTAAAGCAGAAATAAAATTGAATAGCCCATTAAAAAGGTAAAATAACAAATTCAGCTTCAGTCCAGGTATTTTTTCTATTTTTTTTCTGCTACAAGAGGCCCTAAGTCTGATGGCCAACATAATTGAACCCACTTCCTCTGTGCCCAGGTTGCCCCAACTTGTTACTGGACAGTGAAAGGAGAAGCTGCACAGTTATGAGCACATCTATCTGTCGCTCTGCTTTCTCATTCTGTCAGCATGCTCCTTGTCATTACATGAACTGATTGGCTCCTCATGCTGCTACTTTCGCTCAAATTCCAGCTCTGCTGTACAAGGACTGCTGGGGACTGCAAACAGGCACTGGTTGCATGTAACAATAGATTTAGCACAGTGGCTAAGTGGTTAGCACTTCTACCTAGCAGAACTAGGTTTGTTGGTTTGAATCCCAACCATGGCACTACCAGCCTGGAGTTTGCATGTACTCCCTGTGCGGGTTTCATCCAGGTACTCCGGGTTTCCTCTGACAACTGGTCGGGACTTGTGCTGTTTGGTAGTGGGATTCTTCTTGGTAAGGGGGAATGAGCATCATATGTAAAAATAATTTTCCTGAGCAGCCCGGCATTTACTTTCGCAGCCACTGTTAGTCCCCTGATCAGCTTGACACGGAGCCGCTGTCGCACTCAACCGCTGATACGATCATCCATCATACAGCCATCTGTAGCCGCTGACACCTACCCAAGCAGCCGGACCTTCCATCTGCAGTCTCCAACCCATCATACTAAAGGCTTTTCCATCCAACTCCCATCAGCTGCCCTCCACAGAGTCCGATTGAGATCCTCCGTTCCTCAGATGTCCTCACTTCTAAAAAGTGAGTTTTTTTTATTTCATTCATTTTTTATCTTCCCTATTAATGTGCCTTTATACATATATTTATTTTTTACCCCCAAAATGCTGGTACCCTCTCCCTCCACTCGAACTTAGTCCGGGGTTTCCTCCCACAAATTGCTGTAAGTCATGCTGGTAAGTTAATTGGCCCTAGTATATGAGTTAGGAACCTTAGATTGTAAGCTCCTTAACCACTTTAAGACCGGAAGGATTTGCCCCCTTAATGACCAGGCCCTATTTTGTGATTTGGCACTGCGTTACTTTAATGGACAATTGCGCGGTCATGGGACGCTGTACACAAATTAAGTTGATGTCCTTTTTTTCCCACAAATAGAGCTTTCTTTTGGTGGTATTTGATCACCTGTGCGATTTTAATTTTTTGCGCTATAAACAAAAAAAGCAACAATTTTGAAAAAAAAACAATATTTTTCACATTCTGCTATATAACATTCTCAAAAAAAAAAATGTAAAAATCTACATTTTTTAACATTTTAGGCCAATTTGTTTTCTGCTACATATTTTTGGTAAAAAAAAAAAAAATCGCAATAAGCGTATTTTGATTGGTTTGTGCAAAAGTTATCGCGTCTACTAACTACGGGAAAGATTTAGGTCATTTTTATTTATATTTTTTTTACTAGTAATGGTGGCAATCTGCGATTTTTTGCGGGACTGCGACATTGCGGCGGACAGATCGGACCCCTGACTGATATTTTTGACACTTTTGGGGGGACCAGTGACATTACTACAGTAATCAGTGCAAAAAATAAGCACTAGTACTGTAATAAGGACACTGGCAAGGGAAGGGGTTAACATTATGGGTGATCAAGGGGTTAAATGTGAGCCTAGGGGAGTGATTCTAACTGTGGGGGGGGGGGGGCTTCTGAAATGACCACAGAGACATGTGATCCTATATAGAAGGATCACATGGGCTCCATGATCACTGCAGTTAGAAGAACGGTCAGCTGTGTTTACAACAGCTGCCCGTCCTCTCTCAGCGGAGAGCGATCGCGGGTGTCAGGCGGCAATCAGAGCCGCCTGACACACATATCGGCGCGCCCCCTAGCCTCCTGAGAGGGAGCGACGTATACCTACGTCACTTTGCCCAGGAGTGGCTGCCTGCCACAGTATATCTGCGGTGGGCAGTCATAAAGTGGTTAAAGGCAGGAACTGATGTGAATGTACAATATATATGTAAATGGATGGCGCTATATAAGTACTTGTAATAAATTGTGTATTAGGCCCCTTTCACACAGGCGGACCGTTCAGATCCACCTGTCCGTTTTTTTGGCGGATCTGAACGGTCCCCCCATGCATTCCTATGGGGCATCGGATGTCAGCGGAGACATGTCCGCTGACATCCGACCCGATCCGATCCGTCAAATCTGGATGGATGGAAACCCTATTTTCCATCCGTCCAGCGGATCGGATCGGATGGCATCGGATGAGAACAGACAAACGGTCCATTCCCATCCGATTTCCCCCATAGAGATACATGGGGAACTGACAGCTGTGTCTCCACACACAGCGCGGAGACACAGCTGTCATCCTCCTGCTCAGTGGGGGATCGGCGGCTCGATCCCCCGCTGAGAAAAACGGACTCTGTCCAACGGACGGAGTGTGTGAAAGGAGCCTTAATGATTACAAAGCTCTATTAATTTAATTTATGTCTTTTATATCTTCCTAAAGTTCAGCTTTAAAGTGGTAGTAAACTCTGTTACACCACTTGTATCCACAGGTAAACCTATAATAAGGCTTACCTGTAGGTCCTGTGGATATCTCCTAAACCTGTTTAGGAGATATTCAGAGTACATGCAGCTGGTGACATCACCGGCGCATGCGCTCTGAAAGTCCGGCTTACAGTGCCGAACCTTCAGAGCCTGTGCCATAAACGGTGGCGCATACATGCGACATCTTCGTGCCCCCTGGCCACCCATGAACCCGGAAGGAAGACCGGAGGAAGATGTCAGCCCTATCTGGACGGCTTTGTTCTAAGGTTAGTTTCTCATAATTACTAGCACATTATGACATTGCCTTGCAGGGATTTTTTTTCCTTTTAACCACCAGTGGTGTACTAGCGCTTTATTAAATGTTATTTAATAAGGTAATTTTACAGCCATATGTTCAGGCAGCACACCCATTCAGCTTACTCCAGCTACAGGTTCTAGACAACTTCATTAACTCCCAGTTATTAGTAATGCATTGAATTAGACGTCAACCCTATCTGAGGAACTTTTAGGCTGGGTTCACGCTTATGCGAATTGGATGCCGATTCCCCCGGCATCCAATTCGCATGACAGGAGAGTGTGACTGGCTCTCAATGGAGCCAGGTCACACATCTCTGGGGTGGCCGCGGAGCGCACTGCAGAAGGATCCGGTTTAACTTTGGCTCCATTTCAAATCCAAATTCAGGCAAAAATTCAGATCTAAAACAGTGAACGGGGATGCACAGGACCCCCTGCTGCTAGTTGCGCTGCACATAGTGTGAACCCAGCCTGAGTTGGATTAACACTAACCCCTAAGGATCCATTCACACCTAAGCATATCATTTTCAGGAGTTTTTTCAGGCATTTTTTTGGGCTTTTTTCAGGCATTTTTTTTGGGTGCTTTTTATGAGGCGTTTTTTCCAGGTATTTGGAGGCAGGCATTGAAATCTAACAAAAACACTTGTAATCTGCCAAAAAAGAAGGTCATGCACTTTTTTGAGCTTCAGGCATTTTGCTTCAAGCGACAAAATGCTCATATGTGAACATGGGCCATTGAAATGAATGGGATTTTGCTTGTTGGGCATTTTGAGACTTCAGAGATGAGCGTTTTACGAGCTGAAATACGCTCAGGTGTGAGCAGGGCCTTTCACTGTATGTTATGACATGTAAATGGCTGCCTGTGTCTTCTTTCAGCATAGAATGCAGACATAACACCATGAAAAATGGACTGATATCTCCCAAATGGTTTACTTTACAAGTAAAAAAAAAACCTAACTACTGATATCTTTTGCAATAAAAATTCAAAATGAGATACTTTACTTTTAACTCTACCAAGATGTGAATTTAAAAGCACTGTGATTGCAGTAGGTAAGTTTAGTATTATAGTTCTAGGTCTTATGTAAATGAAAGCACGGATGTGAGGTGAATATACTTATTTTATAGTCCCAAGTCGTATGCAGATTACAGCAAAGGTATGAAGCAAATATTTCTAGTCTTTGTGGCTTTCACTAAGCTAACAACTCATTCTGGCCTATTCAGTGCTGCACAATGAGCAATGATGAGGTGTGGAGTGTAGCAGCCCATAGAAAACAGTTTACTATAGCTAGAAAAAGATACATTCTGATTGGTTGAAACTGGTTACTGTACATTGATATTTGCCTTTATTTACAGGAATAAAACATTTAAAAATATCAGTTTTGATAACCAAAAAAAAAATGCTTTGTAAGTGTTGGGTTTAGGCTAGAGCACATACAGTACCTGAAACCCCAATAACCTCCTCATAACCTAATAACCTCCTCACAACCCAATAACCTCCTCTCAACCCAATAAAATCCTCCTAACCCAATAACCTCCTCACAATACAATAACCTCCTTACAACCCAATAACCTCCTCCTAACCCAATAACCTCCTCCTAACCCAATAACTTCCTCACAACCCAATAACTTCCTCACAACCCAATAACCTCCTCACAACCCAATAACCTCCTCCTAACCCAATAACCTCCTCATAACCCAATAACCTTCGCATAACCCAATAACCTCCTCCTAACCCAATAACCTCCTCGCAAACCCAATAACCTCCTCGCAAACCCAATAACCTCCTCGCAAACCCAATAACCGACTCCTAACCCAATAACCTCCTCACAACCCAATAACCGACTCCTAACCCAATAATCGCCGCCTCCTAACCCAATAATCGCCTCCTAACCCAATAACCTCCTCCTAACCCAATAACCTCCTCACAATACAATAACCTCCTTACAACCTAATAACCTCCTCCTAACCCAATAACCTCCTCCTAACCCAATAACTATCTCACAACCCAATAACTTCCTCACAACCCAATAACCTCCTCACAACCCAATAACCTCCTCCTAACCCAATAACTTCCTCAGAACCCAATAACCTCTTCTCAACCCAATAACCTTTGCATAACCCAATAACCTCCTCCTAACCCAATAACCTCCTCCTAACCCAATAACCTCCTCATAACCCAATAACCTTCGCATAACCCAATAACCTCCTCCTAACCCAATAACCTCCTCCTAACCCAATAACCTCCTCCTAACCCAATAACCTCCTCGCAAACCCAATAACCTCCTCGCAAACCCAATAACCGACTCCTAACCCAATAACCTCCTCACAACCCAATAACCGACTCCTAACCCAATAATCGCCGCCTCCTAACCCAATAATCGCCTCCTAACCCAATAACCTCCTCCTAACCCAATAACCTCCTCCTAACCCAATAACCTCCTCATAACCCAATATCCGCCTCCTAACCCAATAACCGCCTCCTAACCCAATAACCTCCTCAAAACCCAATAACCTCCTCATAACCCAATAACCTCAAGCAGCGATACTCAGTTCTGGTGATTGTCTGCTCAGGCACCAAGCCCTGCATTGTTGGGGAAGGCAAAGATTTATATGCTCCTGCACACTAAGATGTATGGTGTTTTTTACCAGCATTCTGGCAGCAGACCAACGAGTGGAGGATACTGTAAGCCCAAGTGCCAGAGGGTGCCTGTTATCCTGAGAACCTATTACTTTGTCCTAAAGGAGCAAAACTGTAAGACAAAACACAAGACCGTTATAGAAAGTAGGGTTGCACCGGTATCAGTGCCCATACTACACATTCGTATGAGTACATGTACTCATATGAATGCTCCGATACTTAAAACCGATACCTTTGCGGTGCGATTTGAGCCCAAACAAACTGTGTGAACCCAGGCTTGTCATAGCGACTTCAGCCTGAGTTCACAAAGGAGCGGTGCTTGAAACCGCATGTGACTTGGACAGGAATCACACCGCATTCCTGTACAAATCGCATGGGTTTCTTTTCATTGTGATTTGTGGCGATTCATTTTGTATGGGCTCAAATCGCACTGCAAAGGTATCAGTGCTCTTCATATTGGCGAGTACTTGAGTACAAGTATCGGTACTTGTACTTGTCGGTAAAAAACGTTATCAGGGCAACCCTAATAGACAGCTAAAGCATGTATTTAGAATGGAGCAATAGTTTGGTCCATGGGAAACCAATTCATAAAGGTCCCCAGAAAACTGAAACTATTCGCTTTGTTACGAATTTAAACTTAGATTAAATTTTCATTATTCGGAGATTTAAATGTATCCGAATCCCTGAATCACAACAGTAACAAATTTCAATAAATCTGAAATAAACTGTAACCAAAACAACAAATTTATCTGTATTCATTCGATTTATTGGTTTCCGACTTCAGATGGTTTTGTAAGTTCAATAATATGTCACACTCTGTATTGTTATGATTGGCCAAAGTCGCAACACATTAATGTTGCATGAAAGTCACATTGAAGTCTCAATGCAAAGTCGCATGACTTTGGGGTCCCAGCAGTGTGAACCGAACCTTAATGTTTGAAGCATCCGAAAAAATATAAACAACATTACAAATTAGCCCCGGTTCACACTACTGCGTGTGCCGGGTTCGCATGTCATGTCGGAGCGCACTGCTCCAACATGACATGCGATCAGCTGTGCGGTGCGAGTTTAGCCATACAGTTTGTATGGCTAAATTCGCACCGCACCCGCAGCAAAGACGAACAGGAGGCATTTTTGCTGCCGCATCAGGATCAGATCGCACAGCGGTTCACACTTGTGCGATCCGATCCTGTGCGAACTGCACGATCGCACTGCGATATGCGATCAAACTGGGGGTGTCGTTAAGATTACATTGACACCCCCAGCGGATCGCATATGGCAGTGTGAACTGCCGGGGGTGCGTGTGCGATGCGGGAACAGGCTGCGAATTCGCAGCCTTCCCGCATCGCAATAGTGTGAACCGAGCCTGAATCTGAATGTAAAACATTTAAAATAAGATACTGTTTACAATACAGTAATACACTGTCTCACCCTGCTCTGCACATGCTCAGTTGCTCTCCATTTTTAGGCATTTTTAGGCACTGCCAAATTTGTAGAGGCTGATCTGCTGACTGCCTTAAAGTAAAATTAAACCCTCCTAATCCTTTACAGCCAAGGAAGGTGCTTCTGTTTGATCTGCAACTGCCATGGTGCTGCACATACAGTATGAACACCAGACGTTTGATGATTTGACAGTTTAGACACAAGCAAATGTGACAGTTAGAAATCTGCAATCTTCTGGGACACGTCACAGGTCCCAGAAGATTTCCCAGCCATTGAGGACGCGCAGCACGACTCGCACATGCGCAGTGTGCATCCAACTGACAGCTGGGTGCCCACACTTGTGATGCCCGTGCTGGTGAGAGGCGAGGGTGAGAAACGAAGGTTCTGGCGGCCGCATCGCTGGACCATGAGACAGGAGAGTGTGTGTTTATTAAAAGTCAGCAGCTACACTTTTTGTAGCTGCTGACTTTTAACCTCTCTGGTGGTATGATTGTTTCGGATTTTAGGTGCTGAAAGTGGTACAATTATTTTGCATGTAATTCTTAAGAATGAGCAGCCCAAACCAACTATTTACATATGATTTTTTTTTCTGTGCGTTCTTCTTTATAACATCTCGGGTATGATAAAATTTGAAATACAAAATCAAAAATTATAATATAATAAAAAACTATAAATAAGTTAAAGTATGTATGTATACATTATATATATATATATATATACACACGCACACACATACATACACACATATATATATATATATATATATATATATATATACATAAAAAGTACAGTAAAAACTGCAGGAAAGGGTACTGGGGGGCAAACTAATGTGAATTTATTTTATTTTGCATTGTATTAGTGTGTTTGGTGTGTTTTACATTTGAATTTGCCGCCGGTTCCACCCCCCTGCAAACGTCACGTCGCCGGAGACCGAAGCCAGGGCACACAGAGGATCCGGAGGAAGCTCTGCCACCGCACACCGCCGGGATACATCGCTGGATCCCGGTGACAAGGTAAGTAACCCCTCTACCAGGATCCAGCGATCTTCCTAGCGGTACCCCGAGTGTGGCTCGGGGTTACCGCTTTTGGTACTGAAATTTAACCCCGAGCCACACTCGGGAATACCGCTAGGAAGGTTAATAAACACAAAAACGAGTGGAACTCCGCTTTCAGTTCTCATTGTTGCTTAGTTGAAGCTAGTTTCTAGTGATGAAGGACATAAAAGAGTGACAACAGTCAAATCAGTTGACCTCCAGCTGCTTGCATGCTAGATAGTGAAGAAAAATGTGAGTTAACTGAAAGATAGCAGAAATTTCCAGATCCACAACATCTGGAGCTCAAAAGGGCACTTATCTCTGACTGGCAGAACGTGTTTGAAATTTCCAGGTCCACAACATCCAGACCTCAAAAGGGCACCTATCTCTGACTCAAACAGTTTCAGTGGTGTTGCAAGTGATGCGATGTAATTATTTGCTGAGACATTCGTTTTTATTGCAGTGATTTCCAGACATTGTACATTATCTACAGCATTCCACAGTCACTTGTCTTTTTTTTCTTTTACTTTGCCAAAGAATACACGGATTTTGTTTCCTGTAAACTGATGCAGTCACGGGCAGTGAACAGGACAGCTGTGTTTGCTCCTGAAAATCTGGAATAAGGATCCAGACCACGCGCAGTATTATGTTTGTAATGTTATCAACATTACAGCTTTTAAAGCTGCTGCTGTATCAAGTAACGCAATGAGGATTCTAAATGATATAAGATTATTCAAAAAGGAGGAGCAGGATAAATTATTATATAAAATGGGCCTTTTGTTCATTTGGATTAATCAAATGATCACTGTTGTCCTTTTCTGACTTCCCAATTGACCACTTGACGATCAGCAGTTTAACGTCAAGGGGGGATTTCTTAGTCTACAGGCACGCATGTGCACATCCCTGCTTCTTCTGCTGTGGTTAGACACAGCACGAGTTTGTCAGCAGGTTCGCAGCCAATGATTTTGGCTGTGAACCTGTTGATGGCAGTGGCCAACAACAGCACAGAGATTTGTGTGCATTAGTAAACATACAATACAGATCTGGCTGGTTCTTCTCTCTGATTTCACTTATCTTTCCGAGCTGAGATCAGGGAGAAAAGCCAGCCAGTCTGTGAATAAAATCAGTACATATACACTTTTAAGGCACACTGTTAACCCCTTGATCGCCCTCCTGATCACCCCTGTTACCCAGCCATTGTCATTAGTACAGTATATACAGTGCAAGGTGTGGCCCCAATTTTCGTAATTCCCACAACCTAGCCTATGTTGGGTCACACAGCCATTTTCACTTAAGCCTGTTCTGATATGTTCCAACCTGACCAGTTGACCCAGATCTTTATGGAGTAGTAGAAGAATTAACACGTTTGTGTGTTGTGCTGTTGGTGGAAAATGAGTGACAGGAATCTGGAGAAGGAGGAGATTTTACTATAAAATTTTGCGTGAAAATTGGCAAAAGTGCGAGTAAAACTTTAGCTCTGTTACAACAGACATCCATGAAAAAAATGAAGGGTTTCTGAATGGCATAGGCCCCTTTCACGTGGGCTTACCGATCCGGTCCACCTGTCAGCTTTTCAGGGGGACCTGATCGGATGCTCCATGTACCTCTATAGAACGGTGGATGTCAGCGGAGACATGTCCACTGAGTAGGCTTGTGACGGTATCAGATTTTCATGCTGCGATTAATTGATTAAGGTTTTGCCACGGTATACGGTATTATCACGGTATTCTATTATTAAATTTAAATTATTAAATTTCCACCTCACTTCAATTTCATTGCTGAATTTAGGGGCTTTGGTTCACTTATGCACATAATTATATAGTCAGTCAGTACAGACTCTGTGAACCAGGCCTAAAATAGGTCATCAAGCAGTGTCTGGCCTAACTGGTGATAACTGGTCCTGGCGCTCGGCTCCGATCCGATGGCCTGGTCATTAAGAGGGCAAATCCTTGTGGTCAAGATGTGGTTAAACCTGAAGGAGGTGTTGTTTATAAATTACTTTACTATTGCTTTAGGCCTGGTTCACATGTATGCGGGTTGGTGGTTCGCATGTATGCGGGTTGGTGGTTCGCATGTATGCGGGTTGGCGGTTCACATGTATGCGGGTTGGCGGCCCACATTTGCACAGGTATAGCAGCCCATTGATTTGAATGGGCTGCTATGCCCTCATTTTCCGCAGAAAAAAGGTGCATGCAGCATTTTTTTTTAAATTCAGTGGCCTTGAAATCCATCCTGCTTTTGCACCATGCGACTAACCTGCAGTTCCTGCTCTGGCAAGCTTTCTGCATTTTTTGTATACGTGGGCACGGCATTTAAAAACAGTTTGCGTGTGCAGCAACGGCAGGTAAGTCGCATGGTGCAAAAGAAGGATGGATTTCATGGCCACTGCATTTTTTTAAATTCTGCATGCACCTTTTTTCAGCTGAAAACGCAGGCATAGCAGCTCAAGCCCATTCACATCAATGGGCTGCTATGCCTGTGCAAATGTGGGCCGCCAACTTGCATGCATGTGAACCGCCAACCCGCATACATGTGAACCACCAACCCGCATACATGTGAACCACCAACCCGCATACATGTGAACCAGGCCTAAAGCAATAGTAAAGTCATTAATAGATAAAAACACCGGTCCTCCTGCAGGTTTAACCACTTCTGGATCGCAAATATTTGCCCCTTTAAAGACCAGGCCATCGGATCAGAGCGCCAGGACCAGTCATCACCAGGTAGGCCAGACACTGCTTGATGGCTATATAATAATGTAATGTGGGCTGCTATGCGTGTGTGTGTGTATGTATATATATATATATATATATATATATATATATATATATATATATATATATATATATATATATTAGAGCTGCACGATTCTGGCCAAAATGAGAATCACGATTTTTTAGCTTGGAATAAAGATCACGATTCTCTGTGTAACAAAAAAAAAATTGGGATAACTTTACTGTTACGTTTTTTTTTTTTATTCATTAAAGTCTATTAATTGCGTTTGAAAGACTGCTACGCAAATACAGTGTGACATAAAATATTACAACAATCGCCATTTTTTTCTGTAGGGTCTCTGCTAAAAAAATATATAAAATGTTTGGGGGTTCTAAGTACTTTTCTAGCAAAAAAAAAAACTGATTTTAACTTGCAAGCAACAAGTGTCAGAAAAAGATCCAGTCTTTAAGAGGTTAAACTTCCTTTCTCCCTGGCAGAGGGAAGGAAAAGATACAAATGTAATCATTTTTGTTTATAGTTACTGGGAGACTTTGCTGAAAGGGGTTAGCTGTGTGAGTGAATGAGTCATCCAGCTCACTGAAATGTATCAATTCACAAGTCAGGCAGACTTGACAGAGAAACTCTGTATTTTAAAAATGCCACAATAACAATACCGTGGCTATGCAATACCGCGATATATCGAATTACCGAAAACCGGCATATGTCTACCACTGAGACCCGCTTCTATCCGATCCCGTCTTTGAAATCCGGACAGATGGAAAACCTATTTTCCATCCGTCTGGAGGATCGGAACGGAAGGGGTCGGATGAAAACGGTCAGGCAGTCTGTTTTCATCTGATCTCTCCATAGAAGAGAGCGGGGCTCTGACAGCTCCGTCTCTGCAAAGTAAGCAGAGATGGAGCTGTCATCCGCCTGCTCAGCGGGGATCGGCGGATTGATCCCCCGCTGAGAAAAACAGAGTCTGCCGAGCGCACCGCTCGTGTGAAAGGACCCATAGGTGGTTTAAGGAAGGGTGGGAAGATGTTTACGATTGCAAAAACAAAAAACCAATGCGCTACCAATGGGGTGGATGTAATTATGAAGTATGATGATATATTGAAGGAGGAATGAAAATAGAGTGAAAATGGGAAGAAGCTGCCAATTTTAAAAGTGTCACCACTTACAAGAAGATGTTTATGATAACACACGAAGTGTGCAGCTAAAAACGCTTTCTCTATCTCTCTCTCAAATTTGCTCCTGGAAGAATAATCAAACATTCCTATAGACACACATTGTGGACAGCCTTCCCAAAAAGAGTTAAAGCTGGTATAGCTGCAAAGGGTGGCTCAATTCATAATTGAACACTACGGACTAATACAGGGATGCCATTAAAGTTCATGTATTAAAGGGAGGAGTCCCAATACTTTTGACATATACAGTATCTCACAAAAGTGAGTACACCCCTCACATTTTTGTAAATATTTTATTATATCTTTTTATGTGACAACACTGAAGAAATGACACTTTTCTACAATGTAGTGAGTGTACAGCTTGTATAACAGTGTAAATTTGCTGTCCCCTCAAAATAACTCAACACACAGCCATTAATGTCTAAACCACTGGCAACAAAAGTGAGTACACCCCTAAGGGAAAATGTCCAAATTGGGCCCAAAGTGTCAATATTTTGGGTGGCTGCCATTTTTTCCAGCACTCCCTTAACCCTCTTGTGCATGGAGTTCACCAGAGCTTCACAGGTTGCCACTGGAGTCCTCTTCCACTCCTCCATGTGACATTACTGAGCTGGTGGATCTTAGAGACCTTGCACTCCTCCACCTTCCATTTGAGGATGCCCCACAAATGCTCAATAGGGTTTAGGTCTGGAGACATGTTTGGCCAGTGTCCATCACCTTTACCCGCAGCTTCTTTAGCAAGGCAGTGGTCGTCTTGGAGGTGTGTTTGGGGTCGTTATCATTTTAGAATACTGCCCTGTGGCCCAATCTCCGAAGGAAGGGAATCATGCTCTGCTTCAGTATGTCACAGTACATGTTGGCATTCATGGTTCCCTCAATGAACTGTAGCTCCCCAGTGCCAGCAGCACTCATGCAGCCCCAGACCATGAAACTTCAACCACCATGCTTGACTGTAGGCAAGACACACTTTTCTTTGTACTCCTCCCCTGGTTGCCGCCACACAGGCTTGACACCATCTAAACCAAATAAGTTTATCTAGGACTCATTGTTCCAGTAATCCATGTCCTTAGTCTGCTTGTCTTCAGCAAACAGTTTGGGGGCTTTCATGTGCATGCATCATCTTTAGAAGAGGCTTCCTTCTGGGATGACAGCCATGCAGACCATTTTGATGCAGTGTGTGGTGTATGCTCTGGGCACTGACAGACTGACCCCCACCCCTTCAACCTCTAAGGCAATGCTGGCAGCACTATCTCCCAAAGACAACCTCTGGATATGACGCTGAGCATGTGCACTCAACTTCCTTGGTCGACCATGGTGAGGCCTGTTCTGAATGGAACCTGTCCTGGTAAACCACTGTATGGTCTTGGCAACTGTGCTGCAGCTCCGTTTCAAGGTCTTGGCAATCTTCCTAAAGCCTAGGCCAGTGGCCTAGGCAAAACTTGGCACCCCAGATGTTTTGGAACTACATTTACCATGATGGTCATGCACTCTTCAGTGTAGGGGAGCATCATGGGAAACAACAAAACATCTGGGGTGCCAATGTTCACCATCACTGGCCTAGGCTATCTTTATGTAGAGCAAGAATTCTTTTTTCTGATCCTCAGAGAGTTCTTAGCCATGAGGTGCCATGTTGAACTTCCAGTGACCAGTATGAGAGAGTGAGAGTGATAACACCAAATTTATCACACCTGCTCCCCAGTCACACCTGAGACCTTGTAACACTTCTGTGAAATACTGTGTGTGTGTGTGTGTGTGTATATATATATATATATATATATATATATATATATATATACAGCCAGGTCCATAAATATTGGGACATCAACACAATTCTAATCTTTTTGGCTCTATACACCACCACAATGGATTTGATATGAAACAAACAAGATGTGCTTTAACTGCAGACTTTCAGCTTTAATTTGAGGGTAAAAGGTGTAGGAATTACAACAGTTTGTATATGTGCCTCCCACATTTTTAAGGGACCAAAAGTAATGGGACAGATTAACAATCATAAATCAAACTTTCACTTTTTAATACTTGGTTGCAAATCATTTGCAGTCAATTACAGCCTGAAGTCTGGAATGCATAGACATCACCAGATGCTGGGTTTCATCCCTGGTGATGCTCTGCCAGGCCTCTACTGCAACTGTCTTCAGTTCCTGCTTGTTCTTGGGGCATTTTCCCTTCAGTTTTGTCTTCAGAAAGTGAAATGCATGCTCAATCAGATTCAGGTCAGGTGATTGACTTGGCCATTGCATAACATTCCACTTCTTTCCCTTAAAAAACTCTTTGGTTGCTTTCGCACTATGCTTCGGGTCATTGTCCATCTGCACTGTGAAGCGCGGTAAAATGAGTTCTGAAGCATTTGGCTGAATATGAGCAGATAATATTGCCTGAAACTCTTCAGAATTCATCCAGCTGCTTTTGTCAGCAGTCACATCATCAATAAATACAAGAGAACCAGATCCATTGGCAGCCATACATGCCCATGCCATGACAATACCACCACCATGCTTCACTGATGAGGTGGTATGCTTTGGATCATGAGCAGTTCCTTTCCTTCTCCATACTCTTCTCTTCCCATCACTCTGGTACAAGTTGATCTTGGTCTCATCTGTCTATAGGATGTTGTTCCAGAACTGTGAAGGCTTTTTTTAGATGTTGTTTGGCAAACTCTAATCTGGCCTTCCTGTATTTGAGGCTCACCAATGGGTTACATCTTGTGGTGAGCCCTCTGTATTCACTCTGGTGAAGTCTTCTATTGATTGTTGACTTTGACACACATACACCTATCTCCTGGAGAGTGTTCTTGATCTGGCCAACTGTTGTGAAGGGTGTTTTCTTTGGTCATCCACCACAGTTGTTTTCCCTAGTCTTCCGGGTCTTTTGGTGTTGCTGAGCTCACCGGTGCGTTCTTTCTTTTTAAGGATGTTCCAAACAGTTGATTTGGCCACACCTAATGTTTTTGCTATCTCTCTGATGGGTTTGTTTTGTTTTTTCAGCCTAATGATGGCTTGCTTCACTGATAGTGACAGCTCTTTGGATCTCATATTGAGAGTTGACAGCAACAGATTCCAAATGCAAATAGCACACTTGAAATGAACTCTGGACCTTTTATCTGCTCCTTGCAAATGGGATAATGAGGGAATAACACACACCTGGCCATGGAACAGCTGAGCAGCCAATTGTCCCATTACTTTTGGTCCCTTAAAAAGTGGGAGGCACATATACAAACTGTTGTAATTCCTACACCTTTCACCTGATTTGGATGTAAATACCCTCAAATTAAAGCTGAAAGTCTGCAGTTAAAGCACAGCTTGTTTGTTTCATTTCAAATCCATTGTGGTGGTGTATAGCGCCAAAGAGATTAGAATTGTGTTGATGTCCCGATATTTATGGACCTGTCTGTATATATTATATATATATATATATATATATATATATATATATATATATATGTAAACCATTGCAGTTAAGTAAATCAGATCATCCTTTCTAGTCGTCCATGATGATATGTTAACGCAATGGAGATGGATAGATTAAAGATATCCTCTTGCTACAATGCAAAATTCGCTAAGCAAAGTAGAGTAAGACAGATAAGCAATAGCAGCTAAAGGCTTCCTGATTGCACATACTATAAATCACTGGAACTCAAAATAATTCCTAGGTTGTCAGAAAATAAAAATCAGCTCAGTAGAAATGGGTAGCAGAATGTACTTCTGACAGGTACTGTGCGGCTTTGTTTAGCATTCCCTTATGTTCTGGTTGTTTGCCAAGATGCTGTAACAGGAAACCTGACACAGTCAGAATATTAGCAGGTTTTACAATAATATGGAAAATCAAAAAGCTTGATTTGGCATTAGGGGTATGGTCTTTTGCAATCATTTTCTTGCCATTTATTTTTAACAACTGGGCTTTTAACTGCAGGGGACTCAATTTATAGGTTGATCATGGCTTTTGTTAGGAAGAAAGTCATTTCAGGGAATAATAATCAATGAAGTATGCCCCTGGTGTCTACCAAGCAAGGAGGGGATCACATGTGGCCCTTTGGAATTTATTGTGATGCCCCCCGAGGGCTGTACAGACAATGAAGAGAAAAATATTCTTTGCGTTGCCTTTTAGTAGTTACATGTTTTTGTTTTTCTTTTCCATGTTGTCCATACCTTTTGTCTTTTCATGTTTTTCTTCCTCTGACCTTTTATAATGGGTCGTAAAGCGAGTAATTTCAAATGTAGCAGAAGTCCTTTTTATGGGGGCTTTAGGGAGCACAAGTGTGAAAGCATTCATTTGTAAAGGAGCTGTACCAGCAGTGATCTCCAGCAGGCTCATGGGTTTACGTTTCCTTAGGCTGGCCATACATGTTCAATCCTCTTGTACAATTTTCTGTTAGATTTACCAAAAACCATAAAATAGGAGGTCAAAACTAAACAACACTTTCAATTGTTTCCTATTAGGCAGGCCTTTTACTACATAGTTAAAGGTAAATCTACAGAAAATGGTATAATGTATGGCTGGCCCTAAGCATATGTCCTGTCTACAACAACTCCTGTAGCATGCTTGCAGTCTCAGACCCTATCCTGTAGCATGTTGGGAAAAAAATCTCTAAGGCCACCTTCACATATATGTTGTGTGGTAACGCATGCTAAAGCAACTTGTGGCAATGTGCTTGGTGTATGGCAACTCAATGCAAAAACGTAATGCATCTCAGTTGTGTTGTGGTGTGATGCATCGGCTAAAATGGTGCAGGTAGATTTTCTGGTCTGTTGTAAAGCCCAATCAAATAATTTAGCTGTTCTAATGCAGTGCACATTAAAGACCAAGTTCTCCTTTAGAACATGTGCTGGAACTGGAAAGAGTCCAGAGAAGGGCAACAAAAATAATTAGGGGAATGGAGGACATCAGCTATGAGGAAAGACTACACGCACCGGACATCATTCTCTCTGGAGAAGAGACGATTAAGGGGGGATATGATATCAATGTATAAATACTGTACTGGCGACCCTAGCATAAGGAACAAACTATTCAGAGAAAGGAAATACAATAAGACACGTGGCCACTCACTAAAACTAGAGGAAAGGCGGTTTAACCTTAAAATACGCAGAGGGTTCTTCACTGTGAGAGCAGTAAGGATGTGGAATTCTCTTCCACAAACAGTGGTATCAGCAGGGAGCATTGATAGTTTCAAAAATCTATTAGATGGGCACCTTAAAGACCACAACATACAGGGTATACATTGTACAGTTAACAGCAAACACACACACACATCATAGGTTGAACTGGATGGACTGATGTCTTTTTTCAACCTAACTATGTAACATGTTACATTCATATTTAGGGTGCAACATGTAAAATATTCCATCAACCAATCTCTCTCACCCTCTCCCGTAACAGTGTGCAGGGGTTCCCCCCCCCCCCTGCAGCCAATCGGCGCGGCTCCGCTCACACATCCCTGTCATTCATTCACAGGGATCTCTAAATGAAGAAACTAAAAGTCCCATCTGGCAATGCAGCAGACGGCTTGCAGTTCTCAATGAACTACGAGTGTGCTGATCATATCCCCTTGTAGTCCTTTCACACTTCCTTTAGCTTTCTAACTGAAAGTGAGTACAGAGTTATAGGTAGAAAAGGAGAGGGAGTGTGCAGGAGCCTAACATTGCACCCACAATCCACTGATCGCAGGGCCAATGCTTTGCACACTCCTGTAGAAAAAAATAAATGCACATCCTGCAAAAATATGTGCATTTATAATTGTTTTCCCTAAAGGTGAACTTATCCTTTAACAAGTGACATAACACATCACATTGGACTGCACAAGTGTCAATGGCAGCTAAAGTGTTAAGCTGGCCATACAGTGATCTTTTATTTATTTATTCTTTTTCCGGCCAACCAGCCCGTTGAACTAAAAAAAAAAAGATCTGATCACCCATCTACAAGTTTGATGTTGCTGAGAGAATCACTCCTGCTGAGGTATTGTATTCTGAAAGTGGGGGGGACCTCCCCATCATTAGAATACACTGATCAGTGTTGCCGGCTATAGCCTGCGGCACTGATCACTCAAGAGAAAATCCATCAGGCTGGCTGTACAAAAGTTGTGGATTTACTTCTGTACAACCAGCCTGCCCATGCAAGGGTCAACATTCGTCCAGTTCCTGCTGAACTGGCCACATTTTGACCCATTTAAGGCTGCCTTACTACAGCTAGAGACAAAAACAGACCTCCTGCGCTGTGATAGAGCTGTGTAAATTCTAGAACTTAATGGAGAGAAATAAAAATTATTTGACAGGTAAAAACAGCTCAAATATATGTACTTTATTTATTACAGGTATTTATATAGTGCTGAGAATTTATGCAACACTTTACATATTTTATATCACATCAGTGCCTACTCTCAAGGAGTTTACAATCTAAGGTCCCTAATTCACATTCATACATACACAGGCCACTTTAGACTGAAGTTAATTAACCTACCAGCATGTCTTTGTGGGAGCGTGGGAGGAAAGTGGAGTACTGGGACGAAACTCATGCATGCACAAGGAGAACGTGCAAACTCCATACAAAGTGTCAGTTAACCACTTCTGGACGGGGCCTTTTTCTGACACTTGTTGTTTACAAGTTAAACAAGTTTACAAATTGTGTTTTGCGAGAAAATTACTTAGAACCCCCAAATATTATATATATTTTTTTTTAGCAGAGACCCTAGAGAATAAAATGGAGATTGTTGCAATATTTTTTATCACCATGTATTTGCGGTTTTTGATCGCTTGGTTTTCAGCCTTAGAGCCGGCGGGGGACAGATGCAGCATCAGACCGATTCTGCATCCATATAAATATGGTAAAAAAAAAAAAAAAATCCCCATACTTCTCTTTTAAGATGATGGTTGGAATTTAAATTGAGAACCCTCCCGCAAGGCAGAAGTGCTAACCATGTCCCTATCTGTGCATTTAGCTTTTTGCCTGGTTTCAGCTTAAATTATAACCTTCATTTGCAGCCTAGAACTGAATCTAGCAGTGGTCAGCTGGAATGTGTGACCAGTTTAGAATAACATCTTATGCTACAACTAGACCTGCGCGATTAATCGTTAAAAAATCGCAATCTCAATTTCCTCAATTCATACAGAGCTGTTGTCTGCTAACTTACAGCTGTCAAAAAAAAAAAAAGAGCCTCCCACAAATGTTTATCAACATTGTTAGGGCTGGTAGAAAACTATAAACACAATGTTTTACAATGTATCATTTCATTCTTTTAGGAATGAAGTCGCCGGAGTAGTGTGAACCGGCTCTAAGTCCCCGTTCACACTAAGGCGACCTGTGAGGCGACCAGGTCGCCTCACAGGTCACCGTAGGTCGCCTCCCATAGGGAAGCTGCGGACCCGTTCTAATAGGAGCGACACAAGTCACTCCGACTTAGAAAAAGGGTCCGGAGCTTCTTTGGGGCGACCAGGAGGCGACCGCCATAGACTTCAATGTTATGAAGTCCGTGGCGGCCGCTCCTAGGTCGCGCCGCGCTGCTCGCACCGCGACCTCGGAGGTCGCGGTGCAAAGTAGCGTCGCTTGTATGTGAACGGGGCCTAAGACTCGCTTCACATAAGCGTGACTTGTCAGGCGACTTGTCAGCCTGACAAGTCGCGCTCCCTCGCGGTCCATTGACCGCTACAGGACCCGTTCTAATAGGAGCGACACAAGTCGCTCCGACTTAGAAAAAGGGTCCTGTACTATTTCGGGGCAACCTCGGAGCGACTTGCATAGACTTCCATTATGTGAAGTCCCTGCAAGTCACTCCGAAGTCGTGGTGCACGGGACTGACAAGTCGCCTCCCGAAGTAGTAAGGAGTCGTGTTGCGCTAATGTGAACCGACTCTAACACTTGTTGCTTACAAGTTAACAACTTCTGGACCAGGCCTTTTTCTGACACTTGTTGTTTACAAGTTAAAATCAGTTTTTTTTTTTTTGCTATAAAATTACTTAGAAACCCCAAACAGTATATATTTCATTTTTTAGCAGAGACTCTAGAGAATAAAATGGAGATTGTTGCAATATTTTTTTATCACAACGGATGTGCGCAGCAGTCTTACAAACGCAATTTTTTGAGAAAAAATTCACTTTTTGAATAAAAAAAAATTTAAAAAAAACAGTAAAGTTAGCCCAATTTGTATAATGTGAAAGAATGTTACGCTGAGTAAATAGATACCCAACATGTCAGGCTTCAAAATTGCGCACGCTCGTGGAATGGGGACAAACATTGGTACTTAAAAATACCCATAGGCGACACTTTAAAAATGTCTACAGGTTACAGTTTAGAGTTACAGAGGAGGTCTAGGGCTCAAATTATTGCTCTCGCTACAACGATCATGGCGATACCTCACATGTGTGGTTTGAACACCGTTTACATACATTGGCGCGACTTGTGTATGCGTTCGCTTCTGCGCGCTACCTAATGGGGTGCTTTAATTTTGTTCCTATTTATTTTATCTTTTATTTTGACATTTTGAAAAAAGTTTGATCACTTTTCCTATTACAAGGAATGTAACATCCCTTGTAATAGAAATAAGGATGACAGGACCTCTTTAATGTGAGATCTGGGGTCAAAAAGACCTCACATCTACACTAAAAATAAAAAAAGTCATTGAGTGAGGGCCATCTTGCTCTCACTCAACTTCCTGCCTGAGGGGACAGCAGACTGGATAATTTTCCCTGCTAATGCCGGGTCTGGTAACCGGGGAAAACGACCGGGAAGCAGCGGGAGGTGGGGGGCACCTCTCCCGCCGCCCATAAGGGTGATCCCATGGCAGTGCCATAACCCTGGTATTTAACGTCAAAGTGCCAACGTAAAATTGCGGAGGGCAGTGCAAAAGTGGTATAAATCTGTATTTTTTGCTAGAAAATTACTTACCGTAGCACCCCCAAAGATTATATATATATTTTAGCAGAGACCCTAGAGAATAAAATGCCATTTTTAATGGCACACTGTATTTGCGCAGAAGTCTTTCAAACGCAGTTTTTTTGGGAAAAAGATACATTTTAAAGGAGGTTATAAACTTTAGAAAAAAAAAAAACCTGAGGGACATAGGCATAATGAGCTAGTATGCTTTGCATACTAGCTCATTATGAAATAATTACCTTAGAACGATGCCCCCACATTGCCGCCTGCTCCCTGGTAACACGACCGACACGTTCAGCCGCGTTACTTCTGGGTTTACACCCGGCCATCTGATTGGCCAGAGCCGCGATGACGTCACTCATGGGCATGCACGTGGGAGCCGCCATTCATGGCGCAGGACTCTGAAGGAACGGCCGCCCATCATCGGCTGCATGCAATGTAAGTATCTCCTAAACGGTGCAAGTTTAGGAGATACTTACAGTACCTATAGGTAAGCCTTATCATAGACTTACCTATAGGTTACAACCACTTTAATTAATTAAAAATAAATAAACAGTAAAGTTAGCCCAATTTTTTTGTATAATGTAAAAGATAGCGTTATGCTGAGAATCTTTATTCTAAGCAAAAAAAAAAAAATAGTGATTCTCATTTTATCCAGAATTGTGCAGCTCTAGCTACAGCCTTTTAGTCTGGTTGGTTTAGTTGGTTACTTTTTGCATGTAGCCACAAAATGAGAAAATCTGGCCAGTCCTCTGTATTGTAAAAAAAAATCCCAGAATATTGTTGTTACACTATGTAACAAACGCTCATCAGGAAATTCCCATCTCGATTAACTGGACATTGGGGACATTCCCAGTGAAAACACTGCAGCTGTGATTATAACAAGCACGGTTCCTGTTTCGTCTTCCAAGGGTACTTAAGAATGTCCTTACCTATAACAGGGAAGAAAACCTAAATACACAAAACACCATTTGCGTAAGTAGCAGTAATTCATTGATTCCGTTTCATGTTCCAGCTGTTGTCCCTAGATGATCTTTCACCTCAGAAACCTGCAGGTTAAGGCCTCTTGCACACTGCAGCTTATAAAAAGCTCAGTACAGCTATTTTTTTTCTGAGCTAAAATACAGCCCGTTCATTGTAATATGCTTGTGCACACAGAGCGCCGTGCATTCTTCAGTAAGAACAAAATAGAAAAATACGCATTTTTGGACAGTAATTTACGCCTAATGCACACACATACGCGGGATTGCGAACAAGTGAACGCACGCAAACATACTGTTAATCTGAAAAAAAATCCTAACTTGCATATTTTACAAGAGCGTGAGAATACATTTGCGTGAAAAGATGCAAATTTGCGCAAACGCATATGTGCGAAAGTGCGCGCGAATGTGCGAAAATGCACGCGTTTCAATAAGACAAATACGCCAGCAATTTACGGCTGAAAAAGGAGATGCTCAAACAGGAGTATCATGTGTAAGAGCCCTTATGTGCAATAAAGAAAGGAAGAGCTTACAGAGTGTCAAAAAATATGCCCAGTTTATTATGCTAATGATTTGTGGCAGAAATGATCGTCTTTTAAGTATAGACATAAGTAAACACACACACATAGGGTCAGGGCCGTCTTTAATATTGCTTGGACCCTGGGCAAACATTTTCTTGGGCCCTCCCAAATCCACTTATCAACTATTCTCAGGCAGTGCAGGCTCTAGCTGCTTTAGGCCCCACAACAATGCCTGGGCCCGGGGCAGCTGCCCCTTTTGTCCTGCCTTAAAGATGGCCCTGCATAGGGTTTGATTTATAAAGTATTTTTATAGCCATTTGCCCAGTGACAGTGTATGTACATTCATTCTGTATGAATAGAGAAAAAAAAAAATGTAAATACCCTTTATTCCCCTGCTGCCAAACCTGAGTCCCGGGGGGGGGGGGGGGGGGGGGCACATGTGGCCCTTTGGCACCTACTGTATGTTTTGATGCTTACTCAAGCCAGTGAAGGGGTAGATATTTTTTAAGTCAGACATACATAGATCAGACGGTTCAGCAGGGACCGACCGAATTTCAATCCATGTATGAGCAGGCTTATCGTACATCCAGCCTGCTGGATTTTCCCTGCTTAATCAGTGCTGCTGGCTAAAGCTGGCAGTGCTGATCACTGTATTCTTATGGTGGGGGAAGTCTCCCCACCATCAGAATACAATACCTCAAGTGTAGGAATGGGGTGCTAAAAAGTGGCTCCTAGAACCTAATGATTTGGTTTATTCCTTTCAAGATAGCTTACTTTTTCTGTGCTGTTCATCCCTTTTTTTCTATAATGGATCTTGCTAAGAAAAATATCAATTTCAGCACAAGTCATTTTTTATAAGGACTGCAGTAAGCACAAATGTTAAAGCAGCTGACTTGTATAGGGTTGTAATGGGGCAGTGTCATGTAATATCTTCAGTCTATGACTGTCTCCTGAAACATGTCCTCAGTTTCCAACTCCTTTAAAATGTTTGCAGTTTCTAACCATCCCGTTTGCATATTTGCAGTCTCCAACAGCTTTCTATAGCATGAAATACTATGTGTGGACTGGACTCTGATGTTAGGGGCCACACCTATATTAAAGTGTTACCTACCCACAACAGTAAAATCAATCTGTATTGGCAGTAAAGCATTCTTGTTATACTCAATGTGGAACCTAAGGGGTTAATCCTGTGCATGTGAAAAGGATGTTTTCTGACCCCCCCCCCCTACTGTCCCCCCTCCATCTGCTGATAGAACAGACACTCACACACTTGGAGACACTCTATACATGCTCAGTTTGGTGTGTATTGCTAGAGAGTTATTTTTTTTTTTTTTGTGGGGGGGAAGGTGCATGTGATCAGCACAGGGCCAATCAGCACTGTCCAGACAGAAAGTCAGGGACCATGCAGCCTCAAAGGGCAGTCAGAGGAGAATGAAAACTCCTCCTTCAAGCTTTAACCAATACTGATAGAGGTCATCAATACTGCTATATACTGCTAATGAGAAAAGGTATTTAGAAGTTGATATTTTCTAAAATATTTGCATTTCCATGTACTGTAAAAAAAGTACCACTTAAAAAGAAGCGTACTCTCCGCGCCTAGGATTTAGTGTGTATTAAATGTGTAAAATTAAATATTAATTTAGTGACAAATCATGTAAAATAAATTAAAATACATCAGCAGCAGTAGTGTGAGAAATCGTGAAAAGAAAAATAGTCCTAATATTAGGACTATCTACAGCGCTTGCTAAAACAGTATAAAAATGTTATGCAATATTCTTACAAATATAAGTGCAAATGTGCAAATTGTGCCAATTTATCAAAAATCAATCAATTCATAAATGTATCAATAAAAGTCCATCTCAAAAAGTGCAATCATAAAAATCATGAAACCAATGTTCAGTGTTTGTTCCTTATCCTGGGAACTGTGCAAGTGCTCACAAAAATCTATGAAAAATCCCACAAGAATCTCACTATGGTAGTGTCCGTGACAATCAAAAGATACCATGCAGAGTGGCGAGCGGAGGTAATTCCGGCTTGCGTTCCAAATGGGTGTCACGTATCACATTATGCGGTCCACGTTCTGACGCGTTTCGTCACATCCGGTGATGTTGTCAAAGGGTATGGATGCACATCCTGTTTACTCCTATTTATACAGCGTACCAAGCCGTCGTTCCACCTACTTATCAGTGGAGCACAGCCGCGCATATCTCCTCCTCCACACCTATTAAATACCGGAAGGAGCCGATTGTGTCCCCACAGCAGACTTTTATGCGGGGCATCATACAATACATACCTTTGGCGATTATAAATAATTTTTGATTGTCACGGACACTACCATAGTGAGATTCTTGCGGGATCCGACTAAACTGGTAGCTGATATACTTTTTATTGGAATAAACCACTTTATAAACAATACTATCTGGAGCCTTTTATCTTTTCTTCCCAAATTCAACATCATGAGCTGCCCTATGGAATAGTAAGGAAGAAAATCACCATCGGCACAGGAGGACCTTAAAGGGGACTTACCAACAAGTGAGATTGGTCTCAATACTGTAAGGTATATGAGGCCCACTATATTCGGTAAGTCACCCAATTTATAAATTGCTGCACGGGAAGAAGGCACCCAGCACCTGCACTTTATTAGTCACTCATTGATTTTTGTGAGCACTTGCACAGTTCCCAGGATAAGGAACAAACACTGAACATTGGTTTCATGATTTTTATGATTGCACTTTTTGAGATGGACTTTTATTGATACATTTATGAATTGATTGGTTTTTGATAAATTGGCACAATTTGCACATTTGCACTTATATTTGTAAGAATATTGCATATAATTTTTATACTGTTTTAGCAAGCGCTGTAGATAGTCCTAATAT
Source organism: Pelophylax lessonae (assembly GCF_965119305.1). Lineage (NCBI taxonomy): Eukaryota > Metazoa > Chordata > Amphibia > Anura > Ranidae > Pelophylax > Pelophylax lessonae. Next base: position 534,162,173 of record NC_138768.1, on the reverse strand, counting down.
TAGGACTATTTTTCTTTTCACGATTTCCATGTACTGTTGGAGACCAGATATAGTGAATGCAGGGTCCTGGGTTTAGTAACACTTTAAGTAAGTTGACGACCACTGCTTTATCCTACGCTGTTCGAATGTAAATCTCTGATTTAAAAAATGGAAAATACTGAATTTAACCACTAGATGGAAGTATCATAGATATTTCCTCAGCTCCATCTAGTGGCTAAATTAGTTATTTTCTGCTAAAATAAATAATTTACATTTGATCAGCACTGTATATAGCGCCATTAGTTTTGCCGTATTTACATATTACAATACAATACATGCACTTTTACTGGGCAAATGAAAAATCTTAAAAAATAAATAAATAAACCCCTTACTTTATAAACACACACAGTCCACTACAAATTTAGAAGCAGCATATCATCTTATTGCCCATAAATAGAAATTGTATATATGACCAAAAATACTGCAACATCAACCATTAGGCCCCTTTCACACGATTGGACCGATCAGGTCCGCCTGTCCCTTTTTTAAAGGTGGACCTGATTGGGCCACCCATTCTCCTCTATGGAGAGGCGAATGTCAGCAGAGATGTGTCTGCTGACACCCATCTATCATCCGATCAGACAAGATCCTCTTAAAACAGAAGGATTGCGATACGTTCACCATCCAGCGGGTTGGGTTGGATGAAAACGGACATGCTGTCTGTTTTCATCCCATCTCCCCATAGAGGATAGCGGGACTCTGACAGGTCTGTCTCTGCACAGTGAGCGGAGACGGACCTGTCATCTGCCTGCTCAGCGGGGATCAACGTAGTAGACTGCCCCACGCAGATTTACTGTGTCAGGGCGGCTCGGCTGCACATAATCACGTAGATCTATGTGATCATGTGAACGCGGTCTCGGCAGCGCACGCTCTCGCTGTGATTAGACACAGCGGGAGGCAGACCACGGGAGGAGCAGACTCGATCGCCGCCGGCCTCCCGCAATCTTAGGCTAGACTGACAGGAGAGCCGCCTGGAATGTATACAATGCAAGACGGCTTTCCTGTCAGAGAGGCAGGGAAAGATTGTGTGATTCAGCTAAGCTGAATCACCGATCTCTCTCTAAAAAACAACAATATCTCTCCTGCGCTCAAGTGGTATGCGGGAAGGTGAATCTTCTAGGCGGTTTTATGACACAAATGAGGACCACAGGACCAAGGGTATCCAAAAGGCACTACAAGAAAACAACAAGAGAAGGGCGCACCGACCTTGTGCTTTACCACTTAAAAGTTTATTAAAATCAAAGAAGGGTAGCGTACAATATACTCACAAACGTAGCATATGAACAAGCATATAGGAAATGGGCATCGCTCGCTTCCAGGACACTTCTCTACTGCTGGATAGCGTGATGGCGTCCTCAAAACCTGATGTGGCTTACGCGTTTCCAGGGAGGACCCACGAGTGGCGATTTTGGCTCTGAGGAAGAGGTTCCTCCCTCGAAACGCGTAAGCCACATCCGGTTTTGAGGACGCCATCACGCTATCTAGCAGTAGAGAAGTGTCCTGGAAGCGAGCGGTGCCCATTTCCTATATGCTTGTTCATATGCTACGTTTGTGAGTATATTGTACGCCTTCTTTGATTTTAATAAACTTTTAAGTGGTAATGCACAAGGTCGGTGCACCCTTCTCTTGTTGTTTTCTTGTAGTACCGATCTCTCTCTGCCTCTGTTCAATCCATCCCCCCCCCCCCACAGTCAGAAAGCCCAAATAGGGAACACATTTAACCCCTTGATCACCCCTAGTGTTAACCCTTTCCCTGCCAGTGTCATTTATACAGGAACAGTGCATATTTTTTTAGCACTGATTACTGTATTAATGTCACTGGTCCCTAAAAAGTGTCACGCAGTGTCAGATTTGCCTGCCGCAATGCTGCAGCCTGATAGAAATCGCTGATCGCCACCATTACTAATTAAAAAAAATAATAATAATAAAAAGTCCAAAAATCTATTCCATAGTTTGTAAACGCTATAACTTTTTCGCAAACCAATTATTATACGCTTTTTGAGATTTTTTTATCAAAAATATGTAGCAGAATTCAAATTGGCCTAAACTGATAAAAAAAAAATAGATTTTTTACATTTTTTTTATTGGTAATGTTTTATAGCAGAAAGTAAAAAAAATAGTTTTTTTTTTTTTTCAAAATTGTCGCTCTCTTTTTGTTTATAGAGCAAAAACTAAAAACCACAGAGGTGATCAAATACCACCAAAAGAAAGCTCCATTTGTGGGCTAAAAAGGGACAGCATTTGTATTTGGGTACAGTGTCGCACGACTGTGCAATTGTCAGTTAAAGCAACGCAGTGCCGAATTGCAAAAAATGGCCTGGTCATTAAGGGGGTAAAACCTTCTGGAGCTGAAGGGGTTAAGAAGTGTCTACATGGAACAATTTACTATACAGTTTACATATTTTTACCATACAAGAAGCATTAATCAGTAAACAGTGTTGTGGTTCTGTGGTCACTACACCAAATTGTTTAAATGAGTGGTTACATGGGAACGGCGGCGGTGGCGCCAGCCATTGATTTACACAGAGTACAAATCTGACAGCCACCTCTGACAGCTTCAGCTGTTCCCAAACACAGTGTGCAATCAGCTTTTAGAAAGCAGGGATCTACTGATTCTTGCTGATGGTGGCCCCTGGAGCTGCTATTCGGCTGTCTGAATGTAGAGTGTAGAGCGAATATGCAGGTCCAGCACAGAAGATTCTGACTAGGAAACACGCAGCACCTACATCTTGCAGGACAGGGCTGAAAAAAATAGGTCCACTTTGGTATAATAAAAAAATAAATCAAATGAAAAACGAAAGTAAAAAGGAAAGTTCTGTTTCGTAGTCCTCCCATTTCTTTTTGTACTTGCTCACGGGGCTTGAAGAAGTGTATTAGACGGTAGACCAAAAATTCTGTGTTCCCTTCAGGCCACCAATTGCAGGTTCACCCTTTGACATTGTGAGGCCCCCTTACTGTTTGTGAAGAGGAGTGAGGAACATTGTATTGTAAAGAATGAAATGTAAGTTAAGGATTATGATGGAATGACTTAAATTTAGGCCATTCTGGTTTGACTTGTTTGTCTACTCACATAAGGTGCTTTGGTGGCATTTTTAGGCCAGTGAAAGCTTTTTACCTACATAAATGGAGAACTATGATTATGTGATTATGGGATGCAGAGCGAATGTAAAATGAAGAACCTTTGTCTGAAGTAAAGTATCTCTTAGGCCCTTTTCCCACGGGCATTCAACTTCACACGGACCATGCATCCCCATGCAGGCAATCCTATTCATGTCAATTGGGCCAGTCACAGCTGCTCTTCCCCATTTAACAGCCAACATGTATGGGTGTGCAGGCCCCGAGCACTTCCAATCCGACTGTACAATCCAAGATTTATAAAAAAAAAATGAAAAATTTGTTAAAAAAAACCTGTAAAAATGTAGTATGATGACCTGCCTAAAATATCCAATCAACTTGTATTCCATCAGGCAGGCACTTGCACTACATTGGTTGGTGATCCAATCAAGTGTAACAGCCTGTGGCCCATGTTGCAAACCTGGTGCATCCAGTTATTGGGACCTTGGCTTCCTCTTCCATGTTAAACAAAAAAAAAAAAGAGTGGTTTAGATAGAGAAGGGGGTGACTAATGGCACTTTTCCACTGCAAGTACCGGCTCGGCTCTACTCGGCCCTGCTTGGCCCGGTTTGCTTTTCCACTGCTGGTACCGCATGGTACGGTGTTGGAACGGTTCGGTACGGTATGGTTTGCTTTTTCCACTAAAGTAGTACTAAAGTTAAGTGGGTGGGATAACAACGGGGTGGGTGGGATTCTCTGACCAATCAGTGGCTAGTAGTGACGGCAGGCAAAAGATTGTGGGATATGGTACCGGGTATGGTACCTCTTGGAAAAACAATCGAGTAGGTACTGTTTTTGAGAGCCGTACCGTTCTGTTCCATGCAGTGGAAAAGCGCCGCCGTACCGTACCGAACCGTTCCTACACCGTACCATGCGGTACCAGCACAAAAGCAAGCCGAACCGTTCGGTTCCATGCAGTGGAAAAGCGCCATAAAGGTCCATACACACTATAGGATTTTCTGAAGACTTTTTCCTTCAGATTTACCTTTTCTATGTAGTGCAAGGGCCTGCCAGATTGCATACAAATTGAAAGTGTTTAGGTTTGACCTCACATTATATGGTTTTGGTAAATCTAAAGGAAAAAGTATTCAGAAGATCTTATAGTGTGTATGGCCCATAAGGCTGGGACTAAAGTCTCTTTCTAGGGTGAAGATCCACTTTAAGGTGAGGCTCAAGCAAGAATGTTCTGCTGGCTCCTCTCTCATAGAGCTTGGAAACCTGTGCTACAATCAATATTAATTGGGGAGTAAGCAACTCCAATACTCCCATTTTATCGACCCGGTTATATATCTATTCCAAGACAATAAAGCTGAATCTTACCAGTTTTAGGCCTCTTGCACACGATACTCCTGTTTGAGCATCTCACAGCTTAAAAAAGCTCAGTACAGCTTTTTTTTTTTTTTTTGAGCAAAAATACAGGCCATTAATTGTAATGTGCCTGTGCACACAGGCGCATAAATAAGCGCTGTTCATTCTTCAGTAAGAGCAAAATAGAAAAATCTGCATTTTTGGTCAGTAATTTAAGCCTCAATGCACGCAAATATGCACGAATACACGCAAATACTCACAAATACATACAATAAAAAACGTCTGGAAAAAGTAGATGCTCGAACAGGAGTATCGTCTGCAAGAGGCCAAAAGGAGATGCTCAAACAGGAGTATCGTGTGCACAGGCAAAGTATGTATCCTTGAGCTCAGGCATTAACTAGAAAGGCCTTGCTTTGTCAGGTGTGCCCACAAACTACGACATTCCTGACGATGACATAACACTTATATACGGCACCACAGAAGTGGACTTTCTTCAGTTACAGCTACATACACTATATTGTCAAAAGTATTGGGACCCCTGCCTTTACATGCACATGAACTTTAATGTCATCCCAATCTTAGTCCGTAGGGTTCAATATTGAGTTGGCCCCACCCTTTGCAGCTATAACAGCTTCAACTCTTCTGGGAAAGCTGTCCACAAGGTTTAGAAGTGTGTCTATGGGAATGTGTGATCATTCTTCCAGAAGTGCATTTGTGAGGTCTGGCACTGATGTTGGACAAGAAGGCCTGGCTCACAGTCTCCACTCTAATTCATCCCAAAGGTGTTCAGGACTCAGGACTCTGTGCAGGCCAGTCAAGTTTCTTCCCCCCCCCCCAAACTCACTCATCCATATTTTTATGGACCTTGCTTTTTGCACTGGTTCAAATCATTTGGTGGAGGGGGGATTATGGTGTGGGGTTGTTTTTCAGGGGTTGAGCTTGGCCCCTTAGTTCCAGTGAAGGAAACTCTTAAGGCGTCAGCATACCAAGACATTTTGGACAATTTCATGCTCCCAACTTTGTGGGAACAGTTTGGGGAAAGCTCCTCCCTGTTCCAACATGGCTGTGCGAGTGCACAAAACAAGGTCTATAAAAGACATGGATGAGCGAGTTTGGGTGGAGGAACTGGACTGGCCTGCACAGCGTCTTGAACTCAACGCAATAGAAAACGTTTGGGATGGATTCGAGTGAAGACGGCAAGCCAGGCCTTCTCTCTAACATTGGTGCCTGATCTCACAAATGTGTTTCAGGAAGAATGATCAAACATTCCTATAGACACACTCCTAAACCTTGTGGACAGCCTTCCCAGAAGATTTGAAGCGGTTATATCTGCAAAGGGAGGGCCAACTCAATATTGAAGATGGGAATTAACAGGCGCATGGGCTGCAGGCCCCAATAAAGTCCATTAGAAAGTCCATAGGGGAGAGATTTTATATGGTAGTCTAGCAAAGGCAATATTGAACCCTACGGACTAAGACTGGGATGCCATTAAAGTTAATATGCGTGTAAAGGTAGGTGTCCCAATACTTTTGACAATATAGTGTATACGTAACGGGACATGTTTTTGTGTGGGTGGGCGCTTAATCACGCACCCCCCAACACAGGGGCTAAACTGTCACTGACAACTGGTCTTGCAGTAATGATTGGGAGCCAATAATATCTGCTCCTCCTGAGCACATAATCACTGTGATCCCCAATAGTTATATGGGTAATCTGTGTAAACAAAAGAAAAGTATCTGTTAAAAACAAATCAAGATAAAATAGTTAGATCAGGGCTTGGTCTTGGTTAGTAAAAAAACCCCAAAAAGCGCACTATTGTTTCTTGGCCCTACTGCAAGTAGGAACATCAAAAATCAGCACACATATATGGTATCCTCTTGCATGTCAAGTGGTGGATTAAGGTAATGGCATAAAATATACAGCTAAAGCTTAGAAAATTAAATTTTTATTTTGACCCAGATTTCCTATGATTATAAAAAAAAAACAGGTGATATCCATGATTCTTTATCACAAAAGGAGGCCCACATTAATATGTCTTACAAAAAACAAGGTATAATTCACCTGGGTGCCTGAAGATTTTGCATACGTTTAGAAGGTGTCATGGCTATAAAATGGTTAAAAAAAGCTGCGCTAGAGCAGAAACAATATCTTTGAAAAGACAAATCGATCAAGAAAAAGTCCCTTCTGGCTTTAAGAATGGTACAAAGGTTAGTTAGTTCATCCGACATAGCTTTGTAAATTGTTTGCTACTGCAGACAGTGTCCTCACCCTTGTTTTTATTATTTTATATAGTGTCACTTTCTATGTAGTAAATTGCCCAGATTGTAAGGTTCCAGGAGTATGCTTGTACTGCACACATTACAAAATGAGTATCATGGGCTTAAAGCATAGTGCCACCCAAAAGTGGAACTTCAGCTCATTTGTCCCCCCCCCCCCCCCCCTCCTCCAGTGTCACATTTGGCACCTTTCAGGGAGGAGGGGGAGAATGGTACCTGTTTTTGACAGGTACCCTACCCCACTTCCGGGGGACAGTGCCGCGGCGCCGTCCCCTCGGAAGTTCCCTCTAGTTTCTCCTTCCCCTGCTGCTGAGCCAATCAGAATGCGCAGAGCGCATGCAAAGTAGGGAGCTGGCTGTGAAGCCGAAAGGCTTCATTGCCGGTTTCACCTACAGTGAACGGTGGCGGCAGCACCCGGCAGCCGATCCAAAAATCGGCTGGGGTGCTGACATTGCGGGCTCCCTGGACAGGTAAGTGTCTATATATTAAAAGTCAGCAGGTACAGTATTCGTAGCTGCTGACTTTACATTTTTTTTTCCACAGCTGGAACTCCTCTTTAACCGCTTGCCGCCCGCCCGCCGTCATATGACGGCGGAGCGGAGCGACCATTATCCTGGGCCGCCGTCATATGACGGCGGCACTTTAAGCAGGGCAGGCGCGCGATCGCGTGCGCGCCGCCCTGCACTGCCGGTGTCGGGTTGTCCCCGGGACACCCCCCGTCACCGGCAGGGGGGAAACAGCCAATGGGCGTGGCTGTTTCCCACGTGATCGGCTGTGTTCCAATGACACAGCCGATCACAATGAAGGCGCCCACCAGATGACCGCGCATGCGCGATCGGGAGCGCGCAGCGCGGTCATGTCGGTGGCACTGTGTTCCGTAGGAACATAGCTGTCACCGGCGGTAGTAAACAGTCACTGATAGTGACTGTTTACTATGTGATCGGCTGTGAATCCATTCACAGCCGATCAGAAAATGTAAACAAAGAGCAGTAACTCAGTGTTACTAGCTCTTCTCTCCTCATACAGTTTCCAGTATGAGGGGAGCAGAGCTAGAAATAGTGAGTTACTGCTCTGTACACATGTCACAAAGTAAAAGTCACACTAATAAAGGTCCCCACACAGTCCTCAGCCCCCCCCCAATGTCACCTGTCACCCAACAGTCACCTCATCAGTGCCCAGAAATTGACACCCATAACGTTCACATGTGAGCGCAGTGATCGCAGGCAGAATCACTGCGATTCTGCCCGCGATCCGGAAATCATTGCATATCGCGGGACGCCTGTGCGTTGCCCCTGATTTGCAATAGCACCCCAAACGCTGTGCGATGTTGCCGCCATTTCCGCCTGCCGAATCGCGGTAACATCGCGCAAACATCGCATGACGCCCAAAAAAGGTACAAGAGTTTCTTTGGAGCGTCATGCGTTGTTTGCGCGATGTTACCTTGTTTCGGCAGGCGGAAATTGCAGCAACATCGCACAGCATTTGGGGTGCTATTGCAAATCACAGGCATTGCACAGGCGCCCCGCAATTTGCAATGATTTCTGGATCACGGGCAGAATCGCAGTGATTCTGACCGTGATCGCTACGCTCACATGTGAACATAGCCTAAAGTTCACCGGTCACCAGAGACTGCCATCAGTACCGCCGTGCACCATCGCCCGTCACCTGTCACCCATCAGTGACCATCGCCCGTCACCTGTCACCCCATCAATCACCGTCACCTGTCACCCCATCAGTCATCGTCACCTGTCACCCCATCAGTCATCGTCACTTGACACCCCTTCAGTGATCGTCACTTGACACCCCATCAATCATCGTCACATGTCACCCCGTCAGTGACTGTCATCTGTCACCCCATCAATCATCGTCATCTGTCACCCCATCAATCATCATCACCTGTCACCTCATCAATCATCATCACCTGTCACCTCATCAATCATCGTCACCTGTCACCCCATCAGTCATCGTCACCTGTCACCCCGTCAGTCATCGTCACCTGTCACCCCGTCAGTCATCGTCACCTGTTTGCTATATACATGCAATCACTTACTGACCGCCTAACGACTATATGCGTCGGCCATTAAAAGCTAAATACTGGGGTTATGGCAGCAGATAGCCCCCATAACCCCGGTATTTTTTGAAACGGCGGGCGGTCGGCTTTCAGATAAGGGTGGTCCAAGTGGCGGATTCGCCGCGGAATTACCCTTACGGTGCAGGGGAAGAGGTGCCCCCCCCCCTCCTGCCGCGTCCCAGACGTTTTCCCAGCTTACCGGACCCGCCGGCAGCGGGGAAAACTATCCGGTCCCGGATCCTCAGAGACAGGAAGTCGAGTGAGGGCAAGATGGCCCTCACTCAACTCTATGGTCTTGGAGGACCGGAGCTACGTCAAAAGACGTTGCCTAGCAACCGGTTTAAAGGGCCGCTTTTTTTTTTGCTTTTTTTTTTCCCTCTTTCAACAATTTTTTTTTTTTTTTTTCTTTTTTAGTGTAGTTGTGAGGTGTGAGGTCTTTTTGACCCCAGATCTCACAATAAAGAGGACCTGTCATGCCAATTTCTATTACAAGGGATGTTTACATTCCTTGTAATAGGAATAAAAATGATCAAAACATTTTTTTTTTAAACTGTGTAAAAATAAAAAAATAATAAATAAAATAAATAGGAAAAAAAAAAAAAAAAAAATTAAAGCGCCCTGTCCCCGTTAGCTCGCGCGCAGAAGCAAACGCATACGCAAGTCCCGCCCACATATGTAAACGGTGTTCAAACCATACATGTGAGGTATCGCCGTGATCGTTAGAGCGAGTGCAATAATTTGAGCCCTAGACCTCCTCTGTAACTCTAAGCTAGTAACCTGCAGAAGTTTTTAAAATGTTGCCTATGGGGATTTTTAAGTACCAATGTTTGGCGCCATTCTGTGAGCATGCGCAATTTTGAAGCATGACATGTTGGGTATCTAATTACTCGGCGTAACATTATCTTTTATATTATGGAAAAAAATTGGGCTAAATTTACTGTTTTCTTATTTTTTAGTTCAAAAAAGTGAATTTTTTTCAAAAAAAATCGCATTTGGAAGACTGCTGCGCAAATATGGTGTGATAAAAAATATTGCAATGATCTCCATTTTATTCTCTAGGGTCTCTGCTAAAAAAAAAAATATAATGTTTGGGGGTTCAAAGTAGTTTTCTAGCAAAAAAAATTATTTTAGCTTGTAAACACCAAGTGTCAAAAATAGGCCCAGTCTTAAAGTGGATAAATGGACAACTTTGTGTAAAGCGCTACTTGGATGTGAGGCCTATGTATGTGGCCAGGCTGTGAAAAAGTGTTACACATGTGGTATCGCCATACTCAGGAGGAATAGCAGAATGTATTTTGGGGTGCAAGTTTTGCTATGTACATGCGATGTGTTAGAAATATTGCATAAATGGACAGCTTTGTGTAAAAAAAATGTGTTTTCATTTTCTTTCCACATTTTCCAAAAACTTGTGGAAAAAAATGACATATTCAAAAGACTCATTATGCCTCAAAAATTATACGTTGGGCTGTTTGCTTTCCAAAATGGGGTCATTTTATGGGGGTTTCCATTGTCCTGGTGCTCCAGGGCCTTCAAAAGTGCGATAGGTTGTCAGGAAATGATATGTGTAATTTGTGCTCCTAGAATGCCGGACGCTGCTACTCGGATGTTAGGCCTCTGTATGTGGCCAGGCTGTGAAAAAGTCTCACACATGTGGTATCGCCATACTCAGGCGGAGTAGTAGAATGTGTTTTGGGGTGTAGTTGCAAGTATACATGTGCTGTGTGAGAGAAATAACCTGTTAATACGGCAATTTGTAAAAAAAAAAAATAAAAAAAAAAAATCTTCATTTTGCAAAGCATTGTGGGAAAAAATTACAACTTCAAAAAACTCATCATGCCCCTTATTAAATACCTTGGAATGTCTACTTTCCAAAAAGGGGTCATTTGGGGGGTATTTGTACTTTCCTGACCTTTTAGTGTCTCAAGAAATGAGATAGGCCTTCAGTACATCAGGTGTGATCAAGTGTGATCAATTTTCAATGAATAGCACCATAACTTGTGGACTCTATAACTTTCACAAAGACCAAATAATATACACTTATTTGGTTTTTTTTTTACCAAAGATAAGTAGCAGTATAAATTTTGGCCAAAATTTGTGAAGAAAAATGACTAATTTGCAAAATTTTATGACAGAAACAAAGAAAAATGCGTTTTTTCACGATATTTTCAGTCTTTTTTTATTTATAGCACAAAAAATAAAAAACCCAGTATTGATCAAATACCATCAAAAGAAAGCTCTATTTGTGTGAAAAAAAGGACACAATTTTTGTATGGGTACAGTGTTGCATGACTGAGTAATTCTCAGTCAAAGTGTGAGAGCGCTGAAAGCTGAAAATCGGTCTGGGCAGGAAGGGGGTGAAAGTGCACTGTAGGCAAGTGGTTAAACAAATACTGTATTGGGAGTAATAACCACCAACAGTTGGCATTGCTACAATATTACTAACCTTTAGCTTTGGTAATAAGTATTTAGATGTAGCTTTTGCATGGATAAGGCATGATTTGCTAACAGTTGAAGCAAAAAAAAAATGTATATCTATAAATTTCAGACTACTTTAAAGTGTTAATCAACCCTAAAACTAAAATCCCTGCATCTACAGACCTCCACGATCTAAGACTAACCTTTCTAGCCCTGTAAAGAAGAAATAAGTATACTTACCTTTTTTGAAGCTGATCCGATCTCCAGCAAAAGAAGCTCTGTAGAGCAGTGATCCCCAACCCCCGGGCCGCGGACCGGTACCGGTCCGTGGATCAAATGGTACCGGTCCGCCCAAAGAACATTACATTATTTCCATTTTAGAAAAAAATAATTTTTCAGAAAAGGGTGGACCCGGGCCCTGAGCCCACCCATTTGTGTGACAATATTGAATGAATATTCGCTATTATCACATGGATCCTCCTGGCCAATCAGGAAGCGGGTCCGAGATATACTGCGGCAGGCTGGCTCGGCTGCGCGAACTGACGTATAAGTAGGTCGGTTCACAAGAGCGCTCCTAGGGGCGCGCGCCCCCATTAGGCAGCGGGGAAGTTGATCCACGGGGCCGGCGAACGCGATTGCCGCCGGTCACCCACGATCACTCCCTGTGGAGACAGAATGACTGTCTGCTGTTGTAAACACAGCAGACCGTTGTTCTCTCTGGAATGAACACAAAGCTCCTGTGATCCTCCTATAGAGAATCACAGGTCTCTGTGTTGATTCCACAAGTCCCTCCCCCATACAGTTAGAAAGCACTCCCCTAGGCTCACACTTAACCCTTTGATCGCCCCCTGGTTTAATCCCTTCCCAGCCAGTGTCATTATTACAGTAACAGTGCATATTTTTAGCACCGATTACTGTAGTAATGTCACTGGTCCCCCCAAAAGTGTCAAAAGTGTCAGTTAGTAGTCCAATCTGTCCGCCGTAATGTCGCAGTCTCACTAAAAATCGCTGATCGCTGCCATTACTAGTAAAAAAATTCATAAATAAATAAATAAAAATGACAAATCTTTGCCCTAGTTTGTAGACGCGATAACTTTTGCGCACACCAATCAAAATATGCTTATTGGGATTTTTTTTTACCAAAAATATGTAGCAAAATACAAATTGGCCTAAAATGATGAAAAAATTAGATTTTACATTTTTTTTTTTTATTGGGAATGTTATATAGCAGAATGTGAAAAATATTTTTTTCAGAATTGTCGCTTTTTTTTTGTTTTAAGTGCAAAAAATAAAAAATCGCACAGGTGATCAAATACCACCAAAAGAAAGCTCTATTTGTGGGAAAAAAGAAAATACATTTTATTTGGGTACAGCGTCGCACGACCGTGCAATTTTCCATTAAAATAACGCAGTGCCAAATCGCAAAAAATGGCCTGGTCATTAAGGGGGCAAATCCTTCTGGTCCAGAAGTGGTTACATGTAAAAGTCAAAGGGTAATATAAACCACACACACTTTTAAAATGATGTATATTCTCCTTTTGGTAGACCCGGTTCCCATACAGTAATTTGTAAATCTAAACAATCCATTCAGTTGATATATAATTACATTAGCCTAACTATGTGATTGTTAGCAAGCCAAGGGGATTTTAGAAAATGTTTCAATGTGTAACCATCCTAAACACCGTTTCTCTGCCAGGTTCACATCTTTGCGGTGTAGTAACACATGCTTTGTCGCCTGTTGCATTAGGACATGGCACATTACTGCAACGCAAATGCAACCTGGGTCAGTGGGTAAAGCCTAGTAATGCAAATGTAGGGGTTATTCACACCATCTCCGTTGGATTGCATTTTTCTGCACACCACCACACATGTGTGGTGCAACCAGGGCACATTCACCCCATACATATGCAGTGGTTTGCAGAAAAATGGAGCTCAGCAGACATGGTATGAATAAGCCCTATGAAAACAGGACAATGCAGTCAGGTTTTAAGTTTTGGATAGAGAGGAAATGTGAGTTTTTATTGCGGTCTGTGTCCCCAATTACCTCTTTCTTTTTGTCCTGTGTACCATTATCATTGAAAGTAATAGAAAATCCCAAAGTGTTGGGTTGTCCCCAGAAAAGTAATAGAGGGGAAATCTTCCAATGGGGACACTAGTTCTGGTAACCTGGGGGTCCCCAAGGTATTTTCTTAATTTGCAGGGATTTCCTCTCACTTCCTGTTTGGCTATGGGACAGGAAGTGAAGGGAAATCTCTGCAATGCGGCACAGATGGTGAAAAAAATCTGACATGGGTTATAACCCTCCCTTGCTCTATGCAAAATAAAAAAAAAAAAAAAGTTTTGCCCTTAGTTCCACTTTAATTAGCATGCAAGTTGACTCTAGTTTTTAGTAATCAGAGCAACCAGATTTCAAAAATATAAAGAGAATTACCTGCATAATATACTCCTCTTGAAAATCTATAAGGCCTCTTTCACACAGGCGATCCGATCCGATCCACCTGTCAGTATTTCAGGCAGACCTGATCGGGTGCTCCATGCATCCCTATGGGGCAGCGGGTGTCAGCGGAGACATCTCCGCTGACACCCGCTGCTATCCGATCCGATTCTGTCCGTGAAATCCGGACCAACGGGAACCCTATTTTCCATCCGTTTGGAGGATGGAGGATCGGATGTAATAGGATCGGATGAGAACGGACAGGCGGTCCGTTCTCATCCGATCTCCCCATAGAGGACAGCAGGGATCTGACAGCTCAGTCTCTGCACAGTGAGCGGAGATGGAGCTGTCATCCGCCTGCTCAGTGGGGATCGGCGGATCGATCCCCCGCTGAACAGAACGGACTCCGTAAAGCGCCCTGCCCGTGTGAAAGGGGTCTAAGGCTATCCATTCCTATGAAACAACACGAGTTTGCTGCAACTCCATACTCGCCTAAAAAAGTGTATTGGAACTATTTGCACTGTCTAGCTCAGAGCTTCAAACTGTTGCTTGCATTTTATCTGGCCCTTGGGGCACGGTTTCATCCACTGATACCAACAATGGGACATAATTCCTCCCACTGACACCAATAAAGGCACGCAATTCCTCCCAACTACACCAACGATGGGGCACTATTCCTCCCAATGACACCAGCAATGGGGCACAATTTCTCCCAATGACACCAACAATGGGGCTCAATAAAATCAATGATGGGGCACCATTCCTCCAAAGTGACACCAATGATGGGGGCACAATTACTCCCACTGAAACAAACAATGGGGAATTATTTTTTCCCACTGATGTCAGGACCTTTTCTACTCCCGATGGCCACAGTCCGACTCCCCTAAAGTGTGAAGAACAGTAAACTGGCCCTTTGTTTATAAAGTTTGGAGACCCCTGGTCTAGCTCATCTACTGCAACAGGTCACTTAACCACTTAAGCCCCGGAAGATTTTACCTCCTTCCTGACCAGGGGGTATTTTGCGATTCGGCACTGCGTGACTTTAACGGACAATTGCGCGGTCGTGCGACGCTGTACCTAAACGAATTTGGCGTCCTTTTTTTCCCACAAACAGAGCTTTCTTTTGGTGGTATTTGATCACCTGTGCGATTTTTTGATCACGCGCTATAAACAAAAAAAGAGCGTCAATTTTGCAAAAATAGCAATATTTTTCACATTTTTTTTATATGAAATTCCCCCCAAAAAAATGTAAAAATCAAACTTTTTAACATTTTCGGCCAATTTGTTTTATGCTACCTATGTTTGGTAAAAAAAAAAAAAATCGCAAAAAGCGTATTTTGATTGGTTTGCGCAAAAGTTATCGCGTTTACTAACAAAGGGAAAGATTTTTGTCATTTTTGTTGTTTTTTTTTTAACGCGTAATGGCCGCGATCTGCGATTTTTTTGCGGTACTGCGACATTGCGACGGACAGATCGGACCCTTGACTGACATTTTTGACACTTTTGGGGTTACCAGTGACATTTCTACAGTAATCAGTGCTATACATATGCACTGTTACTGTAAAAATACACTGGTAGTGAAGGGGTTAACTTTATTTGAGAGGGAGGGGCTGTGTGTGTCCCTAGGGGCGTGCTTTCTACTGTGATTGGCTGTGGCTTCAGATGTATGAAGAGTGATCGACGGTTCTACATAGTAGAACCGTATGATCATCAATCATACACAGGGGAGAATGACAGGCGGTTTGTTTACACTTTCTCCCTCTCCCCCGCCGATCGCCGAGTGACCGGCGGACATCGGGTCCACTGGTCACACGCGGGGGGGGGGGGTGCGTGACCGCGCGGGGGCGCGCGCTCGCTCCCTAGACCCTCACAGGCTAGCGACGTAGACCTACGTCGCTTTGCCTGTGAGGGGCTGACTGCCGATGTAGATCTGCGTTAGGCAGTCGGCAAGTGGTTAAGAACCCCCTAATTTTGCTTTATTCAGCATAAATGAATCGTAGTTACCTCTGTCTTTATTCCACTTATCCTGTGGGCACATGAGGGATTAAATGTAATGAAGCTTTAATCCCCATTTGTTTTCCACGGGAAATATAGGGTTCCTCACTAAAAATGGTGCACGTCTCCAGGCAGATAAAGTCACTAAATAACCCCTGTGTGGGAACAATTTTTGCTCAATACAGGCTCTTATTCACTGGGAAAGATAGATAGATACAATAGACAGATATATAGATATAATAGATTGACAGACAGACAGACAGACAGACAGACAGACAGACAGACAGATACGTTGGTTCAAAACATGGAGTTTGAGTCAGACAAAGAACACCTCTGTCAAATGCAAGGTAAGCAAAATGGTGTCAAGAAGAAAAAGGACTACATTCTACATGTCTCAGCGACGGCCAGGCAAGAACTGAAAGAGTAACTCACTTCCTGACATAATATTATTACCATGAGTATACAAAAAGAAACAAAAATAATTCAGTGCTAGAATTAAACAAATTCAGGATAAAGCAAACAACACATAAATTGCGATACTAAATTATCAAAACAAATAAATATATAGTACAGTGCTAGATCCCTCTCTTAAGAAATCCTCCAAACAAAATAAAAATGTGTATAAATAAATAGTTAAAATTTGTCAATATTCCATAATAATAAAAATAACTAAATAATAATAAAAAAAACTAACATAAAACTGATGAATTCAAAAAAGGGCTAGGTGCAAAAATTCATAAAGTTCCTAATAAATTGTGTAAAAAGTCCCATTTCACAATTTAAAGAAAGTACAAATTCCTGGAAAGAGTCTTCTGTGGTGTCTAGATCGCCATCCAATGTCAACAGAAGTAGAATTCTGTGCTTACATAAGTGAAATAATAGCCTCTTACAAAGAATGTGGACCATGAATAAAAAAACAATGGCCAACAGCGCTTAATAAATACATTTAACATGTAAAAGTGTCTTCACCATCCAGTGCACATCACCAACGTGTTAACACTTCATACTAAGAATATCAGCCTCTTACCCCACAGTATGGACCATTAAGAGTTAAATGATCATAAGCGCTTTAGATGCAATGTGATTTCCCCAAACCACAGCTGATTGGACCCTCCATGGCAGCAATTAACAGCACCAAGTGGGAAAGTGATAAACACATATCATAGCATAGTTTTTTCAAAACGTATCTTCTCTATTCCAGCAAACCTGTACATTTACAAAATAGGCGTTCCACTGCTGCTACACAATATGGAATAAAGTTCAAACCAGGCGGTCCATGAAAACCGAACTCCAGGCGGCGGATAGCGTGATGATGTCACGTCTAAGCCACACCCTCATGAAAAAGTCTTCTCTCACGTCCTAGAATTGAGCAAAACCAGGGCTATGTGACAGTAAGAAACAAGTTTCAGCAGCTGCTTGATCCGTATCCAAATGGGCCCCTATGTCTCACAGGGCCCTAGTGCAGCTCTACATTCTGCCCAAAATGTATATCATCCCATTGTCTGTATGGGGTTTTTTATGACCAGAAACCTCAGACAATAAGTTTTATCCTCTATTATCTTGGGCATACATGCTTCGATAAATTATTGATTTATTTCCCAGTCAATCTCTCCTGATAGGGATACCTGATCCATAGTCAACAATCTGCCATGCACAGGAAAGTGGATTTTGATTAATAGTTAAAGAAGAACTCAGGGGAAAAAAACGTATGCCGTGCCTTCTATCTGCTGCAAAGGATGAGTGCTGTGCAAGGGAAGGCTGAAAAGGTGAGGACAGTTGTGATTGACAGGGGAAATGTTATGTGAGGGAAGGGAAATTCACTTAAAGGTGCTGGGGTGTAAGTAAAGGGGGGGGGGGTCGGGATGTAAAGCGGATTGGGGTGCAAGTGAGGGGGGCTGTAAAGGGGACTGGGGTACAATAAAGGAGGTTTTGAAGGGGTCTAGGATGCAAGGGGGGCTGTGTAGGGGACTGGGATACAAGTAAGGGGGGGCTGTAAAGGGGACTAGGAGGGGAGGAAGGGGGATTGGGATTCAATTAAGGGGGCTGTGAAAGGGGGCTGTGATGTGAAGGGGTGACAGAGGACACTGAAGTAAAGGGGAGGGGGGACTGTTATGTGAGGTGGGACTGAGGACAGGGATGCAAACAGGGGGAGGTATGTGATATGAAAGGGGGACAGAGGACATTGAAGTAAGGGAGGGGCTGTGATGTAAAGGGGGGGGGGGGGCTGCATTGCAAAGGGGGTGCTGTAATGTAAAGGGAGGCTATGTTCTTTTTTACACATTTCACATTTCTGATTTCTTGCACATCTATACTCAGGTGCTTCCCATTACTTGTAAATGCATGGCCAGTCTTTTAGATTAAAGGAACGAGATAAGAAATAGGAGGAGACCTGTCATTCTGTAAAATTTCTGTACTGTAGGCTGCCACCTATGTGTCCTTTTCAAAAATGAGAGCCTTGTTATCATGCTATTTTGTTTGTGGAGAATAAGATATGTTATATACAGCAAGTCTGCACTGCTGACACTATTTCTAACATCTAAGCAAGTGCTGTCCTTCCTTTACTGCAGCTCACAAAGATAAAAGAAAATACTACCTAGAAGCTCTGTTGTCTACTTACCCCACATGTTCAAATGTTAGCACTCTCTTCAAAATAAAATAAATTATATATATATATATATATATATATATATATATATATATATATATAATTTCTAGGTTTTGTTTGGCAAGAAACACATTCTGCTATGGCTAAAGGAAGAAATGCAGTGAAGACTAAGACTGTTGTGCTACAGTGCATGAGTTAGGATGCAAATCTGCGATAAGCCTTAATTGAACATTTGAATGCATGCCCAGAAGGTTCACTCTTTTTGATTAACAACTTAGCTGGATCTTTGCAGCAGTAGAAGGGTAATCACGCTGTAACTGATCAGAGCAACACTTACCTGATATTAAGAATAATGCACGTTTTGCAAAACAAGTCAAGCCCGAGCAGCACCTTTCACGCCATGTTAGGTACAGGTTTAGGTATTTTGTTATTGATTGTTATGAATATCTAACTTCAATACATATTTAAGATGCATAAAACGAGTATAAACCAGTATAAATATTTCACAGGCACAACAAAACAGCAACTGATGTGTATTAATGCACGCTCAAGAGCCCCAACTAATCTAGCTGTATTTAGGACTGAGCTACTCAGCATCTCTATGTATATGAGGAGCTTCAAGTATCAAGTTGTGTCTTTGGTGGTACCAGTAAAGCATGGTGTCCAACCTTTTGGCTTCTCTGGGTCACATTGAGTGTAAAGAAATTTTCTCGGGCTGCATAGAAAATATATACTATAGTTAAGGAATTTAAGTAATAAAACACCACCGCAACTAATTTAACACAACTAGAGGACGATCAAATGAAATGGAATCAGTATACAGAGGTTTACTTCTTCTGAGAGATATTAAAGGAACACTCTAACCACCATGACCACTTCAGTGATTTGAAGTGGTCATGGTGGTAGGAGTCAGAAACACTGCACATGCTGGGATATTTACAGTTATGTGCTGGGGGATAGTTGCACCCATAGCACATATGACTTAGGCAGCCAGAAAATGTCATATCCTTATTCATACATGTATGAACAAGGACATGACATATTATGACAAAAACACAACTAGTTATTAAAAAACATATTGCAACAATTTACACACGCTAATGCACATACCTTTTCTACTTATTTTTCAGACTGCTGGAGGTTACTGCTGGCGGGTACTGCTGGTGCAGTTACTGCTGGCGGGTACTACTGGCTGGTGCTACTAGCTGGTGCTGCTGGCTGGTACTGGTGGGTACTGCTAGTGGGTATTGCTGGCTGGTACTGGTGGGGACTGCTGGCTGGTACTGGTGGGGACTGCTGGCTGGTGTTGGTGGGTATTGCTGGCTGGTGCTGGCAGCTACTGTTGGTGGGTATTGCTGGCTGGTGCTGGTGGGTACTGCTGGTGGGTATTGCTGGTGCTGGCGGATACTGTTGGTGTGTTCCCGACCCACTATTCCTGAGGATCAGCGTTACAGTCACAGGAGCCATGCTGTAGGAAGCAGAGCCAATGCTTCCTGTCACAGGCAGAGGCGGAGTACATTTGGTATCACTCACTGTGACAGGAGCCGGCACTATACAAGAAGCATCGGCTCTGCTTCCTCCAGCGTGGCTCCATTATTTACAGTGGTGTGGTGCTCGGGGATGGCAGGTTGGGAACCCACAATCTGGGCTTACCGACCCACCATCCCAGAGCAGGAGGGAGATTCACCAAAATCTTCTCGGGGGGAGCAATTGCCCCGTTGCCCGCCCCCCTGGATCTGCCCCTGGTCTGGAGTTCCGCGGCCAGTGGGTAGCATAGCCCTCGGTTTCCGGGCCACATGCGGCCTGCGTGCTGGACATGCCTGCATTAAAGCATCAATGCACACAACATGTTAATTCTTTTTACCAAAATAAAAAAATGCAACCCAAGCCTCGTTTCTAAAATGATTTCATTTTGCATGGCGGATAAGGTCTTTTTAATATGGACCAGCAGCTTTATATGCTTTAGGCCTCTTGCGCTTGGACATTTGAGTCCTAAAAATATGACCAGCGTAAAATCCCAGCATTTTTCTTGCCTTTGGAGCCACAGGTGGCTCCTTTTTCAGGGGAATACACTGTATGGGCATGGCTGTGATGTGTGAAAGTATAGACATGTACTTGGGAATGCCCTACGTACAGCCATTTCGTAGCCAGGTGTATGCTCCACTTGTGGCTCCTCAGGTGTGTAAAAATGTCTAGATTCTTAGATATCCAAACGTCCATGTGAATCTATGGCTGCAATTAGCAGCAACTTTGATTGATATCTATTAGTCTAGCCAATATTAAGACACAGTGGGGGTTATTTACTAAAGAGTGCAAAATCTAACTCTGCACCCACCCACCCCACCACCACCACCCCACCATTTCCACCACCACCACCACCACCACCACCAACCACCAAAAACCACCACCACCAAAAAAAAAAAGAAAAGAAAAAAATTTATATATATAACTCTGCAGAGAAACCAATCAGCCTCCAGGTTTCAGCCCCTGTTCACATTGGCGCGATTAGACATGCGATTTGACAGTTCAAAACGCAGCCTACTGCCGGAAATTGGAGCGTCTCAATTCAGCTTGCGTGACTTGCATCATCCAATCATGTGCAAGCAAAAATGCATTTTAAAAATTTTGCTTGCATGTGATTGGGTATTGCAAAGCGAAACTTCACCGCATTCACTAAGCTCTGGAACAAATTCCCTTGCCAAAGTGCAGCTTCCCTTGCAAAGTGAACAGCATACTTGCCTTTAGTAAATCAACCTCATAATGTAATATACCCTTTTATATTGCAAATGCAAGCAGCAGAAGTTCCCAGTATCAGATATTCAGATGCTAAAGCAGAATATTCTAAAGATCTCATTTTTAGCACCATTACAGCTGACATGTATTTTAACACTTAGCAAAGGTGCAAAGATTCACTTTCAGTGTGAAGAGCTTCTGCAAGGGTTACAGAATGTGTGTATTACTGGAGGATAGGCTCAATTCTCTTCTCCAACAGAACACCAGCAACAGACAAGAAACATGCAACCAACAACCTTGCCTTAGCAGAGGATAGCAAACCTTGGAGATTCATCTATCACACAACCATGCTGTGAGATAACCTGTAATGTCATAAGCTGTAGCCAGCCAATGTTTGATGGTGTCTAGAAATATTTCCATTTCATAGAGCGCACTCTCTTGGCTGAATGAGTTACTCATTGAACTGAGCATGAAAAAAAAAAAAAAAGAACGATGCCAATTTTTGTACAAAAAAAGGCAAAACATTTTCATTCTAACCAAAACAGAAATAGTACATTTAAGCTTTAGAGGACGACGCCAATTTTGTATTTACATATGAATAAAACACAAGACTCATGAGTTACCAGCACATTTTGTATTTAATCTAGGTATATTCTCTAACTGCAAACTCATATTAGAAAAACAACAACATTTCACTTACTGCCGGTTCACACTGATCCGACTTGTCAGACGACTTGGTCGCCTGACAAGTAGCTTCCAATGCCGTGCAATGCAACCGTTCTAATCAGAGCGACTCAAGTCTTAGAAAAAGGTTCCTGCACTATTTTTTTGCAAAGTTGGAGCGACTTGCATTGACTTCTATTATGAGAAGACGTTGCAAGCCGCGCTGAAGTCGCGCTGCACGGGCGATTTCATTAGTCGCCCGAAGTCGGGGCGACTTCGAATCGGATTAGTGTGAACCTCAAAACAAAAATGTAATATATTGTAGCTTATCAATCCTTACATGTGGTGGCTGCATTTGTTTTCTTTTTTCAGACTTTTCTTTATTTTCACCTGGTGATTCACCCATTTCCTGTCTTAGGCCCCTTTCACACAGGCAGACCGTTCAGATCCGCCTGTTCTTTTTTTTTGGAGGATCTGAACGGTCCCCCCATGCATCTCTATGGGGCATCGGATGTCAGCGGAGACATGTCCGCTGACACCCGATCCGATCCATCAAATCTGGACGGATGGAAACCCTATTTTCCATCTGTCCAGCGGATCGGATCCGTTCTCATCCGATTCCCCCATAGAGATCTATGGGGCTGTGACAGCTGTGTCTCTGCACACAGCACGGAGAACAGCTGTCATTCTCCTGCTCAGCGGGGGATCGGCAGATCGATCCCCCGCTGAGAAAAGCGGAGTCCGTTTGACGGACACACTGTGTGAAAGGAGCCTTAGGGTGTCCCCACTCTGAATGGAGGAGCAATGGAGCTACCCTTGAACAGTAGCATTGTCAGACTGAGAGAGGGTAGTGTTAGATGTACTAGCATATTTAGGTGTGTAAACTAAAAAAAATTAAAGCTGAACTCTAACACTTTATGAGCAGATACAGCAACAGTTTATTTTTTCCTTTTACGATAAAGGTTTTACATAAATAAATAAAATCTGATCATTGTAAGCACCCCAGTCCAAACCTTCTATCTGCCATTTGTGCTGGACAGCTTGGTATGGTAAAGGCTTACTGGCTAGATCACCAGCTGAAAATAAAGGAAAAGAAAAAAAGGAAAACAAATGCAGCCCCCATGTCTAAGAATTGGTAAGCTGCGATATATGACATTTTTGTTTTTGGGTTTAATACCACTTTAAGAATAAAACCAAACTATATTGTTTCATCAAGCCTTTTAAGCTCCTCACTTACACATGTACATTATAATGTGCCTTAACATTTATTGTGGTGAGTTTTTTTGTTCATCTATTCAGTTTAGCAGGCCCCTACTACATGCCAGAATGTCAAAAAAACATAATCATTACTCGGTCAATGCAGCTTACTGCAATAAAGTATCCTATATAGTATCACCCAACATTATACTGGGTAGGTGTGAATGGGACATAACTTCCAAGTACATAAGTTGAGAGAGAGAGAGAGAGAGAAGGGGGGGGGGGGGGGGGAATGAAAGAGAGCAGGGGAGGGAAAGAGGGAGAGAGAGAGAAAAGGGAGGGGGGGGGGATGAAAGAGAGCAGGGGGGGAAGAGGGAGAGAGAGAGAATGAAAGAGAGAGAGAGAGAGAAAGAGAATGAAAGAGAGCAGGAGAGAGAGAGAGAGAGAGAGAGAGAGAGAGAGAGAGAGAGAGAGAGAGGATGAAAGAGACCAGGGGGAGAGAAATAATGAAAGAGAGAATGAAAGAAAGTGGGGGGGGAGGGAGAGAGAATGAAAGAGCAGGGGGGAGAGAGAGACACAGAGTGTGGATGAAAGAGCAGGAGAGAGGAGAGAGAGAGAGAGAGAGAAAATGAAAAAGCAGGAGAGAGAGAGGGAAAGAAAGAGGGTGTGGGGGGAGAGAGAGAGAAAATGAAAGAGGGGGGAGAGAGACAGAGAGAGAGAAAGAAAAAAAAAGAGTGTGAGAAAGAGAGAGAGAGAACAATTAAGGGTGGGAGAGAGAGTAAAAAGGGGGGGGGGGGAGCGAGAGAAAGAAAAAGAGTCAGAGCTAGTATAGATAGAATAAAAGTGGGGGGGAGAGACAAAATGAAAGAGTGGGAGAGAGTGAAAGAGAGTGGGAGAGAGAGGGAAAGATAGAAAGAGAGCAGGGGAGAGAGAATGAAAAAAGGTGAGGGAGAATGAAAGAGGATGGGAGAGGGAGAGAGAATGAAAGAGAGTGGGAAAGAGAGAGAATGAAAGAGAGTGGGAAAGAGAGAGAATGAAAGAGAGTGGGAAAGAGAGAGAATGAAAGAGAGTGGGAAAGAGAGAGAATGATAGAGGGTGGGAGAGAGAGAGAATGACAGAGAGAGTGGGAGAGAATGGAAAGAGAGAGAATGAAAGAAAGTGGGAGGGAGGAAGAGAGAATGAAAGAGAGTGGGAGAGAGAGAGAATGAAAGAGAGTTGGAAATAGAATAGAATAGAAAAAAAGAGT